>NC_134316.1:20567544-21287544 GCF_964195595.1 Calonectris borealis
TGCTGTGAATTTAATAGAAGTCAAGGATGCTCTGTCACTACCACCCATGTTATATTGACTAGTTTAGTGATTTTTTTCAGTGGGCTTCCTGCTATGAATTCATTCTTCTAACTCTGTACGCACTAACAGTACACTACAGCACTAATGCTATACACATGCTAAGGAGCGAACGGAAGTGGTTTAAATAATCTCTGTGAAATCCTAAATGACTTAGGAGTAGTGATGGAAACTCCTTCAAGCACTTTTGAAAAGGTCTAACACTTTTGAAAAGGTCATATTAAAAGGAATGAAATTAGGACCTGAAATATAGGTTTCTCTCTTTTTGGTACTATGAGAATTTTTAAATCAAAGTATCCATTAACTCTTTATGCTACAGAAATAATTGTGCATATGAATACAACACAGAAATATACAGAGTAAACAATGCTATCTCAAAGTAAATTAAAAGATTAACCTGGTTATGAAAATCCACACTGCATTTAAACTTAATTTATTTAAATAAGAAGTAATCACTATCTTTCTTTTATATTTGCATGATGATATACTTTCATTATTAAAAAAAAAGAATAATGGGATGCCTTATTAGTAGTACTACTACTAAGGCTTGCTTTCCTACTGATGTGGCTTACATCTTCCCATCATACTCCCTAAACCCCTTTCAATTTCCCCAATTTGCTGCCTTTTCCGTACCTGCAGTCCTACCCCCTCACTCTAACAACTCCTACTTGCTCAGTTGTGGCTGATGAGGTGCTACAGGTGTTATAATTGGTCATCTAGTTTAAGCTTCTCTGGTTGCTCATCCTTGGCTGACTAGTTGCATATGTGAGAATGGACAAAGAACAGAATGACTTTCTCTAAAAAATGTACATTATTTGTTGGGTTTTCTCCTACCCAGCCACTGACATTTTTACACTAAGACTCCTACTTCTTACTCACAGCTGGGTGAAGTTGGCTGATAGATGCCGAACTGGAAAGAGGAAAAAGCTGGCAGAGAGCAGTGACCCACCCACAGACTCCTCCTTTAGGAGAAGAGATTAAAACATGGCAAGTCTCCACTGCTTTTCTGCAGCATCTATGCAATCATAAGAGAACTTCAAACAATGCTTTAGATTTAGCTGGTTACTGAATGCACTGATAGTGTTCCATTTTATTTGGAAGTTACAGTGGGGCAAAACTGAGCACTTCATAATCACACCTGTATTTTTTTCCTGTTCATGCAAGCGAAACAGAAGCCTCTTCGACCCATTTCTGGTTTCAGTGATAACAAAACTCCCATCAATTCTCAGAGTACAAAGTCTTAGATGTGAAGCCAGCTTTAACAGGATCACATTTAAGATTTATTAAGAAATGGCAGAATCCACCAGAGGACAAAACATAGTCATTATTTGCTAAATTTTCTGAAGCAAAACTTTATGAATAAAGCCCCAAGAAGCTACAATATCCCAATTTTGAAATAAAGTTCTAAAAGTTCAATTTGAATTTTGCATGGGATCATTTGTGTCACAGGCAAAATATGATGAAAGTGATACAATGTATCACTCCCTGACATATGCACCATACATAATCTTCTAAGCCATTAATTAGGCAGGCGCTATTTATACACTTACTATGCTGGATTACACAAAAGCTCTTCTTGACACCTACTCCTAATGCCTAAGAGTTAGGTCTCTCAGTCCTTTACAACTAATAATCTAACAGTATTCTGCGTAAATGCAAACCATTCAACCAAAATTGTATTTCATTTTCAAGATTCAAAAACTCCTCTGATAAACTTAAGAAATCTAATGAAATAGTTGTATACAGTAGCCTTAAAATATGCTAATTGAGTCATATTTGATTAAGTAATTCTTGAAAAATGTTTGTTACAATTTTCCTAGCTACAGGCTTCACACGACCTGTAAGGGAAGTTTTGGATGCAGTTATTGTTTCTGCTTTTGGAGTATGAATAGAGCAAACAGCTGTGTCTGTCAGCAGCACATTTTGTGATACAAATTGCAGGCAGAAGCAAATGAACTTAAGTCAGTCCATCATCATTTGCTTGGGCAGCACCTCTATAGAGTTAGCAGTGGCACAAGCAGTTTCCGATTTTCTAGAAGGGTGTGTGAGGGATGGTGTTCCACAAGTGTCCGTATGCTACTTTTAAGTGATACGTGTACAACTACCACTACTCGTATTACAGTTTAGAAACTTCTGGCTTAAAAGGTTACTAACCTGAGTTCACTGGATAGTTGTGCCTGTGCAAGATGGCACAGAGTAGTCCAGGAGCATACGCTACCTTGTGCTGTAACAGTTCTCCTGTGGGAATGGTGCTATTATTCAAGGGTGCTAGAACACTAGCTCACGAGCACGTCCTACACAACAAATGTATGTGCTGGCTTCTACTGCCACAAGAAACTCAACATTATGTTATCCCATGAACATGCATTTTGAAGGTGTTTCAATATCTAGTGTCAAACCAACCAACAGATAAAATATATGTATATGTCTAAATGTATAGACACGCTACATTTATATTCTTCTATACATACTGAAAAAAATCTCTTTTGTTAGTATAATCTGTGCCTACAAGGAAGATCCCCCCCTCATTAGCGTTATTAACTTCCACCCTCTCATATTTCTAACTGAAAATACATTAGCAAAACTCTAATGCACAGCCGGCCTCACCCAGAATGGAGAGCAGAGAAACCTTGATTCACTGTACTTCAGAGAAAGTTGCAGGGTATAATCTGAAGCAAAATAGCTAGTAGGGTTAATGATTTGAATCCTGCTTACTTTAGCACATATTTCACTTGAAGCATGCAAGAAATCTTCAATGAAATGGGACCAATCAGGTACTTAAGTCCTATTACAAATTTAAATTATTTGCTGAATGGAGACGGGATTGGTCACATTAAGTGACTAAAACTTAATAGACTATTTGACTAATGGTCAAATTAAGGAGAGGTTTAAGAGATTTGCTGAGCCAAGTTTTTAATTTGGTAAAAACTTAAGGATGGTGATTAACATTTCCCAATTTCAGTTAAAATGTACTATTATATTTCAAATAGAACTTCTGAACACCATTCCTTCCTTGAAGATACAAATAGATTCTTTCTCAACTTCCCTGCTGGTCAAAGGCAACTTCAGCTTCTGACAAATCAAATTGGTATTACCAAACTAATACTCGAGTTTAAAAACCTGTTTGTTCAAGTGGAAATGAAGGAATTCAGAGGAAAAAGAATGAAGCTCACAAGTCACAGATGTGTTGTAACACCCTTCCAGCTCCAGATTAGTGCAAGGATTTCCTGCAATGCAGGAAAAATCTAAATAGGACAGTGTTCTCTATAAAGATGCAAAGCATTTTCATTTTATTTTAGAATCTTTGATGCCTGTGCAAACTGCCCAAGCCTAACAGCAGCCTCCATGAAGCAATGATGATGACTTCCCCGTCGTTGTAACGTAACAGTGACACAAATATGTGTCATTGATTAAGAATAAGTATATGATTTCATTGCTGTTCAGATAGGTGCCAATCACTGCCTGTGGCAATTAAACAGTCCAATGCAGAAGACTGGATTTAAACAACAAAGCTGGTTTAGAATTAGAGTATTCAGTTTATTTTAGGTCATACTATACATCTGTGACTGTATTAACTGACTCCTGAAATTACTACAGTAAATAACTTGGAGATTTATACCTGGAATTAGGCAAAACCATAAAAGATTAATTCTTCAATATTTTTATGGGGGAAAAAATCTCAGCCTTACTTAAACTTTGAAAAGACCTACATGCAAATCCTACATAGTCCAATATATTACAAAAAAAAAAAACCCAAACAAATTTTTCTTTTTGCTCAGTATTCTCACCAGACAAAACAGAAACCCTGGTACAAAACAAGTATAAAATTTTGGTTCTTTCTTTACAATGACAAGGCGAGGTCTGAACAAGCGTACATACTTTGCACAGCGTACACTAGGACATGAAACAGGGTATCCCACCTCTTCTGTATTAACGTTCTGGATAGAGAGTGCATAGATACAACTGTCTTATAGAGAAACTACAAGTATGATGTGTTCTGCCTCTTTCATAAATTGTCTGCAAGCAATCCAATGGCGGTTCTGCCAAGTTTGCTCAGGCACACAGATTTCCAGGTTAGCTCACCATAAGGAATTAGTATCTCTGCCTGTGCTAATCCCCATTGTATGTAAGGATTCTTCCTGTGTGTCTGTGAAACTAGACATTGGGCTGTCCATCCACATGCTACTGACTCTGTGATTACCTCCTATGCAGACAAGCAATAGCTTCCCATGTAAACAGACACACATTCATTCTCTCCTACTTTTGAACTAATTTTTTTTTTTTTTTTTAACAAAGGAGTCATTCGTGCAAAGTTTGCTGCAACCTGAATGAAATTTGGATCTGGCATCCTATTTATTCTCATTTCACGGTCAACAATCAACATGCTTTCTGAATTTCTATAACAATATTTTGAGAATAAAAAATACGAATAGTCAGAAAAAGGATAAATTTGTAATAAAATTGCCTTCACACTACATAAGAGAGCATAAAAGTTGAATGCACAAGATACTAGTTTTTCCTATGAATTTCATATTCCCATGTAGTATTGAATTCACATTCAAACTCTACTTTGATATCAGACATCTTCTGGAGTGACATCTGTCACTATCTCCAAAGACTGGAACTGACACTCAGACGCACCATGAAAACATAACATTACCTCAGAGGATCTGACCTAATGCAGCTATGTATGATTCTGACACTACAGCGCAGCATTGTTTTATATTATGCATGTCATCCAGTTCAGATCTAAAAATATTTTAGGTATTTTCCAAGAGCCAGAGTTGGCTCGTGCAAGCATTTTTGCATGTTTATGCTTGTTTTCATCATGAATGACAAATGCCCCTAAGATTATTCATAGGAACAGAGCACAAGAGCAGCCCACGGCTGGTTAAATCTGGGTAAGGAATCACTTCATAAGAGCTTCAAAAGCTTTTGAGTCTTTTATTTTTCAACTACACTTGCATTAAAATCCCACCAAACGAGAAAACTTGGATCTACATCCAAACGCCATGTAAGTGATGTTCTACACACAGGGTAAAATCCACTATAATCCACGAACACCAGCTTCGGAGAAGAAAAAAGTTGACGGCACAGAAATTTAGGCCTCGAAAACTAAGTGGCTGATACTGGCAGCCTGAAACATTCACCACAGCAGCAATAAATGCTGTTAAAATACATATGCACACTTGTGATGATGGCTATAAGCTGGACAATTTAAGGCCACGTTTCTAGGAGGATTATAACCTTTCAGGGGTTGTATGTGTAATCTTTCATAGCCCCAGCTGTCAAGCCTCGCTCGCTGAGGACAAGCCCCTGCACTTGGCTATGGTCACCGCCGCACGGGTGGCACAGCAGCGCTGCCCCACAGCCCGGCCCCGGGCCCAGCTCCCCACGCGTGACAAAGAGCTGCCCCACGGGTGGCACAGCTAACGGCAGCCGCGCGTGAGAGTAGGAAGCCCCGAGCCCCCCTCAGCGCCGGCTGCAACAGCCACGGCGCCTCGCGCGGGCCCCGCAGCCCCGGGTCAGGCTCCGTGCCCGGCTCCACGCCCTGCCCCCCGCGCACCGGCGCCGCCATGCCCGGCCTCACACACCGTCGGGGACGGAGGAGGCGCCGCCTGCTCCCAGCCCCGGGCGGGAGCCGGGCCGCACCCGGCACCCGCACGCCCGGCAGGGACGGGGGAGGCCGGGCGGCAGCGCGCCCCGCCGGCAGGCAGGCAGGCAAGCAGGCAGCCCCCGCCCCGCCGCCTCCCGCGCCCCCCGCTCGGCCGCAGAGCCGCCACCAAGACCCCCGCACCTTGGCTCCGCCTGCTGCCGCGCTCCATCCTCAGCCCCATGCTCCCGGCCGGGCCCGGAGGGGCGGTGCAGGGCGGCGCTCGGCTCGGCGGCAACGGCGGTTCGTCCCCTGCGGCGGGCGGGCGGGGCGGGGCGGGGCGCTGGGCCTGGCCCGCCGCGGCCTGGCTCGGCCGCCTCCGGCGTTGCCATGGCCACAGGAGCGCGGCGCCGGGCGGGGAGGCCTGCGCCCTGCGGCCCCCGCCTGCGGCCTCCGGGGCTCGCCGTGAGAGGGGTGCCTGCTCTTGCAGCCCCAGCCCGGGGTTGGCGCGGTGGAGGAGGCACAGGACGCTGCGGGTGCCCCCTCACCCCTCGGACTCGGCCCCAAGATGTCTCTTCAAGCGGTCAATTGCAGCCAAGCGAAAGTTTTCCCTCATCTGTGAAAGGTGCCCTAATTATTTAAGCCTTTTTCTTGTAACTTGACAGGAAGTTGAAGAATAATGGATGCCAGGGAGTGATTTAAGGCAGATTGCTCATATTTCAGAGGAGTGAATGACAAATAGAGAGCCTAGAGCGTCCTCAGTACGTTACACTGAAGAAATTAATTCTCAATATCTTTCAAAATAAACGGCACCTTAGAAATGAACCACAAGAGTGAACTTCTGAAAAGCAGCATTTGATCCCGTCACTGATGAATGTATTCAGGCTGATGTGTTGGATTTTAGCTTTTTGAAAAAGCGATAGGCTCATATTTACTTTTTGTCAGGCAGGTTGCTATTTTCCTTAACGTGAAATCTCCAAGGATTTTTGCAAGAAAACCCTTTGTGTGTACATTTTGTGTGAAGCTTTTTCTCACTGATCAGCCAGGTGTACTGCAGTCACCTCCATGGCCAGACACCTCAAAAAAGGCTATGTGTCATCCCAGCTGGAGGGACATTCCTCTTCAGCATCTAGAAATGATTATTAATTATAGGCTAAATACAGTTTTTTATGTGATTTGCTACCCTTCCTTACATGCTAGGAAAACTAGTTTGAATGTAGTTCAAAATCATAGCAAAATCAAAGGGATGGTATTTTAAAACAATTTTTCTTCCTTATTTCTGCCTCATTCAAAGCTCCCAGTAAGTCACACAAACATTCATGCTGGATGAAACCTGTAGTTTATCTACCCCAGTACTTTGTGTAGACTTCAGCAAACTTTTCAGTAGTCGACTATTGAATGTTAGCTGAAATGTCTTGCTAACCCCTAGCTGTTGGTGGTCAGTCTGTGATTTCCCTTATAATTTTAGATATTCCCATTAGCTATATAAAGTACTCTTTGGATATGGCCTTAGTTCTTGTGCTTCATGTTGTAGTGATCATTTTGGCAGCCTAATTCTGTTTTCTGTAAAATCATCTGTAAATGTAGTTGGTGTTAAATTTGTCTGGGAGCGGTCAGGAGAGGGAATATACGCCTTGGAAACCCGTTGGTCCTCCGTCCTCTGGTGGTGCTCTGTCTTTCTGACTGCTTTTTTTATAAAGCATCTATTCCCATGGCGTTTCAACTACCATCAACCATGGTGCCACAAACACCTTACCTTTTTGTCAAAAAAAAGTAATTTGATAGCATTTTGTCATTTTCTCTTATGTCTCTTGGCTGTGAGGGCAATGTTGTGGAGAGTATCTGTTCTCCTCACTCCTCCACGCAACACCTACAAATCCAGAAATCCCCAAATCCAACAGTTTTTTTGGTGGTGGGTTTTCCCCCCAAAGCAGATTTTTGACTGTGTGTGAAATTAGAGATTTGGGGAAAGGGTTCAGGAAATTAGTTACCATAGTTTTCAGGGTCTCTGGTTTAGACTTTGATATAATCCAAATAGTTAAATCTGTAGATTGTAGAGGTAGAGATAGTATTAAAACAGTTTCCATTTCAGATACCTGAAGATACTAGAGAGAACATAAGTGCATGAGATTCTCACCTCTGCATGGTATCCTAACTGTTAGCTGTAACACACTCTATTGGCTGCAGAGATCATGCTACAGAAAACACTTCTCTCAGTTTTGTGTTTTTTTTTTTTTTTAAATGAGCTGTTCATAGTAATATTTTTATACTTTTAAAATACTTTTTTTGTTTCATTATCTGAATTCTGAATTTCAGGTTCCTGAATTCTCAGTGTGCAGTACCCAACATGCAGTACGTAGGCTGTCTGTCCAACCCAAAGGACAGATTTCTCATAGTCTCCTCCCTATTGTTCCTATACTTTTTTCCACCGTGTAGATAATTCAAACAACCAAATGTAAGTGAGTGTTTTTAGAAACATATCACAACTATTCCCCTGGTTTCTAGGCAACGCTGAGGGAATGTAGCAATTTCCACTAGTACCCTCTCAATCGGCAGCCACAGCATCCTAGAGATGTCCTGGCTCTGAAATTTTTGACCTCCAATGGCAACGTGTACCAAAGCTTTATGTATTTCTAATGGGTCTGACTTACGGTCCTTTGACCTTTGATTCCCTTTGGTCTGTGAGAGTATATATATTTTAAGTGTAATTAAAAAGTAACCCGGATGTATAGTGATGTGCTAACACATTAAGTCCTGTAACATGTACTAAATAAAAATAAGCCTTAAGAAAAATTGAATCAGTCCTGGACTTTGATCCATCCAAACAAGCACAGAAATAAATAACACAGATCACTGCAGAGAGCCTACCATTGTGAAAGAAGCAATAACATGACAAAACCTGTAAGATTTGTCCTTTTCCAATTTGAAAAGAGGAATGAACAGCACTGAATGTTGTTGGCTGTCTTTTTCAGCAGTCCATTTTCCCCTTTTCCTTGGAATGCATTACAACAGAACATGGTTTTAAAACGCACCTAGACTGGGAAGGAATGAAAGCAGCAGGAATATATTATGAGAGTCACATTTGCAAGTGTAGATGGGCACCTGTCCCTACCCTGACATGTACTTACAGAACTATGGCCTTCTTGTCTACTACCTTTGCCCTGAGTATTATCCAACGTAGACATCTAATTACTGTGAAAATGTACAGTTAATAGCATTCAGCAACAAAACTGCATTTTTAGGCCCAGGGTCGTGTTTATTTTTGTGGAAGAAACAAAGTCGTTAGAGCAAAAGGTTTCAAAAAAAGGAAATACCTCATGTGATGCCCACTTTCTTTTGCACGCTTAGCCCAGAGACAAGACGAGTTTCCTCTGAAAAAGACTGTGTCTAGCAGGACCTCAAACAGTTACCTGCTGACTTGGGACAGAGATCTGTTCATAATGTCAGAACTCTGCATTTGTGGGATTTGGCTTTCTTGGAAAAAATAGTTTGTATGTACACTGGAAAATTCAAATCTGCAGTTTTTTGGAGAGCCTTTCATGCTTGCTTTTCCTTACAGCTGCCTACATATGCAGGCAGAAAACATCCCAACAACCAGATCTGCACACCATATTCACAGTGTGTTCTAGAAAAGCCCTAAATTCATCACACTGTGTACTTTATGATGGAAATAAATCTCCCGTGTTTACTTGAGTTTTTATTTGGCATCAGTGCCCTTTCTTAGTGCAGGTTTGTCACCCGCCCGTGGCTTGGGGTGTCAGCATTCCAAGCCCCTCGCTGCTGCTCGCAGCGGGCTGCCGCTGACTTGCAGCAATCCCCAGTCGGCACATTCAGACCATTAACCTTGCAATATGTTCCTTTATGACTATCTGGAAAGAAAAACGTTTCCCTGAAAGATCAGAGGAGGCAGTGCTTTCTAAATGCATTTAAACAGGCTGTCTGAGCAGGTTTTTTTGCTACCTACTTAGGAAATTCTTGAACAATTGGACTAGCTCTCATACAGCTGGTGTGAGAGGAAAAAAGAGAAGACTTAATAACTACTGAAATAGGTTTGTTTTTTTTTTTAAAAAAACCCCACATACTTCTCCAGGAGGAATGGTAGGTTCTTTTCTGCCTTATGTTTGCTGCAAGTTCTTTGGTCATATGGTTCTTCGAGTTATTTAAAATCATGTACAATCTTGAAATATCATTGCAACTTTCTGAATCATAGAAAGTTATGTGTTATGGCAGGGCTGGAGGCTCTTTCCCTTTCTTCATGGCAACACATTTAGTTGTTTTGTTATTGTCTGTATAGCAGCAGTAGTCAGAGATTTTTGTAAAGCTGGGGCTCCAGTGGGAAAGATGATGCAGAAACGATTCAGAGGAGATGGTCCGTGTCTTAAAAACTGCAGTTTTTAATACCCTGTAATTTAGAATGCAATAAGGGAGCTAACTTAAAGTAAGAGGGAATGTGATAAGGAAGATGAGGGGAACTATAGGAATATATAATGACATAAGGTTTCTATGAACACAGTGTTAAACTGCCATGCTATTTATCAGCTTAGAAGAAAAAGTCTCCCCTGCAGTATGAATAACTACTACCAAAACCCCTTCAGGAAGCTGCTGTGCAGACGTACTCTGTACAACTATTCTTTCTCTTCAGATCTATACAGAGTCTTATAATGCATCTATCCCCATGACTCAAGAGTATTTTTAAATGTGGCAAGGAAGAAACCTCTATAAATTGTATAAAATATTATTCTCGGCTGTAATGTAAAACCTAGTAGCTGGGGTGACTCAAGATCTGCTTTTATTTATTCTTACACTGTGTCATTTTCTGTTTATCTACTGTTTCCATGAAAGTTTGCAGACAGCAGGCTTGTACCTGAAAAACTCCTTTATTAGGGCTGATTGCTGAGGACTGTTCTTTTCTCATGACTTTACTTGCACTATTAGGTATTAAAGAATGCAGACTGCAGTAACTGATGAAGTAATTGGAATTTCAAAGAGAAAAAACTATGTAAATGTTATAACTCAGTTGTCTAGACCATAAGAAATGCTTTATTTTCTAATAGATTTACTTGTTGTGCCACATGGAAATGCTTACTCATAGTAATTAATGAGAAACAGGATGAAAACGTATTTTTAATATTTCAGTCAATATCAGAAAATTAGGACTCAGATTAGACATATATAAATGATACAACTCCATTAAATCCAGTGAAGCTATTCCTTCTTAGGCTAAGATGGATCATCTATGTCTACCCAGCCCGTGGCAGGCAGACAGAAGAATGTCAGCGTGGCATTTTGTGTGGCCCATCCACCTTCTACACAGCTAGTACAGCGTGCTCAGGCTTGCGTAGCAGTGTATTAATCCATGCCCATGCTTGAACAAATGGGAACCTGTGTGCTGAAGAGAGTTCCTTCAGCTTTGCCAAGGTCAAGAAGAGGAATTCTCAAGGGCAGCTTTAGAATTGCCTACAAAAGACAGTACAGATGTACTATGATTTTCCACAGCACTTTGATACATTTTCAATATCTGCATGAATGTGAAATACAGTTTTACTAGAAATAGACTGAAATTCCCAACTGGAAGAATTTGGGCATTTTATTTCACTTAAAAAAGGTACTGTAATGACATTGCCTGTGTGTTTATGCATACTGGAAGATGAAGAAAACAGACTGAGAAAATCTCTTGCATGCCGTGTTTCGTAAGTAATAGCAATTTCGGTCACATTAACCACTTGTAACTATGTGTGACAGAAAGCAATGGGCAAGAAAATGGCAGGAATCAAAATGGAGTGTGTGAAGTTTAACTGTTGCAATGAAATTCTCTAAGAGTAATTTTTCTGTGGAATCATTTCATTAATCTTAGGATTTTAGGAAGAATTGCTGTAATACTTTCTGTTACATTGTCTAGGACTTCCCTTCAGCTAAAAGTTATATTCCAAGGAAGACATCTGCTACTTACTAAATTTGTATGTTGTTACTGACATCATAAGACTTCAGGAATATCCATGTTCAGATTTAGACAGAACCTGAATTTTATTGTTTTAAAATTTGGTATAAAACCTTTTTTTTTCCTTCCCATTAACACGTTACATGCATCAGAAAAGAAAGGGACTTCAGTTTGATGGATGTTTCATAGGTCCAAGAGTCAGGATGCTCAGGATCTGTTTATAGCTTTGTCAGTGACTTATGTGACCTTGCGTACACCAATTCAGGTGCCTGAGTAGGTTGCAGTCTGAATCACCTTAATGTGATTCATAGTTGGTAGTAAAAATGGAGACACTTACAAGTTAGTGCACTAGTCTGCTTTTTTGGGATGAGTCTTTTTGCACTGCGCTTATCATCAATAGAAACAGAAATTATGTCTATCCTTTGAATAATAAATATCAAACCTGAAGATTACATTATATGGATGAGACCTAAACATAGAATAATATTTATCCCTAATCTAATGTCCCAGAAGCCAGTAGGGCCAATGATTTTTAATATTAAACATTAATATCTGTAATGGAGTATAGCAGTTTCACACAAGACTAGAAGGGGTTGAATTTACTCTGAGTAAGCAAATCAGTTATACAATGTAGAAATAAAGGAAAATAGGACTAGGATAGGGAGAAGTCTTATGTGTTACAATGGTTTCTTTAATGACGGACAACATCATCATATAAATCTCGTCCATAAGCTGTTGAATCTCTGTCTTAAAAGTTGTATGCTTTTATTCTTGCAGCCCTCTTTAAAAGTTTGCTCAAAAATTCAATTCCTTAGATGGCTAAAAACCTTTAAATTCATGATCAGTGTATACTCAGTTAATGTTGTACCAGTATTAGTCACATGCTCTTCTATTCGTTTTTCAGAAGTTACGATTCCCATTCCCCCAGTTCGTGTTTTTCTTCATATGTTCAGTAAGACCTGTGCTAGAAACACTTACCTGATTCATATGAATTTTGTTTTCCAAGACTTCCCATGTGCAGTGTCCTGGTTCCAGCTGGGACAGGGTTAACTTTCTTCCCAGTAGCTTGGGGGGTGTGCTGTGTTTTGGGTTCGGTGTGAAAGGAGCATTGATGGCCCATTGATGCTTTGGCTGTTGCTGGGTGATGCTTGCACCGGGAGGGGGGAGCACAGCCGGGGTGGTGGACCCAGCTGGCCAATGGGGTATTCTATACCATGTGACATCATGCTCAGTATAAAAACCAGGTGTGTGGGGGGGCTCGCCCCCCGTTTGTGACACGCGGTCGGCGGTCGGTGAGCGGTTGTGTTGTGCATTGCCTGTTTTGTGTATTCTGTTATTGTTGTTGTTCTCATTGTTATTATTACTGTTCTACTTAGTTTTATTTCAATTATTAAACTGTTTTTATCTCAACCCAGGAGCTTTCCTACTTGTGCCCTCCCAATTCTCTCCCCCATCCCACCGGGGGGGGGGTGTGATCGAGCGGCTGCGTGGCGTTTATTTTTGTTGGCTGGGGTTAAACCACGACAGTCCTTTTTGGCGCCCAACGTGGGGCACGAAGGGTTGAGATAACGACAGATTATTTAGAGCATATTAAGCAATTTATATCTGGTAACATATTAATTTGTTCTGCACCGTGCTCTTGTTTTTACTGTACCTGTTAAAAATTGGAGTTGGGTTTTGTAGTCTGTTGTGCTCTGCAGTGATTGATGATGTTTTGCCTGGGAGATTTGTTACTAAAACGCTGGCATTGGGGGTTATTTGGTATTTGGGATTCGTAATGAAGCCGTTTCTGCATTTCGGGTACCACCTCATGGAGGCCATTAGCAATTATACCTTTTCCTCCGAGAGATTTTTTATGGAGGAAATAGAGAATGGCACCCTCGCTACCTTCATCTCCTTTGTTAAAATAACTTGCCAGTACCTTGAACATCCCTGGGTAGTTAAGATATATCTATTGGTACTCCTTGGGAATATTGTTGCGGTTTTATCCAAGGTTAGTAAGCAATTTAAGAACGTCATCCAGAGATCTGCCCCAAGCCTGGATAGTTATGAGTGGCAGGGCGAGTGGGGTAGCATGGGCAAATGCCTAGGGCGATGGGCACCCCCAGTGTTCTGGAACTTTACCCCTGAACAAGTGAAGAACCCTGAAAAATTAGTAGAATATTTGGAAGAAGTATGCTGTCACCCTGGCCATTCTAGGGAGACGCAAATCACTACAATGTGCTGGGGCCTGGCCCACGCCTACCGAGCCCTGTTTAACACCACTCAGAACCCCCAAGGGGAAGGAAACATCTCTGCAGCTGATGACAAAGCAACAGGCCCTGTGGCTACCCCACCCCCCACGACAAGCACAGCAGCTCCCTCACCCCCCAGGGCAGGCACGGCAGCTACTCCACCCCCTGCGACAGGGAACCAACCCATGCCGGTATCAGTCGCCCCTATACAAAAAAGAAAATGCACAAGAAAATCAGCTCGTCTAGTAAGGGATGAAGATGAACCAGGGCCATCACGAGAACAGGAGGAGGAGGAGGAGGCAGAACCCGTAAATGAGATGGTGACGACCCGATCCCTATCTCTGGGTGAGCTGCGAGATATGCGAAAAGACTTCAGCCGTCGTCCAGGCGAGCACATTGTCACCTAGCTGCTCCAATGCTGGGATAACGGGGCCAGTAGCCTGGAATTAGAGGGTAGGGAAGCCAAGCAGCTGGGATCCGTTTCTAGGGAAGGGGGCATTGACAAAGCAATTGGACAAGGGGCACAAGTCCTCAGCCTCTGGAGGCGACTCCTGTCAGGTGTGAAGGAAAGGTATCCCTTCAAGGAAGATGTTATATGCCACCCAGGCAAGTGGACCACCATGGAGAGAGGTATCCAGTACCTGAGAGAATTAGCCGTGCTGGAAGTGATTTATGATGACCTGAACAACGAGCAGTTATCCAAAGACCCAGATGAAGTCAAATGCACCCGACCCATGTGGCGGAAGTTTGTACGGAGCGCACCAGCGTCACATGCAAACTCATTGGCAATAATGACCTGGAGAGATGGAGAGGAACAAACAGTGGATGAACTGGCTGGCCAACTCCGGCAATATGAAGAAAGTCTCTCTTCCTCCCTACGAGCCTGTGTCTCTGCTGTGGAGAAACTGTCTCAGGAGGTCCAGCAACTCAAAAGAGGATATGTCCTGCTCCCCCCCTGCACGGGCCAGCGTCTCAGCCATTAGGAGCAAGCGTCCCTCTGCTCAAGAGAGGAGACATCGTGGGTACACACCCCGGGGCACCCTGTGGTTTTACCTGCGTGACCATGGAGAGGACATGAGGAAGTGGGATGGAAAACCTACCTCAGTCCTACAGGCACGGGTACATGAGCTGCAAGGGAAAACAACCACAAAAGGGGGTTCTTCCAGGAAAACTGCTGCTCCAGTCTCCAGTGAGTTCCCCAGACAGAGTAGAAGGGCTGATTCCACTTCCGACCTTAACAAAGGGACTTCTGACTCATACTTACAAGAAGTAGGTAGCGAATATGATGACCAGGACTAGAGGGGCCCTGCCTCCAGCCAGGTGGAGGAAAGGGACAACCGGGTTTACTGGACTGCGTGGATTCGATGGCCTGGCACATCAGATCCACAAGAATATAAGGCTCTCGTAGACACCGGTGCACAGTGTACCCTGATGCCATCAGGCTATAAAGGGGCAGAACCCATCTGTATTTCTGGAGTGACAGGGGGATCCCAAGAGTTAACTGTGTTGGAGGCCGCAGTGAGCCTAACCGGGAATGAGTGGCAGAAGCACCCCATTGTGACTGGCCCAGAAGCTCCGTGCATCCTTGGCATAGACTACCTCAGGAGAGGGTATTTCAAGGACCCAAAAGGGTACCAGTGGGCTTTTGGTATAGCTGCCCTGGAGACGGAGGAAATTAAACAGCTGTCCACCTTGCCCGGTCTCTCAGAGGATCCTTCTGTTGTGGGGTTGTTAAGGTCCAAGAACAACAGGTACCAATTGCTACCACAACAGTGCACCGGCGGCAATACCGCACCAACCGAGACTCCCTGATCCCCATCCATGAGCTGATTCGTCGACTGGAGAGCCAAGGAGTGATCAGCAAGACTCACTCACCCTTCAACAGTCCCATATGGCCAGTGCGAAAGTCCAATGGAGAGTGGAGGCTAACAGTAGACTACCGTGGCCTGAACGAAGTCACGCCACCACTGAGTGCTGCCGTGCCGGACATGCTGGAACTTCAATATGAACTGGAGTCAAAGGCAGCCAAGTGGTACGCCACCATTGATATCGCTAATGCGTTCTTCTCCATCCCTTTGGCAGCAGAGTGCAGGCCACAGTTTGCTTTCACTTGGAGGGGCGTCCAGTACACCTGGAACCGACTGCCCCAGGGGTGGAAACACAGCCCTACCATTTGCCATGGACTGATCCACACCACACTGGAACAGAGTGAGGCTCCGGAACACCTGCAATACATTGATGGCATCATCGTGTGGGGCAACACAGCAGAGGAAGTTTTCGAGAAAGGGGAGCGAATAGTCCAAATCCTTCTGAAGGCCGGCTTTGCAATAAAACGAAGTAAGGTCAAGGGACCTGCACAGGAGATCCAGTTTTTAGGAATAAAATGGCAAGATGGACATCGTCAGATCCCAACGGATGTGATCAATAAAATAACAGCCATGTCTCCACCAACTAACAAAAAGGAAACGCAAGCTTTCTTAGGCGTTGTGGGCTTTTGGAGAATGCATATTCCAAATTACAGTCAGATCGTAAGCCCTCTCTATCACGTGACCAGGAAGAAGAACGACTTCAGATGGGGCCCTGAGCAACGACAAGCATTTGAGCAAATTAAACAGGAGATAGTTCAGGCAGTAGCCCTTGGGCCAGTCCGGGCAGGACAAGATGTGAAGAATGTGCTCTACACCTCAGTCGGGGAGAATGGTCCTACCTGGAGCCTCTGGCAGAAAGCACCAGGGGAGACTCGAGGTCGACCCTTAGGGTTCTGGAGTCGGGGATACAGGGGATCGGAGGCCCGCTACACTCCAACTGAGAAGGAGATATTGGCAGCATATGAAGGGGTTCAAGCTGCTTCGGAAGTGGTTGGCACTGAAGCACAGCTCCTCCTGGCACCCTGACTGCCGGTGCTGGGCTGGATGTTCAAAGGGAGCGTCCCCTCTACACATCATGCCACCGATGCTACGTGGAGTAAGTGGGTAGCGCTGATCACACAACCGGCCCTAATAGGAAACCCCAGTCGCCCAGGAATCTTGGAGGTGATCACAAACTGGCCAGAAGGCAAAGATTTTGGAATATCCCCAGAGGAGGAGGTGACGCGTGCTGAAGACGCCCCACCATATAAAAACTACCAGAAAACGAGAAGCAATATGCCCTGTTCACGGATGGGTCCTGTCGCCTTGTGGGAAAACATCGGAGATGGAAGGCTGCGGTATGGAGTCCTATACGCCAAGTTGCAGAAACTGCTGAAGGAGAAGGTGAATCGAGTCAGTTTGCAGAGGTGAAAGCCATCCAGCTGTCCTTGGGCATTGCCGAATGAGAAAAATGGCCAGTGCTTTATCTCTATACTGACTCATGGATGGTGGCAAATGCCCTGTGGGGGTGGTTGCAGCAGTGGAAGCAGAACAACTGGCAGCGCAGAGGTAAACCCATCTGGGCTGCCGCATTGTGGCAAGATATTGCTGCCCGGGTAGAGAACCTGACTGTAAAAGTACGTCACGTAGATGCTCACGTACCCAAGAGTCGGGCCAGTGAAGAGCACCAAAACAACCAGCAGGTGGATCAGGCTGCCAAGATTGAAGTAGCTCAGGTAGATCTGGACTGGCAACATAAAGGTGAATTATTTATAGCTCGGTGGGCCCATGACACTTCAGGCCACCAAGGGAGAGATGCAACATATAGATGGGCTCGTGATCGAGGGGTGGACTTAACCATGGACACTATTGCACAGGTTATCCACGAATGTGAAACATGCTCTGCAATCAAGCAAGCCAAACGAGTAAAGCCTCTTTGGTATGGAGGATGATGGTTGAAGTATAAATATGGGGAGGCTTGGCAGATTGATTATATCACGCTCCCACAAACCCGACAGGGCAAGCGCTATGCGCTCACCATGGTGGAAGTAACCACAGGATGGCTGGAAACATATCCTGTGCCCCATGCCACCGCCCGGAACACCATCCTGGGCCTTGAAAAGCAAGTCCTGTGGCGACATGGCACCCCAGAAAGAATTGAGTCAGACAACGGGACTCACTTCCGAAACGCCCTCATAGACACCTGGGCCAAAGAGCACGGCATTGAGTGGGTCTATCACATCCCCTACCATGCACCAGCCTCCGGGAAAATTGAACGATACAACGGGCTGTTGAAGACAACACTGAGGGCAATGGGTGGTGGGACATTCAAGCATTGGGACACACATTTAGCAAAGGCCACCTGGTTAGTGAACACTAGGGGATCTGTCACTCGAGCTGGCCCTGCTCAATCCAAACCCTTACGTGCTGTAGAGGGGGATAAAGTCCCTGTCGTGCATATGAGAAATATGCTGGGGAAGACGGTCTGGGTTGCTCCTGCTTCTGGCAAGGGAAAACCCATCCGTGGGATTGCTTTTGCTCAGGGACCTGGGTGCACTTGGTGGGTGATGAGAAAGGATGGGGAAGTCCGGTGTGTACCTCAGGGGGATTTAATTTTGGGTGAAAATAGCCAATGAACTGAATTGTACGATGTTAGTTATTACATAGTACTGTATGTCATCACTTTTATGGTTACCATATGCCATATTAACAGTATTACAGTAAGAATCACCCAGATTAATTTAGGATGAACGCCGATGAAACTGAGCAAGGTGCAACAATGATAGAACCAGACGAGCGCCCAGAACTGGCCTCCGCATGCAAGAGCCCGACACCACACACCATCTCTCCTGCCCTGCAAGACTGTTATGACAGGTGGAACCCGAAGTCATGGACTAAATGAACTCAACGGACGTTTTAGAGGGATGACCCATGGACTAAGGGAATGATATCGCTGTGTGCGTATATATCAAAAGGCAGGGAAAAGTAGCGGTGACTAATTGGAATGTATGGGAAAATGTGAGACCTGGGCATGATGTAGATGGTATAGAATAAGGGGTGGATATTGTCCTGGTTCCAGCTGGGACAGGGTTAACTTTCTTCCCAGTAGCCTGGGGGGTGTGCTGTATTTTGGGTTCGGTGTGAAAGGAACGTTGATGGCCCATTGATGCTTTGGCTGTTGCTGGGTGATGCTTGCACCGGGAGGGGGGAGCACAGCCGGGATGGTGGACCCAGCTGGCCAATGGGGTATTCTATACCATGTGACATCATGCTCAGTATAAAAACCAGATGTGTGGGGGGGCTCGCCCCCCGTTTGTGACACACGGTCGGCGGTCGGTGAGCGGTTGTGTTGTGCATTGCCTGTTTTGTGTATTCTGTTATTGTTGTTGTTCTCATTGTTATTATTACTGTTCTACTTAGTTTTATTTCAATTATTAAACTGTTTTTATCTCAACCCGGGAGCTTTCCTACTTGTGCCCTCCCGATTCTCTCCCCCATCCCACCGGGGGGGGGTGATCGAGCGGCTGCGTGGCGTTTATTTTTGCTGGCTGGGGTTAAACCACGACATGCAGTTAATATTTCCATGTCTCTTTCCTCCTGTATCATCTGCTGTTCATAATAACAATTCTTCTTTATCCTACAGTGCTTGCCTTTACACTTGGTGCTACTAATACTAATTGTGTTCTAATCTGTACCACACAAATTTGCAGTATTAATAAATACTTTCCAAATTATAATCTGTTCATTCTCAGCATTGGCAATACCTTCCAATTTCTGTCTTTCCCACATCCCATATATTATAAATATGCCCAATTAGCTATTTTACAAAATGTAGTGTGGAAGTATCAAAAGTCTTCCAAGATTGGTCTTCCAGGATCATCACCAGTAACCTCTCTCCAATCCTTGTAGTTTACCTATGAAGAAAACCTGTTTCGTCTCCCATTTAGCTAAGTGCATCTCAAGAACCTCTCATGTTCTATTTGGTTAATAAAACCTATTAGGTTTTATTGCATTTACTGATTACTTCCACATGCCCTCCGTTTCTGCTTTCTTTAAAATATATCTTTGAAGAGTGTTGAGGTCAAACTAGCAGGCCTGTCACTACCTGGATCATTTTCCTCCTTTCTAAATTACAGATACTGTGTTCACAATTTTCCAGTTTTTTGGTATTTGAGCTTGGTAGCTTGGTTATGGCTAGTCATGTTCCTCTCCCCCCTACAATTATCTTTTCCTTTTTTTCAGTTTTCTCAGAACTATGGAAGGATTTCTGGAGACAGTTCATTGTGTTGTGAAACTTCATAAGCTCTCTCTGTCTGATAGATAAGGACCTGTGTCCTCACTTTCATCTGTGAAAGGCTAAGACACCTGATAACCATAAGGCAACACGCTTTTCAGTAAGTACCCAGTAAACTATACATTAATACCATAAGTTAGAAAATATTAGCAGGTTCTTTCTACCTTAGCAGAAGTTATGGGGCAGGAATTTCTATTCACTTTACTGGTGGTGTAATAATTTGATTCTTAATGGTGTTTGTTAATCATATCTCTAAGTCTAGGGATTGAGGAGATAGCAATTTAAGAAACAAGTTACTTGATTGATTAAAGCTTAATGCAAGTTTTAAATAGCCTCAGTTGTTCTTGGCCTTAACAACATTGGCAATTTTTTGGGTGGAATAAAATATCTGGGAAGGAAGATGACACGTACAAAAAAAAGCACTCATGATCAAAACAAAATGGCGGTGAATGCAAGGCACCCTGTAAGACCGTTGTCTTTAGATTTGCAGATATAGAGATATATTTTCCTTGTTGCTTTGGAAATGACTGAAGAAAAATTGGTTCTTTTAGTAAATGTTGAGACAATAGCAAAAATCTTTGATTTACAAAGTACAAATGGGGATGGGGGTAGTTCAGCCACATCAAGTCTGCTGCTTTTTCTTTGTGTGTAAGAAAAAATGATTGTCATTTCATTTGCTGAAAGTAGAGCTAGACTGCCTTTTTTTTTTGGCTACTGATAATTTTCTTTTCATTTGAAGATTTCACTGGCCATTTCTTTTGGATCTCAGTAGGTTTTGAGGATTACATTACTGGTAACCAGCTCATGTTTGCTGTGTTGTAGCAGCTGCAGTGTTACTGATCTGAAAACTTGCTTCTCCAAAATAATGAAACATATAGCTATATTGTTTTACTTTTGTCAGTTCCCATGGCAGCCTCTCCATGTCTGAAGATGCTATGGGCTGTCAGACTGTTGTGTATCCAATGTTTGCAACAGCTGGATTTTCCTCCTACCACTATATGTGAATCAGAAACAATTACTAACAAAAGGAAGTTGACTGCCTTTTATTACTAACCCCTGATTAATGAATAATGAATGTAATGGTAGAGGATAAAGTAGGCCAAAAATAGATGTTTGTTTTAACGACATTAAAGCCATTCCTAAAGCCAAAACTGAAATATTATTCATTTTGGAAAATTTCCTGACAAACAGCCACAATCTTAGAGAATTTTCATGCACAAAGCACCTATTCACTGTATCTCAAAACTTGTTTTGTGTTCGTTGCATAAACAAAGAAAAAACCCCACTTGTTTAAATACGCATCCCAATTCAAAAGCAGAACCAAACCAAGTCCTATCTGCCATGAAGATGCCACATCTCTGAAGCAGAAAAAAAGTGTTGAAGAATCAAATACCAAATATCGCCTCATTTGTTTTAGAGTTTGTCACAGCTTAAGTGAGTACTGATTTCAGTGCTTCAGTGAATTTCCTACAAGAAATGGGGAAACAATAGGACCCCAGCTTTTTTGTAGTTTGCCTTGAGCATATGTCTTTATCCAGTTATGAGAGAAATGAAATGCATTACAATGTTGAAAAGCATGGAAGATAATGCAAAAAAAGTTTGCTTTGTAATTAAATAAAGTTGCAATAGATCTTTAATGAACATATCTGTGTTTGTTTCAGTTTTGGCCACTGCTTCTCAAGACAGTGGAATGAAGATCGAAAAGACAAAGAGAATTACAGGAGTGAGAAAAAGGAAGTTGACATACAAGGATAAATTGACAGGTATAGATTTCTGTGATTACACAAAATGAAAAATTAAAGAGCCTTTGCGATTTATTATTGGACTGTTACAGAATCAAGAATTAGATATTTATTATAATTCAAGGATGATGCTATATTGCCAGAAAGTAATATGAAGTGCTGATTTATAACCCAAATAGCCAGCATGTATAATTTACAGATGTTTGTGGTAATTGAGAGGGAAGGGTGGTTTTATGCAAAGATTTTGTATGGAATAAACTACTGGAACAAGAGGTATATTTTTACCAAGCAAAATGATAGTAACAGATATGTATATGTTTTGATTCTTACATTATTCCTTTAACAACAATATTTTTCAGTATACCAGTCTGCGTTCTTATGTCATAAAATTAGCCTTTTTTTCTGATTAAGTGGTTGGGCTTTGGAAAATCTAATTTTCATTTTTCACTATATTCAGGATTCTCATGAAATTAGATGAGATACTAGACCTTTCTATATACCAATTACCTCATCTGTAAATGACTATAATAATATTTATTCTAAAAGGTTTCCATGATTCGCTTTTGCTAGTAGAGTGTTTTCAGATACTCAGCTGGAAGATGTAAAAGAAAATGGAATTATCTGTATTATGTTTCTCCTTGAAATATCAAGTACAGGCATTGGCAAAGGCAAGATATTGATCTATCTAGCAAGGACCTGTAATAGCAAACTCCTATGCCTGTTTATATATCTAGCGGCATCTAATGTTAGTAGAGTCAAATTTCTGTCAACATATTTATAACCATAGCTGCTCTGAGTTCCAAGCTGGCATTCAGAAAACGTGCGCCATAAATGTAGACTTTTGCACTACTTCTCAACTGTACAATGGAGTCCATTTTTACCACTGTCTGTGCAGATAGGTAATTATGATGGTGACAGAGCCTTCATTCATTCCATTGCTTTCCTTTACTCAAAATGCTTGCCAACATAGTTCTGTGCTAAATTATTTTCTTCTTTAATTTCATTAGCATGGTTACAGTACTGACGGATTTGGTGGTGTGTGCTTAAAATGAGATCCACAAGATATTTAGGTCCTGACTGCCATTGACTCAATCAGAGTTGCTTGCCTAAATACCTTTGGGAACTTGTGCTATAGTAGTTTATAACTATGAATCAGGACTAATTAGTTTGGATTCCTGAATTCTTGAATGGTCAACTGGAGATGTTTTAAAGGGGCATCTTTTTCTTAGAGTGAATACTCAGCATTGTCTGAAAACTGTTTTTTTCAAGGTGTCTTCAGCTGGGGATGGAAATCACTTGTCACTTTTGAAAGCTTTGGTTGAAAGCTGCTGTAATAAAAGTCACCAATTCCCAATACTCTTTAGTATTTCAAAGAAGTGTTCTAAATGAGGGGGAGATCTTTCCCTTAGTAGGCAGCCTTGTGAAACTATTTCTTTGTGACAATAAAAAAAAAAAAGAAGAAAAAAAAACAACAGAGTGCTTATCTGAGTTGTACATGCTTTTTGTAATACAAGTAATTTTGATCTGACTGTTCCACAACCATGTTAAGTCTCTGGGAACTAGAGATTACCTGCATCACTTTATTTTGTATAGTAAGGAAGCAGATTAGAACTAATAAATGGGATCTTTATAGACAAATACAATGTAAAGATGTAAAAGATATATAGTGGTTTATATTGTTCCTTTTAAACAGAAGATCCCAAGACTTTTCTATGTATTACATACAGAAGTAACTGCAGCTGTTTTAGAGCTCTAAGGATGCATTCCTGAATTACTCCATAAAAGGCTTAAAGAATGTGTACATTCAAAATGTAAATGGATAAAGTAGGCTGCTTGTAGACACCCTGCAACTGTTAGCTTAGGAAGTTAAAGTACAGTACATTTTTCCATTCTTCAACATAAAGATATGTTATCTCAATACAATTTCCAGCTCACATAATCTCTTCATTGCCTTTATATTCCCAGACTACATATAGTCCAGAGGCTTACTATAATTATATATGGTGACACATTTCTTTTCATGAGTAGCAGAATGAAATGCATGTCACCTGTTGGTCTGTAGGCTGTAGCGGATCTGCTAACTGTGAGAAGCCACTGCCTATGGGTTGATTCACAGTGAGCTTCTCACTTTGCTGAGAGTATGCCATGTGTGAATAACACTGCAGTCTCTTGCCATGTTGCATTTAAACTGTTGTAATTGCACTATATCTTCTCTCACAAAATACTATGAAACAGTTAATGAAATGGAGAATATGTTCATTAGGGTAGTTGTTGTAGAAGGTGATGTTATATACTAGGATGAATCTAGTCTTTTAATTGCTTTCTGTTTTACCAAGTCCACTAGATTCCATTCACGGGTTTGTATTTGTGTTTCTTGTTCATGACTATATATGTATGTGAGTGTACAATTTGTGTAGAAACTCAAATTGGGATGCACCTAGTGTTAGGCTACGCTTCTTCAGAAATGCAGGAATAGCTTTTTCCTTGCTAGTATATTAAGACATGGAGTCATGAGCTGTTTTCCTGATTGTTATTATAGTGCCTGGCACACTGTTCCTATAATTAATATTAATGTTTTCTAATTTATATTCAGAACATAGCCCCCACTCTTCCTACAACAGAATAATTCAATTTTGCTTTAAATATCATCCTATTTCAAAGTCATTTTCCTCCGAGACATCCAGCACTGAAGGTGCCAGTGGTGTGCAGATACAGAGACCCAGGCAATTCAGAGCATTAGCCTTTCAAATAATGGCTAAACTACTGGTTGCAGAAGTTCTACATCTGTGTGGCTCAAAAGATACATGTCCTGGGCTACAAAGTTGAGGGAAGGTGGGGGAGAGTGCTGGGAGTGAAACTGAATAGGAAGCCTCATCTCATTCCTTATTCCACAGCTCCATACTAAATACCATTGCTTTCATGTTTTGGGAACAGCTTCTTACTACTCGAGCCATGTGAGAAACATGTTACCTAATTTAGAAAGTAGTAAAGCTCTTCTAAGTACTGTAAAAGTGATGATGATTAATGCAAGAGTTGTAGTCAGCCCTTAAATGCTCAGTATAGCTTCTTTCTTCCCCTGCTGTTCAGAGCAGAAAAGAAATAGGCACGACTGAAAGCTATAGGAGGACTGGTCACAGTGAATGGTGTCTGTGCAGACTGTTCCTCCCTACTTTAACTATTCTATAGCTGCATTAATCCTTGCATTTAATAGGCTGCTGAGACGATATACTGCATTGAAAAACACTGAAAGGAACAGCTGCAGTTAGTGGCATACTTGATTCTAAGAAATGATGAAAGTTTTCAGTAGAATGGGTGGTAAGACAATGCTTCTGTAACCAGCATTAACGTCTTTGGCGTGTATGGCCCCTGACCCTGCCCTGCTGGCTGATAAGGCTGCTGTCATGTCTGCGGAAAGTAAGGTCAGAGTACAGGATAAGCATTCTTCCATGTAGCTGAACTAGTCCTGCAGATTAAGAAGGAAATAGTCAGGCTATGCAGCAATACAGAAAATAATATGAAGTCTTGCCGAAGATCCCTGGGTGTTCTAAGTACAAAGCTTTGTGAGTGTATTTCTTACACCTGGAGGCATTAAACAAAAAACATTAGAGCAACAAGCATATACATAAAACCACACTATTTGGCTCTATTTTCCTTGATCTACTCAAGTAGTGCAATTTTATACTACTCCTTGAATGACTCCTGTATGCTCAGGTGTGATTTAATATATTTCTGTAGTGCATTAAACACTTCCACTCATTTATCCCCCATTCTGCCTGCAAGCTAAAGAGTCTGTGTCCCACCCATTTATCCTTACCCTTTTCATGTCAAGGCCATCTATTCTTCACTCCTTCATTCGTATCAGAGGCTTTGGGGTTTTCGCGTTCCCTGTTTACCTCGTCACTAGCATAGTTGCCCATACTTCTGTCAGAGTGTTCCTGATACTGACTGCCCTTGATCCGCTGCCCCTCATTTTCCCTCTCCTGATATTTTGTGTGATATTCTTCCTCTGTGCCTGCTGCTACGTTCTTTCTACAAAGTCTGCGTTGTCACTGCATTGACACTGCATTGCCTTGGCAGGCCGAACTCTCACACGGGGCCAGGAAGCTCATGCACCGGCGAGGCTCATATCCGTGTTTTCTTGCACCTCTTGTTTCGCCCGTACAACCAGACCCCGGTGCCAGTGAGAGCGGTGGGTAAATGGCCAGCCGGGTAGCAGGGGGCTGCCCGCCAGCTCGAAACTGTCCAGGGTCCTGAAAGCCGTCAGCAGGCTGGGCTGACTTCTGCGTGAATCCTTCCTTTCGTTAGTGGTGTGAATGTCAAAGAAACATACGTATCTCCGAAAGCTAACCCCCAAATTTCCTGTTTAATATGGAGGAAAGTTATCAACCTGCTAAGGTAAAGCATCATGTATCTAGCTAGTAAGAAATCTTAAAAAAATGACGTGAGGGAAGAGAACAGTACCTCTATAAAATGAATTTGGTGGCTTGTTTTTATTAATCAGGCTTGCTATTTTTGTCAGGTATCAGCCTTTGATGTTATGAGGATTCTTCAGGGGCATAATGGAAAAACTAAGAGCCAGATTGTAATTCTCCCATGACTATGATTCGGGAGTAATTGTACTGAAGTCAAATTAAACTAATGTGAAACAGATGTAAGTGGGTTCAGACAAAGACTCAATACTATGCAGCTTGAGTTAATACTTTTTTACATGGTAGATCTTTTACTGAAAAAAAAGTGCTACATTATACTACTACACGAATAATGTGCATATACTGTACTTTTTCAGATAGAATAAAAATGTGAGGTAACTACTCCACTGTAGTCCTTGCTGGCCATACAAAGGGATTGATATAACAGGTGTCTGAAAGCTGGAGTCTGGCTAATGAGGAATGGTTACCAGAAAAGAACTGAGGATGAAGAAGATGATTACAAACTGTGAACCAGGTACCCCCTCTCCTGTTCTGGCATTTAGAGGGTGGATGCTTAAAGTGGGTCAGAGGATATGAATGATGGGTTAGGATATGAGAGGCAGGATCCATAGTGTATCCTGTTTAGTGTCACTGGCCAAAGGAACCTGCAGACAGGCTGTCGTAACTCAAACAGGTCAGATCTGAGAAGATACCAAAGGTGTATCTGCCTCAGGTAGACTCATTGAAACCTCAGGTTCATTGAAACCATTTGTGCCAATAAGTAAATTTTCTGTTCTGTGGATTCATCCCTGAATGAATGAAGACACAGCACTGCATGCTACGACTTAAAAAGTGCTAAGAAATTGCATGCAGTAGAAGACAATAAAAATAGTAAGTTGCTTTTCCTTGCACAGTACCTAGTAGTCCTGATTCTTAGCTAACTTCTTGATTCCTAACTACACTAAAGCTTCTGAAAACCATCTGAAAAAAAGATCTTCAGGTTATCCTAGAGAGAAGGCTTTAAATGTCCTCCTAGACAGAAGGCTTCCTAGACAATAAAGGTGTTATAAAAGGATTCTGCACTGGATCCTGTCCAAATTCATACTGCTGAAGGATGGGTCAATAGTATATAAAGAACAGGATGCACTTCACTTGGGTTATTCTCTGGCTATCTTGGTCTGAGTGTAAATAACAGCAATCCTGTGGCAATAAACTGAATGAAGAATGATCTTCACAATCAGAAACACCAGATTTCAAACAACCATATAGTTTCAAATAACCATAAACTGAATAGTTATATACACAAATGAGCATATTGCAAGGTGATGACACAAAGACTGTCTAGACTTCCATCTAACCATGTCACATGTCTTCAGTGCATCCAAGAAATGGAACGTACAAGTTACAGATTATTTCTATCTACTATTGATGCATTTTTCCATTCCTGCTCACTGTATTTAAGTAGGTATAAGAACTATTTATTCATCTGTTCTGCAATGGCTTTCTTCAAGTTACATCAGAACAGCTTCTAAATCACTCATGCCATATTACTAATGAACAGTAAAGGGGCATTTTATTTTTCTTTCAATGAGATTGCTTGTAATAGAAAGACTCTTGTCTGTTGTGTTGTGACTGTCAGGCCCAGTCCTGTGAGGCACTGATTCTCAACTAACACCAACTCTGAGGACATTAAGGACATCTGAATAATGAGCCCTAAATGAAAAGGCAGACCAGTTTGATAAACTACTTATATAAAGTTGAGTCCTGAAAATTCTTGTGCAGGTACTAAAGTAGATTGATCATGCTATATTTTTTTTTTTGTCTTCGTGGTCTTTCATTTAAATATTAAACATTATTGAATCCCCTTAGCTTATAAAAGTTGACAGAGTAACAGCTTGAAACACTATAGCTTCAAGGCACCAGTTCTCCCTATCATGAGAATTCGACATCACTGAGGGGTGAAAGGCCTTTTATTTGCATAAGATAATAGTTACGTTTCTATGCAACAGCTGTGCTGTCAGTGAAAGATGCGCTCATTGTGCCAAATCCATCTCTGGAGTAACCCCATTGATTTTAAATGAGTTACTTTGGGAATAAATTGGCTCGCTAGATAAAACTGCAGGTCTGAGGCATCGAAATAATTGAGCAAGATTTCCATGATCATAACATGGTAAAAAATTGCAAAACAATTACATGATGTCATGCATTTATGTACTTGACAGATCACAATTGATTTGCCACAAGGTTTTTAAACCATATAGCTAGAGCAAACGTTTATGTAGAGCTTACAGACACTTTTTTGTAATATGGGAACGTTAAGAGGATACAAGAAACAGGAATATGGTATTGTGTTATTATTATCTACTTAGTGTTACCGTAAGTCAAAAAAATATGAGATGTCTCTATAAGGTCAGTTTAATAATAAAGGATTCATATGGCCGCATGAAAATTCCTCTTCTTTAGACAGTAACAGTCAGGATCTGTTTCTGGTAATGAACTACCTGAAGTTTTCACCTCTAGACTAGAGACTTCCTGCATGGGTTAGCAGGAATTTAATGCTGTTGGCCTTTCAGTAGCCTGTTTGAATTTGGTGATCTTAGGTGAGTTCTCAGTGGACAGATGCCTGTGGCACAATACCCACCTCATCAGTTAACTGCTGATAGTTATGGCACAAAGACAAAGTAGTGCTTGGGTTAGGGTGACTGAGCTCCAAATCAGAATTGGGTAATATATGTCTATATGTTAGTTCTTCCCAGTAATGTACAAGGAAGATGCCAGTAAACTGGAAACTGTTTTGAATGCTAAGGAAAAGTTATATACATGCATATATAGATGATATATTTGTGTGTATAAGTAGTTCTTTACAGATACATATTTGATAAGTGATCTTTTGGGGGGTTCAGAAGCCTTCTTTGAAGCCTTTTTGGTTATTAGAATAATGAAAAGATTTCCCAATCATCATTCAAGTGATCACACAGCACAATTAACAAAGCCTACCCTCACTTTTGTTTCCATTCAGTTTGCAGAAGTAACGTCAACAGGAATCCCGAAACCTGTTCAGAATGCATCATGGTTTGCTTGCAAAGGAAATACCTTGTGCTCCTGATGTCATCATTGCAATCATCTCAAATTCAAGTCTGACTGAGCAGGCTCATTATCATTCTCTCCATGTCCTCCCTTAGAGCAGCCTCTCCCGCCTTCTGTACAGCACAAAACAAGAGCCACAGGGGTGCTTGGATTAGGGAAAGGAGAGACACCCTGCACCTCCCCCCAAGAAAACTTGCTGCACTACTTCCATCTAGTTCCTCCAAACTACATACTGCTTTACAGGACCTTGCACACCACCACCAAATGAAGGTGTGGATTCACAAATACTGATTTCCCCTTCCTGTTTAGTGTTGAACAAAGACTGGGGACAAGCATGGATGTGTGTATTCATTTAGCTTCTGAATGTGGATACGAAAAGAGTGTGCCAGCCTCCACAGAGTTTCCTGAGGAGAGCCACGCATTTCAGACTGCTTTTTTTTCACCAGGACAAATTTCTGCCTTTCGTCTTACAAGGTTAACTAACATCTAAGCAACAGATAGGAAGGCAAGACAGAGCAAAAAGAAGTATGGGGCAAAAAGCAGGGAACAAAATGTCTCAGGCACCAAGTTTAGATCACAACCATGTTTCCTGAAAATTCAGATGGTCCTGGCTATGGACCTCAGGACTGATTCTGTCTCTGACCCACGTGAATTTGTGAATCTCTTCCCCAAACCATCCCCAGCCAACAATCCCTTTCACACAAGGAGTTGATTTCCACTGTGGAAGAGAGCAGGCAGGACAGGGTTAACCTCGCACAATCTTCCTTCAGGCCCCCAGAGGGGCTGGGGTTTTGTTTTCCTGGCTAAGGGAGGGGAGCTGGGGCACATATTGTAACTGGAACTGGAGACCTTTCTGGTGTTACCAGCCTGTTTTGGGTTTGAGGGAAAGCCTGGAGCAGGCGGGAGAGGAGGGAGAATGCAGGCTTGGAAAGCAGCGAGCGTCTGGTAATTGCACAAGGTAAAGCCAAGTGTCCTCCATTTCCCCGAAGCCCTCCTGAGAGCTCAGGGGGGCTCCGAGAGGCCTCCAGCCTCCCTTCCAGCCCTCCTGCCCCCTCCCCGTAGCCTGGCCACATCTTTCAGCTCTGCCGTGCCAGCCTTTTTCTTGACGCCAGGTGTCTATCCCTGTCCACAGCGCGGAGAGGAGCGGGGACAGAAGGGGGAGCAGGAGTCCCCTGGCTTTCGGGGTGCCCGGTCCTGGTCCCCCAGGGCCTGCGGGGGCTCGGACGATCCCCTGCCTTTCCCCTCCCCCTGCGCTGCAGAGGCTCTGGATGCTGTCGTACTCCTGCCATGTGCTGCCACCGCCGCTACTGCTGCTCGTAGCTTAGTCGAGAGTGTCTCCGGCTGCAAACTCCGCCAAACAAGCCTGCATCCTCCTCCAGGGAAGGATACCCAGTAAGTACCAGCCGGAGCCTGCCCCCTCCCTAGGGCACCCCGCCATCGCCTCTTACAAAGGGACTCGCAGCCTCTTCCCCTCGCTTCCTCTCCCCACCCCCTTTTTAAGCCAGTGCAGAGAGGAGTCCGTGAATTCCCTCCAAAGCTATAGGGTGGCTCCCTCCTCCTCCTCCTCCTCCTCCTTCTCTTCCTGCTCCGGCTCTCCTCGGCAAGCCAGGCTGCTGCTGCATTCAGCCGAGGTGGTCCCCAGCCTCGCCCCAGCCATGCTGCTGCGGCTCACCCCCCATGGCTGACTTTTGTTACCCCTCTAGTGCCCGGGGCTGAACTGAGGTGGGCTCATTTTTGGGGGTGGCTGAGACTAGAGAGTGTGTGTGTGTGTGGGAGGTGTCCCTGGGGGTGTGGGGGGGCTGGGTGACTCCCGGATCCTTGCAAGCCTGCGGGCTCGCCAGCCCGGGTGCCCCCTCAGGTGGGCGCAGCAGAGGGGCCGGGCTGCAGCGTGGACCCCGCCACCCTGACATCTGCAGGTGGACTGGGCGAGCCAGCTGCGGGAGCCTCCCCGGGAGCCTCCCAGGAGCCAGCAGCACCCTGGACCCGCTGCCCATCTCAGCCTGCTTCGTTCCCGCTACCCCTCAGATCCTCTCCGGTCCTCACTCCATCCCTTCTCCCCCTCTCTCTGCTGGGGTGCCTGCACCCCTCCTCACCTCGCTGGTACAAACCCCTCCACTCCACTCCCCTCCCCGCCTCTCCCCACCTTCTTTGATTTATTTGTGTATTTCTTTCCTTGGCAACCACCAGTTCTCCTCAGTCAAACAGCGCAGGCTCCCTATAATTTGAAATTAATTTGTTTGACTGCAGCATTGAGACAGGAAGGTTGGGAATTTATTTAATTCTTTTTCCTCCCTGTGCAAAAAGGAAGCGATGAAATTTCCAATCGAGACTCCAAGAAAACAGGTCAACTGGGATCCTCAAGGTTGGTGATTCTCTATTACTATCATTACTATAATAATAACAACAATTATTATTATTCCTTGTGACTAGTGACTCGTAGGAGACTATTTGACTCCAAATGGGAGGAGACGTTGGATGCTTGTCTGTTTCCCTTGTGCACTGCTCAGTCTTTCTTGCTCAATCCTAGCAGTGTGTTAGAAAATGCTCTTCAGATGTGGGGTTGGGTAGGTGCATGGGTAAAACCTCTTCAAGGTCTAAGTTTTAGAGTTCTATATTTGATATCTCTCTTTCCTCCCCTCCCCTCCCTTTTTCTTGAGTATTTCCATGACAAACTTGTCTGGGATAGCAGTGATCTCTGGCTCACAGCATTGTTTGTTTTATCTGTGGCTCCTTTGTTGTTTCTAGTGATCATTGTCTCTGCTGGATGGGTGGTACAGGAGTGGACACAGATGTGACTGCTTGCTCAGAGCTCCTTGATGGCAAATGTTTGTTGGCAAGCAACTGGAGCAAAATGCTGCTGCAATATAACTCATAGTGTGGATGGTATAAAAAGACACGTTAAATAATGGAGCCCAAAGGGACCTTTAGACTCTTTACTCTGTCCTGTTAACAATTGATCAGCCCAAGTGGATAGTTTGATTAACTCTATAGTTAGGTTTGGAGTCTGTCTTGGGGAGTGTGTGTGATGGTGGAAGGAGATTTACGCCAGTGCAGTGGTTTTCAATAAAATGATCCAAGTGGTGTTTTAAAATAAACCATAATGAAATGCTCTTCTTTCCTGGCACGGGGAGGAGGTTCATGTGCAACCTACAGAAGGAGTGACTGAAAAAAACCTACTGGTAATTTGTATACTGTTGTGTCATATTTCTGTGCATCAGTACAGGAGCAGAGCAACTTGAAGCCATATGCTCAGGTTTGCAGCAGAACTGCTGGCAGCCAGTCGCTGTACAGCAGTGCTTGCAGGAAGTATGAAGTGATAGCACGGGCTTTGATTATTCATCTTTATTCCACAGGTTTGGTTTTAGTGGTCAATTTGTCTGTCGTCCTCCGTGCCCTCACGTCTACAAAATGAAACGTTAGAAACAGTTTCTCCTGGTGTAGAAGGAATACAGCAAAACAGACATCTTTCTGCTGAGCAGATCTGATGAGCTGTTTGAATAGTATACACAATTAAGCTTTAGTTTAAGCCTTACTACATTCTTAATTAGGTGAAGTTTGAAATTGACACATCAGCCTCATCCGCCCTCAGCCTCCCAATGAACACATGGATAGTAGCGCTAACAGAAGTTTGATTATTTTAATAATGGTATATTCTTTATCCTAGGGTCAAAATTCTGTGTGGTGAAAAATTGCTCTTCCCAGGTGCTTTTCTGAATGCGTGTTTGCTGTTGCTTCATTTTAATTCATTTTATGTCTTGCAAAATGCCTTTTAATGCAAAAAGCCCTTTCCTCCCTTCCCCTGACAAGGCACACAGGAGGCTGAACTGATGGCATTCTGTATGCAGCTCCTTTGCTTGGCAATCAGCTTTAAAGCATATGGATCCAACAGGTGGTTGGTCACAATTTACTAATGTGTCCAAAACTGTAGAGTACCATAACAGGTAAAAGACCTCAAACCCAGCAGATTTCCTCTCTGCCAAGCTGAATCCCTGCTAAGGACTGCAGAATCCTACCTGTTATTTCCCCTCAGCGTATTGACTTTGTTAGCCAGGCAGCAAGGATGCTAATGTATAGCCAGGAAGGAAGCAAAAAATGTTAATTTCTAATTCTCCAAGGGACTCAGGAAGTAGATAAATTTTGGTGGAATGGAAAAAGGCAAATTGGTAAGGGAAAATTGTCTAAGGCCCAATCCTTCAACCAATAGAGGAACAGTGCAATGACATTGTACTTACAAAGTCCCACTGAAGAATTAGTGATTCTAGTAGGTAGAAGGCAAGGTAGATCAGAGTTCCATTCTTTTTGAAACAAAAATATATTTATGTAGATATAAATGTTAGCAAAGATCTACACAAAATCACTTAGAGCCCTAAAATGAATTTGATTTATAGTCACACATGTAGTCTGTTCTCTGCATGTGCATGTGAAGAATAATGGTATGTTTTGCATCCTGTGTGATATCCTTGGAGTTAAGAACTGAAGTATCTTTTCTCAGATACAAAGATCAACATGTAGAAAGCTGGTGGTGCAAGGATACAAAGAGTCCTAAGCATTAAAAGCAGAGCTCATGTCCAGTTAATGTTCACACACAAACACCAGGCTCATTTCAGTGCATATTGTATGATCGTGCCCTGTTCTGGTCGTCAGACAGAGAACGTGCAGTTTCCACAGTTTTGTCTAGTAGGAATTGTGCTAACTTGTGCTAACAGTACTTGAAATATATCAACTGGTGTTCCTGGCAAGCAAGCTAGCAGTCCAATGATGTAAGTGAGAGCAATGGTATCTAAAAAATTGTTTAGATCTGATTATTCCAGGCAATATTTTCTAGAAACTATACACATTTCTAAAGGCCAGGGCCCTTGTTGTGGAGCTATGGCTGGCTTGGGACTGATGATGTTGCTGGTTTGAACCCCGGTCAGAATGATAGTAATTCAAATGAATTAACGCTCAAACTCCATAATGCTGACTGAACTATAAATATTTACATAGATAAATAAATTAGAGTCTGCTGGTAGCTTTCATCTGGCATAAAACTGGTATTCTCAGTTCACATCAGCAAAGATCAATATACCATAGAAAGACTTTGTGGAGAGAACAGGTTTAAAAGAATAGAATTGACATGAGGGATGGTGTCTGACAGACAGCTAATGGGAAGCTGATTTCGCAGCCATTAAACTGGAACAAACAGGGCATGGAGACTGAACTGTGCTTTTATGTAGTATCTTCACTTGTCTTGGGTATAGAGTATATCTGTGTGTTCCCCTGTCTTCTAGATAAAGCAAATATTTCATAAACCTGGAAGTATATAAGGTCCAGATTCCTCCAGTGAAGTCCCCTCCTATTCCAGGCAATCAAATTATATAATCCCATTAACAAATAGATCAAACTCCATCCCAAAAGTCATTGGGACTTGTCCCTAACAATCCAATGTGCAATATGTCCTAGAATCTCATATAAATAGATTAAAAAACATACTATTCATTTACAGTGAGTGAATGGGGTAAGAAATGAGTAAAAGACTCAAGCAGGCACCTCAAGAATGTTTTAGGGAGAGTTGGACACGTTGAGTAGGGGTACAGGATCTCACACTACCTGGCCTTACATTTTAAAACACAAGCCTGCCATTTGTGTTACTGGTGGAATCAGCCTGGATATACACAATCATAAAACATTTTATCTGCCTATCACTGATTTTTGTTTCTCCCATTTGGTGCAATTCAGGCAAAGCAATAATAACTGAAATTAGTGAAAGATCAGATTTTAGTTTCATACCTCATACAACTTCCCATCTATACTTTTCAGAATATACGATTTGGTTTATAGCAGCATATGAAGACGTTAATTGTTGTAATTATTGTTCTCATCTCTCCTCTTTCCTGCCTTCCTCCTGCTGTTTGTTACACCCACCTGTTGTCTGTGCTTAAATTGGCTTATAATCTCTTTGCACATATATTTTTACACAGTACCTAAAGCACAATGGGTCCCTCATCCTGACTGAGACATCTGGATGTTACAGCAATATCATTTTTTTCCCCTATGAATTATCTGCTTAAAATTGCTGTTTCTTTGCAGAAAAGAAGGGTAGATGAGACCGTTTCCAATATGCTCAGAAATTATCCCCAAACATGACTGTCTTGCAGGGTGATAGTGAGATGTCTTTTCCAAGGGAAGAGTGTCTATCTTGGTGATGCTTTTAATAGGCAGATAATGGAGTTCAGTTCAGTCTTGTTCCATCCTTTGTGCCTGCAGTTTTTTGCTGTCATCACAGTGATATGGATTGTCAAAGCTTTTGAATTTCCAGGTACGTGTTTATCTCTACACTGACCTTTTTGAACTCTGAAGTTTTGATGCAAATTCCCGCATCCTTTCACAAAGACATCATTTGTGTAGGATGGCTTTCTGCAGTTTGGAACCCTAAAATCATGCATTTATTATCATCCTTACGTTTAGCGTGGGAGTAAGTGGTCTGTGGGGAATTCAAGCTGTGGTTGAGAGTCTGGAGTTTCCTCAGCTTTTGCCACTGACTTACTGTTTAACCTTCATTAAGCCACTTACCCTTTCTTTTCCTCCCTTTTTCCTTGACTGCAAAACGGGAATATTAATACTTCCGTAATGCACAAGGGTGTTGTGAAATAGAATTAACTTGTTTAGAGCAATCTAAGATCTGCTATTGAAAGAAGAGCGTATGTATTGCAATCAAATGCTAAAACAATTAGGAGGGAGCAAAACAGTCTGTCATCATACACAGATCACATCAATTAAGAAATAAGGTTACACAGATCACATCAATTAAGAAATAAGGTTGTCTCTGCACTTTACAACTAGAGGAAACTAGTATTACTCGTGCTTCTTTACAGACACTAAAGACTCAATTGAGTTTCCCATTAGAAGTATCTAGAGACCTTTGATATTCCCCAGCTGCCGCTCCAGAGGGGCTCAAGCCTTCCATAGGTCCTGTGTCACCGCCATGCGATTTCTCACTTCACCTGAGACACCTCAACAGCACTGGACACCTATATGTGGACAACTGAGCTGAGTCTCAAATGCCTTCATGCAGGTATCAGGACTGGATCACCCCTTGATGACTGTTTGTTGGAAAAATCTTCAGCATCAGCTACTCAGTATAAATTAAACGGACACTGTCTGCAGAGTGTTACAAACTGCTGCAGTTCCTGCTTTTTCTGTCCTTTTGTTCAAAGAGACCAATGCAGAAGGCAAACTTGATTATAAAGGCATAGATGAGTAGAATGAGGGTGTTCATTTCTGTCCTCTGTTTTCAAGAAGATATATGAAAAGAAGTGGAGTGCAACTGTGAGCTAGACAATATCATTCTGCACTAGTAAGTCAGTTCTTAGTAGCTCAGTGTAAGAAGACTGCTATGGAAAGCTATAATGTGTAAAAAAGTAGCTCTGATCCCAGCAAATGACCCATGGTCAGCAGGTACTGACCATGTGCTACTTATATTACAAAATTGTATTGGCTACTGACCAATCGTATTGGCTACTGAGAGACCAGGACTCTGCTGTGCCTAATAAGCATGGGTTGCAGAACAACTGTAAGGAGTTTATTTTAAAGAGAGATTTGAAGGAGAATAGGAATTGGATAAACAGGAGGACATTCCGGGCGGTGCATGGTAGGCGCAATAGTGCCAAATACAGTAAGGTGGAAAATTTGAAGAGTTTGGAAAACAAATAAAAGAGAATGAAGAAATCAGAATTTTACTAAAGGTTACGTGGAGCCTGCAGGGGAGGCAGATGAATACTGTGGACCTTATTGTGGTAAGAGATAGGAAGATATGACTGAATTAGCAGGAGAGGAAGAAAGACAGCAGAGCGCTATTAGTTTCATCATTGTTGTTTTTAAGATGCCCTGGAAATGGAAAAACTAAGGATTCAGAAAAGTAAAATTAATAATAAGAAAGTGACAGAGTGAAAGACTGGACACCAGCTTTCTTAGTAATAGTGAGGAAAGACTGAACTACAGTCAAGGTAGAAAAGAATGAAAAGAATCAAAGGCAATATGAAGCTCTAAGTCTAAGACAGAGAGAGCAGTAGAATTGTCAGCAGTGGGAGATGTTAAGACAGAATTACTATTTTTGTGAAGAATACCAATGCTATTTTTTGCCACGTATGTACAAGAGTAATCCATTAATAGGCTTTTGGACTGGAAAGTCCCTTGGGCAACTCTTGAAAACTGATGCTACCTAAAGTGATGGAGTTTGCTTTTGGGAGAAAGATATATGATATCAGTTGTAATTGGGTAGGTTTTGGTTCAGCTTTTGGTGTTTATGTAGTTTTATGTAGCTAGCGTGTGGACTGTATCAGCTTCAGACAGAAGAGTGCATACACATGGTGATACAGTTTAGTTCTTACTCTCTTGATTTAATCCAGAGCTAGGAATTTTACCACTCACTTCAGTGCGAGCGACATGAGATTCTTCATTTTAAAAGTATCAGAACTGTGTTGTCCCCGCAGGCTTTACTGAGTTAAAAGTAAAGGAGTGCCTGGAATCACTGGGAGATCAGGGGCCCTAGATGTTGTGTTGTAAATAGGGTAAGTACCTGGAGTGAAATGGGGAGGGAACAATGAGGAAGTCAAGGTAAGAAAGCGATAACAAACACACTGGTATTCAACAGGTAGAGTATTACAGAATTCAGTGTCATAGTAATGCCTAACCTTTATTTTGCAATAATCTCAGTGTAATAGCAAAAGCCAAAGCAGAGAATATAAATGCTGAACAGTTGACTGGTTTTTATAGGTTTTTTATGTAAAAGAAGTGACATTCAGCAAAAGGCTAAATACTACCTTTTTTATGGAATGCCTCTGTTTTTTGTTTTCTGTAAGAAATTGAAAACATCCTGGGACCTGGCCTTTGTCAGACAGAGGCTGCTCATATTCTAGTTCCTGAAACATTGGTTATACTTCTATTGTTTGTCTATAAAGCATGTATATGAAAAACATTTTAACTATAATGGAAAATGTGCTCTAAGATGAACCCACTGACTTTCATAAATAACATGCCATACAGTTCTCACTAGTTACCCCAATGAGATAAAACAACAAGTGAGAACAGCACATATCATATACCCTTGTACTTCAGGGTGGTAGTACCAATCCTTTTTAGTCCATGGACCCTTATTATTCTCCCAACATAATTTCTGGGCTGCTTTTCACAGTTACAATCAAACATTAACTCAGATTATTTAAACAAAATAGTATTTCAAAAGTGAACTATGAATCTCTTACTGTGTTAATGAACTACAGAATTTAGGGGATATTTCCTTGGTCTGGGAATGCTGAGACCAAGAATTCAGATTTCATCTTTTTCTTTAACTGCTAGTACAATTGTTATGCTATTACAAATCTTATTATTGGCAAAATGTCCCAAATGCGTGTATTATTATGTGTTATTCAGATGTCCCAAAATACAAGCATAGGAGATCACTGGTAAGATTTTGAGGTTAGAGTGGAAATTCAGTGTGGGTATATCTCGGTGTTGGAAGTGGAAAAGCAAGCCAGTAAGGTGATAGAATCTGTTATCAAAACCTGTATAGAGGGAAAAAAAAAGGTGGAAGAAAATACATGAGCCTGGCTTCATTTTATTTTTCTGTTTTTTCAAATGGAAGGGGAACATCCTGCTGAAAGCTGGAGTTGTGACAAGGGGCATGACATATAAAATATATGAAAGTGCTTGAAACTTGTTGCACTTAGGATCTGGAGTCCTGAATAGGCGTAGTGATCAGCTGCAAAGTCTGGGTGTGGGTTCAATTTTTTTTAGAAGTCCAGACATAGTTAGGTCCAGCATTTTGTTTGAGTTTGCTATTTGAAATTTTAGAGGACATTTGAAAAGCAATAAAGACTTAACAAGGAGAGACAAAGGAAAGCTGCTTCAGGTAATGTAGATTACAAAAGAATGGACCCAAAGTGTGACAGGGTCAGATCTGCTGCCAGAGGTGCAGAAAATGCAGAATGAAAAGAGTGTACCTGTGGTAAGGCTGAAAATGGTCTGAAAAAAAAATGGGTGGACATAAAGACAAATTTGGCTGCCTCCAAATAGAATTCACTGTTTTCAAGCACATGATGTTCTTTCTACCTTTTAGAAGTAAGCACATAACCTAGGGCATATTTAAAAAAAAATGAAGTATTTTTATGTTCTCTATTGGTTCCTCAGGCATGTATCAGGGTCCTCCTCTGTGAGGAAAACTAAAGCATAATATAAATAAGCTTATGGACATATTACAAAATATCTTCATCTGATGAAGTAAGTATCTTTAATAGATGATGATCTGTTTATTTGGCTTGTCCTTCATTGGAGAAACATGCTTATGTTTCTTCCGTTTGTTCTTTAATTCTGCCCCCAAAGAGATGCATTCAATAGATCTTTAAATTGCTTCAGTTCTATTCATTTCTGATAACCCATAGATTACGCATGACTCTGTGACCGTTGTTTGCTGAAGACAATAGACTGTTTAACTAGTAGGGGATAACAAAAGTTAACACCCAAAAAATCGTCTTCTTACAAAGCAATACAAGTTATTTTGGTATCACTATCCTACAGGATCATCACAGTGCTTTAAGGATCAGGCTTTGAGTACCTAGATTTGTTAGAGCCATATGTTCATATCTCAGCAGGACTGACTCATCTTTTCTTCCCTAGGAAGAAAAAACAACATGTTACTGACTTTATTGGATGAAGATTTTGGATTTTGGCACCTTAAACTTGTGCCACTGAGATTCTTCAGATTCAGTGATATGCTGTTAAAGGGTGCTTGAATTATTTCTCTCTTACTCGGTACCGTAGTATAATAGTACTGGCATGATTTGAAAAGAGCAAATACATACTGGCAGCTTATCCAGGGCTTTTATCCTCTCAAATCTCAGCTTTTCATTTTAAAGAAACAAAAGGCAGTCACTAGCTACTATGTGTGAAAAACCTCAATGATGAAAGAATTATAAAAGAAATGGTACTGCAGAAAATCCCAGCTGAAATGAAGGAAGCCGCTCACACATCTCAAAGACATTCCTCTGGGTTAACTCAGATCCATCAGTGATTACTTAAATGTTAAGACTGCTAAGTTTGGATTGCACAAGAAAGGGTCGTGCAGAGTTGGGTAGCAGCAATCATGACAGCTACAGAAACAACACCAGAGCCACCTCTTCATGATGCTATAGCCACCATACTAATTTGCCTTCATGAGAAGCAGAGTTCATTACTGGGTTACAATGATATACTGACATATAACCTTGCGACCTGAATTTCTGATTGCTACCAGACATTATTTGTTAAGATTCAGTTTTCTAAAAATAGGCATCTGCTGCCATTTAAGGGACTGTAAGGTAGCTGAGACATTTGCATAGGCCTGATATATACGATAATGGACCTAAGAGAGACCTCTGCCCTCCTGGAGCAACAGCTTAAGGCCAATTAGGATATCATAGGACCTCTCACTTGGTACTATATGATACGGATGGGCAACTGAATTACGCCATTTGAGTGTGACTTAGTTGGAGAATAAAACACCTAAATATAGGTAGGTATCTGTAATGCAGAGAAATTCTAAGTTTCTAAGAACCTGCTATGGTTAGGGGAGATATAGTCAAATATGGTTCATGGAGCCTGAAGAACTTTCAGTTGATGTCTGGTTTACAGTCAGCATAATCACTCTCCAGGCTGCACTGACCAATTTGACGACATATGTATTGACTCTGCTGGGATGTATTCCGAGTTACAGCAAAGGAAAGAAATGAGACAAGCGTTGTTCCTGCTCATACTTTGAACTTCAGCTCAAATGGCTTTGGGTAGCTTCTCACTACGAGGATTTAGGGCAGGTATACACTACTTTTTCCTGGTGGACTCATTCTCAATTTGTGCATGCTTTGGGCTTACAAGAAGTTACACCATTATGGTTAGTGCACCTCTGCTGAAAGTTATAAAATACTTTGAGCTTGGCATTATTAGCAGTGATTTGTTTTCACCAGCCCTGAGCACAGGAGAATGAGTTCATGTCCACCTGCTATACACTGTGCAGGCATACTTTTGCTTAGGTGAAGCTTAATTGTGGGCAAAACTGATTAGAGGGCCACAACTATCTCTTTCTTAAGTCTGATCTGTGAATGCATGTAGCTACATGTCAGTGATTCAGTATGGCAACACTGTGAAGTACTGCGAGGTGTTAGAAGCCATACCATATCAGCAGATGCCATCCTTGTGTAACTGTAAAGTTTTATCATAGTTCAAATTACAACTGTATTTCTACAATATTATCTGAATAGAAGCTGAGCATGAGATAAGAAAAGTCTTGTGTAATTCAGTTGTTGTACTGACAGACTCCTTATCATATAAGATACCCTAAATTATATACTATATAGCAAACTCCAAGCCAGATTTGCGCAGCCAGAATCAGCCTGGCATTGATCTGGAGCTCTGTGTGCCCAACCAGCCTCCCAGTGACACTGTTCATCTATTCTGTTTATTATACACCGCCGTGAGCAGCATAATGGGTCTGAAGTCTCTTTAACCTACTTACTTTTGCTTACCTGAGCTCTCTTTGACTCACAGTCACTTTCTAGTAATTGTCTTACATGCAGACCGGACAGGTAAATCATTCTGACTGTGGCAACATTACTGGTGCAACTTACACACCAAAAGTGTAAAAGAAAAATGTGTATGTTATAAAAAATGTAGAATAAGGGCAAATAAAATTGGCTATGCTGAACATGTGCATTTCAACAGCAACTTTCTCTTCCTTGTGAAAGAGCTTTTCTGCACAAGCTAATTTTGTAATAGCGATCTTATATTATATGTATTTTTTGTCCTGTTCCAGAACAGGTTTTCAAAGTACTGAAAAGCCTTCGTTCACTTTAACTAAGACTGTTACTGTGTATAGGAAGTTAAGACTGCTAAATAGACTGGATCCTCAGGATATGCAAGTAGTATAGCTCCAGTGAACTAAAAAATAGCCCGACTGATATGCTTCTTACAAGATTTCTGATCATTACCACATGATGAAGGATCCACTTTTATTGCTGTTGCCCAGAAAATTTGAGAAATTATCACTTAATTGAAGTGGTGGATCATTAATGAGATTTGCCTGAATTCAAAATATTTTTCTGTAGATTCCAATCATTAGCCAGGTTGGGGAAGACACCACTAGACTGATGCAGAAATTCTTACTTCTTGTTTTTACAGAGGAGCATCAGTATGAGCTCTTTAGATATGGTCAGTAACGTGCAGATACATCCATAAGGATGCCCCAAGAAATCTTTGAAGGGAACAATTAGTGCTGACACTGTTCTTATTCTGGGGTTAGAGGTTATATTGCATGTGTTTTTCTGGCCTTACTCATATGTGAAAGATCTGTTCCTTGGCTATTAACCTAAGAGAGTCCTGCAGGAGATATTGTACTGCCCCAGCTGAGTGATGTATTGGCGTCTCACAGTTCCAATCTATACTGTAGTCAGTGGTGCTGCTAAAGTCCCCTTCGCATGACTGAGGTGATCAAGAGATTCCTTCACTCCGCTGTTAGGCTGTATCCCTGGCAGACAGCCAGCATCAATCACATTTCAAATGTACATTAGATAGCTTCCTGCTAGGAAAACCAGCATGAATCTTTGCTTTGTTGTTTGTCTCCTCCACTTGCTTGTTTTACGACTAGGTTTCTGTCAATAAGAGTGTTCTTCCCTTTGTACACAGGCCTTCTTATGCTAAGTTGCAAGACTTGGGTTTCCTTCACTGGTTGGTCTGACCATGAGACCATTGGCTAAATTTCTGTTGTGAATGCTTGAGATAGGATATTTGGAAGATCCCAGTCCAGCTGCTCTAGCAGAAGGACACCAGCTAAAACGCTGACCCTACATTATCCTGTGAGCACTTTGAAGCAGAACACCTTGAACTCCTGTAGTGCAAGATTCAGACTCTTCCTAAATGTTACTGGAATTCTGGGACACTTCCTGGTGAAGAAAAGTAATGAACTCATTTCATCCAACGGCATGTCATGGTGCAATGGAATTTTTTTTATTAGTCTTTAAAAAGAAGGTTATAGATAAGCAGCAGCATTACTGCTTCAACCTGTCTGTTGTTCATCGAAGCGTGAAGTCTGCAGAGCACCAGAGAGCAGCTATTTATTACTTGGTGCTTGTACTTGAGGCTTGTGACATACTGACAAGAAAGCAGTTTTTCTATATATTACCTAATAAGGAAAAACAATAGTATGTTCATCTTTTCTGACAGGAACTCTTTTTCACGAAGTCATCTCTATACCCCAAGATCTTGAGCCAAAAGCACTTGCTTCCTATTTGGCTCTTGACAGAGTGGAGAACTGCATGAACTAGAACTCCCAATTTTAGCAAGAGCAAGAAATACTGATCTAATGCTAGGGAAACAGGTTTTAACAGTGATCTATTGATTTTAGTCTTATTTTAGAAAGGGAAAGGTGAGAATTTCTGTTGGGTTTCTCTGTATGCAGTTTCTCTATAAATAGCTTCATAAACCTCATGATAGCACTGCTGCCAGTGAGTGTGTTGGAACAAACACAGTCACCAATCTTGAAGCAGGAGGGCTCCTTATTTGGGACTTGCCCCTGTCAATCACTTCTAATCTCCCCTCAACTCTTCCTGCTCCTCACTGTAATACTCTTCTACTCTATTTCCCATTTTCCAATACCTGAAGTTCATTGATGAGTCCCGTTACATGTGAACATGTGCTTGGCTCCTTGCTCTGGGCTCAAGTGTCAGAGGCAACGGGGAGGGTAGCTGAGTGCCAAGTGCTGAGAAGAACTGAGCAGGGAGTTACGGGTATGCTGCCTCCCACGCTGCCAGCATGGTTGGAGACAAGTGAGGGACAAGAGCAGATGGATGGATTTGGAGGAGGGCAGGGTGGAAGAGAGGTCGGGGAGAGAGGAAGCAAAGCAAGGGAAACAAAATTCGAACTGCCCTCCAGCAGTGTACATTCTCACTCCAGCACAAGACAAATCTCCCTCAAGTATTCGACTGGACTTGACAGCTCTGTAAGTAGTGCTACAAATGGTGTCAGTAGCAGTGCATCTCCATGTTAATGCCAATAAGCGTTAGCTAGGAACCCCCCGAGGACTGCTGTCCTGAAGCCAAACCAGAAAGAAAAAAAACGAAGATGCTTTCAGCTGTTCCTGGAGTTTATGTCCTGCCTTAGCACATCCATTCTTTTGACCAGTGAGCTGTCATGTGTGCCTTAGAAAAGTGCAGTGCCTGGGAGAGGGAGAAGGGAGGGGAAAGTATCCCAGCATCCCATGACCGTGACTTTTGCAGAGATTTTTTTAATGTCAGTGGGTAAGTTCTGGCTGGTAGCTGCGCAAGCCAGCCTTGGGCTTCCTGTTGTTTCCCTGCCATTTGCATAGCCTCAGTAGGCAGGAGCTCTAAGCTGTGTTTGCAAGAGAGTAACTCTTGGGCAGTCCATTTTAGGTTTGTGGGCAGGCTCTGACTGCGGTTCTGACAGCAGAGAGGCTGGGTCAGAATTTGGAAGTTCTTGTAAATAATCAGCAAGAGCAGCTTACACAGCTTGTGGGTATCATATTTTTCCTTTATAACCAACAAAAGAAAGGAGTCTGATTTATGGCTGTCCAATAATCTTGCAATAGACAGACCAGCATTTTGTCATATATAGTGGAAAAATGCATGTCCCCTAAAAGAACTTGAAGATTTGCTAATACGTTGATGACAAACCATTGTACCTGCTTGATGCATGTATGATAAAGACCTTGTTTTAATCAACTTTTGAAATTACTCTTGAATTTAATTAATTTGCTAACATCTCTGTGACAGTGTTTACATGAGACAAACTGTGAACACATACAGTATTGTTTTTCCTCAGTGTCACAGGGGTTTATCTATTATTTGTGAAATGCTTTGAGATATTTAGATAATCATGAAAGATTATTACAGACTTGGCACAACTGATGCAAAGAGGAATGTTGAGATGTGTTTGACTATCTTACACAGAAGGGGAGAGAAAGGATTTCAAGACTGTTTTCCTGCTGTGAGTCGGGACTAGAATATCAAGATGAATGATTTTTAATTTTTTTTTTTTTTAAGACCCTTAACATGTCACCAGTTTGTTTACAGATCCTGGATGATGAATACAAGCCTACAACATTAGACTGTTTTTCTTTGTTACCTTCACTGATAGCTTTTTTTCTTGAGTCCATAGGGGTATGCAGGGCACAGATTGAAAACACTGACCTAAATGATTTCTGGCAGATGGTTTTATGCCCTGTTCTTAGATACTTCCAATGAAGGGGATTTCAATATCTCAGTGGCTGTTCCCATGCTTAGCTATCCTTGTAGCTAGACTTTTTCCTAATATATAATCCCCTACTTCCTTGGTACAGATTAATCAATTATTTCTTGCCCTATTCTTAAGGGATCTAGGGAAGAATTCATCACTGTCTTTAGTTAGTCAGTGTCTTATTTTCGTTTGTGAGACTACAGTTCACATTTTTACATTTAGTCCAAACAGCATTTTCATTTATGTTAAGATAATGCTTCAGAAAGTTGCAATGAAAATCAAAGTGGGATGTTGAAAAGATGACTGCATTGATAATCATTTTGTGTCATGGACAAATGACATGTGAATATGTGGTGGAGTTTGATTTACTGTGGTTCAAACCAAGATAAAAAATAGTCAAAACTGATTGAAGGAAGAGACTGATATTTCCCATATTCTTTAAATACAGATCCAGTGTTTGCCTCCTGTAGTTTGTTAACTCATTCTCTCCTTATATATTCCTGTGCTCTTAACACTCAGTTACAATAAAGCATGTCAGTATTCAGTCACCGTTCAATATTTTGGTGATAAGTGAAGTGGAGAGAGATGTTGAATAGAAAAGCCTTTTCTGTGCCATTCAGAGTTTTCTTCCCTTTTCTATTAGCCTGAAGAAAGAAAAACATATCTTCATCTTCACTGGTTGTTAACTATATGCAGTCATATGAAAGGTTGTGCAGAAGCCAAAAATGGACATAAAATTAAAGAAATAAAGTACAGATGTCCAAAGTAAGAGTGGGTCCTTTTGGATAGGTCTTAAAACACACAAGTCTGGGAGCACGAGAGTGGATTTCTACTCCAGCCTTGTAATTTGTTGTCTGATCTTGGTTAAGCAATTTCTTTTTTGTCTACGCTATACCTACACAGTTGTATTCAGCGAGAGTTGAACGCTGCTGTCTGAGCTAGGCCAGCCCAAGGAAGCTCGTGAACTTGAACCTATCTGGTACAGCACTGTTTTGAACCAAATATGTCCTGCTAAGTGGCTAGGACTATAAACAGAAGCTCAGCACTATACTAACAAAGCTACCCAGCTTTTCTTGGCTTGTACCTGATTTCTGTGCAAATCATCTTGAAAGTTGGATCAGTCTGCAAGAAGGAGCCTAAAAACACTTTTGAATTATTCACATGAAAGATTAAGGAAAATTATTGTTGCCCAGCATTTTTTCCAGAATGATTTGAAAGACAGTGATATATGGTAGTTATTGCTGTTTGTAATATATTCAAGGCACTCCTGTTCTAAACACTGCTGATGTTAGGGCCCCTGTTCTGAAGAGTTTATTCTCTATGAAATAAATAATTATAATATGTAAATATTAATAACGACATATACAAAAACTGATTTAGGATTGGATTTGTTGACACAGTGAGATTTTCTGGTTTTTATATGGTTAAGGGTACTGAGATTTTAGTCCTGCAGACTTCATTTTCCTAAGCAGCCATTGTGAGATTTTCCTTTCCCTGCTTTGAAAGCTCCTTGTGAGATGGATGCTTGAACTGCCATTTAAAGAATTTACAATTAGAAATGGCAGTGCCTTTCAGAAATACAATAAGTATAAAAATGGTATTCAGACCCTCCTCTCTCTCTCACTATACTTTCTTGGCTAAAATTAAATTAGCTTGCACATACTTCTTTTCTATCTCTTTAGGGAGACTAGGTTCAGAATTGCTAAAGTGAAATGATAGAATACCAGAGAGTCTTTCAACAGCCTCACAAAATCCGTTCAAAACAAAAAGGGACATGACATAGCTCGGGGGAATGGTAATTGCATAGACCTTTTAATCTTTTACACACTTGTTAAACTAATCACAACTAGATTAATAAGTAATCCAACCAGTCAAGTTTACCCAGCACCCAATTTCTAGCCATTTAACATCTACAAGTAGATTGTGTTTTTCTTATGTTTTTTAAAATTGTCAGTCAGAGATATCATATTGTATTGCTACTTTTCTTTGATCAGTTAAAAGTGTATGTACTTCCTGCCAGCATGAAATATTTAACGAATTTGACATTTAGCTTTATGTGAAAATGTATGCTGCTCACATCCATTTTCTTAAATGTGTATAGAAAATGAGTGAAATAAAATGCTTATGTGTGGGAAGGAAAAATGAGAATGAAAGATCATAAAAAGTGAAAAAATCAAATCCACTCAACAAAACAAATGAATGTTTTTGTTCTATATTGACCCAACTCCACTAGAGAATGACAAAAAGGCATTATTGTTGAAAGGCTGCTTGCTCTCTCTGTAGCTAAGTCATGTTCATCACTGTAGTTTAAGTCCTGATCTATACATCGATATTCTCAGGGCATGATTGTAATGGACTGATGACTTTTTCACCAAAATCTATATGCACTCCGTGACTGGTGAGATTCAGAGGAAAAACAGTGCTGAACAATACAGTGTGAGTTCTGTCCTCACCTTTATTGCCCCTGTGCAAACTGTCTGTGGTGGGTTGACCTTGGCTGGCTGCCAGATGCCCACCCAGCCACTCTCTCACTCCTCCTCAACAGGAGAGGGGGAGAAAATAAAATGGAAAAGTTTGTGCGTCGAGATAAAGACAGGGAGATCACTTAGTAATTACCATCATGGGCAAACCAGAGTTGGGGAAAATTAATTTAATTTATTGCCAATTAAAATAGATTTGGACAGTGAGAAACAAAGACAAAGATTAAAATACCTCCCCCCTCCTTTATTTTTTTCCTATGCCCAACTTCACTCCTTCATTCCTGACTCCTCTTCCTCCTCCCCACCCCACATGGTGCAGGGGAGATGGGGAATGGGGGTGTGTGGTGAGTTCATAACAGTTCCTCTAGGCTGCACCTTCCTCCTCACACACACTTGCTCCAGCATGGGTCCTTATTTGCTGCAGTCCTTTAGGATAAACCTGCTCCAGCATGGTCTCTCCCTGGGCAGGAGTCCTTCACGAAACATCAACCTGCTCTGGTCTGGGGTCCTCCACGTGCTGCAGTGGGGATATCTGCTCTGGTCTAGTCCTCTCCATGGGCTGCAGGGATATACCTGCTCCACTGTGGTTTCTTCCAAATATCACACAGGCTGCAGGAGAATATCTCCTACAGCTCCTGGAGCACCTCTTTCTCCTTCACTGACCTTGGTGTCTTCAGGATTGTTTCTCACACTTTTTTTCCTCATTCCTCACTGCCTGCACAACATTTTTCCCTTTCTCAGCTATGCTTTCATAGAGGTGCTGCCAGCTTCACTGATGGGCTCAGCTGTGTCCTGCGGTGGGTCCGTTGGAGTCAGCAGGAACTGGCTGTGTCCGGCATGGGGCAGCCCCTTGCCTTCTCCCATTGAGACCACCACCATACCACCCCGCTACCAACACCTTGCCACCTAAACCAAATACACTGTCCTGGAGACGAGATAGCCAGGTACTTGGTTTCAGTCAGGCACTTGCTGCACAACTAAATGGAAGCAGCGATACTCTGGTAGTACGGACAGTAGAAATTGGAGAAGATTCCCACAAGATTTGTCCTTTGGAAGAAACTGCTATCAAATAGGAGTGACAGTGGAAGGCAAGATTCATTCTGATGACTTACTGCATAGCTGTTTCTTGTCTGCCACTAAAGAAGCTCTCCAGGAACAGAGAAGAGGCTTAAGTTCCCCTTAGTTCTTCTGATCTCCAGTGCACCAGCATCACCACTCCATGAAGACTCTCGTAGTTGGGAAGCTCTTTCTACAGGAGAGACCTTAACTCAGACCACAGTGATTTCTTAATTTCTACCATGTTCCAATTTAGGCTGTTTAAGATTTTTTTATTTTTGCCTGAACTATAGTTTTCTAATGAAGAAGAACGAAAGCCACATTATAAAACAGTGGTGGGTTTTTTGTTTTCTCATAACAGCTACGTTCCAAATCAATCAAGCAGTTGGGGTATTCCAAGAGCTATTAATTAGTATGTTTCAATTATAACTGATGAAGCAGAATTATGTAGATTTTTTTGGAAACTTGCTGAAAATCATAATTTCGAGCACTAGCTGGGAATATGACAAATGATACAAAAATTGCAGAAGCCTTTTTATTTGACATTTTCCCCAAAACTACTGCCAGGGATGGCAAAGCAATGGTTAGATGTAATTCCCTCTGGTACATATTACTGACATTTCTCTCCCCACCAACAGAGAGAACTCAATATATGAACTTGTACTCTATTTCACTAGCATTATCCTGTAATAGGAAGCAGCAAACAGTAACTTTATTCCTTATGCTGTTTTGTAACCTAACATGCTCCTCTCTTCTCCCCGCCCCACTCTGGGAAAGGAGCAATTGGGAGCAATCAGTGCTACTTTCTTTCTAACAGCGCATTCAATCTTTTTGGTTTAATGTATGTTGCCCTTTCTGCCTTTACCTGTCTCTCTCTCCGTACTTTGTTGAATGCCTTGCCACTGGTGACTGCATTTGCAGCAGACTGCTGAGATGTTGCTGAAGTCAGCAGTGCTAATACTGCATTAGAGAATCCACTTCAGGAAAAACAGTGTTAGATTTAACCAGTGGGGTACTGCTGCAGTGAAAAGCTATATGCTCGGAGGCACTCTGTGCATTTTCCAAACAAACAATACATCAAGCTTTGCTTTCACGAACAGTAAATGTACTAGTAATGCTTCTCACTTCAATGGCAGTTTGCAGCAAAATGCTGTACAAACAGTAGGGTGAAATTCCCCGTGTGTGGCAGGCTCGTGGTGGCTTTCACTGCTCAAGTCGTGTGGTTGAACACCTTGGGGATATGCAGAGGGACCGGGGCCAAACCAATGTAAAACATGTCAGCGCTGAGAGCAGTTTTCTTGATCCATGGCTGTATGGATCCTGTGGTCCCTAGACAGCGGTGCTTATTATTATGCCTCAATCCAGAACAACAGCCACAGGGATGCTAGTATTCTGCCCCATATGTAATCGTAGCCTGCAGGCAGGATTTTGTCTCCCATTTCTTGATCACAGCTGAAATGTCACCTATTAATTATCCCACATCACACAAAGATGCTGCACAAACACAAAGGCAGACACAGTCATTGTCTACTGGGATTTTTGCTCTAAAAACAGACTTTCCAAACCAGCATCAGATTTTTGAGTGCCCAGTGTGTAAAAATCTAACGCTCATTGAGTTGGTTAAATGGATGCTCTCTACTTTGCAAAACCTGCTAAAAAACTACAACAGACAGAGATGAAGAATGGGGGGGGGGGAGGGGGCTGGAATAGCAAGCAAAGCAGGTGGTGGAAATGATTAGCCATGTCCTCATAATGAAAAATTTTAATGGCTTAATGATTTTTTTGTTACACATGGACAGAAACTTCCACGTTTCATTACTTCCGTCATGCATATAGCAACCACCCGCTTCCTGTTGGACATACAAATCTCCTTCATCCATAAACCTGCATGCATTTTCTGTTTGTGACATATTAATGAGAAGTTCATATAGCTGATGATAGCTTAATACACTGATTGCATCAGCTCTTCCTCTAACATACCTCTTATCCTTGCTCTGACTTCCAGGCACAGCCCTGCTATCTTAACCCAAGCAGCCAGTAACTGAAATCACTTTGGGGAGTCTGTGGGAAGGTTGTGAGATTGGAAGCAAATGCTAGATACCCATATCCCCCAGGAATTTCTGGTTGGAGATGAGCCAGAGCCTTGAAGTGCAAGATCATGTGTTACCCACTGGTGGGCTGCTCATTTTCCTGCTTTTCACACGGTTCAATCAGGAAGCCTTTTGATGTAAACTTCAGTGTGTGGCCATTTCAAAAGAGGGGTGGGAGGGAACCCAAACAACTAGAATACTCTGTCCAGTGAAAACGAAATAAATGAGGCTCCTGCTAGGATGCTAAAACAGTTATGGTCAGTCAAGTCCCTTCACCCCCCAGTCCTTTACGATCCATTTTAGAGAAGGTAGATCCACCTACTTTTAGTGGCCAGTTCAGGGAAGCTGTAGTGGACTCGGCTAGCACCTCACAGACATTTCCAAGTCTTGGTGCTCCAGGTCTCTGTTCTGCAACTTCATACACTTGACAAAATACTGTATTTCTAAATTACTTCAGGAGGGAATGCTGGCTTATTAAGTAGTGCTACAGGAAGGATGTACAAGTGCTGATAACCCAATGTAGGATCTTGTGAAAGCTGTAGGGAGGATGATTTGCTCATGAATTTTCACAGTGAAACTGGACTACATCATAAGGTTACTTTATAATTCGAACTAAACTTCTAGTTTTAAGACAAAGATAAGGAAGACTCCGTGGGAAATTTTGAGTGCTTGACTCTGTAAATGTTTGAAGAAAGCATAATTTCCTTTCTTTAAAAAAACCTCCCATCATATTATGAGGATTTGGGGGAAACGTACTGGTACTTACTTTCAGATGCACGTCGAAGAACCTTTTTACTTGAGCTGAAAGTACTTTGTTGTCTTCCTTGGATGGACCCACTAAAATGGGAGATAAAATGTCCAGTTTCATTTTTGATCAACTCATGTATTAAACTTAAAGCCAGCGGCTGGGTTTATGAATGCGTAAGTATATATGCCCTCAATCTAATTCTGTGCTGAATCCGGTGAAAGCCAGACTTGCATCAGATGTGTCAAGAATACTCTATTATACTCTCATTAAAAGGTACATACATTCCTGTGTGCTCATGTAACACAGGAACGTGGAAGAAAATAAAGTACTAAATAAGACACTCCATTAAACCTGACTTACATTTTTTCGCAGATAAAAATTGTGACAGCAATACCACAGAGGAGGGTATGTTAATTGAAAAAATTGTATATGGTTTAAACTAGTTGAGAAACTCTCCTCTGAAACCGAGTTTCTTCAGTATCTCCTATGTGGCTGGCATATTGGGTAAGATAGTTGCCAGGATATCGGTCAGTGTGGCAAAGCCATGCTTATCGTTTTCGTAGTCAAAAGCCAGCTGAATATCCTCTCAGCATTTCTGCTCTTATTTGAAGCCGTCCTTCTGAGGTGGCTGTACTTTGAACCTCTCTGTCTGGAGATTTTCCCTTTAAATTAGAACTCTTTTCACAGAGTCGTAACATTATCTAGGTTGTCTAGCTCACCCTGCTGCTGTAGGGCAGGGCCAACTATACCTAAATATTTCTCGCAGCAATTAGTCTAACCTGTTCTTAGAAACATCAGTCTCCTAAAGCAAAGCATACCTGCAGTAATAAAGGACAATTTTTAACCTGAAACAATGTCTTATGGCGCATTGTTTCAATAGCTCCGATGTTTTACATTACAGTGTTTTGCTTTGGAATAGAATATTTCAGTTGGAAGGAACCTACAACGGTCATCTAGTCCAACTGCCAACTGCTTTGGGTCAAGCTTTGCCCCAGTCTTCTTGATGGTTAGTGAGTGAGAGTTTTGATTCCTTAATTCTCATCAATGTTAGCAGAAATCTCAGGTACTTAAGCTCCTCACATATCAATGGGAGGCCTGGCTGTCCTGTTTGTCAGTACACCAAGTAGGTTGTGCGGTACTCTCTGAGGTGAACAAGTGTACAGATCCTAACATTTTAATTTGACTTGTAACATCAATATCTTCAGTTGCTTTACTTTGAAGCTTATCCAAACAATCAGGAACTCACCTTTCTTTCCCCACTGGCATCCTTTTACTGGGGTAAGGCCTGTGTCGAAACACTGGTGTGTTGCTTTGAGGGTAGCTGTTCCTTTGAGGTTACCTGTCTACTAATTTAGTGCATGCATGTGAATGGAGATTCATCACTGCTTTCAGTGAGGCAGATTAAGTCTTCTTTGGAATGATTTAACAAGCACACATGGATGAGACTTGGTTCTGGGAAAAGCCAGTTCTGACAGCAGCTTGTTTTGAAAAAGCATGGATAAATAAAGCAGGGATTGTTCTGCACTTATTGTAAACATATCCTCTTCTCTTTTGCTCTTTGTTTGTCCTAAACTATAGTCTAAACTATCGCTACAAATCCAAGAATTTATGTAGTCCTTCATTTTCTTAAACTGTCTGTATACCTCTGCACATTGTCCATCATTTGATTTTAGTAAAACTACTTGTTAAACTTCTGGAAGTTTATATAGCTTTTATGTTCATATGTTTGTTCAAAAATTGTACAGACATGGATTCTTACAGGACACTCGTGTTAGAAAAGTAAGCACTATTTTATCTTTTTCTAGTTGGTGAAACCATGGTTTAAAGGTGAATGGTAGCACTTTTCTGAGAGCACAGGTTCATGGAGGCAGAGTTCCAATTAGAAGTCAGGACTTCTGACCTCTTACCATGTGCTGAAGTCACTAACCCCACTCCCTTGTCATAAAGAGTGGGATAGCTGCTAGATGGAGTATCTACACTGGTTTTCCAATACCTAACTGCTGCTTAAAATCTACCCTGAAACATCTCTGGGGTATTGACTGCAGTTGTGCCTTCTGCAAGACCATCTCTGTTAATACATCAGTTGCTCAACTAGCTGCTTTAGTAGCGTCTTCCTGTGTATTAATTTACATCATATAAAATACTTTAGGATCAACATTTCTACGTACACTTAGGGTAGCTATTACTAATAGCAGAAAATGAAAGACTCAACACAATTCTTCTTAGGAAAAGAGTTATCTTTTATTTTAGAGATAAGCAAGCTGAGCACAGTGATCCATTGAGCTGTTTAAGTGACACGATATTTATGAGAACATCTTACGTTCCTTACCCTGAACTTCCCATCTTGTTCTTAAATCAGTACAACACATTTTCATTTGAAGACAGAATCAAACAGGCCATGATTTTACTGTAAAGCTATTATTAACACTTTGCCAGAAATATGATTTGAATAAGAAACAACATTTATACTAGCAGAGAGGAAAAGAAAACTCACAAAAGCTGTTTTAACTTTACCAGCTCTTGACTTCCTTCCTCTTGACTTATCATTTGTGAGATATCAAAGTCAGGTATCTCTCCGCACTGAAAGGCTCACCCAGCCTACACTGGACTATGCCAGTCATGGTAAGGTGGATAGCTGTTTCAAAAAATTGTAGCATGCTGTTTCTGTCATAGGAATTCAGATCTCTTCTCACCATGTGAGTCTCAGATCCTGAGACTATTTTGCTGAGTAATCTCAAGTGTGCAAAATCAGCCCTCAGGCTTGCAGATTTTATGTTGATTCACAATATACGCAGTAGTTATGGGCTTTAACTAATGTAAATTGATTGAATTCATGGAATCCATGGAAGTTATGTTATACTGATTTACATCAGCTGAGCCACTTCTGGGAATACTCAATATTTGCCTATAGAGGAAGGCAGGTTCTAACTGCTTCACACAACCTCCCTATTTTACGTTTCTTCTGAACACTTTTCTGATATTTCCAGCTGAAACTCACTGTATCTATTACAATAATCCTTTCCTTTCAGGAGATTTAGAGAATGAAATAATTGATCTCTTTTACAAAAAATGTGACTTCTTTCTAATACTGTCACTCTTCTCCCTATTGTCACTTCAAGTTCTTAGAACTTACGTGAAATATATGTGGAGGTAAGAGAAAGTATCCTTTTAAGCTTGATGTCATTCCGTTCTGGCTGATAAGTGTTGGGAACCATAATGACCTTTTGATGGTCAAACTGAGCAGCTGTGCCACAGGGTGTTGCAAAACTGAGATACACATAAAGGGGATCAACCACAGAAGCTCTTCATCTGATCGTGGATCCTTTCTAATCTATTTAGTACTGGAGCCTCCAAGTCACAAATGAAGAGAAATATTAACTGTAAGTGTAAAGCAACTGTAGATTTCTGTAATTTATTGGTTAGCAAGTAAGCTGGAAGCTCTGTCCTCAATGTAATGCTTCAGAGATGTATCGCTTCTAGGAAAATGTGACTGTAGGAAACAGCTGAGTTCTTAAATTATTCAGTATCATAAAATGGTTTCTGTTGGGAAAGAGTTGTAGCCCACTTCAAACTCAAGGTGTAATCATGTTGTATGTTCGAATTGTATAGAATCAGTTTACGGTGCCACTCTGATCAGAGTAAATCCTTCTGCTTTAATTTCTGAGAAAAACAGCAGAGACACTTTGGGAATAAGTTCAGAGAATGCAGCTAAAGTGACTGTATTTTAACTGTAATCTAATTGAGGTCTGGTATGAAATAAATCAATCTGGCTTCAAAGAAATTACAGGCCAGTGACAGCTGCACCATGGTAAGATTACAGGAGGGATTTGGTTTAAAATGAGTCCAGCATCTTTAAAGCCTGCATGTGGTACCATTATACCAGTGGGTGCTGAGGAACCCGGCCTCATCCTGCCATTGCTAATACTGGCAACAGAGAGTGGGGAAGTGTGATGCTGAGACATCTGAATTATTTGGAGGTGAGCCAGCTTTGATTCGGATGCCTTGGTAGCTTGACACAGTGGTCGGGCTAATAAGTCTGGCTGGAAGTCAGGGCTTGTTAGGTCTGATGTACTGCTAAGGTCACGTGGGCTATACAGCGTCTCAGTCCCAAGCTGGGAGGTCCATCATTGTGCTTGGCGTGTGAGTGACTTTGACCTCAGATATCTAGTATGCTTTGGCTGAAGAACAATTTATGCTAAAATTTGTGAAGCTTCCAGGCTTGAAGAACATTTTCAGAAGTGATGGTTTTGTGAATCCATGTAAATATTATGGGCCTCCTTATGTTGGCGAGCCAAACAGCATTGTGGTTTGCAAAGCATTGTCTGTTTCTGTCAGTACCAGGCCAGGTAGTGATCACTGATCATTAACAGTTCAATTTCCTAGCACTACCAATAGAATTAGTATTATGATTTAAGGACATAAATCACAGCCAGGGTCCCTCACCAAACACCACCTTGTGTAATTTATATCCTAACTAGTCAAAATTTTCATGTTCTTATTGGATAAATGGTTTTCTGTATCCTTCTGAAATTTTTGTGTATGCAACTGGCCTCTCCAGTTCTAGAGGTAATGGGTGAAGCAAACCCTTGAGGTAGCTTGTGTATGGACAAAACACCCATGGAGTCTTCAAGATGAGAAGTATCACATCGATGTGAATAACATGGTTTATGCGAGAGTCTTGAAAATGGTATTTAGGAAAGTTGTATATGAATATTTTTACTTTGTGTTTCAGTGGCTGTTCCCTCACCAGTGCCAGCTTGTGAACCTGACCCCAAAATTAACGGGCATTACCCAGCTCCACGACTCTCCGTTTCCTCCCGAGCCACTGTCATTGCTACCATGGAAGCCCCTTCTCAAGGCCTGCAGACAGTCATGAAGTGGAAAACAGTGGTGGCGATCTTTGTCGTGGTGGTAGTTTACCTGGTGACGGGAGGACTCGTCTTCCGTGCCCTGGAGCAGCCCTTTGAGAGCAGGCAGAAGAACACAATTGCGCTAGAGAAGGCTGACTTTCTTCGGGAGCACATTTGTGTAACCCAGCTAGAGCTGGAGACGCTGATTCAGGTAGGCACGTGAAGAAGACAGTATTTCTTGGAAGTTGGGATAAAGAGTTAGGTTCATTGAACAGCTGAGTCGGTGGGGAACAAAATTGTTCACAGAGCCCTCTCAATGGGCAGTGTGAAGAGCAGGCTCTTTCCCAGTCATTTTAATCTGGGAAAGAGAAACTATTGTAAATAGAATAGTATATTCACTAGAATAATGAAAAATGTGTGCAAAGAAAATCAGAACTTAATATCTGGAAGAAATTTTTGTGAGAGGTGACAGATTTGCAAGACATTTGCCCATCATCTCTGTAAATTTTCAAATGATATTAAGTTCTTAATTCTTCCTCCAAAATTAAACACAGAAACCAGGAAAGCAAACAGAAAATCATAGGTGGGAATTTTGAAATAAATATTCAGCCAATAATTCTGAACTTACTGGTATATTAATTTACAGGTTTACTATTGTGAATTTTAGGTAGATGAATGATGATGAAGTATACAACTAAAAATAGAACATAATTGGCATTTAAGAACTACAGAATTTTTAGTCTGGTCTAGTATGCAAAGCTTTAGGATCAATTTTGAAGGAAATAAATATCAAGTATGTAGGGATAAGTGGAAAATGGAATAACATGCAACAAAGGTTTATCAAGGATAGAGTTATTTTTCATTGATTAAAACTCTAGACGAGGAAAGTATTATGGATCTTACAAGACTTCAGTGGAGTATCTTCTAGGAACCCATATAGAAACCCATTAGTTAGCCTGGAGAAAATAGAGATTAGATAAGAAATGTGAGATACCTAAGGAATATATTCCAAAGGTGAACTTCAGCCTCATATTTCAGACTTGAATTTGTGTCTGAGCCTTCCAAGAGCAAATGGGTTTGCCTCTGGGGTGTTGCACCGAGCTCTGTTGTGATTTCAGGCTGTTTGAAAGAACACAGAGCTATCCCCTGGATTCTTGTGTCCGCTCCCCCAACTGTGTTATAAAACCCTTTCTATAAGTGAATCAAATTTATAAGCTTAGTATTTCTTTTAAGAAGCTGTTTCAGTATCTCATTGCTGTGATGGAAGAAGCATTCTCCTACTTTTCAGCCTAAACTTACTCAGTTACCTTGTAGTTGGTCCTCCAAGACAACGTGCCATTGCTTGATTGATTCCTGTCCCTTGCCCATATGCGTAGACAGCAATGATCTGCTTCTCCCAGGCAAAACAAATTCTTTCTGTTTCTTTGCAAATGGATGTGGGTTCTCCCTGCTTGTGCTCTATGTTCACAGAAGACAGGTCAGTTCGGAGTCAGCAGCTGTGTACCTGTACCTTTGGGCAGCCTGGTACTGAACTAAGAAGCCAAACCTGCTTCAGCAGGAAGCGGTATGGTGCTGATGTGACTATACAGCTTTTGCATCAGGGCTGGCTTGGATCACATCCTTCATCTGTCTGCAAAAGACAGGTGAACATGTTTGATTGGCAGGGTGAATTCTGTTGTGGGATACTGGTTCAGATGTGTTTCTCATGGCAGTGTTACAGAGATCTGTACTTCCTTCAACTCTTTAGGTATAATGTGTGCTGGCTGATTAAAGGATTTTTAAAAAATACTAAAAGCAAGAATTTTATATTCCCTTGATGGGAATGTCACTATTAAAAGATATGCAAAATGCTTTCTTTTCTAGCAGAAAGCAGAGCACATAATAGGTGCAACAAGCAAAGCACCTCAACAGGTTGGTAGACTCCTGCATACCGACTGCAGTACAAAGATTTCTAAATAGCCCCTATTCTCTAGCCTAAGCTATGTACCAGTTTTAATTCTTTATTTTACACAATATTTTTCCTTCTTTCATCTCAAAAGTGGTGATGCTAAAATAAAAAATAGGCATACTGCCTACATTAGAAGGCAGATATTCTGAACAAATCTTATCATCTCCTGAGATTTCAGTATGTCCTCAGGCATTACACTGGGTAACTAGAAATCATTTTGCAAAGGTAAATTAAATGGGTTTAGCAGCTTAGCATGTGAATGTCTTAAGGCCAAGTGATGTGAAATACTGAAACAGATTTGTCAATAAAGAACAAGTTCTTTTGGATTCTTCTGTATGTCTGGGAGTGAAACTGGCTCCAGGGATGTAGTTGGGTATGCTGATACAGAAAACTCTGATTGTAACTGACCTGCCCAGAAGAACAGTGAACCACTGCTTGAAGATAATGTCAGGGGGTTAGCGTTGTGTTTTCATGCCTTCATGTCGATGATCTCAAAAGTGACATCTCCCTGGCTGGCACAATGCATTTCTGCATTGCACCAAATGCTGCATCTGCCTTTACAACTGTGATTCCAGACTGATGTGGCAACCTCCATAGGTCCTGGCTGCTGTACTGTGTGCAGTCAGCACCTGCCTACCGCTAAGGGAGCTATTTATAATTAATGTTATTTGACTACCTGAAAGCCTTTAGATGAACACAGATCATACTCTCCAGAATGACGGTGTTGATTCACCTCTGTACTTTGGAGAATATTGAAAAAATACAAAAAGAGAGACCTTAGAACTGGCTTGTATCCTTCTACTGGGGGCATGGCTCTGGAACAATCTTTTAAGGAGAAGAGGAAAGGAGTGTCATGATCTTTACAAGGCTAACGATGGAAGAATTTATCCCTTTGCCTAAATGTCAATCTTTCAAAGGATTCTCCTTTGGAAAACCTATAAGGAAGATGTACGACACTGTATGAGGAAGCTGTTAAAATTTAGTGTGGATGAGACATCCTTTCCTACTTGATCTCCAATAACCCATTGCAAATATTAGCACTGGTAGCACAAATGTGAATTGCTGAGTTCAGACTGTGAAGTTCATTCATAAACTTCAGAAGAAATAAAGTGATGAAAGCAGTGCAAATCCCTAGGAAGATTCAAAGTATTTTAAATTTGTATTTTTCTCTTGGGTTTTCATTCAGGTCTGTCACCTGAGTTGGGGCAACCCTTGGTATCAATACAGGCTGGGGGATGAAGGGACTGAGAGCAGCCCTGCCAAGAAGGACTTGGGGGTACTGGTGGACAAAAAGCTGAATATGAGCTGGCAATGTGCGCTTGCAGCCCAGAAAGCCAACCGTACCCTGGGCTGCATCAAAAGAAGCGTGGCCAGCGGGTCGAGGGAGGTGATTCTCCCTCCCTACTCTGCTCTGGTGAGACCCCACCTGGAGTCCTGCGTCCAGCTCTGAGGCCCCCAACATAAGGAGGACATAGACCTGTTGGAGCGAGTCCAGAGGAGGGCCACGAAGATGATCAGGGGGATGAAGAAAGGCTGAGAGAGTTGAGGTTGTTCAGCCTGGAGAAGAGAAGTCTTTGGGGAGACCTTATTGTGGCCTATCAGTACTTAAAGGGGACTTATAAGAAAGATGGGGACAAACTTTTTAGCAAGGCCTGTTGCGACAGGACAAGGAGTAATGGTTTTAAACTACAAGAGGGTAGATTTAGACTAGGTAGAAGGAAGACATTTTTTACAATGAGGGTGGTGAAACACTGGCACAGGTTGCCCAGAGAGGTGGTAGATGCCCCATCCCTGGAAACATTCAAGGTCAAGTTGGACGGGGCTCTGAGCAACCTGATCTTGTTGAAGATGTTCCTGCCTACGGCAGGGGGGTTGGACTACATGACCTTTAAAGGTCCCTTCCAACCCAAACTATTCTATGATTCTATTCTATGATTCTATGATAATAATACTAACACAATGACAGCTAATTTTTTCTTAACAATAGCAAGTATTTCACAGTGCAGTCTATATTGTCCAAAGTCACCTGAAGTGGAAGTTCTTAACTGTACATTTTTAAAGCCTATTTCTGCTTCTGAAGACATTTCTTGCAGTGAAGCAAGTTCATTATTTAATGCCTTATGTGATCTACAACTTGGTACAGTAGTGAATACCAGAATAAGAAAATGACAAAATTGTGTGCTTTACTTCAACACTGGAGTTTTCAGAGTTAGAGAGAAGTGAAACCTAGAATATGCTAAAAGACAATGAAACTTCAGGTGCTTCGAGTACATTTAGCTGTATTGTTTACCCGTTTGAACAAATAGCAGAAGGCAACAGGACTCAAGTGGCTGGACATACAGTTGAAAAGAAAAATAACAACATTGGTAGTTTACACATGCTAACATATTGCAAAACTTTTTTTTTGTTCTTATATGTCATAGCATAAGCTTATTAGTAGCTGGGGTCAAAAAGAAGTCATCTTGGCTTTGTAATAACGCACACTTAGAGTGTATAATGGGCAGGTTATGCCTCTCAGAAAGATCAGATGTTATCTATCATTAGGAGAAGCAGGCAGGAAGACCATCCATGTGTTTTGGCAAAGTAATTCCTAAGGACCTGATAAGGGTATTCATATTCTGCTTTTATGTAGCCTGTACACCGTGTATGAGTAAAAACTTTTGTAATGAGCCCTGCTTTCATAATGAACCCTGTACAATGACATAAGATAGAGTGGCTTGCTACTGTAAGAAGTTACTTAGGTTATTGGTGGACTGCTTTCTTCTGCCTTTTCCTTCAGGGTTTAATTTAGGAGTGTGAGGGATTATAGTATTAAAAAAAATGTCATCCACCTGGGAACTAAGTCATATTATCAATGTCTACTAATGATTACAGCAACTCATTAGAGTTAGCCTGTAAGCTGAAAAGGAAGCAGAGCTGGAAATAAGCTAGTCAGGCTTTACTGGCTAATTATGTTAGTGAGAGTTCATATTTTGGATAGGCACTTTTGATTAGTGTTCTGAACTACTTTTGCCCTGAATGTAAGCAAGAAAGGGAACATCCTGTAAAGATGTTTCAATTTTCAGCTGCTTGACAGGTTCACTAGTGTCATAAGACAGCTTGTTTTTTGTAAAATGAAAAGAACTTGGATGGCTTTCATGTGCTGGAAGAAAGCTCTAGATGGAGCAGAAAAAAAAAAGTATTTTGAGTTAACTATGGGGAGGACTTGCCTTTTGCTGAAGACAGGAAAAAACTATTTGAACTGTGAAGAAAAACAATGGTAAATATCTGATTATTGAACCTTCTGCCTGTGCCTCTGGAGGTTGTCTTCTATATGTCCCAACTTCCCTTCTGCCCCTGATCTTTATTTTACCTTATTCCCCCTAAAAGGATATGAAAAAAGAATTCAGATCTCTTGGGTCCTGTCTAAGTTGGTGCAGGCACCCTAGTTTGTAACTTCAGTCCAGAGATACTCCAGTTGTATAGGAGACAGACTGAGCCTAGGATGCTGCAGAAGTCTGCAGCTGTCCTGTAGCTATGTTGCTTGCAGAACTTAGCTAAGAAGTTTGCGGGAAGCTAAGCCCTTTGAACTTAGATCTCTGTGCATGTCCCTTGTTGAATGTTGTAGGTCTGCCTTCAGACACAGTGCATGCATGACAATCAAGTTACTGTAAGTGTAGGTAGATCACTGTCTGGCTGATTGTCACCTAGAGACCTTTATGGGATAGGCAGAAATATTTAAAGGATGGGCTTTCAAAGCTTATTACTTTTGATTATACCTGAACAAAAATTGCTGGCCTTGGACCTTCGAAAATGCTGTTGTAGAAAAGGGAATAAATGGGAATTTATAATGAGGAACCCCTAATCATTGTATGAAGGGTGGTGAGAGTAAGTAGAGAGGTAGAGAGTATAGAGAAAATTTATTAAGGAATTAGTCTTTAAAAGCTGCTTGCTAATGAGAAGCATCCTAATAATCGTAATAGAGAAACATCAGAGCATGAAAGGCAATTAAAACAACTTATTGTATGCTTGATAGGAATCTGCTTGGAAAAGAATTGTAGAGGGAGATAATCATTATTGGATTAGCATGATCTGTGGAAAGGAATTAATGGAACAAGAAAAAAGATGACAAGAATTTTCTTTTCGTTTCTTATCAAATTCCTATCCTTGGTTACATATAGGGTACATCCTTTGAGTAGCTCAGCACTCAAGAAGGGTATTATGCTTGTCCTTGGAAAAGATTTGTCTTCTTCATGATCGGGATCTTACTGGAGAAATTAAAGAAACATGAACAAGTGAACCAGACAAAAGCCTTTCTTCCCAGAGAAACCAGAAACAGTCTGTTTGGTTCCTGTCTCCTCATCAGCTGCACTAGCTCCCAGCTATCTTGTTGCCTATGGGCATAACTCTAGACTTTTTCTTGATATAATTGTCTTAATTAGTGATCAAGGTACCTAATACATTAGTGAAGGCTGTTGTGCGCTGTGCATGTAACTCCTCTTGAGAAGAAAGAAGGGATCAGGAAAGGAGTAAGTGTGAAACAGCTATGGGTACTTTGATGACCTGTTACTTTTGATGATACTTCAATTTAAAAATCATAGAATCATACAATCATAGAATAGTTTGGGTTCGAAGGGACCTTTAAAGGTCATCTAGTTCAACCCCCCTCCAGTAAGCAGGGACATCTTCAACAAGATCAGGTTGCTCAGAGCCCCATCCAACCTGACCTTGAATGTTTCCAGGGATGGGGCATCTACCACCTCTCTGGGCAACCTGTGCCAGTGTTTCACCACCCTCATTGTAAAAAAAGTCTTCCTTCTATCTAGTCTAAATCTACCCTCTTGTAGTTTAAAACCATTCCCCCTTGTCCTGTTGCAACAGGCCCTGCTAGAAAGTCTGTTCCCATCTTTCTTATAAGCCCCCTTTAAGTACTGAAAGGCTGCAATAAGGTCTCCTCAAAATACCTGAAAAATACCTGAAACTACTAGTTTAAAATGTCTTAAATGTGGAAGGTTTGCCAACAGAGCGGTTAGCACTCTGGAACTTGGTTCTTTCCCTACTCCAAGATAACCTGAGAATGCAGCTCTTCAGGTCATGCTGCAAAGCCTATCTGAAGTTTCACAGATGGGAAACTGTAGTAAAATTTCATGGTCTGTGTGAACTGGGAGAGTCTTGCCAGTGATAGTGTCCTTGTTTGATTTTTGTGCCAGTCTTCATCTAGCAGGATACTTCTGTGTAGGTGGACTTGTGGTGGTGGTAGTAAGGCATCCTTTACTCATCGCATGACCTGAAATTGCATATTTAAGTGCTGCTAGCTGCAGGGCTGCTCTCCTCTTACTGCTCCCTTTCTGTCCTCCATTGCTGTATGCAAAATACTAAGAGATAGCATTGGGATAGTTGGATATTTATAAATTAATGATGTCAGTCAAGCTTTAAAGAAAAAATGAATTTGTTCTGGATGAGAAGGGAGCCTGAGAAGCTCAAAGCTACCTAAGGCAACAGGACGCTCCTTCACTTCAGGGATTAGTGCTTGGCCCTAACAGACTTGCTAAACTGTGTAAACTCAAATGTGATTAAAGTGTTGTAATTAGCTCACTGACATTCACACACTCAAGGGGAAGGCAAGCCGCATTCCTTGGCAGAAGTAACATGCTGGGGTAGCTGACAGTGTGTCATGGCCTATTTAAACAGGCAACCTGTCTGTTATGCTGATTTATGCTCTTCTGGGTAAACAAACAAACGATCTCTGCTTTCACACCACCTGCAATATGCCAGCAATTGGTACAGAAGCCCTTTCAAAGGGTTTGGTCCTAAACACTTCCTTTCTCTATATCCCTGTTTCTTGAGGTATGGACAGGTGCTGAGGAACTCTGGCTTTCTGCCCACATGAAATGCAACCAGTTCAGTCTGGAGCTTGCTCATGCTGTAATTTCGCAATCAGCTTAGCCTGGCATGTAGCAGCTCTACTGTTAGAAAAGGCTGTCCCGTACTGATCTCTTTAGATATACCTGGCCTCTCTTCTTGTTCATGTGCCTCTTCTCCCACTCCTTTCCCTTTTTGTGGGGCAATGTGATGAATAACTAAAAACTGGAGAGCAGATTAGCTGAAACTAGCCCAAGGAAAAAAATGTGGTAGAAGAACTTTGTGACAATGAAGTCAGTTGGAAATACAGGCAAAAAATGAGTGAGGGAAAGTGCAAAATGGAAGGGGAAGAAAAGAAAAAATGTGATAAATGAGCCATCAGAGGGAAGACGTGAATGAGGAGAAAAGTGCATCATGAAAGCTAGGGATAGAAGAGGTGTTAAATGGATGTATTTAAAAGTCAGTGCTAAAAGCACAAGAGAATATGAGGTTATAGAAAAGATCAGGAGAGAAATCGTAGACATGAACAGATGAGAAGTGGGGCAATGGTAAAATAGAATGGTTAACCTTGCTTTGCACATGGACTCTATAGGAAAAGGTCAAATAAAAAATCAGAGTGACAATTCATAGATCATAAGTCAGAGGGAAAAGAGAAGTGGTTAAAGAAATGGAATAAGAAAAGTCAAAACAAACTTGTATTGATAGGTGGGAATTCTGTGTTGAATGAAGTCACAGAAAGACAGGATGTAAGAGGCAGCATTTTGCCTCTTCTGTTGAGTCCGGCAATAAGTTCAGTGAAATAACAAAGGCTAAAGGCTGGTAGCAATATCTAGGAGGAGGAGCAAATATCAGAGTGAGAGAGAAGGGGAAGATCTGGCAGCAGCGTGAGTAGCATGATAACAGCAACAGGAAGTGAGGTTGGAACAGAATGGGAGAAAGCCAGACCTGGAAATGGTAAGAGGCAGAAAGAGAGAAGCTTGGTTCCTTTGCATTGGATTTATGGAAATTAATCTCATTTGGGAACATTTGGGAAGGAGAGGTTTACTTTGAAAGGCAGTAGTTTTAGCTGCTGTTCCAGAGTGAGGTCTGAATTTCTCTGTGACGGGCAATACATTGCATGAGATCTACAAGCAACTAGAGAATATGTACCAGAGGGCATCTCAAAAGTGAACTTAGAGCAATTCAACTGAATGTGCCAGATGCTGATGAGAGATTTATTTCTGTCCTTTGGAGGCTGTCGTGGTTTAACCCCAGCTGGCAAGTAAGCACCACACAGCCACTCGCTCACTCCCTGCCGGTGGAATGGCAGAGAGAATCGGAATAGTAAAAGTGAGAAAACTTGTAGATTGAGATAAAGACAGTTTAATAGGTAAAGCAAAAGCCGCACACACAAGCAAAGCAGAACAAGGAATTAATTCACTACTTCCCATCGGCAGGCAGGTGTTCAGCCGTCTCCAGAACAGCAGGGCTCCATCATGTGTAATGGTTACTTGGGAAGACAAAACACCATAACTCTGAATGTCCCCGCTTCCTTCTTCCCCCAGCTTTATGTGCTGAGCATGATATCATATGGTGTGGGACATCCCTTTGGTCAGTTGGGGTCAGCTGTCCCGGCTGTGTCACCTCCCAACCTCTTGTGCACCCCCAGCTTCCTCGCTGGTGGGGTGGAGTGAGGAACAGAAAAGGCCTTGACTCTGTGTAAGCACTGCTCAGCAATAGCTAAAATATCCCTGTGTTATCAACACTATTTTCAGCACAAATCCAAAACACAGCCCCATACTAGCTACTATGCAGAAAATTAACTCTATCCCAGCCAAAACCAGCCCAGAGGCTGATGTATTTAGCTCTATCTTCCTTTGGACTGTGAAGCTGCAATGAAAGGCAAATGTGTATGTCCCCATGATAGAATATGGTGCATTTTTAGAAATTCCCAAGCAAACATTCAGCAGGCTGATATGTCGGCCTGGTTTGATTCAGTGCTGTGTGAGACATAGGACTGTGACCTGGAAGCAGTATAACTACCTCAGCTTCTGTTCTGGATTTAGTTCATTCAAGCACTAGCTGGGAGTCTCTGTACCATCCTATAGTTGTGGATGTGCGATATTGTCCAGTGTGGCAACTGGGAACTCCTAGCTGATCACAAAGTTGTTTCATGATGTTTCCATAGCTATCCTATTTGTTCATTTCAAATGGGATATATATATCCTATTTTTTCTTTAGTTAGCATAAAATATAAATAACTTAATCAATTATTGATTGTCTGGGAATTAAAATCCTTGGCTGACCAGCTTCAGTTGACTTCAGGAACATTATTTGTATTTACCACCCTTCTTGCTGCTTCTAACATCAGCTGTTCCCATTGGGGAATTTTTCCTTTGGCAGTTATTGCTACAAGAGCAATATTTATGGATCTCTTTGTGGTGTTGGTCCTCTACTTCTCAGTTGCTTTGTATCTTTTGTCATTTGTCTATGCATTGTATCTTTCTTCCACCTTAATAGCTATTTAGTTCAGTCATATATTCGGCTCTTGTGTACAGAGGATGCTACTATACTTTGAGCAAGTATTAAAAAGTTTAAATCTAAGCTATTCCCATGGTCCTAGAAATTTCCGTTTGGAGCCTATACTGACTTGCGTAGGATACAATAAGGCATGCATAAGGCTGTTTTGTTGTCTCTTTCTTTGCAGCACGCTATTGATGCTGATAATGCAGGAGTCAGTCCCATAGGAAATTCCTCTAACAACAGCAGTCATTGGGACCTCGGAAGTGCCTTTTTCTTTGCTGGAACAGTCATCACAACAATAGGTATGTTTATTGTTTATCTTTTAAAATACATAGTCACACTGAGACCTGGATAATGAAATAAATTTGAGGAAGGAAGATCACAAAGAAATAAAGTGGCTGAACTGTATTTCTCTCAGTTCTCAGAAGGCATGCCTCTGATATGTGTCAAAGGCATTGAGCCTCTGGGTAAATATTAGAAGCTGTTTACACAATTAGGCAGCAGTTCAGCAATGCTGAACTGAAAACAAGTAGCACTGATGTAGCTAAGGCTTTATAACCCTCTTCTTGATGTAGATGCAGAAGGTCTTAATTTTCACTAAAAAGATCAAGAACCGGTACCCAATGAAATAACTATTCTATGGTTGTTGGGAATTTGGATTTTAATATTATAGATGAATTTACCCATAAGGGTAGCTTTCTTCCTAAGTACATCAATTAATTTCGGCTTATGCTCTGAAGTCTGATATAAGTAATTCTTCTCATACCCTACTCCTTGTAACTGGAAATGTATTCACATAAGTATCACATCCTTTTTAAAATCCTTCCTCACTTTCATACTAATAATTGGAAGGAATTCCACCAATTGTACATTGTGTAAATAAAACAACATTTTTTTTCCATTCTAGAATTCTTGGCCTTGAAATATTGACACATCTGTATCAGATGAAGGGTATACTGAACTGCTCCATTTACTTTTCTTGAACTACTAATTTTAGTAAGTTCATTATTCAGGCCCTTATCATCTGTCCCCCCTATACATTGTTTCCAGTGTATTTAGTCTCTTGATCTCTGAATGCTGGCCTTAGATATGCTAGTGTTTTTATCCTCTCCTCTGTGAGCCAGTTCCTCTCTTGAAGATTGTTCAAGCAGCTGGGATTTTGAAAGATGGTCTGAAAAAAATGATAAACTGATAACATTGATGATAAAGTTAATCTGCTGACAATTATACAGTGTTTTTATAATTCTAAGCTTGATTTCAGTCATGGTTAGAGGTCAAGAGATCTGATTATTTGGAAATCACTGGCAAATTGTTGCTTTTTATTTGCATTGCCTTTGGGTTTTCTTCTGATTTAAATATTGGATAAAGTGCTTCTCCGTATTACAACCGTGATGCACACACTGGTGACTGTATAGACAAATAATCTGACAATCACATAACCCTTCATTAAAGTGTGAGAATCTGACTGAATTCTGCAAGTTCAGGTAATACAACAAAAAAAATCCTGTAGCAATTACAAGACTTGCTGTGGTGATCATCTCAAACAGTGGAATCTGTGCCTTTGGCTCTGCCTTTTCTTTGTTGTCAGAGTGAGGGTGAAAGAGTGATTGTATAGAGTGCGCTCCTCCCTGTGTTCCTCTATATACTAAGCTACACTACCATGTATTTTTAACGGTAGCATAAAACCAGCAGGCGGCGAGAAAGAAAACATGTCTGAATCAAATGTAAGAAAACCCTCCCTTAATATTTGTTTACTCAATAGACCTAAGTGACAAGCTTTTAAATTATTCATTAAAATAAATGCCACTATGTAGGCATAGTTTATGTAGGCATATTCATTGACATCTGCTATTTAAATAACTTATTGAATAGAGCTTGGATTTTTGCCCATATTTGCTTTAAATTCTCCATGAATGAGATTTTTATAGGCTGCATAAAGTCTACGTATTGTGTCTGGGCATGAAAATGATTTTATTTTATCTACCAGAGCCCTGTTAGGGCTCCTCTTAGGCAGACACTCACCAGAATACCTGGCCAGCCTCAATCTACTGGCCTGTGGAGCCTGGATTTTCTTGGACTTTTAGGAGAAAACTGGGATCATGGATGCAGCCATGAAAAGGACTGTGGGTTGCGGGGGAGGCAGTGTTGTGTGTCAGCATAGTCCTTTCACCATCCCATGGCAGAGAGATATATCCAGTGCCAGTGTCACAAACCTAACAGGATTAGGACCTGGGAGCCCCGCCTTAATTCCCAAGAATCAGGAGGAATTGCTGTAGATGTAGCAGACACTCTCTTAGATCTCCATCTCTCTGGATGCTCTGTGTTTCCACTTTTATTTCATCAGTGATTTGTGATTGTGTAATAATTTTTAATATACAAATAATTATGTATAGTCAGAATAACTCTCTATAACATTTCAATAAAGATACCTGATCTTAAATAAAAAGGTGCAAATATTACTGCCACAATTCTTGTTTTTTCTCTTTAACATTAACATTTTAACAAATACCATGGCTACTGGAGTCATAATGCTCTACATAGATTCCTAAGGTTAAATTCGCATGGGTGGTGTGGGGAAGGGAAGAAGTACCTGAACAAACTGTGATGACTACATGTAGTTTACTGCATAGGACAGGTGGAGAGCTGCCTTTCTGCCAGTATCGAATGTTCCCAATATTTCATCTAGAGTTACAAGGCTGGGGAACCTTGAAACATTGAAACCAAATGTGCCCAGAGGAAAAGGACCTGGGGGTGCTGGTTGACAGCCGGCTGAACATGAGCTGGCAGTGTGTTCAGGTGGCCAAGAAGGCCAATGGCATCCTGGCCTGTATCAGAAATAGTGTGGCCAGCAGGAGCAGGGAGGTGATTGTGCCCCTGTACTCGGCACTGGTGAGGCCGCACCTCGAATCCTGTGTTCAGTTCTGGGCCCCTCACTACAAGAAGGACATGGAGGTGCTGGAGCGTGTCCAGAGAAGGGCAACGAAGCTGGTGAAGGGCCTGGAGCACAAGGCCTATGAGGAGCGGCTGAGGGAACTGGGACTGTTTAGCCTGGAGAAGAGGAGGCTGAGGGGAGACCTCATCGCGCTCTACAACTGCCTGAAAGGAGGTTGTAGCGAGGTGGGTGTTGGTCTCTTCTGCCAAGTAACAAGCGATAGGACGAGAGGAAATGGCCTCAAGTTGCGCCAAGGGAGGTTTAGATTGGACATTAGGAGAAATTTCTTTACTGAAAGAGTGATCAGGCCTTGGAACAGGCTGCCCAGGGAAGTGGTGGAGTCACCATCCCTGGAGGTATTTAAAAGACGTGTAGATGAGGCCCTTAGGGACATGGTTTAGTGGACATGGTGTGTTGGGTTGACGGTTGGACATGATGATCTTAGAGGTCTTTTCCAACTTGTATGATTCTATGATTCTATGATTCAAACATGTTTGGGTCAAAATGAGAGTTTTGACTCAGGATATGCAGCTGGCTAATTATGTCTTGGTCAGAATCTGTAATTTTTCCAACAGCCCCAGGTTACCCTAACAGAGGATGGAAGGAGGGCATGTATGCACCTTTATTACAGCATCAACAATGATTTTTAAATATAAATGGAGTAGGATCTTCAGAGGGAAGGCTTAAAAACTTCCTTGTTAAAAGCTATTGAAAAACCTCATGAAATACAAATGTTAGGCTCTTTATTGTGAAATTGAAAGGGGAACTGAATAAAGAGTTCAAGGGCATATTCGCATAGTGTGGGTACAGTTTGGAGGCCTCAGTGTAACTAGTCAGTGTGATGAGGGGCTGAGGAAATTATGAGCTAACTACTGAAAATGAGCCTTGTCAGGTGAATCACACTCCCGTCAGGAAGTCTTTGGCACAGCCCAAGAGGAGCAGCAGTGCGCAGGCACCAGGCCAGCATGGAGGGATTTTTGTGCCATGATAAGTCAAACTAGATTAATTAATCAAACAACAACTTTAGATAGGACCTGAATCTATAGAAAATATGGGTAACTGAGGCTACAAGAAAAACTAAATCACAGCGGGTAGCTCGCCTGGGAAATGACATCATGCCATGGAAAGTCTGTAAATAGGAATTACATGTGGAACAAAGGTATGCCTGCAGAAACATAGTTTTTCTAAACCCATTAGTTTTTCTAAAAAGCCATGTGTAAGTTCTGAAAGTCTGACAATTGTTTTTCTCCTCAGGGTACGGGAACATTGCCCCAAGCACTGTTGGAGGCAAGGTTTTCTGCATCTTGTATGCCATCTTTGGGATTCCACTGTTTGGCTTCTTGCTGGCTGGGATTGGAGACCAACTTGGAACCATCTTTGGGAAGGGTATCGCAAGGGTGGAAAAAGTTTTCAGAGTAAGTTCACTATCAGTTTTTTGCTTGCGTTGTATAACTTGCTTTTAATGCTATTGCTATTACCTGGAGTCCTTTTTACATGTTGAGCACCACGAAATATTTACATGACTATTTGAGGTAATACTTAACATCCTTAGGGGCCTCTGTAGTCAGTGGAGAGAAATAGACTTCTCTAGATGGTGATGCAGGGGTTATAGATCAGGCTCTGAATTTCCTTCTTGAGGCTATCTCTGGGAAACATATCTTCTAAGCTAGGTTCCTTACAAGGACTGGTTGTAAAACAGCCTTCAAAACACCACAGGTTGCTTTGGACATGTACGTCCATTCACTGAAAACAGAGAGAAGGTTAGTGTAACTTCTGGAGGAACAGGGATGCAGAGTAGGTCCTGGCCGTGTTACTAATAAAGCCTAAAAGACTTGAAAAGCAGGGTTACTGGAGTGAATGTGAACTTGAGAAGAGAGACGACTGAGTGATATGCTTTCACTGCAAGAGGACAGATGCGTTGGAGTAGATCTGCAGCTGCAAAAACTGGCATAATGCCACTGACTGGAATCGTCTTCGTGGTATTTACCTGCCCTGCCTACCATGGATACATCCTATACTAGATTTCTGTATAGACTTTCTCATATGTAATTTTCCTTCATGTTGCCAGTACCCTCTATTTTTGAGTCTGTCTCACTGTAAGCAATTCTTTCGCAAGCAGTGCCGCAGACCTGGCAAATGCTGCTTTGCTAATTTGCCGATGGTTCACTTCAGGGATTCTCTCTTTCAAGCAGAACTTCTAGAAGTGACCTGTGTGATGCTTCCCTTGGAGGCGGCGTAGCTGGAGGTAAGTCTTTTCAGGGACGGAGTGGATGAGAAGCTGTCCAAGCTGGTTAGTTTAATAGGCATCTATTTCTAAAACATTCCCACAGATGAGAGCAAATTACTTGTAACTGTTTTTGAAAGGAAGTAATTGAGTATTAGACTGGAGTATGAGCAATTGCCCTTCTGATTAAATTACTGTGAAGTGTCCCAGACCAGCCGTAAGGAGTATCTCTCAGGCTAAACATGGAAAAGGTGACTAATGATTATGGGTGAGTAAGCATGTACATCCTGACTGGAGAGCACTTGCAAATGGGCTACATTTTCATGAAAGGAAAACAAGGTTATTGAAAGGTGGCTCATATTGGGCCTGCAAAAACAGAAATAGCTAAGATCCCTAATTTCTTTTTTAACTAGCTTCTTATTATACCTGCTTCACTTCAAAGGAATCTCTGAACCTTCCAGCCTGCTTCTGCCCAGGAAAAACTACAATCTCGAAATCATGATGTGAATTGAGAGTCAGAAAATCTTTGATTAATTGTCAGCTGTAGTATTGGCTTTCTGGGTGACGTGGACAAAACCATTAAACTGTCAGCATGATAGTTTATGAATAAAATAATACATGCTCTACTTGAAGTATTTTAAGATTCACAGATGAATGCTGATACTAATGTTTCATACAGAATATAGCCCTTTGGCACATAATGGGAGTTCTTTTGGTATTCAAAGTACTCCTTCCTTTCCTTTAATGCACTTAACTATCTAACTACCTAAACAATTTCTTTTCTTTCTTGGTATTTTGTCAGCTTCCAAAGCAATTTAGAGATCTGTAGTCCCCTTGTTTAGCCAAGATGTATGTTTATACCTTTTATTTTGATTTTCATAAATCCATTATATCTGTTCTTTTGTGATTTGGTGGACGGGGTTATACATAACTTCCTACAAATTCCTAGTAATGAGATTCAGCTATTTGAAATATTCCTGATACAGTTTACAATTTACATGCATCTTAGTAACTAGTCTTAATATCAGTGGTTTCACTTTATATGATTATTTACATAACATTTGACATATTACATATGATCGTTAATATATTATACATAATATATACTTTATATTGTTAGCTAATGCAGAATATAATAATCATTATAATTTTAGTAATTATGTAATTTATTATCACATTGTGTTTACATTGTTAGGCTCCATAAATGGTCCATAAATTGAACCTAATCAGATGAATCCACAAGTGGAGTAACAGTTCTTGATTTAATCCTGGGCAGTGAACAAAATTTAGTTCAATGTGTAACTCTTGTTTCTTACTTTGTAACTGTCTCCATAAGGAACTCAAATTCAGCATGTTTGTGGGCATAAAGCAACCCGCTACAACCTTTAAAGAGAGGACATAAAAATTAGGAGAATAGTTAGGAGGAAACTAAAAGGAACAAACATAGGCTAAAAAGATACCGAAAAGCATAATAAAATGTTGGGTGGTGTGCCTCACAAATCTTTTGGAGCTAGCTGAGGGGTCACTGAGTGTGTATCAATGATCTGGTGATACAACAAATTGAATTTCTAGAAAGCCTTTGACAAGTTTTCTCATCAAAGGCTATAAGGAAATGAAGCTGTGATGAGGTAAGTGAGAAGGTCTCGCACATCAGTACATGTTTAAAGGGTAAATGGAGATTAGGAATAGATGGTAGCATTATTGATGTGATTCCACGGGAGTCCTTGCTGGGATCTTACAGTTTTAACAGAGCTGGCCTGGAATGGTTCAGACAAGAAGAATACGCAGGTGACAGTGTCTGCAAATTATGTCTCTAGATGTTTCAGGATAGCTAAAATGGAAGCTGCAAAAGGATGATAAGATGATAAATGGAATCCAGTGTTAGTGATACAAAATAATGCATATTTCTTAAGTCTGAGGAAAGAAATCCTGATATATTCATACAGGGATAGCATCAAATTTCACTACTCCAAAAGGGATCTGAGATTACAATGGATGGTTGTCTGAAAATAACACTGCAAAACTGAGCAGCAGTTAAAAAGGGAAAAAAGAGTGTCAGCAAAGGAGTTGAAAACCAAAAGACCATTTTACCACTGCACAAGTCCATGGTGCACTTGCACCATGAATATCACATGCAGTTCTAATCATCCCATTTTGAAAAGCACTTAACAGAAATGAAAATCGGAGCTACATCTGCCCTCACAGGCCTTCAGCTGAGTCTCTAAGATGGCATTCACTAGCTACCTGTGTTATTTGCCTTCTAGTGCGTCCTCAGGAGCAATTTGGGACAGTGTAGCTTGTACCCTTGGGGAAGAGAATGGGAAGAAACGTTGCATGTGTCCTGGACATTATATCAAGTTTCCATGTGCATAGGCCTCAACACTCTGCTTCTGTGTGTCTCCAGTTGCCTCTGTTTATCCCCTTCACCCTTAGGGATATTACGCGACTGGTGTCAGGGCAGCCAAGAGTTCCTGAAATCCTTGCAACTGTGTCATCGTCTGTACAGGTGGATGGGATTTGAAGGCAACTTGATCTTGCATTCTGGTTAGGATCATTTTTGAAGCTAGGTAAGAGGCAGTATGCATACGCTGGCAGGTGGGAAGGAGAGGAAGGTTTCTCTGTCGGCACAACAGTCTTTTCACCCAATGCGTTTCCTTAACAGGTCTCTTGCTCCATCCAACAGTGTAACTGTGAGCATGGAGCCCATGCCACACAAGGGACAGCTTGCCCCGGGTATCCCCTAGCATAGCTGGAAAGATGAAAGGAGGATTCCTCCCAGAGGAGTTGTGCTAGTGCACTTCTGCTTCCTCTGACACGACCTGTTCGGAGCCCCACCAAATCTACATTAATTAGCAGCACAAATTAGAGGCTAAGAATGCCACATTTAGCTATTGCGGTGATCAGCCCACGCACTCTGTGAGAATTTGAAGAACAATTTGAACTCCATAAAGGGGGAAAGAGATCTGCTTTTAGCAGATACACACTACCCCCACAGTATTGACAGAATATTTCAGCAGAAGAGCTGGACACATGCCACTGCTCAACTTGTAATCCAAAATGTTGCCACTGTTTTGGTGTGTAGGTAACCAGGAAAACAACTATTCATTTGTGACTAGGTTGGCTGGAAGTAGTTCATTGCAAAATAATGCTTTGTAAAAACAGGAACTTTTCCTGAACCATTTTAGGAAACGGAGGCACTGGCAGAGTGATGCTGCCTGGGATACAAGGAGGTATCCCAAACACCACGCATTGGCTAGTCTATGCCATCTGTCCTACTGGAGTAATCGTGTTTGGTACAAGTAAATAAATATCAACCAGGTCAGAGACGTAAACCAAAGCATCCCCCGTGCAAGCCCTGCCTACTCAGCTACTGATTATTCCTATATGTCCCATCTTCAATAATCTGGGGCAGAACCTGGCTACTAGTCTCTTCTCACATGCATACAAGTGTGATTCCCCAGAAAATGGATATGTTCAGGGTCACCAGATTTACTCTATGCACTGGTCACAAGCGTTCAATATCGGGGTTCAGTGATGAATCGGTTCTCCTAGCCCATCTAAGAAAATGATGTACACACTGGAAATCTAATTAAAAAGTTGATAATTCGTATAAATAATTTTCACCTGGCAAAGCTTTCCAGACACTACAGAAATGAAATATGCATTTCAAGGTGACATAAAACCATAAAAGTAGTATTATTATCTTACATATTTGAGGGATCTTATGAATGACCTGAGACTGTTTCTATAATAAACAGAACAAACCCCATTCTCTTGGCTTGCTCTGTACACACAGAGACTGCAAGCATCTAAAGATAGAAAGGAAAGCACTCCATAGGCAGAGTGCAGTTACAGAATGCAGCAGCTGTCATTATCATGAGTTAAATATAGGCTAAATTCAGATAGCCTTTATTCAAACCTTGTAACGAGTGTTTAGATTCTCACTGGAAGTGGGTGGGACAAGCATAACCTGACAGATCATCTTGCAGTTCAGTATAGATGCAGGCATTCAGACTGGGCACAAGGTATTTCTGAGAGCACTCCAGGATTTTCTGGCTTCTAAGGTGAAGCCACCGTGAGCAGTTCCTGGACTTGGTTACTGCTTTCACCCCTCTGGCTTACAGCATGGCACTGAGGACAGGTCTGGCAACACAGCTGGTAGGTAGGGTGTGAATTGCAGTACAGGGATGTGAGCGAGCAGCCAGAGACATGGATGGTGGCAAGGCTGCATCCCTGAAGCTCATGTCTCAAGAAAATACACTACTTTGTGCAGAAACGCAATGCCTCTGTGTTGTGGTTTAACCCGGCAGGCAGCCAAACACCACACAGCTGCTTGAATTGGAAAAAAAGTAAAATTCATGGGTTGAGATAAAGACAGTTTAATAGAACACAAAGAGAAGGGAAAATACTACTGCTACTACTACTAATGATGATAGAATATACAAAATAAGTGATGCACAATGCAATTGCTCACCACCTGCCGACCAATGCCCAGCCAGTTCCCGAGCAGCGGTCACTGCTCCCCAGCCAACACCCCCCAGCTTATATACTGAGCATGACGTCATATGGTATGGAATACCCCGCTGGCCAGTTGGGTCACCTGTCCTGGCTGTGCTCCCTCCCAGCTTCTTGTGCACCTGGCAGAGCATGGGAAGCTGAAAAGTCCTTGACCTATGTAAACACTACTTAGCAACAACTAAAACATCAGTGTGTTATCAACATTATTCTCGTACTAAATCCAAAACACAGCACTATACCAGCAACTAGGAAGAAAATTAACTCTATCCCAGCTGAAACAAGGACACTCTAAACAACTCACGCTTCACTGAACCGGGGACGTGTCAGAACAGACACATCTGCTACCTGTCTTTCAGGTTTTCAGCTTAGAGAACCCGTTTGCCCATTGACCTCTTGAGAAATGGTTTGCTCTAGATTTAAGAGACATGTAAGTGTTACGAAAATGATATACACCTTTTTTTTCTTTTTCTGAAAGACAGCAGTAGGCATTACCTTAAACTTGAAACAGTCCTAGGAAAAGTAGTTCTTAGTTGGGAGATGGGGCTGGGGCAGGAGTAAGAGAAGTCCCACTGAGCTGGTGGAAAGCTTTCTTTTAGCTACTGCCAAAGCAATACCTTTCCTAAACTTTGTTGTTTGTCTTTCTGAATACATCAGATCCACCCTAGCTACTCTTTCTCTTAGAGATTCAACTTCCTTTTAGAGATTTTTAGCTTCTCTGATCTCTTTTGTTACTGTACAAGTGACAGGAATTGTCTTTACAAATTCCTTATCTGAAAATGAATGGAAAACAGATCCTGGGGAAGAAACTTTGTACAAAAGAGTAACTGTGCAGGGCAGGAACACTGAAAAATACAGTCTTCTTTCTTTGTCTCCTCTGTGTCCGTCCATTTGCTCTATTATCTCTCCCCTTCCTCTCTCTCCTCCTCTTCTTTCCCTTGGCTCGAACCTGTAGCATTATACCTGACACCAGTGCGGGACTGGTGAGTGATTTTTCAGCAAAGTTTGCTGTTCAAAGAAGTTGTTTGAGGTTTCCTTGAAGAACCACCTTTACCTCTTCTTCCCTAGGGTAATGCCATACCCAGGGACCCCGTCTGCTTCCTGCCAGGCAGCCCCCACCCCGTGCTTTCTCTTCCAGCCCCATATGAGCATCAATTCTTCTCATTTTTGGCAGCTGAATCAAACTTTCAGATGAGATTGTTCCCAAAGCCAGAAATTCAAATCCAGATCACTGCTTAGGCAAACCAGTGAAATAATTCTGGATTTGCACTTTAGTTACTGAATTCAAAATCTGGGACATGGTTAATAGATAAATGTATTGTAACCTAAGTGATACGTTAGCTAGTAAGATCCTATCTGTAGTTCTGAATATATGGCCTGACACCTGCATTTCTGAGCAGATTAAGTTAATGGAAGACTGATGGAAAAGTTTCTTCTCCACTTCCTGACATCTAATCAAAATATACCAAAAATCAACACAATCTCTTTTACTTTGTTTTATTACATTTCATTACTAGCCAGCATCAGTGTGTTATTACATCAGCCGGTAAAAACCCACTGAGGATATTAACACCCTATCTTTTCTTTTTTAATACAGTGTTATTCATTGTGATTTTCTGTAAGGAAAAAAGCTACCTTTTTTTTTTTTTTTAAATTCACTCAAGAACTTCCACAGGGGAACGGTCCAGTGGAATGATCAATCTGCCATCTGCTGGCATCCTGTCTCTGGACAGAGCTGTCAGGACGGGGTGTGAAATTCAACCTGCTGATGCACATACACAGTGTTATTCCAAAGTGATACAAGATTTATGAGCTGAATTTTCAGTGTTCAGAGCTTAGCCCAACAATTTCCTGGGTCATTTCCACCAAAACAAAATGGCTGAGAAATATAAAAAATCAGTCACCAGAAAGGAATCCTACATTTTCATAATCCAGTAAGAATTTCTTATTGTTGCAGTAAAGACAGTAGATCTAATTACATGCTGTTTTGGTTATTAGCACTTTGATACTATAGAAGCCAGCCAGGAACAGGGCCTCAGTGTACTAAGACTCTGTGGAAACACTTATTTGTAAACTGTTTTTAAATGAACAGGAAAATATGTAGGCAGAGAAAAGGATGTGATGGTAGCAAATGGCAGGTTGGTTGTGAAGCAGAAAGTTTTGGAGGGAAGAAGCTAGATGGAAATTAAAGACGAAATGTGGCTGAGAGGTTGGAAGAAGTGGTTAGGGCTGATAGAAATTAAGTGAAGCTGATGTGAAGACACTGCTAGAAGAATGGGAAAGTAGGAGCAAACGGCCACTTGCTCAGGAGGACTACAACGATGTCATGGGGTTATGCAGGGAGAAAATTAGAAGGGCCAAAGCCCAACTAGAACTTAATCTGGCACTGTAAAAGACAATAAAAATGTTTCTATAAGTACATTAGCAACAAAAGGAGGACTAAGGAGAATCTCCATCCTTTTTTGGATGCGGGGGGAAACATAGTGACAAAAGATGAAGAAAAGGCTGAGGTACTTAATGCCTTCTTTGCCTCAGGCTTTAATAGTAAGACCAGTTGTTCTCTGGGTACCCAGCCCCCTGCGCTGGAAGACGGGGATGGGGAGCAGAATGAAGCCCCCATAATCCAAAGGGAAATGGTTAGCAACCTGCTACACCACTTAGACACACACAGGTCTATGGGGCCGGATGGGATCCACCCAAGGGTACTGAGGGAGCTGGCAGAAGTGCTCACCAAGCCACCTTCAATCCTTTATCAGCAGTCCTGGCTAACGGGGGAGGTCCCAGTTGACTGGAGGTTAGCAAATGTGACGCCCATCTACAAGAAGGGCCAGAAGGAGGATCTGGGGAACTATAGGTCTGACCTCAGTGCCGGGGAAGCTTATGGAGCAGATCATCTTGAGCGCCATCACGTGGCACATACAGGACAACCAGGTGATCAGGCCCAGTCAGCATGGGTTTATGAAAGGCAGGTCCTGCTTGACTAACCTGATCTCCTCCTATGACAAGGTGACCCACTTAGTGGATGAGGGAAAGACTGTGGATGTTGTCTACCTAGACTTTAGTAAAGCCTTTGACACCGTTTCCCACAGCATTCTTCTGGTGAAACTGGCTGCTTATGGCTTGGACGGGCGTACTCTTCGCTGGGTAAAGAACTGGCTGGTTGGCTTGGCCCAGAGAGTGGTGATGAATGGAGTTCACTCCAGTTGTCGGCCAGTCACAAGTGGTGTTCCTCAGGGCTCAGTATTAGGGCCAGTTCTGTTTGGTATCTTTATCAATGATCTGGACGAGGGGATCGAGTGCTCCCTCAGTCAGTTTGCAGACCACACCAAGTTGGGTGGGAGTGTTGATCTGCTTGAGGGTTGAAAGGTTCTGCAGAGGGACCTGGACAGGCTGGATCGATGGGCTGAGGCCAATTGTATGAGGTTCAACAAGGCCAAGTGCCGGGTCCTGCACTTCGGCCACAACAACCCCAGGCAACGCTACAGGCTTGGGGAAGAGTGGCTGGAAAGCTGCCCAGAGGAAAAGGACCTGGGGGTGCTGGTTGACAGCCGGCTGAACATGAGCCGGCAGTGTGCCCAGGTGTGGAGGAATCAATGTCTGAGAGTACAAGCAGTATCATAGCGTTGGTAAACAAGAAGCCATGGGAAGATGGGAAGTGAAAGAAGCCATGGGAAAAAGGGAGATAAGAGGTGGCAGTTCACGGTTCTGAGGGCGTGACAAAGATAAGGAAATTAGCGGAAGAGTGTCGAGATGACCTTTGCTTAGGGGATGTACTAGGGAATTCTTTGAAGTGCATACGTGGCATGATGTGAGGTATAAAAAGGCACTTGTGCTGTATAATAAAGGGATTTTTCATCTTCATCTTCATGCCCTCTCAGACGGAGTCTGTGTCCTTATTCGCTACACCCAGGTGGCCAAGAAGGCCAATGGCATCCTGGTCTGTATCAGAAATAGTGTGGCCAGCAGGAGCAGGGAGGTGATCGTGCCCCTGTACTCGGCACTGGTGAGGCCGCACCTCAAATCCTGTGTTCAGTTTTGGGCCCCTCACTACAAGAAGGACATGGAGGTGCTGGAGCGTATCCAGAGAAGGACAATGAAGCTGGTGAAGGGCCTGGAGCACAAGGCCTATGAGGAGCTGTTTAGCTTGAAGAAGAGGAGGCTGAGGGGAGACCTTATCGCTCTCTACAACCACCTGAAAGGAGGTTGTGGCGAGGTGGGTGTTGGTCTCTTCTCCCATGTAACAAGCGACAGGACAAGGGGAAATGGCCTCAAGTTGCACCAGGGGAGGTTTAGATTGGATATTAGGAAAAATTTCTTCACTGAAAGGGTTGTCAAACATTGGAACAGGCTGCCCAGGGAAGTGGTTGAGTCACCATCCCTGGAGGTATTTAAAAGATGTGTAGATGTGGCGCTTAGGGACATGGTTTAGTGGTGGACTTGGCAGTGCTAGGTTAATGGTTGGACTTGATGATCTTAAAGATCTTTTCCAACCTAAATGATTCTGTGATTCTATGGCAGAGGAAATTTTCCCTCATAATTCCCAGAATTTCACCAGCAAAAGTAATGTTTCATATGAACTTGGTAGGTTACCTGCAGGAAAACTTGGAGGAAGAAATAATGCAACTGCTTTCCTCATACACAAGATCACCTTGTTACAGAAAGACCAAAGCTGATGTAGCTTTGGGGAGAAACACTATTGCAGAGCATAGAGTATGCTGACTTGAAACATTTTTCATTTGATTCCTGTAATTCTGTGCCTCTCTCACTAGTTGGGAATTTGGTTCTTTGAAGGTGCTTCTGTTTTGCTCCCCATACAGTAGAATAACTTGCTCAGGAAAAAAATAATCTGTGTGGTGAGAGCTTGTACAGATAAAAAGAAGTGTTTTAGAGCACTGATTTACAAACCCAGAACAAATGGATGTAAACAATCTCAGCTCACTATCTGTTCTTTTGCCTGTAACACCTTAAAGGTCCATCTGAGAGTCACAGTTCCCTGAGCAAGGTTAAAAAAGGGTGCTTGTAGGTCAACGAAGGATTGGTTTATGTAGGTAGATACTTATGTAGTGTTTATTTCAAGTAGGTATGCACCTGAATGTACATTTCAAATCTGAGCATCCTGAAATTTAGGGGTGATTTAAAACAAAACCTAGACCCAGATCTGAATTTTGCAATTAGTTAACACTAAGTTTATGGATACATGCATAGACAAATACTAACAGAAGAGATCTGCAGGCAATATGTTATCCTTCATAATTCTCATAAAGCATATTTGGCTAAAAATGGACTTTACAACGTAAGAATAATAAAAAACCTAGATACACTCTAGTGCTTGCCAGCAATACATAATGCCTTACGAATCTGGTGAGTATTTTAATTTCATTTTCAGTTTCTCTGTTTTAAATCTAAGACATGCTTTTTGTAAATTAGCTGATGATAAAAGTGAAATTAAGGAATGCAGGTCTGTAAGAATCCAGAAATTGCATCAATTGTGTAGGCTCTATACAAAGAGCTCGGCAGAAAGAGCAGCTTGGAAGAGCAATATACAGCAGCTAGCAAACTGAGCATGGACGCACCACAGTCAGCAAATGCTCTGCCTCTGTTTATTTCAGCTTGTCTTCCTCATCAGACTTTATTTAGACCAAAAGTAACTGTCTTTAAAAACACAGTCAATGCTGAGATGTTAGACTTTTCAGAATCATTTGTCTCTAGCAATTTAAGGCTGATGTGCTCTCATCAGGAAAATAAGACTTCAGCACAATGACTTTTTAAGCATATGGAAATTCGAACAGTGTATCCCACCACATTGGAGTGGGTTGTGAACCACTTCTGATGGGTGCACTCCTCCCTCCATCCTCTTGAAAAGGAGTTTCATTACGCAGAAAACAATAGGGCACGGTGAGGAAGCATGTTTCAATCCTTTCAAAAAATATTGTCTGACAACTGTTTAAGTCAAAATGCACAAGCACTCCTGAAATCCAGTACTTCATTGTCAAGATGTGTGCTCCAGGTTGGAAAACTTTGGGTGCATTCTCCTGTAGTTCATCAGTAACACATCTGTTACAAAGAGGACTGTTAGTCTCTCTGTACTCTATGAATGCATTCCTCTCTCTGCTCCTTCCTGCCTGGTCTACTTCAATAACCTTCTTAACAAGAGTTGTTCTAATTGCTTTTCTTCGATGTAAAGCAGTCCAGACCCAGGGCCATCTGGACACTTCACTGTAGTATGTCTAGCAATGGCAGAAGTGTGACTGTAGATTCTTACAAAGTTGAACGGGAGGATGAAAGGCAGGAGTGGTAAATTTACAATGTCTGTCTCTGAAATACTTTTCTCCTTGAGATACTGGAGACCCCATCTTTTTTTATGTTTCTAATAGGTGCTTTAATTACGGTGATGGAAAGATAGCAGGAAGTTTTATTTTTGCTTTTGATCATCACCTGCTTTAGTAGTCCTTATGCTCCAGTGCCAATAGAAGATACAGGCAAATGATAATCCTATGGGTGAACTAAACAACTAATGGTGTGGGCTGTGACTTCATTACATGTAGTGACTCTTCATCCACCAGAGCCAAATCTGTCTCTGAATTCTATTTTGGGTTCAAGCACTGGCTTGTGGTGTGGTCTTGAATATCTTGATTTTACTCTTTGGATCACTTTCCCCTTCCATTATATTTGAGCTGCAGGAAAGTATCTTTTTCTGCCCAATGCTGAGATAGTATGCTAATACTAAAAATTAATGATGAAATCAATGGATCCCAGCTTTTGGCATTCTATTTCCTCTAACTGGGTATTTAATTCAGTTAGTGATGCTTACAGCTAATCTGCTTCAGGGAAAGTAACTTAAGGGCAGCAAACCTTTTGCTGATTTATTCTTATCCACTGTTGCTGAGTATAAGTTCAGAGTCTAAAGCTTATGTCGGCTGGCTGTGGAGCACACCTTTGTTTAATCCTGCAAGTTAATAACCTCTTGCAAACTGGCATATAATTTAAGGGTTAATACTAACCTGAACAGTTAAATTCAGATCTTGACATCTCTGAAAGATCTTTTAAACATTTTGGTTTTATCAACAATGTCTGTTAGGCCTGTAAGGGCTTGCAAGAAGTATAGCATCAGCCTGAGGCAACTTCAAAGAAAGCATCATGAAGATCTTGAAGTGAGTCTACCTCTAAAGAGAGCCCCAGGAGATGTTGAACTGGTGATAGTTGAAAGTGTGTTCCTGGGGTTGCTAGAAAGAGAAGGCAGCAGCTCTAAGAAGGGAGAACATGTCAACACCAGGAAGAGATAATAATTGCTCCAATTGTAGAATCAAATCAGTCTCGCTAAAAATATGATAGTATAAACAGAGGAGGAAAGACTATTCTAAAGCCAGGCTTTAAAACTAGCTTAAATCCAGAGTATAGTGTTATCTGAAAATCTCAAGTCAGCTCCAATGTACCAAAACTGAAACCCAATATGCATTGAAGTCCATCCCCTAAAGTAATCATCACTGGTATTACTGTAACACCTCTTTCTGTGAGTGTTAGGCACTGCACAGTGTAGCTGTTGACTACAGGGCACTTCAGAGGAAATCTTGTACTGTTTTGCCTGCTTATGTGAGACCTTTTAATATCTTCTCATTATTTTTCTTTTCATTATTTAAAATTATTAGAGGCTCAAACCTTCCGTAATTCTTCCTACTGGGGTCATACTCTTGTCACTGAACTGCAGTGCTCATAATATTCTACAGCTCTTGAAAATAGAATATTGTACAAAAACTAGTCAGAATCCATGATTAATACAAAGGCTTTTATTTATCACTGTTCATGTATCTATCTGTATTGCAGTAAATTGTAATAGTTCATTTTTCATTTGGGAAGCAATTTTCATTACATTGCTTTCTGACTGTGGATAGACTGAAGCAACTGTAGTATGTGAACCCAAGACCCTCTGTTATCTTCAGGGTTTTTCTTCATCTACTTTAGCTTTTTTTGTAGGGTGCCTAATATTTTAGCACTTGTTTGAATGCTTACACAGAATTAATTAATAAACCGAAGACAGGTGTGGTAGGCAATTAGTGGCTAAAAAACTGATTTAAGTGCAAGGTAAGAGAGTATTTGGCAATTGACACTGAATAGAAGGGTTTCCAAAGCCTTCTATGGATGATGGATCGATCCATGGATGATAATTTGTCATAAAAACAATAATGATGAAGTAAGTTTTCAGGAAGGGGTTTTCTTCCACTGTTAATTTGAATGTACTGTGGCTATTTTTTATGTACATCAGAGATTATCTCTAGAATATGATATCTGTCCTTTTGCCAGCTTTTGTGCCTGCTGTTTCTTTTCTGTTTTCTATGGTGAAAAAACATGACTACTATTTCTTTCTCTATATCAAAGCCCAATCTTTGCCACCTCTCATTTGGTTTGAAACCAGGTTACTCAGAATTATCTCAGTATAAGCAGTGGCAAGGAGTTGCATTTCTATGCAGAACCTGAATCCCAATTTTCTTATTAAGGAATTGAGTTAAATGGTCCTTCTTCACGGTTTGAAATGTTCAGGAACCACTATTCTAAAGATTAAAACTATACCTGCCTGCCTCCTGCTAAAATTGGTATTAGTCACATAACATTTAATTGCAGTAAAGTGCACTGGAAATAAACCCCGTGAGTCTCTCATGAAATACAAGACAAACAGGAGCTGAAAGCATGATTAAGAATTTACTGAGCAGCTAGGGTTTCTTAGGTACTCTGTATGAAGCTTAAAAAATAAGATACTTTAGTGGAAGCTGCTGATTAATGCCAAAGAACATGTGAACTTTTCAACCATCAGCTTGAAAGTTAAACTCTTTCCTAAGCACTAATAGTGAATACCCTCCTTTTGTTTTTGCCTTAAGTTTTGGTCATATTGCTGTGGAAACTTCTCTATGTTCCTGACAGTGCAGTGCTGAAATACCAAATCCTATGTGCCAGGGGTTTGATGCAGGTGTTGCCATCTCTGAAAACCTGATTTATATCTTAAAGAAAATCCTAACCTCAAGATTGTTTAAGTTTGCAATATAGGCAGTAAAGGAAAAGCAAAACAGAAATGCAACTGCAACACAAAATCACTCATAATACAATGATTGTTGATCCCCCCTCTCTCCCCAAAAATACATAGAGCCATTCTAGTTAGCGTTCTTCAGAATATCCTCCAAAACTCCTGCGGGCAACCTTGGGAGAAGCATCAGAGACTGTGAGGGTGGTGATGGATCTTGAAAGGCAATAGATAGAAATTACTTCATGAGGGTATCTGTACATGGTACCTCGTCCCAGGCATGAGGACTGTGCTGCTTTTTCACTTAAGAGATACTACTTCAAGGTTACGAACAAGCTGGATGGAGGTGGCGAATTTAGTGTTATGTTGCTTTACATATTCAACCTTCACCTTTCAGACTGTCAAGCTATCGTATTAACCACTCTAATGTAATTTACATGTTCATATTTTCCCTTGGCACATACACGTGTCATTGTGGCAGTAAGAACTGTTTTGAGCCATGGGACAAAGTATTTGATGTACCCTTCACCCTATGCCAGAGCTTTCCTTTTGAAGGTGCTCCCTGCCCTCCTTTTACCTTTGCAGGTAAGCAGTCACAGATCCTGCAAAATGTTGGAGAAGGCTGGGAGGACCAGGGGGAGAGTTGTGGCATGGAGGTACACTTCTAGGGGTGAGACATTTTCCACTCTTTCCACGTTTTTGCCCGGGGGGAGCTACTCTGTCTTCCTCCTTTTACTTTCCTTCCACTCTTCTGGGATTTGTATCCCACCTAGAGTAAAATTCACTCCCTGTGGTCTAGTTACCTGAGAGAACGCTCTTTGGTTACTTGGCTAGTCACAAATAGTGTTTTTCTCTAGAAAGACTGCAATATTGCAGTCTTTATACTGTTAATATCTATAAGAAATATCATGGTAAATAAATTTGGAGGCTTCTGCAAGAATTTCTTGCAGAGAATGGTGTATGCTATTGTACCTGAGAAGGGCAAGGGAAGGCTGCTTAGCCAGTTATTCCAAACTAAGCAGAAACTGAAAACTCCAGTCTAGAAACAGATAGAAGTCTAGCCAAGATCTGCTCCCTGTTCTAAAAGGTCACTGTTTAACCTTTCAATATCTATTCCAACAAAGTATCCACTCTAGCCTTACGAATGCTGATGTTACATTCCTAATCACTAGGGAAATGTTCTGAAAACTCAACAGTATGAGGGAATCTGGATGCTTTATTCTGCTGTAGAGGAAGAAAACAAAACAAAAAAATAACAGAACAAAAAATGAAAGCCCAAATAGAGCTAAAAAAAGGAATATTGAATTTCTCTACCCTGCTAAGAGGAGATATTTCTAACATGGAGTTCAATTTTCTTTTTCTTTCTAAGTCTTTGAAAGTGGCCATGTCATGCAATAGATAACTAGATCTCTCATTGATCTAGCTACACTAATTGTCTTTCTCTGTCTCAGTGCATTTCTTAATTAGGTGCTGAACATATACTCATAAGTCTAGTCTTCCTGCTATGTGGCGCTTTTCTTTGCACCATCATAACTGCATTTTATTTTTTCCCCTGAATTGCACTGATGAACAAGATGAAAGCATTGACTCAACACTGATCAAAATCAGGGTTGCCAGCAATAGCAAGGTAAAATCCATTCAGGTACAAGGAAGTGATGTGGAACAACCATTATTAACCCATTCTTGCACTCCTTGGGAGAGGGGTATATAAGTGTAACTCAGAAGGGAGTTGAAGGAAGGAAGGAAGGAAGAATACATTCCAAATTCGGAAGAATACATTCAAATTGCAAGCATCCTTTGAAATTGCTTAATCTGTGCCATGAACCTCTGTTGTCCTTTGTCTGCTCCAGTGTCTGAGAAAAGCATATATATACACATGGGGCCCTCTTATTCAACATTTATTTTTTCTTGGGCTGAGTACAGTTCAGCCAGAACAGAGGTTTGGACTCATTATTGTTATTTTTGTTTCTTCAATAGCATAATAAGCAACGTGCAAAAATTAGTTGGTGCATATCAGAAAGCCCTATGTGTGCTATCTAGAGAGAGGAAGAAGACTGGAAAGGGGTATATCAAGCCTAGAAAATTTCTGAGCCAGTGTTTCTCTGTTTTCATAACACAGTATCAGTACTCACATTATGACTGCAGCAAGATCCGTTCCTAGAGATTTACAAAAATAACATTAGAGAAAGCTGCTGCTCTGTGAAAATCTTGCTGCATATTCCATCTGGGTCTAGACAAACACCCCGCAGAAATGTGGTTTTAAGGGGAAAAACAGCAATGTAAAAAAAATCCTTCTTTACTCTGACCTGTACCCTGTATGTGTTCAGGATTGTCTCTCCCAAGCTTAGTAACAAATGTGAGTGCTTACAGCTTTTTCTATCTGTCTCCTCTATGGTACTTGCTACAGTTAAGAAATAGGGGATGGATTTTGCATCTTCTTGGGCAGCAATAGCAGCATTCTTTATAAAACATGAGAATTAAAATAGCACTGAAGCATGAAGAGAGCTGGTTAGACAGTAGGGGAAGCCCATCTCTAGTGGAATGGTTCAAACCACTGTTCTTAACCCACGGAGGTGTCTGAAATGTTGTGTATATTTTAAAATATATTATTTAGAATTCTGCTGCTATGCTTTCTTCATTGATGTGGTAAGTAGGCCCCGGCTGGCAGCAAGCACTCACACAGCCTCTGGCTCACTCCTCTCCCTGCAGTGGGATGTGGAGAAAATAGGAAGAACAAGAGTGAGAAAACTCACGGGTCAAAATAAAGACAGCAAAATCACTTACCAAGTACTGTCACGGGCAAAACATACTTGACATGTGGAATTTAACTTAATTTATTGCCGATTAGCATAAATATTTAATTACTGAGTTGGGTGTTTGGAAACAAAAAAAGACAAACATTCAAAATGCCTTCCTCCTCCTTTTCCAGCCTCAGCTTCACTCCCAGGCTCACTTCACTCCAGACACCTCTCCTCCACCCATGTTATCACCAGTGCAGCAGCGAGTGGCACAGGGGTTGGGGTCAGGACACTGTGGTTTCTCTCTGCTGCTCCTTCTTTCTCAACTCTTTTCATCTGGTCCTTCACTGGTCTTCCATGGGCTGCAGTCCCTCCAGGGAAGAACCTGCTCTGCCATGGAGCACCTCCCACTCCCCTAACCTTGTTATTCCCTCATTCCCTCCTCTATTCCCTCCTCCTCTGCCTGTACAGCACTTCTGCCCTTTCTTAAATACGCTTTCCCACAGGTGACACCATCTTGTCTGAGGGGCTCAGCAGTGTCCTGCGGTGGGTCTGTTGGAGCTGGCTGGAACCAGCTGTGTTCAGAGAACACAGAAGAACAAAAGATTGTTATATTGTTCTTAGATGTTATCTCTAAACCAGTGATATTTAAAATACATTTCATTTCAGTCTCATTTTGAATGTGAAGGAGCTAGGACAAGTTAGAAAGAAATCCACAGTGACAGGTATAGGCAGCAGTGAGGGTGATGCGACCATACTGCTGATCACCAGGGAGCTCTTTGAGCCCAGTGCTGTGCCAGTCTTTCCATACAGCCTGTTGAGATGGGCATTGCACCTTACTGAGGTATGTGCCAGGCTCTGGACCAGGGCTGGCTTGCATTTGACTGAGCTGAAAGGCAAGCAGTGTGAACCTATGACTATCTATCTGCACTGTCTACAGTAACCTAGCAAAAATGTTTTGACTAAGGACAAATGTTTGTGGCAGAGAAAAAAATAGAACTTATATATGTGATATTCTGTTTTATGCTTTGAGTACAAAGACTGGCTTTCCTCTTGTTAAAATATTTTGACCTGGAGAAAGTGATTTAGAAGACAAGCTATTGAATTAGTGCATGGGCAGAGACAATCTGTTCCAAGAATAGTTGGCAGCATGGGAGAAGGCATAAAGTTAACAGCAGGTGAAGGGGACAAAAGAAATGTTAAAGAAATGTATTTTCTTTGGAGGAGTGCTCCAAAATGCAGAGCCTTGTGGAGAGATGAGAATGGCATGTTCCATGCAGGCACATCATACTAGCACTAAAAATATGACATTGGTCATCTAGCCAAAAAGGTAAACAACTTGCTTGGAGTCTTGGGGGTATTTGTCAGGAATTCAGAAAAGAAAATGTTTGGAAGATGGAGGAACCATCTGAGCTCACTGTGAAGCAGCAAATATTTCAGTGCTATTTTTGGTTGAGTAGTACTGTATATTGGGGGAGTTTCTGTGAAATGGGAGGTGACACTACAAAATCTTGGAATAAGCATATTTGAAATATGCTGTTCATGCAAATATATATGTTCCATATATTTAGCATTTAGTCTAATCTGATAAATGGCTGTAGCATCTTTTGATGCCATACTTAATGTCTCCTGCTCCCTTTTTGAAGGAATATGTATCATCCCTGTGGTCCCAGCTTGGGACCTTAAGAACCTTGTTTGGTCCTTTTGTTGTCAACAGTCAGGTCAGAAGAATTGTGCCTGAGTTAATTCACCTGAAAAGGGCAGGAGCCGTAAAAGAATCCAGATCATCAGCTTTGATCTGTAGGACCAGAGAGAGAGAAAAGAAAAAAAAAAAAGGGAGTTCTTTTAACTCCTGAAATTATTGGGTAAGACCAAAACGGATAAGATGTATGTAATAGAAAATAAGGAAAAAGCAAGGTCACAATTGTTGATGGAAAAGATGCATAAGAACTGAATTACACTGATAAGGGTGTTTTCATGAGAATGTCTGTCCTCACCCCTCTTGGCACTAGAACAGGTTGACAGTAGGTTGTTTGAATTAATATGAGCAAGATGATGTCAGTGATGTTGTCTGGTTAGCACTTAGCCACCTTAAGAGTGAAATCAGCACCTTCATTAGTATGATGATAGAATGGAAGTGACCTCTCATAGGTGGTTATATCACAGAAAACTCTCTGTTCTTTTCTTCTTAGATTCCTCCTTTAATCTTTTCCAAATTAGCTCTAGGTGGATTTAAATTGAAGTCTCTCTCATTAGCAGGCACTAATTTATTTATATTTGATGAATGTCTTACAAATTATCTGCTTCATCAATGTGGAGAGGACTTGTTGGTAAAACAAAACTAAAAAAAAAAAGAAGTAGAAAACATCTCTTTTAGAAGTGTTTTCATTTTACTTAAACTGCTATGAGATGAACTACTTTTCCTGAAGAAAGGCCTCTCTTACTGTTTCATTTTGACACCTATAGAAAATTCTGTATTTATGCCACAAAATGGGCTCGGAGGATGTGTTAGCCTGGCTGGAGTTGCTCAGCTATTTGCCAGTGTTTGGCTCCAGATGGCAAATACTATTTAAAATAGAAGTTTGTATGAACCTTTTCAGATTTCTCAATCTTTAGTGTTATATATATAGAGAGAGAGTTACATATATATTTATTTCTTTTGATAATGAGTTGGTACGGTGTAATACTGCAGTGGCTTAGGCTAATCTAGTCTCGTCTTGATACAACTGTGCCAAAACTGGAACGTAAAGGCTGCGTTTCCTTATTCCTGAGATGCTGGGCAGCATAAAATGATGTTTGTTCTTTGTAGTAAAATAGCAAGGCCAACTTAATCTACAAAAAACCCCATGCAAACCAACCTTTTTGTAATGTGTGATTACTACGATGTACATATTCCATGAATAATGACATTTATGCCTTAGCATTTTTTGGATCTATAGCAGTTATACTCTACTGTGAATGTCCTCTGAATACACGTCTAACTGTAAAAAGACCCTCCTTTTCACCTGTATCCTGAATTTCATGTGGTGGTGTCCATTAAGTAATTCTACTTCTGACTCTTGCTTTTGTACTCTTTTCAGTAGCTCTAAAAATGCTGTGCTTGATTCACCATTGCTTTCTGACTTCATTTGTACCAGTGGAAGAGTAAGAAAAAAATAGACCCTCAGCTGCTCCACTTTTGTGCGAGTGACTGAGGTGCACAATAACCACGAGTCAGGCCTTTCTGCAGATCCTCTCATTAACATTGCTACCATTTTTACTTTAAAAATAAAACACCTTCGGCTGAATTTATCACTCATGAACAAGTGATGTCCTGAACATTTGGTATTGATTTGCAGGCTATTCTTTCCACTCCTGTTTTTACCATGAGACAAGACAATCCTGACGCATATTGAAATGCATTTTAATGTTGCTATATGGGGACTGGAGGAAGGATTACTATGCATAACTTTGCTTTACTAGTAATGCTTGGCAGCTCCGAAGTACTTTTTGTCCAAGGATTCCCAGTACTATACAGCACTGCATGTGCTTCCTAACTTCTACTGTAGCAAGGTGTCTGCCATTTCATTTTTACATATCAGGAAACTGAAGCATTTAGTAGAAGTGAACAAGTCACCTTGGCCAAACTAGTAAATAAACAACAACTTGGTTAAATTCTCATCCTCCACGATAAAAAGCAAGTGTGCCAATCTAAGACACCATGTAACATCCATGTGATCAGTTGCTTTCCCTTCACCACACATACAGTAAGTCTGAAATCCTGCCATTGTGAATGTGTGTCCATACCTCTTAAAGAAGCTAGATCATCCTTTAGTATTTTAGCAAATTGCTCAGAATGAATCTCCAGAAAAAGAGGAAATAAGAATTCAGGTCAGATTTTATATCCTTGTATTGTTTTTCTCAATACTTCAGTAGCAGTTTTTTTCCATGTCTTGTATTTGATTAATCTTATTTACGGCATTATATTACTAATCCTATTTAACTATTTCTGTTCAGCCAGACACAGAAAACAATGTGCACACACAAAAAGAAAAAAATTAAGTGTAGGGATAATCTCAAACAGTTTCAGAACTAAAAGTATTTATGAAACATAGCATATTTATGCTGCTACCTGGGTTCTAAATGCAGAGCATCCCAGATCAGATGAATGCCTAATGAGGGTCTGACATTGCAACTCTAAAAGAAATGTTCGTGCTTTAGTGGAAGCAGTAGTACTGCTCATAAGCTGGTTAGAAATTAACTGGTTCAGGCAATATCCCTTCCGTATATTATAAAGATAACTTCTGAGACCTTATTTCCTGTCTAAGCAATGTCCTAATCTGAAATGAGATCTCATTTCTGGGTTAAGGGAGATGCTTGATTTGGAAAACTAATTTGGAAATATGTGACTTACAGTGACCTCCACATTCCTTTTCCAGGATAAATACAGAATTTACATTGCCACTGTGATTAATCCACAGTAAGATTTCTAGTAATTTCCAGGTTTCTCGTGCAACTCTGTTGAATTTTGAATTTATTTACAGTAGAGAAAATCTGAAATAAATCTGTCAGAGTCAGTTGTGTTAATCCAGGCTTGCATCAATATTACTAGAAACAAAATCTAAGTTTATATTAAATAAATTGAGAGTTTATATGTTCTAGGAGTGTAAAATGTTGCAATTACACTGCTCATATTTGTATTCGGTTTATAGCAGCCAGTACACACATACTCTTTGTTCAAAGGCTTTCCAGTGTGGATTTACGTAGGTACTTTTATCTCAGGTTGTTTGGTATTTGACATAAATTCTTTATTTCTGGAGTAAACCGATAATATAGCTATCTATTTTTGAAAAGGATATTTAACCTTCATATTTGTGAATGAAAGCTGGAAATCCTGAGTCTAGAAAACGCAAAGCATGAATTGTTTCTACATAAAATTTCAGGTTTCCAGTCTTGGACTTGCTTGTTGAATGCTTGGTGCTGGTGAGGCAATGTGGGTGTACATATACGTGTATGGAGGTGCGAATATGCACTTTTTCTTACACATTGAACCTGAACTGGACTATACTGGAGCGTTTCTGAAGCTCAGGACTGTTTTTCCAGGCTGTGTTTCTGGTAGGTTAGTAACTGCCTAATGCATGGAAAATGGGAATCACAATTTTCTGGGGCCAGACATAGAGGTTCAGTATTACCTGGGCAGGGCTCTGGGGAGGGAGGGCTGTATTCCACCTAATAAGCTTACAAAAGGCAGAAAGAGACATACCAGGTGACACCAGCACAATCAGTCGTCTGTTCACAAGGTATACAGTCCCAGAAATCCACTAAATTTTGTTGTTGTTGTTGTTATTTCCTTTTTCTAGAAAAAGCAAGTGAGTCAAACAAAGATCCGTGTGATCTCTACCATCCTCTTCATCCTGGCAGGCTGCATTGTCTTTGTGACCATTCCTGCAGTTATCTTCAAACACATCGAGGGATGGACAGCCTTGGAGTCCATCTACTTTGTGGTTGTCACTCTGACTACTGTTGGCTTCGGTGACTTTGTAGCAGGTGAGCAGCTTCGAGCCTAGGTGGTGTGCACAAGGGCCTTGGCTCTTAGGATTTGTTTTCTGGTGTAGAGAGGAGGATTTTCACAATGTATTATATTCCAGTGAAATGATGCCAGGTTTTTCTGTTGGGGTTACTGTGCAATAGGACACCAGGTTGATTTAAGATCCATGTGCCTTGCCATCTGCAGATTGCAAGCTTCCAGCAATGTAGATAACGGGAGCCTGGGAAGTCCTGATTACCCTTTATTGTGCAATGAATTATGCACAAGTCAAATGACTTTCCCATTGAATTCAAGATTTGTCCATTAGGGCTCAATCTGAGGCTGATTGCAGAAGCAAGTAGCTAAAATGATGAATGGATGAAGCTTTTACAAAGTAGGGCTGAGCCATAGGGCTGGAGAAATCTCTGGTCGGATGCAGTAGTGGGCTGCTACTACAGGAGCTGCAGCATTTCAGAAACTGCATTTTTTTCTCAAACCGTGGCAGAAATTTTGACATTGCAGTTGCCCTGTTAAGGAAAACTCATGTAGGAAGAGAAGAACTAATGGGGTATGCATCTCAGTGCTAGGAGGATACTCTCCAAGATTAATACAGTACTAGCAGGAACTATAAATATCCATCCTTATCAATTTCCAAAGAGGGACTCAAGACTGTTGGCTGGAGAGATGAGAGATTTTTTTTTTCCACACAACTGCTTTGCTAACGAAAAGGTGGTTGAAATAAGTGGAATTTTTTTTCCCATTAGTGCATGACATCTAATCCTCATTCCTGTTAGTGGTCCTAATTAAAGTCATTAAGATGCCTGTGTTACAAACAGCCATATTATGCTACTGTTTTGTTACTTCCTATAAATCAGTGAAATATGAATGAGTTAAAAACATCAAATGAAACTACAGGGATATATAAAGTTTTCTTTGCTGAAGAGCTGCAGATAAGTCTTTTTGTAGAGAAGACTCTAATCCTCCTTTTTTATGATATAGTGGTATAGTAGACATAAATTATTGAGGAAAAAAAGGCACTGAATAAAGAGAGCACTAGATATAAAGAAGTGTTTTACGAGCATTCACATACAGAAGTGATTGTATGAGTTTGGTTCATTTTAACCACTTAAATGTGAAGAGAAGCTCACTGATATTCTGTCTTTGTGGTATCACAGTGTGAAATAAATATAATTCACAATATTTTTCTTAAGCATATCACACTTTGGTATTGTTTTCTTTAATAATATAATAGTAAAAAAGCTCTGAATATTAAATTAAATTCTTCTATATCCAACATGATTAGGAGAATATAATCCACAGCTGGGTGGCTACTAACAACCAGGATTTTTCAAAAATCAAATGGAGGATCCTGCATGAGAAAACTTCAGAGGCTATCTCATGATAAGAGTTTAAGGCAGGTGATCACCAGGAGATTTGGGTTTTATTGCTGGTTTTGAGACAAATTTTCTGTCACTTTTATTTTCTGTCACTTTAATCTCTCAATATCTCTGTCCCTTCAAAATCAAATCAAAAATTCTACATCGTATTGGGTAAAACAGCATCAATGGAGCTGTGCTGATTTATTCCACTTAGAACGTGTCCCAGCTCTTGGCAAACTGGGAAAGTTTTTGTGCTACTGTTGGAGATACAATTGTGGATGGAGCCTGAAAAATAGAATATCTGATAGGCTGAAAAAAGTGGTCTCATACTTTCTCAGTCGCCTGATTACCCCGTAAGGTAGACCTAGACAATCTGTTTCATAGCAAGCTTCCTCAGGGACATGTAAGATCAGAAGAGCCTCGTTGTACCATAGCAACAGCAGCCCCCACCTCCCATTGTTTCACACTCTTAAAGACTGGAAAAAAGAGAGTGATTCATGCAGTCTATGGGGAGAGATTAACATCAAAACCAATATTTGGGTCTCTGCATTTCTCAAATGTCTGGTCTTCCATGGGGATGTTTGAACACCGTACATACACTCATACTGAGTCCGGATAAAATTAAAGAGTCATGGGAATATCTCAGATTGCAAAAAGCTCAGAGGGAAATGCTGAACTGTGTTGTCTGGTGATTTTAATGAGGGAAAATTCTCTGTAGTCATGCAGAGGTACAGGTTGGTGTCTCGCTCTTTTCTAACCAAGGCTGGAGTCTAGGAAATATGCAATCGTCTGCCCGAGTCCCCTGGTAGGCTTGTTCTTCAGGCAGAGATTTACACAGGTACCACCAAGGTGGTGTTTGTTCACCCGCATTGGGAGATATGGCTGTGCCCATGGGGCTGTGCAGACTCTTTGCCGCCTGGCTCTCTTCAGCTCAGGGCTATGCCTGCCTCTCACTGGCTCTCATTCTTGCAGTGCACATAGCATTGTGATAGGACTGGGGGTCTCAAAAGTGAGGTTGTGGTTGCTTTCTTTTGGAAAAGTTTATTCTATTCTGTGGTAGGCAGCAGCCTGGCTGCTGCTGCACTGATTTTAGACTCTTCGTAGTCCATTAGATTTGCCAAATATCTCACATACTTGTTTTACCAGCTCATCCTGAGACTTGCATGAAGACCATGAAGGGTATTTCTTGCTTCATTTGATCCGTATCTCCTCTCAAGTCACTGGTCAGAGAATGCACCCCTATAACTGATACCCAAGTAGACAGTATATCCTTATTATCAGGGCTGATGCACGGTTGGCTTCCTGTCCTTCCTTCCTGTTGGCTTCCCCTGATTTGGAGGGGAAGACAAAGCTACATTTTTTTCTCCTGCACATAGATGTCTCAATCCTGTAGCTAAAACCAAAAAAATCTGGAAACTCTATAACCTGAGGAGGTTGAACTGTAAAGTTTCTCAACTACCAGGCTACAGGCAGTTCAGAATAAGGAAGACTAGCTGTATTAAACTTTTTTCTTGGAAATGTGTTCATGCTGTTGCAAGTACTATCAAAGCAGGAATTTCAGACTTGCTTCAGAGTATGAGCAATATAAAGAAAAGTGTTTACTAGATGCTCTGGCAGGTCACATAGTAGCAGAACAATAGGTAATTTTGAAGAGTCTTAAATTAAGAACAGACTGTGTTCCTCCCATCTGACAGGCCTCTTGTCTATAATTAGAACTACAGTGGTGTTGGCAAGAGTCAAGAAATACTTTCAGGAATTTCTCAGAATTGCAAATATTTTGTCATAGTTTTGGCATCTCATGATTCCTATGCAAAAGTATATGCTTATTTCAGGAGGAAATGCTGACATCCATTACCGGGAGTGGTATAAACCTTTAGTGTGGTTCTGGATCCTTGTTGGCCTTGCCTATTTTGCTGCTGTCCTGAGTATGATTGGAGACTGGTTAAGAGTCCTGTCCAAGAAGACAAAAGAAGAGGTATGACTAGTAATTTCTCAGTGGTTTGTCGTTTTGTAAGAGTTATTTAAGTGCCTGATTCCTGCTTGTTTAAAGAAGGATGCTCCTCTGCACGACCAATGCTCAATATTCCTTATGGTTTTCTCCAATGGCTGCCTTTGGTTTCCAGTTATCTCTGATCTTTAGCTCCTTCACAAAGGGAGAAAAAAAAGCAACTGAAGCAACCTAGGTTATTAACCTCTATCAGTACTACCAAATACACTGAACACATCAGTAGGATTGCAATTATGGAATAAGAGAGGCCAGCCTTCACTCTGAAACTGGCTACAAAATTGTGATAAAAATTTCAGTGTTCTCTGTTTAAAAATTGGAGATGCATGGGTTTTGAAGACACTAGTTGGTTCTCTTCATTATGAAACAGGAATCTGCCTTTAAACCAGGGTTTTATATTGAGTTTTCCCACCTGTCTCTATGCCAAGGAATATGGTTCTGAATAAAGGTTTAGATTCAGGCCCCTTACTGAGTACCATATTATTAAAAATTGAAGAAACTGCGTAGTCAGCATCAGGGAGAACATGATTAAATTCCCTCAGAACATGTCCTCTGTGATTCAAATCAGTATTGCTAATGCTTCACTCAAATAAGGGTGGAAAATAGAAGGCAACTGCCATGACTTTAGAGCTGAAGCCTATTCTGGAGGACGTTAATAATATAATTTCAATTTTTAAGGCAACCTACTCCTGCGTTACTAGCAAAGCTAACCTGGCAGGGTTAGCCAAAGAGTAGGCATAGACGAAGTCTGGCAGAGGGGTAGTGCTGTCATTTATGAAGGCATCTGCGCAACCTGAGGCCTGGTGCATCCCCTGTGCATCTCCATTAATAAAGGAGGTTTCACAGAGAGCATGGCTGTCACGTTGATCATCAGCAGGCACCTACAGGTGGGAATCTGATCTCTCATGGTGGATGCGAGATGCCTGCTGCCACAAGTAATACAGTTCTAAGTAGACACGTGCTCATCTGGCCTGAAGAACCAAAGATGACTTCCTTGTGGATCACTGAATGCAGAAACTGAGTTCTGGTTACAGCAGCCCAAGCAAACCGTTGATCTTGGTGGGCTCCTGCAGACATTGTACTCCTGAATCTGTTCTCCTTTAACTGAACTTTGGAAAAGGCCTGTGTTGACTGAGATATTGCTTGGTCATTTATCTTCTTTTTTCTCATTTTGGAAGAAATATTTATTCAATACAGCAGCCACGTAGGTGCTTTATTCTTAGCCATGATTCTGCTCTCAGGTGCAAAGGAGTAAAACAGAACAAAACAGTGAGACATTTGGACATGCTCATGGTGCCCACACAGAATATGTGTTGAAAACTCCTCCAGCTGGCTTGAGAGGGTGGTATTTGGACAGTTATGCAATGGAAACCTCCATTAAAGACAGCTACATTTGTCCCTGAGAATGAACCTTGGACTGAATCAGTCAGAGGTCCACTTGAAATTATCTAATAGGTATTTCCAACATTAATTGCTCTGTGGCTCTGTGGCGCTGAACAGAACCTTCCGTGGGACTGAACAGCTCTATCCATGAGTAATACAGGAAAATATATTACTATATTGCTACATTGGTTGTTGTGCTGTTCTGAAGCATATTGGTATAATTATATGTGATTAATTTAGCCCACTCCTGACCATCTACTGCTGACATTATAAGTCAGGAATTTTGTTCTTAACCAAGGAGGGATTAGCATGAACACCTCCCATCATGTAACACAGCTATAAAACGTGGGGGATGGCAAAATGTGAAACAGGCAGACAAGTTGTATGCCACATAAACCATTAGCTAGCCACTAGTTGGTGTATTTAGAGCTTGCCTAGTATAACCACTTTGCTGCTGAAGTTTGGGTCCAGATAGATGCACTGGAGCTGAGACTGGTCTCTGATTTTATGCCAGAGAACAAAGTGCTTGTGCTGCTGTTCCGTAGGAAAGACTGTCACTTCATGGTGCTTTTTATTTTTTTTTTATTCATTTCTCTTTCTTGTTGTTGTAAAGGTTGGAGAAATAAAAGCCCACGCGGCGGAGTGGAAAGCGAACGTGACGGCTGAGTTCAGAGAGACACGGAGGAGGCTCAGCGTGGAGATCCATGACAAACTTCAGCGGGCAGCCACCATCCGGAGCATGGAGCGCAGGCGCCTGGGCCTGGACCAGCGAGCCCACTCCTTAGACATGCTCTCTCCAGAGAAGCGCTCTGTCTTTACTGCCTTGGAAACAGGACGCTTCAAGGCCTCATCTCAGGAAAGCATCAACAACAGGCCTAACAACCTGCGCCTTAAAGGGTCAGATCAGCTCAACAAGCATGGGCAGGGGGCATCCGAGGACAACATCATTAACAAGTTTGGATCGTCTGCTAAGATGACCAAAAGGAAAAACAAAGACCTCAAAAAGCCCATCCCTGAGGATGTGCGTAAAATTTATGAGACCTTCCGAAACTACTCCTTGGATGAAGAAAAAAAGGAAGAGGAGACAGAGAAGATGTGTAATTCTGAGAACTCTTCTAGCACTGCAGTCCTGACCAACTGCATCCAGCAGCACTCGGACCTGGAGAACGGAGTGATCCCCAATGAAACCAAAGAAAGGGAACATGAAAACAAAGCATTACTTGAAGACAGAAATTAAATGTAAAAGATGCTTGACTTGAATTAACAATGTTAGTGGTTTTATATACATATATATATTGAGACACGTGCCTTATACAGACTCCTTATTCAGTCTGAATTATATAGCATTGAAGAATATTTCACTGTGCCATAAAGACTCAAGCTTGCTCTGCCAAAACAAATCAGGAACACAGCACTGCAGAATGGCAACAGAAAGCTACACACATGGAAATTTCAGCCTGTATAAGATTACCAGGGCAAGACACAAAGGAAGAGATTGAACCATGGCAATATCACCAGAGTGCTCCTACCATGGCATAATATTAGACAAAGGGCAGCTATGTAAGAAGAGCCTTTGAAAGGGATGAAAAAGAGTGTATCTTTGTAATGGAATATGCATCCATAAAGCCTTCCCCTGGTGATTAAAAAGAGGAGAAATGATTGGAGTGAACTAGAAACTTTCAGTAAGGCTTAGTTTACGTTTTGGCACGTGATCCAAGCTAGAATTTTTTTTTTTTCCATTTTTGAATCAGATGCATTATCTTTCTAAACTCCAAAAGAATGTCCATGGACACAGCCACCATCTGGGTCCTGGTTTGAAAAATCAACACAGACATATTTAAGGGTCGGATTGCTCTTTTCATTAAAAAAAAAAAAAGGAAAGAAACTCAGTGGGTATTTATCTTAACCAGTGACAAAAAAATGTGTTTTTTTTCTCATGTAGGAAATATTCAATGTAAAGTCACAGCAAGAAAGTGCATATGAAGAAAATGCAACATCTCCTGCTATGTTGTTTAAAAGAAGAGAAACATTAATTTAATGATATTTGGCTAGGTGTATAAAACAGTGGGCCAACCGTTTTTTATAAAAGAATTTCTCATTCACACTTTCTACCACTGAAAAAAAAACCTTCAATTTTAATGCTGTAAGACTATGAAGACAGAAGGAAAGCTATAGCTTTTGCATGTCAGCAAACTGCTGTTCTCTGTAGCTGAACCTGAATTTTTAAAAATAGACATAAGAGCATATACGCTATTCAAATGAGGGCCAGGGCAACCATAGAATCTCAGGGCTCTCTGCCCCTTTTGCTGGGTTTGGGTTTAGGCATAAGCTGCAGTCATAATCTCAGAAAAAAAAAGGAAAAAAGAAATTTAGGAAAGGAAGTTGAGAAAAATATGGTGGTAATCTTTTAAGTGCTTATAGCTTTAAGTGCCATTAATGCTGTCATATTTTGTAACTTTTTAAACAATTTTGAATTATTTGTTTTATTTCCTTTCAGGTACTATCTTTGTTTGACATTTGCTATCTTTTTTCTTGATAAAATCTAAACATGAGCGCTCTGCATTTCTAGACTAAAGTGAAATGTAACAAACTGTGGGCATTTTTAAAAAATCTTTTGTGGTGTCTGGACATATGGATATAAGAAATACAAATGTCCCTAGACTTCACAGTAAATACTCCAAGAAAAGGCTGCAAAATAATTAATGGGAATTGAAAAACAGATTTTTGTAGCCTCAGCCTGTGGGCTACTGTGTTTGCCATCGCAGACAGAAGATTTTGCATGCTGGAAATGAGATACACGATTGCACCAGCAATGCTTTCCCTGCGCCTTCACAAAATCCTAAATATTCCTGCAATTCAAACGGTAGGCTTATAAGTAAAGTAAGCATGGATGTAGATGGCAGAGACATACTGAGTCTCACAAGCTTGTCAAACATACAGACACTCGCAGGTCATACAGACACAGACTTTTGGAATTGCATGCCCATGTCTACATACACAAAAATGCACGCTTCATTTTCTGTGATAGTTTCTGAGATTTTATGCACAATGAGCCAACTCAAAATCTAAGTGGTCACCAGAATACATGATTGCCATGGCTATGAATAGAAGCATGGCAATGCAAATGCAAATTTTGAGTATGCATATTTGCATATCTAATTGACTCTGCATGATTTGCAGGAGTGAGCCAAATTCCACTAGTGCAGAGGAGGAAAGAAGTTCTTAGTGTGTTCTGTCTGCTGGTTCACTTCACTTGAAATACCATATCATCTTTCTAATTCCGTTATCTGTCTGAAAATTAAGGATGAAAAACCAATGTTTGAAACATTTCAGGTCATTTGGGATTCCTTTAACTCAATAAGATCCAACACAAATTGAATTCTGCTTAGTTCACCAATGAATCTCTTAAGGTGCAGGGCTGCGCTCTGGCTTTAGTTTACTGGAGGCAGGGCAGTAGGCCCAGTCCCCAGGGAAGGTTTCATCTGAGTCAGGAGCTGCTGTGGCTCCTGGAGGCTTTTGTGCCACGCAGCCCTGTGCTCGGCTTCACGATGACGCAGACGGCAGATCCCGTCCTCCTCAGGCCACCAGCAGGCAGACACCAGCAAGATGCAGGTCTGTTCAAGCATGGGAGTCCTTTAGCCCTCCTGTGGCTCCTGGTTTTGGGCAGGTCTGGGATGAAGGTCAGCCTCGAGGGCCACACGTGAGCAAATCTTCTGAAGTCTCACTCAGACATACAGTGAATCCTGTTGTGCTAATTCTGTAGAGCCAGGATGGATGAAGCATACCTGGATGTACTAAGGTTTTATGTTGCTCAGATCTGGGGTTTTACTGTGGCCTGGTGGGAAGTTAGGAGCGAAAGCTACAATTTAGATTTGCATTTGAATTCTGGAAAAGGTCCAGAAGTGCTCAGACATGCGATTTGGGTCCTGGGAATTAAAGTAATGCCTGGTTACACTGTCCTGCGCTTTGCTTGTACGAAGGATCAGGCACACAAAAGCATCTCATCTGACTCTGAAAGCATGCAATACATACAGTGTGCTAACAATTCTCCTTGGTTACCAAATGCCAAAACCAGCATCATGCATGCAGTGTTATTTGTTCCTCCTGAGTTCTTCTTGCAAGAAGTGCTTGCCTGTAATGGAAAAGTCCTGCACAGATGCACAGGCAGCTGTAAGGATATGGGAGATGCATTTCCTATATGTGAAATACAAGGCTTAGTCATAGCCAGAGCATTTCTGCTCATGAGGGTCAGGGAAAGCAAGTGTCTTGTCTTGTAGGACTTGTCTGTGTGAGCAGGGAGTTGGACAGTGGGCAAATCATGGAAAACAGGTCAGCATGGACAAAGTGACTGAGGAGGCAAAGTTTGGTGGCCAAATTCAGAACTGTTTGCTCTGGTGGGATAGACGGACAATGAAATATTGGCATATTTTTAATCTCTAAACTTTCTGAGTTCTCAGGCTATCCCCTGTCCAGATTCTAGCTGATGGTGTGTGTGTCTCACTCTAGTTTCTGCCTGGCCGTGCCATGCAGGAGTCCCTGGCTGACATTTTGTCAGCTGTGTCTTCAGCAGCTCCTGGTTTGGGATATGGTAGTTTCAGGGACAAAGGATGATGCTGAATAAATTCCCAGTGAGATACTGAACAGAGCATTTGATGACCTTTTACATGAAAGCAAAACGCTCTCTTTCATTCCTCTCCATTTCTGTGTCTGTGAAACTTGCTGAGAAAGCTGCCAGTCAGCTACTGGAGTAAATATTTTCTCCTATATGATTGCCTATTATATACCTCAATATACATGATTTTTATTATAATACAGGAAGTGCAAATGGTGTATTGCATAGGGGGCCAGACAGAAATGTCTCACAACTAAAATGTCATTTTAAGGTCTTAAATTGCTTCTCTCCTTGTAAAGGCCATCCCTTGGTTTTAGTTATATGCAACAGCTTGGGAGAGAATCTCAGTTCAAACATCAAGTGTTTTTATGGCTAAAATTCTCATCCTTTGGCATTTAATAATACTTACAAAAAACTTGTGATGTTATTTCTAGTGAGGCTGTTCCACCATTATTGAAAGTTTTAGCAAAAGGTAGTCTGAACCATATCCAAAACTCCTTGCTCTAAATCACACCCTTCCACAGCAGCCTGAAAATAAAAAGTCAAACAAAAGGGTGACTTACTGACTTTAACTCTCAGATCCTGCCCTGAGCACAACAAGACTTGACATGGGAATTGGGACCTGAAAGAATAAAGGAAACATGGATTTTCTATAGCGCCAGTCCTCACACATAGAGGACGACTCAGCTTCTGTTTTCCTACAGCTTTCAGCTCTGCAGTCCCACTTTCTACTGTCTTGTGCAGGAGAATTCTGGCATGCTCCTTTGGGGATCCTCCTGAGTCATTAACCATCACTGAACTTGTGCAGATTTTGCATGAGTGGTTTTGAAAAGATTTGTAACTTCATCCTTGTTGCAGTCTGTGAATTCCATTATCCTTTAATAGGGAACATTATTTCTAATAAATGTTATTAGAAATAATAGTAAATAAAACCCCCAGTGATTTATATTCTTGAAATCTGATTTTGGTTGTTGCTGTGAAATTATAAATCATCTGAGCTTCTGCTTGTTTGGCTTTATGATGTCTCTAGTACAAGTCTGCTTCTTCCAAAGCCATTAATGGGCTACGCCAGAGACTTTTTGCAAAATTTTCTAACCCACAATAAATGAAAGTATGTCTGTGAGCTCAGAGTGTTAAAAACCCTGTCCTTAAAAAACCTGCATTTTTCTGAAGAATTTGTGTTTATGCTGTACATGGGCTTTGGTTTTCTCAGGGGCTTATTTGTGTTGTCAGGTTGCATGATGTCTGCTAGTCTCACTTTTCCCATCATCCACTAAAAATAAATAACAGGCAAAGACCAAGCTTTATGTTATGTTGCATAGTAACCTAGAACAAGAAGTCTTCTACTCAACAGATAGGAATTTGATAGGTGACTGGGAACTGCTTCAGTCCTTCCTGTACATTTGTTTTTTGAACTTCCTGTACATTTGTTTGTTTTGAACTATGTTTTGTCTAATCTAAGGCCAAAATCTGCCCCCATCAGGTCAGTGCAGTAAAGTGGAGCTAGCCTGTTATTTTTAAGCTTTTTAGAGCAAAGACCTGCTGGTTTAACTCATCTCTACAGTGCCATTTACACTTGCTGGGATGGTATTATATCAATACTAAATACAAATAAGCCCAGCTTCAGAAACAGTTCCCTAGGCAATTAAATATCAATGAAAACACAAAGCAAATCAACAGAAATCTATGAAACTCAAAGAAAGGCTTGTAGATTAATGAATGAAAATGGTTGCCTGAAATATATCGGCAAAAAAATGCAGATCTGAAAATTCTTTTAGGTTGTCTAATTCTTCCTGAGGTCCCCACCTCCTTTACTACCAGTAGCAGTTACTCTCCTTAATACCATCACTGAGCTGGACCGTATTTTTTCCCTTGAGGAAGTTGTTGTGAAAGCTAATTTGGGAGCGTCCTGATGTAGCCAGCACATGCTCTGTGAGCCGGATCATGCTGGGTTGAGAAGGTCACTCTAAAGGCTGGTCTTATCCACAACACTGGTGAGTTCTCAGGGACTGGCTGAAAAAAGCCTCCATGCGAACACGTGCACATGCCCACCCTTCACACGGCACATGTAATCGGTTCTTGCACGCAGATTTAGTGGTGATGCGCCCCCCCTCCATGCAAGTAGACGTGGACTTCTGTGCTCCCTCATCTCTGGTTCCAGGTCACACCTAAGCTGAGTCTTATCACCAGGAAATACCAGTGCTGCTGCTTTCGGGGGAAAGCGGACATTTCTCTAGCAGGTGGCCTTTTGAGGCAAATAGGATCTGCTTCCCTTGGCTGAACTCCTTGAGAGCAAATCACAGGCAGGTGATATTTGGCATGTGAGAGAAAATACTTTAGTTTCCCAAATATATTCCACCCACACACTCTTTTTTCCTTGTGAGAGCTGGGTGCTTAAAGAGAAAGCTCACGGTGCCTATTGTGAGATGTAAGCCAAACATACCAGCTTTCAGCCTACCATTTAGCAGTTTCTCAGATCCTGGAGTAATGCAGTAGCTATAACTAGAAAAAGGCAGGATTTATATCTGGATCAGAGCTTCCCAACAATTTAAATTTATTCAGGCCAGTGTTTCAATGTAGTTTTAGGCTGAATTTTTTCCAAGTTCTAACAGAATTTGATCTGGACCTTGTGGACAGGGCTGAGAAACCATTATTAGTAATTTTCAGCCTTGCATTTGAAAAAGAACTTTCTTAAGATTTGGGGAAGCATTTCAGTGGGATGCTGATCTACTATTTTTCCTGATCGACTTCAAATTGTAGTATAAGCAATCAGTTAATCCACTCGCAAGGATGTTCTATCTACTCTCTTGTATGTGTCCCTCATTCTCTCTCTCTGTAAGACTTTATGGTGCTTTAGAAAGGCATTTTCAGAAAAGGGACAATTTCATAAATGTCATTACCAGGGTACAGAGCAGAATGTGCTTGTACCATCTTGATAAGTTTTGCTGCTATTGTCTTTATTTTATGATGTAATGTTTTACAAAGATGGAAAAAAAAATTTGCAACAAAGACCTTCTGGATGATGAAAATGATTTTCCTGTTGTTTTTTTCTCTCTCTGTTGTCCTATCATCCAGCAAGAGCAGAGGAGCTGTAACTAATCTTCCCTTTTGTGTATCCCTGTGGAAAACAGTGCATTGCTGGTAATTTCACTGTTGCGGATCTTTGTGCTTGTTTTTGCCCCTCCTACCTTTTCTGTGTGGTTGACAATCCAGAGTGCAGTGTTTTCTGGGTCTCTAATTTGGGAAGCAGTGGTGCTGGGCTGGTTTCAAATGGGAGGCACAAGCTTCCAGCCATACCTCTACTCATATTGAGCCATGTTTCTGCATCTGGTGACCAGTCAGAAGGGAAGGAAGAAGCAGAGCTTCAAGGAAGTTCCACCTCTCTGTCCTAGTCTCCTTCCATCGAAATTATTTGCCAAGATATCTGGAAGAAGTTATTAATGCCGAGAGGAGGGAGGAGGTGAAGCTTTTTGAGCTTGGGAAGCACAGACAAGGTTGGGGTTGTCTTTTACTGTGAATTCTTTTGTCTTTTTGCAGCTTTTTTGGTGTCTTTGTGTTGACTACCGCCTATGTGAGGTCTGAGTTTCCCCTGCTGCCTTGTTTTTCCATCAACTTGGGAAACTGCAACACAAGCCAGTCATGGTGCACTCACAGAGGGTGCAAACTCTTGAACTATGGTTCCTTTTTTCAGCAAATGGGGGTGACAAAAAATTCCTGCAAACATGGTTGCGACTTCTGTATAGTGTATATAGAGACCTCATGGCTGAGCCTTCTATTGACTTTGAGGAAAAAAAAAGAAAAAAGCCTTCTCTGGACTGAGCAAATGTTGCAGCATACATGCACAGCCTTGGGCAGGGCAGGGCAGCCCGTCTCTCTCCGTTGCCTCTCTTATATCTTCCTTCCGGCAACGATCACATGTCTGCTCACAATTCCCTTCACCTGTTTCTGTTCTTGAATCAGCTGGTACTCATTAGGCCACCTCTTAATTCTTCTCCACATCTCCCCCTTTTTTGTTTATGGTTTTATAGCATTGCCAAAGTCCTATCCGAAACTCCCGATTCCAGAATTCTTCTCCACAAGCAAAAAAATCTCCCCTGTTTTTGTGCTACTCTTTATATGCTGTTTATGCTACACAGTCCGTACTGGTTCTTGCTACTTGTTGTGTATTAAATGTGCAAGTCAAGACATATTTCTCCAAAGCCCACCCCCTATTTCCAAATTATCTCTCTTCTCCTATGAGTATGTGTCTCTTAATCGGACCTGCTTTAGCTACTCTGTATCACTCTTGTTTTTTCTTGCAAAAATGGTTATTTGCATTTTCTAGTTTATGCACATTCTCATTCTGCTTGTTCACTTGATTTCCATTTCCAGGGCATGACCTTATCTAGCTACAGCTATCTGCTCTGACTTTGTGACCTATTGCCTGGGATATATAGAAGGCTACTTTGTTTTGAGAGTCCTACAGCAAGCTGATTTATTGAGCTAGCTGACCCAAGTAATTGTGATTGAGAAAGACAATGAAAAAAAACAAGCAAGAGGGTGGATGTGTGACAAGTTGTGAAATACTTTTTTTCTGCTCTAAAATCTGTATGCAGGATGCTAAGGGTTGCACCAAGATTCTTGCCGAGACGTGATTTTCTCAGTACAGTCTGCTGTTTTGCATAACACCAACTATTTTTGAAACAAATTGTTACATGGTAGAAAAAAGATTAAAGTTGCATTAAGAAATAATAAATTTGGAACTAACATACTAAAACTGAATAGTGCAGGAAGGAGGATCCCACACAGATTTCACAGCACATTGCTTGGGCTGGCAGGTGTCAAGCTGCTTTCTGGCACAGCTTTAGCTCATTTCCACGGAGGACACTAAAGACTTTCCCCACTGTAGGAGACTGCCTCTGGGTCATCCCTTTCTTCCCTTCTGGCACAAGGTGCTGATGTTTTTCTTGGTGGTGCTATCCTGATGGCACCATTTCTCGGGCAGAGCCCCCTGCTCTCTTTTGGGAAAACGTCTTTACTGAACCTAATCTAAACAGGATGGATGGACACCATAGGTTTGACTTGAAGCTGTTAGCTAAATGGACCTGTGCTACTATTTCCTTCTAAGTATTATTATATGACTAGGAAGAGTAAAGCAGTAAAATAAGGCTGTATTATGTTGCAGCGCATGTTGGTCCTGGTCGCGCACATGAAGAACTTGTTTATGATGTCCACTCTATTAAACTGAACCGCAATGTGCCAGATGATAGGTTAATTGGTGGGGGTCCAACACTGCAGTCCTCCTCTCTCATTTAGAACCATGAGAATCACTTTAAAAAAAGAAGAGTGTAAAATGAGCAACATAGTCCTACTTTTTAGTAGCAATCTGAATATTTCTTGAGATGGTCAATTGACTTTCATGTTCAACCGAAAGCAGGAAAAACACAAATATTGTAATTCCTGGGGAAAAAAAAAGAAAAACAAAAAACCAATAAAAATCCCCAGACCAAAACCTTTTCCCGCTATGTCACTGAACATATCTGCACTTCTGTGCATTTCATGCTTTTGCAGGTGGCATCAATGAAAATAAAGACATGCACACTGCATTTTGCTCTTATTAACCTTTCAGAGATAATCCAACAAGGAGAAAGTCAGCTGGCTATTAATCCCTTGTATGCGCTACGTACAGATCTAACAACTGCAGGTTAATTGCTTCCCCTTGCATGAATATCTGGGCAGAAAGAGAGAATTCCACAAAGGACAGAGTTCGGCCTGCAAATCTCTTCTTCCTATGAGAGTTTGTGGGAAAGAAAGTACCCAGCATGTTCCAGAGCACAAGCTGGGAATGCAAGGATTGAAAAAGAAACAAAACAGCACGTAAACTGAGGCTGTTCTGCAGAGTCATTAAAGACAGACAGGAACCTCACAAGGTCATTTTTATGATGTCACATTACAGACCTGGGGACGACTTTAAGGTGTTGCAGCAGGAAAAACAAGAGCTCTGGCAATCATTGTCACATCTGTTAAAGTGGGTTGAGAGGTTGGAGCCAGGCTAAGTGATGCTCCTCCACAGTGTGAATACAGCAGCAGGCTTTTGAGGGATTAAGCACAAATAAACAACGACTGTGTGTTTTGTTACAAGGGCAATAAGCACCGTCTGAGTAATAACAAGATTTCCAGTGAGCCTTAGGTGCAGAAGGATACAAGTTGTGCTGTCAGATTTACACTGAACTGTTTAATCCTCCAACTGGGGGGGTCTCAAAGTCAACAGCCTACTCAACTGTTCAGGCCAGACTCTTTCCGAGAGCAGGTCCACCTTGAGGGGAATGCATGCTGTGCTGTGAAGCCAATTATATTGTTTTATTTCCATTTCTCATTCTGATGTAGCTCAATTTGATAAACTAAACATAGCTTGCCAGGTTAAAAAAACCCAAACAAAATAACAACAAAAAACCCCTTATAGGCTGCAATTGTCACCTTTTTCCCTTGAATCCCTTCTGCACAGCCGCCTGCTGAGAATGATTTATAACAAATAGCAGAGTCTTGCTGTTTGAGGGAAGGTGTATCACTAGATTTTTCATGAGAAGGAAAAAAGGAGGAATCCCCCTGAAGTCTAGACTTGTCTTAAAATAAACCGGAAAATAAAATTTTTACTATTTCACCCTGCAAATATGAATTCCTTTTTAGCAGGAAGTTACTTTATCTTTCACAGCTTAACAAGAGCTTTAAATGAATAATTTCATTTCTGCTTTTCATCACTTAAGTTTCCTGCCTTGCTAAGTCTGCTCTGATCTATTAAAATAGATGGTTTCCCCTCTGGAGATTGCACCTCCCTCACTTAGGCTGAGCACTAATAAATTAGCCATGCCCACTTGCTATCTTGCATGAAGCAATCTGATCTCATTAGCTCTTATTTGGCAGCCCAAACAAGCCAATTTAATGCAACAGCAAGACAGGTTCAGGCTGTGCTTGGCAATTTCTCTTGCCCACCATCAGTCACGCATCCCTCCCTGGGTTTCCTACTCCTGCTTGTCCGCTCCTCATCAGCACCCCTAGCGAGGGGCCCACCTACAGTAAGTTTAATCTAAGCTCTCTGCAAGGTAGTTGCTGATGTATGTTTTTCCATGTGTGAGAGGAAGCTGCGAAGGCCAAGAAAACTGAGGTACTTTCTACAAATATGATGGTGACTATCATGTTCGTGGTCCTGAGGCTGCTTGTTTTAAGCAATGACCACCTCAGCCACTGTGTGGATCTCTGCATATTGGTCTAGACAGACTTATCTGTTATTAACATGTATAGTGAAATCCCATTGAGCATCCAGATTATGTGGAAATGAGTACACTGGGGATGCCTTCAGGGGCTGAAAAAGGTTTCAAAGAAATATATTGTTATACGTCCAAAAATGTAGCTCAATAAGAGAAAACAGTTAAGTCTTTTCCTCTATGTGCGCTGGTGTTGCTCAGTTATTTAGTCAGTTTACTGGTCAGTTTGTACTAAGAATTACAAGGAGACCTAAGGTGCTTATGGACCCAGAAACAGAGCTTTGTTTAACAGCCCTGTGAGCTTTGGAAAGGAAAACAGGCTTGTAGAGAGCACCTGCAGACTCTTTGGAGGAGGTTTTCGTGTCCATTAAAGTGATGGTTAATAGCTTGTGTCGCAATCAATATGTATCCGGAGTGCAGAAGGTCAGAAAACATTGGTTGAAATGTCAACCTGTTAAGCAGTAAACTCGGATACGTCAGTGTCCCTTGGCTAGGCAAAGATTTGAACATGTTATCGGCTGTGAAACAGGCGGGTGTTAGGACACTGCAGTGCCAACATTACATGAGAAATAGTTCAGAGTAGACAGATGTGGGGTTTCTTCTTCTACTGTGTTGGGGGGCCGCATTTGGCATCTCTGGTCCATTTCGAAAGCAGAAATACTCACTTTGTTTCTGAGTATTTTAATGACCATAACGACCAAAGTCTTACCGTTTTTTTTCATTGTAACAAAAATTCTATTATATCTTGAGAGGTGCTAGGAATAGTTTTCCAGAGAGGTAAACTTTGCTAAACAACAAGGTTTTTTGGGGGTTTTTTTTTTGGGTTGTTGGTGTGGTGTTTTTTTTTTTTCCAATTTTAGGAAAGGAAAATGGGAGTGGATTGGATTAAGGGATACTATGTTTGGATCAGACTTTAAACAAGGGTTTGATCAAGCATTAGGTGCAAAATTGCACAAGGCTAGCAAAATACTATGGAAAACCTCAGTCCCCGGGCTAAGAACAGATTGGGAAAGAGGTGAAGTCTTGGTAAAACTGGAGCTCAGAATTACTGATCTTTCAGTTCAAAGGTAATCTCTGGAAGACAAAAAAATAATTTGGGGGTCAAACCAAGATGAAGTATTATCTTCTCAGTGAAATACAAAAGCAGTAAAAAACTCCAGCCAAATTCAATTTGCATTACATACCTTTTCAACCTGAACCAAAATGTCACATTTCCATTTAAAATGAACTTTCCCCTGAAAGTTAAAGGAACCATCTATTACTTCAAATGAGAAAAATTTGGCTTACAAAGTGAAAAAACACTTCATCTTTTTTCTTTTTTTTTTTTTCCCTCCAGATTAAATAAATCAACATATTATTCAACTGAATTTGGTTTGTCAACCCAAATGAGAAGAGTCAAATGGTTTAGCCAGCAGGAGGCATATATGGTTCAAATAGGAGAAGGCTGCTTCTTTCCTGTTGTACACCAAATCTCTGAGCAGCTCTGAAGCCTGCTCTCATTTAACAAAATCACTAGAAAAGACAAATTAATGTTTGGGAAACGTAGTCTTTTCCCAATAGGAGTTTAAGGTAATGACCCAATCTTCATGTGAGCAGCCAATGCTAAGGTAAGGGTACATATGAAATCTTAATAATTTAAATTATTTTGGTAGCATAGTAAATTCCACCTGATTATTCACTTCAGCTCTGGGCAGAGGTACTTTTCCTTGAGGTACTTGTTTCAGCTTCATATTTAATGTACTGCATTCTATTTTAATAGTCACAGAATTTCCATGAAACACTAAGAAGATGGGAAAAGAAGTAGTGTAGGACAAATCGTAGTGTTGTTTATGACATGATGATTAATATTTATTTACATTTTGGTTTTTTTATATTTTTTTCAATGGAACACTTCCTTGCCAGATCTCATGTGCCAGGAAGTAAAAATTAATTCTTGTCACAAATACCTAGGAAATACCATTATTCCCACTTTACTGCATAGGAAATTAATTATGAGGTTACATAGAAAGCTGTGTCCGAGCCAGGGTTTTAATTCTGGCTCGCTACTATGTGCTCTAGTAGCAGGCCAGCCTTCCTCTCTTGATTATACCATGACTTTCTTGCAGGCACAACTTTCCCTATAAATAAACTGTTAGATTAAACTTTGATAGTATTCCACGTACTATTCTTGTCTTTTTTTTTTTTTTTTAAATTAATTGTTAAATTTGTAGTCAGGCACTCGCAAAACCAGGAAATGCCAGAATTAAGAATGTCCATGCACCTTAATTCCTCTTATGTCTCCTTTATGAGACAATCTTTGATTTATGTCATCACATACTTGTCATGGGGTTTCTGTCTCGTGCTGTGTGTTCTGTGCTGTGCTCAGTTATCGAGTATTTTACCTTTTGCTTCTTGTTCACTGTCTAAACCCTGGTCTTATTTACTGCAAACTGTTCCACCCATGCGCTGTAGACTGATAGTTTCTCATGGGCTTCTTGGTAGCATTCATCACTAGTGTATCTGGGATGATTCACAAGAATTAACGGCTCTTTTATGGTGCTACAGAGCAGCGATATTCCTCCACTCTTAACAGAGGGGAGGATGAAGCACAGAGTGTCTTTCCATTAATGCTATGGGTTCAGTCTGAGGAGTTGAGAACCTGAGATTCTACTCTAATGTTATGTAGCACTTCAGACTTTGGGATATAAGGATCCAGCTGTTTAGCAAATCAGCCTCAGAGGTAAGTGTCCGGAAAATGAGGATGAAAGAGATTCTGATCACCTTAGAAAATCCTGGTTGTGTGACTTGTTCAGCATTTCCAAGCAGAGATAAAAGAAAGAATCCAGATTTCTATCGTGGCATTTAATTCCTAAACTGGGAGACCTCTTGTAGCTTCTGCACCAGAGATTTTGAAGACAATAGTCCTCTTTACTGCATGGTGCAGATTCATCCCTAGGACTATCATGTGGCCCAAATAAAATGCATCTCTCTTGAAACTTTGGAGAAAACTGTGCCATGTTCCTTTCTCTTCCATTTCTAATTTTCTCAAGTCCTCTATCTCCTTATAGTGGCTCCTTCTCTTCCTTAAGGGTGAGGAGCAATACTTCCAATACAATCTTTTCCTGCTTTTAAGAGTAAGCTTTCTTCTGTTCCTTAAATCAGGGCACTTTTCATATGGAAGGAAGGAGAAACGTCTCCATATCACATCCTGAAAGGACACAAGTGTTTTCATGAAATTCTGAGCAAAATGCTTGAGGAATGAGATTTGAGACTCACCCTTTCCTTCATTCTACACGGAAGCTAGTTTTAGGTTAGGCATCAAAAATGTTAGATATTATAGCACCAACCTTTTAGATGCCGAAGAGAGTTACTGGATTTGTCCTGAAGTTCTTTCCAAGTTCCAAGAAGAACTTCAGATAAAAAGGTCTGAGCATTTTGACCCATGTCAGAGCAACGGGACAAGGGGAATATCAGTGCCTGAAGATGCTAACCCATCTGTAAGAAGGAAATGCAGCATAAAGAGTTTACAAAAAATTGCTTTGCTCTCTCACTTGAAAAACAGTAGCACGATGCAAATATTTCCCTGGAATGAGAGTGAACTTTTGGTGATGTATTATGAATATCCAGCCTTTTTGTGCCCTGGCTGTATTGCATACTGCTGCTTTGTTTTCAAGCTGCATGATGAAAAGTGACACATACATAGATACGACCATGGATGTCTCAGAAAATGTTTTGTGCATGCAGTTCAATTTAAATCCTTGTGTAATATCTTAAATTTGAGTAGATAGTGCATTATTAATGGAATGCAAAAAGCTCCACAAACCCATCATGTTTGCTAGTTAATCAAAAGCTCCATTAAAAAAAAGGCCAACATTCCAGTTGAAATATTCAGGAAGTCATGGGGTTTCAGATTTCTAAAAAGACATTAAAGTGAGCATCTACATGCAGCCATGAAGATCAGCTTCAGAAATGGCACAGTTTGTGCTCCTCTCTCTTCAAGCTGAACGTTCTTTTTGGCTTTGCAACTAGAAAGCAGCATGACTTTTTTTTTTTTTTTAAATTCCAAAAATGTTTCACAAGTTGCTCGTGGATTTTGAGTTACTCTTTGGTTGAAGGTAGAAATGATGGCTCGGTTTTGGAACTGCCTGTTGAACTCCCTCCCACACGGTCAATGCACTGAGCCCTCACATTTCTTAACATTCTGTCTCCACCTCTGTTACCACTTCCATCTTTTCGTGACTACCTGTTTGTGTCCTGCAAAGGCTCGTAGAACCAGTGAAGTAACTGAGAAGCAACTGCGTAGTTAGCAAGAGAGGTCCTGAAATAGGTCCCTTCCCCAAAGAGTCATACTATACAAGTGTCCAGTCTCTTTTGTGCCAACACTGTTTCTCTTTTGTCCTGCCAAGTGCAATATTTGTTGCAGTACTCTTTCTTTTTTTTTTTTCTTCTCCTAAGTCTTTGCAAATATCAGATGTTACCAATGCAGAGTGAAAGTGGTTTTGATGTAAGACCTTGATTTCTCATGGTCAGTTCCCTGGCAAGTGGGAAAGAACATGAGCTTCTGGCAGAAGAAAGGTTTACAGCAGGGTATGAGAAGTGCCTTCCTAAGCCAACCTGGTCAGTGACTCTGGAGCCAGGGAGTGGGCTTTTCAGTGCACTCCAGTATTTCTTCTGCTGCTGCTCTCCTGCCCTGAGGAAATGCTTATGGAACAATCCTGCAGGAAGTGGGGACCCTCATGTTTATCTCCAATGCTGTCCTTTTATACACAGTATAACTTATGCCTGGAACTTTCTGGGCAGTACACCTCCTTCTAAGCTTGATATTCAAAGCTCTCCTGAAAGCCCTTCTTATCGACTAGACCTAGCCATCTTCATCGTTCCCAGAGACCTCCTTTATTACCATACACCCTTATGGCAATAGCTTTACTTTGAGCAGCAGTCTCCTTTTCTTTTTCTCCCTTTACTGTAGTTATTTGATAAGCTCAGATGGACTTAACCCAATAGCTTTTCTGCTGTTTCATTCTACAAAGGAACAAAAAAATTGTATCGAGATCCTGTGGAAGGTATCTTTCTCTTCCAAATCAATTCCAATCACAGATCTCAGTGAGAACTGGATTTGGTTTGCACTTCTGTAATCTGCAGTAAAAACTTTAAGTAGTACTGCAACATTTTGCTTTGAAACTGGAAATCTACTGCTTGACCACACTTGTTTATACTTCATTGTATTTCCTTCTATCCGTACGCAATACTTTCTAAATATAGTGACAATCTGTGTTTTTTCTTTAGTGCATCTCTTCTTTTATGGGCTGTGATTAGTTCTGCTTTTGTTGTGTGCCTTGTTTTCTTTTTTCTTCTTAATTACCATAAAAATGCCCCAGTTCGTCCTCTGGTGACCCTGTAGAAAATATTGCTTTTACATGGCTGTTGCAGACTGGGATCTTGAAGTCTTTGATCTGGAGCATCACGCAGAGTTATTTCTTTACTTCAATAGCCATAGTGAAGGTCTGTTTTTTAAAGCTCTATTAGCCTTAAGAGGCTGTTATCTCTTCGAGCTGAAACTCCTGTGATGGCTGAGCCACTCCATTGAACTCAGTGAGGTTCGAGTAAAATACAGAAAAAAACTGAGTCCAGTTCCCTCTCACTTGGCCACATTAATTGTGCTGACCTAACAGGAATAAGAAGCAGAAGGTATTTAGTTTTGGCACTGCTTTGCTATGGCTTTGAATACAAAGTGGTCAAGTTCAATTACCAGTTTTATATAGCAACTTGTCAGAGCAGAACCACACTATCAGCCTAATGTTTATCGGCTGCTTTTGAGATCGAGTCACTTATGCATTGATTTAGTCCTTTCTAGGTGCAAAAATCTCGTTCTCTAAAATGAAGAGGGTAGAACATGTCACACTGTTGTGGTTTAACCCCAGCCGGCAACTCAGCCCCACCCAGCCGCTCGCTCACTCCCTCCCGGTGGGATGGGGGAGAGAATCGGAAGAGTAAAAGTGAGAAAACACATGGGTTGAGATAAAGACAGTTTAACAGGTAAAACAAAAACTGCACACGCAAGCAAAGCAAAACAAAGAATTCATTTACTGCTTCCCATCGGCAGACAGGCGTTCAGCCATCGCCAGGACAGCAGGGCTCCATCACACGTAACCATTACTTGGGAAGACAAACGCCATCACTCTGAGCGTCCCCCCCTTCCTTCTTCTTCCCCCAGCTTTTATATACTGAGCATGACGTCATATGGTATGGAATACCCCGCTGGCCAGCTGGGTCAGCTGTCCTGGCTGTGCTCCCTCCCAGCTTCGTGTGCACCTGGCAGAGCATGGGAAGCTGAAAAGTCCTTGACTATGTAAACACTACTTAGCAACAACTAAAACATCAGTGTGTTATCAAGGTTATTCTCATACTAAATCCAAAACACAGCACTATACCAGCTACTAGGGAGAAAATCAGGACTATCCCAGTCGAAACCAGGACACACACATCACCTGTAAAATTGCAAGGAGAAAAATTTAAGGCTCACCCTATAACTTTTCAAGGTCTATTACAGGTATTGTAACTTAAAGGATTTGAAATTAAAAAAGAATTCAATTTTTGCCCAGCTCCAACACACTGTGTTTTGAAAACCTTTATTTCTGAATCCAGCAGACTATTAATCATGGAACAGAAGGCTTTGCCAAAGAGTTCTGATTTATGTTCCAGTCAGAAATTTCTATACAGTAAATGTTCGGTTCAATTTCAAACTGAGGAAATGGCTTGGGCATAGTATTATCAAAGGACATTTCAATCATTTATGAACAACACGGAGGAAGCAGGGGAGTAAATCTCTTTGAAATTTTACTTCTTATATAAGTTGCTTAAGTTTAGTGTAGGGATTTGTGGACCTCTGTAAGCAAAAAAGGAACAGAGAAATGGAAATTCAGCCTTCAGTCCCATCAGGAAATCTTCTGATTTACAGCCATAAATTGCAAAGACACTGAAGCAGTGTTTGCAAAGACCTCTTTATGCATTGCATTTTCATGTTTAGCTGACGACTGAGCATGGCAGAGCCAGTGTGACGCTTGTCAGGAACAGGGACTGGTCAGGAGTGGGGACCTGTAACTCCCTGCTGCCTCATGTGGGCCTTATCCTTAGATCAGAGAGTTATGCTTCCATTTGCTGACCCAGACAATATTTAGTTTATACTATACAAAAACAGCAATTGAAAGAGCCCCATTCTAGAAAACTGAGTGGACAGGATATTTCTTTTCTGGAAAATGGGAAGGATGAGGGATAAAATTCCTTCCAGATATATCCCATAGCTGAGATTAGCTCTGTAAGCAGCGAAGCCCTGAATACACACCCATCCTCCTTGTGTTTTGTGGGAAAAAATTGGCAGATGCATCTACTTCCAGATGAATCTTCATCTCTACATTTCCCCCTAGAGCAGTGAGGTCTCTCTGGGACCCGAAGCAGGACATCTAAACATCTGAAGAAACAGGATTTTTCAGATGCTTCCTGTCCTTGGTGTGACTAATGATTCACCAAATCTTCAGGGATTTAGCAATGAAGTTGGGACCACTAGTACCTGTGCGTTTTCTCTCCAGCTGCAGTGTTTTTTGACTCAACACCTTTTACTGCCAATGAACTGAAACATGCAGAGATGAAGACAGGTATTAAGGCCAAAGGAGAACCACAGCAGCTTTGCTTAGTTTCAGGGTTATGTTAGGAGTCAGATTAATTTAAACTGGGAAGAGGGCACATTCTTGCATAGCATGGGCTAGAACAGGTCCTGCAGTCACTGGGGAAAAATCCTACCAACGAGGTAGCTCTCTCCAAGGTCCACATTCACAGGTCTTTCTTATTGCTTCTGCTGACAGCACCGTACTCATTTCACGGAAGAGTTTAGAAGTAGGAATGGTGATAGGAAAACACATATTTCAAAATGAGAAATTTAAATATGGATTTTTAATTAAGTTTCAGGAAATATTCCTGTGGGGTTAATGGATAAGGACTGAGGGAAAAGCAAAACAGTTGCTAGCCTTTGCTACATATAGAATATTTGAAACAAATTTTCTTCTTTTCAAGAAGAAGTACAAGGAGTACTGTGTAAAGACTCCTGTACTCCTAGGTGTGTAAATCCAAACTTACACTGCTGGATTTACATACCAGTATAAGTATACAGTGTTGTGTCTTGGATAAGGATGGGGACTTCATTTCAGTATGGCAATATGTCTCTGAGGATCCTTGCTAATTGTAATACATAAATAAAATAGGGCTGCGCATGTCCAATATCATCAATACATGTTATCATGCCATGCCATTTCAATGAGATTATCTGTTTCTATATGCATCAAAGGGAAGCAAAATATGTTTAACTTGCTTCAGCAAGTGGTAAGCAGAAAGAGAATAGATGATAGCTGAGGGTTTGGAGCAAACTGCATCTCATTCAGGAAATCTTCTGAATTATTGATCACGTTTTTCTTTTCTTTTTTCATTTTGCAAGTCATTCACCATGTTCGTGTTAGCCAGCCATAGTGTTCTGAGGTTATCTGCATTAATTTACAACTGGCTTCTAACTGTCACGCTAGTTCAAAGTGGGATGTGCCCTTTTTTTCCTCAGATCGTCAGCAGCCAGTATGGAGTGATTAATGTGGATTCCTACCTGCCGCAGAATGGCTTGACAACAATACCTCCTTTCTGTTGTCTCCTAAACAGGTATAAAGACAAGAAAGGCCTTTGGTTAATGAAAGGAGCCAAATTCAAATATGTCATTTAGAAGTGTTCATGTCTGCCTCTTCCAACCAGACACACAAGGCTGCCTGTCTCCCTCCCCCTCCTGGGACTTCATACATTTTTACTGAAGATTAACTTCAAAAAGGGCTTGTGCTGTTTCATCCAGAGGGATGTACTGTCACTGTGCCTGGCAGGTGCTGACTGTCTGTCACGGGGACCAAAGTATCCAGAAACTGAGGTCTGAAGGTAGTAAGAAGCCAGGAGAGAGGGCTGAGCTCTCCCATTTGAACGTGGACTCCAGCATACCACCTGGGACAGCTGTCCTTTGTGGCAATGCTATTGTGCCTGCGGGATGCTTTGTGATAAAGTGGTTTTAGGCGAGCAAGGAGATGACAAACCTGCTCCGCCCTCCATTGCTTAGTGCTGTACGTGGCTGCCTGATACTCCCTCTGCTCCGTAGTGGTGGTCAGCTGTGGCTCTGAAGCGTGAGATTGCCCAACGCTGAAGAAGTAAATGCTGGCTTTCTTCAAAGCTCAAGGGACCCACAGGAAAGGAAGAGAGAGACAAAATTGTCTCTGCAGAAGTGTCACTGGCTCCTTGAGGTCTCAGTGTTCATCTAGGTGGTTGAGTGATTCCTGATGAGCCTGCAGATAATTCAAAGCGCTATTGGAAACCATATGGCTTGGTCTTTTGTTTACGTATTCTAATACATTTCAGTTTTCACTGTACAGTAAATACACAACTAGCAGATGGTAGGAAAGCAGAATCTAATCACCAATATGAGATGATCTTTTTTCCATGAATATGTCCTTGCATGTGCTGGGGTGGTTCTGGGCTTTATTGCCAATCCTTGGCAAGAGTGGTCCTGGGTGGCTGCTGTGCCATGCCATGTGGTGCCTGCTCGGTGTTCCTCCTCTGCCTCTTCTTGGGGTGGCAGCTCCTCCTTACCGCAGGCCGTCCCCAGCTGCCCTTTCCATGCTATGTCCTCATGACTACCACAATGAAGAGGGAGAGGATATGAGATGCTCTTCTAGTTGCTGAAAGACACCTCTTTTTTCAGTGTGGGGAAAACTGCAGTCACTGTCTGGACTCATCAGAAGCACAGCAACGAAGCCATTGTTCCTTGGGTCTTACCTTTTAGAATACTTACCTCCTTTTAATATAGCTTTTCCATTATCCTGTTATTAGAAGAAAGCCTCTAGTCAACATGTGTCAGATTGTGTGGATTTTTATACACAAGCTTTTGATGTTATTTCATGTTGTTCATGATATACTTGTTTTAAAAGAAGCCACTGGGAACTTCTTATTACCTCCCTTCGTGATTTGTTTTCTCAGATGAGACAGAGATAAAATTCCTTCTCTGATCATCTGAAGCCTTGCTAGAGCTCAGCATCACTTATTTAAGGATTTCTAAATTAGTTAGCCCACCAGCTGATGGAGCCTTTTGCCTCAGGCTCCCAAACCATTTCTGCAAAGTATGTTCTGCTCCTCACTCCTAATTACATCACAGCTAATTGCAGTGCCTGGAGCTGCATAAAGTGCAGCTGGGGAGAGCTGGCACCTGCTCCCAGGGAAGGTCACTGATCACCAGACTCGTGCGTGGTCAGAGACCCTGCTGGGGTTAGAAGGTGGGAGAGTACTGCCAGGACATGCTTGTGGGCATCCTCATGGGTAAAACCTGTTGTGCTGCTGACAGTCATCACCTCTTTAATTCACAAGCCCATGGGAGAGGAAGAGCCTAAGTATCACAAGGCAATATTGACAAGGTTTTCTACTCCAGGAGAGGAGTGAAAGTCTTTCTCAGGCATTTAGTAGAGTCCTTCAGAGAGCAGACTGACCTGCGAGTGATAAGCATCTATCGAGTATTTACCCCACAGTCAAAGGGACTGGTGCAGTTTAAGCTGCCCCATCAAAGAAGATAACTAACACCGGGGGAGCAGGGTTAGCACTTCAAATCAAGTCGCATGCTTTGCCTGCTAAAAACTATGAAGACTGAATTAATAAAAACTCTCTGGGAAATCTGACCCACAATGTTCAGCTGAGGAGATCCAACTACTACCAAGTGTCTCAGACCCACTGCAGCAGCACAGAGCATCCACGCCAGCTGGGGTGTGCTGTTGTATTTGCTCTCCCCGAAGTCACTGTGCCTGGGTCATCTTGGATGGTCGATCTGATACACTCCAGTCTAGTCAAGGTGCTCCTCATTCAGTTCGGAGAGGAAGGGGGGAGTGGCCATGAAGCGGCTCTCCCCACCCTCTGGGTTAGGAAGAGCTGTGCGCTAGAGAAGCGGACGAGCCAGGGGAAGGAACTGAGCATGTGAGATGGCTCTAGTGTGGCTGGTAAGAGGCTTAAGTGCCCTGGACTAAACTGTTTCCAGCACAGCTATTTACAGCAGCGATGTCACTGGTAGCAACAAAACCAGTGCATCTCAACAGAAGAAGAGAGATTTTTCACACTTCAGTAAAAAAACTAATTAACCTCTTTTCTGTATTGCAGCCAGTACACTGCTAGCCTGGCACCTAAATTCTGTACCAAAAGTCTTTGGAGACAGGTTGAAAATCCCAGTAGTCTCACATTGCTCTGTGAGCTTCCAGAGCTCCATGCACAGGGACGCAAAGCTGTGCCTTCACCGTACTGCTCAGGGCAAGTGCATGGATCTCACCCAAGCCACTCCTGCTCCAGCCATTCGGGACTTCATCCACTGAGTGATAACACTACAGCAATGTCTCCACTTGAGAAAATCAGCATTAATCACTGTGATAGCCCCTGGGGAAACCACGTGGCTGAAGTTGACTGAGGACTGGAGGACAACTAGATGGTAAATTACAAAGTTCTCCAAGGAGCTGAGCAGCTTCTCTGCCTGAGCAGCTTGCCATAATGGGCTCTTATTTTGCTAATCTTCACTGTCTGGTGTTTTTCAGGCTGTTCTCTGACTGAGATTAAGACAGAGCTACAGCATTCACCCCCAAAGTGGAGTGAATGTAGGTGGATATGGGAGGGAAACCTGCTGTTCTCTCCTCTGCACTAGCTCCCCCACCTGCCACTCAGCATGGAGTTTGCAATCAAAAGAAGAAAAGAGAGAGCACTGCACATCGCACAATCTAAGGCCATCGTCCGCAGGGGCAGAAGATCACTTACCTATTCAGTCCCTTGCATGGGCATCATGATAAATCCAAACACTTGAAACAAGCTTGGCAAGACCCAAGTGGTTAGTAATGGGATGCAGTCCTCAGAGGTTCAAGCCAAGAAAAAGAAATACTGCAGAACACTACTGGGAAGCTAGTTGTCTATTTGAGGATCATAGAGCATTTTAGAAATGTGCTTTAGCTCTCCATACCAAGTAAGAATATTGTTGTGCTGGGCCAGACCAGGTGCCTATCTCGGCTTCATGTCTCACTAAACTCCCTGTTACATTTTACATGACAGTACCATGAGATACAGAGGTAGGAGTGGAACATGCACCAAATCCTCCTCCTCCTGCTTGCTGCTTCTCCTCCACCTCCCTGTTCAAACTACCAGAGAATACAGCTCCACGTTTTCTCTTTCCCACTAAGACCTCCTGGCTGATTATTACTATTAGCAAAGCAGCCTGACTATACTTTTCTCCTCCTTGCTGCATTTTAGCAAAGGTCACCAGCGTTAATAATTGAAGCAATCATTTATATTACTACTTATCATCCAGATGGCTCAAGGCAGAAGCGTAAAATACAATAGAAAACAATTTAAAATAAATTAGTTCCTTGCTAGATTTAACGAAGAAACATTTTGACTCTGATGCCGCAAATAGCAGGAGCTGGAACTTTGGAAGGTAACACAGTGATGGTGAACCTTTTAGTGCTAAAAAAATATGGCAGAAGCAATTTCAGGACAGCTAGGCATCCCTGGAGCTTCACGATAGCTAGCACAAGTAAATAGGAGCAGACCTAGAAAGAGGGGGCTGTTACAGATCCAGAAGACTAAGTATATACACTATATATAGTGTGTATATATATACACTGATTGGTATATCAGCTGATTGGTGCTAAGAAGGAGAACAACTCCAACCCTGGAAATCTGCCCTCTGCTTGGCTTGCAAAGCTGTGTGGGAGTGCATGTGGCTGCATTGTCCCCGCTCTTGTTACCCGTGCTACAAGGTGAGAGCAGCAGGGTACATATCCCTGCTGCCGCGCATCTGCAGCCGTGCGTGTAGACATGCTCAGGCAGGCCTAAATTTCCATGTGTCTTGCACAAGCTTGCTATGAAGATACATTCCCTTATTCTCTATTATAATGACCTATGGGATCAATTTTAGTACAGATATTTCTTTTTCCTCAGCCAAAATTTTATCAGGGTTAGGTACAGCTTGTTTCTTGGGAAGTGAAACAAATGATGAGAGCAGACAAATACGCTGCTCTGTGGAATTTGTCTTCCCTGTGAGATGCTCTCTCTGCTTGTGACTCCATCTAAAGCCAGATAATATCAAAAACATAAAATGCACTTGAAATCTCAACCTCCATTGCTCTGGACTGTCATAAATATCTAAAAGTTCTGGTTTTATTGTTTATGTTAGGTCTTGCCCAAACTCTGAAGGAGCTGCCTGCTCTGAGCAGACTCCAGCCTGGAAAGCTTGCAGTGGCCGAATGACAGAGCCGTGCATTAACCATGGCACTGGGTAAATCTGGGTGCAATTCCTTGCCTTGTCACAACTTTGTTTACTTTACTTTTTCATGCCTCTGACTTCCATCGGGGTGTTATGAATAGCAAGATACTACAAGGAGCGGGACGGTATAAAAGCGTAAGATGGGGAAGTGAGGTGGGGGATTAATTTCAAGTTTGGGACATCTGCGATTAGAAGCCTTTATCAGGTGACAGTTTAGACACCCAGCTCATGTTCCTCGCTACGGGGAGTACTGAGGTGAGAAGTCAGTAGGTGTCTACTTAGGTCTCGGTGATATGAATTGCTCGTGGCTTGTGCTTGCTGAGTATCCAATGGCCATAACGTGTTTAGTACTCCTTTAGTAGACACCTAAAGGCAGGTGTCCCGATCGGGACCCGCTGCCTGAGAAGTCACATCCCATCAAGGCTGGCTCGGCAGGCTGCCCCTCGCCAGCTATGGTGAAGTGTCATACCAGGCAGCTCCCCCGCGTGCTCTCCAAAACCAGAGCGTGCGGCCAGGGATGGCCGCAGTAGGCCTGAGCACACCATTCCAGCCCACTACGTTGCTCTCACGTGCAAACAGCGGAGGAGGGCAGGGCTGCCTGACCTCAGGGAGCCGGGCTCGCTGCACTGACACAGGGCTGGGAAGGGCAGGCTGAGGCCACGCTTCCTCTGCAGCCCACGCACCTCCCTGCTCGGCTGCGAGCGCACGGCGCTGGCGCTTCCTCTGGGGCGGGCAGGAGGAGGCCTTCCTTTGCTTACACAGTATTTAGCTCTGACAGCACCAGCTGCCCTCCTTTCCGCCCCTGCGGAGGTGCACAGGGCTGCCGGCTGGTCCAGGGGAAGGAAAGAGGTCGGGGCAGGATCAGCTCATTGCTTCTTTGCTCCTCTTGGGTGAATTAAAGACATTTCTTTCCCTGCTCTCTTTTCACTGTTTTTTTCCCTCCTCAAAACATTCAGGGGCCCTTTTATCACAGTCCTCAAGTGTTTTCTGTGTATGGGTGGTGCGGAGTAGAAAGGGCATTTGGGTGTGGGAAATCCGAGAGACCTGTGAGCTGGCAGCGGTGGCAGGAAGGAGGGTAGGTTAGGGTGGGTTAGGGTGTACGTGGGTTAGGGTGGGTAAGTGGGGAGGGACAAAGCCGGTAAGGCTGCAAGACAGTTATACTGTGATTGAAAAGGTGACATCTGAGAAGATATTACAGCACAAAGGACTCATACTGTAAGGTGTGGGTGTTTTTGGTTGCGTGTTTTTTCCAGAGGAGCTGGCGATTTCATAACTGTGTTCTGCAATGACCCGTGCGCACGAGATTAGAAGCTGCGAGGGATTCGAGTTCTAGTGCTGTGGGCACTAGAGAGATAAAAGGCTGGTCTCTTTGAAATGGTAAATACTGGCATGTTCATCGTCCCTGGACGTGGAGGTGATGGAGAAAAGTCATGAGCACCTCTTCTGAAAATGGAGATAATATTGCAACTGGAGTTTAGACAGGTCTGATGGCTGAAATGCAAAAACTCCCAATATATAATAAATGGACTTTTCAAAACATGATGAATATTTGGATTTGGGAGAGAAAACTCCCATCATATTTTTTATGTTTCAAAATACAATTAGGAATATAGATGCCTTTAAGGAAAATCGTTAATCCTGTGACTGCTAAACACAGTTAATCTCCACCTTTTTCATGCAAGTGAGATTTTTGCATAAACAGAAAATAAGATTTCATTTTTTATGAAATACAGAAACTCATTGTAAACAGCAATTTATTTTGCATAGAGCTATTTGAGACTTCTCCCAGGAGAGCCAATGATGCAATCTGGGGAAACTCACGTGACTCCAGTGTAACTAGAGTTTAGCTGTTTTGCAAGTTATTAGAAGTAGGTACAGCTGTATATAAAAGAAAAAAACCTCCAAACTTCTCCCAAGAGAACTGTGGAAATACAATAAACTCTTGCTGTATTAGCAGAGGGAACCATTATGGAGGAAATCTGTGTACCGAAACAATCTTAAAAATTCAATCGAGGGCAGATGACTTCTGCTTGAATATGACCATTACAAGCAAGGAAATACTATTTGTATTTGGTTGTAGTTTAAACCAATTAAGAAAAAATCTTTTGTGCTTGAAGTTACCTACATATCACCCATTTTCTTCACATAACCTGCCCAACAGAATTTATGGGCCTATAGTTTCAGATTCATGTTCATAGCTGTGACATTCAAGGGTTTTTTTGTTTCATGACTGCTAAACAGCTGCTTTAAAGATCTTGACTTCTTTTTCCTAGTCCCCAGGCAGTTATTAACCCACTTCTGTTTGTAAAAGTTGAAATACTGTGCTGATCCCAGATATGAGCTGGGGACCAAAACGAAAGGAATCAATGTCCCTTTTCCTTCCAAGTTTCCCATAGAACTGATTTTATGAGAAATTTATGGAAAATGTTAATCATTGAAAATGGCAAATTGAAACACTGTAAAACCAATATTGCATTAAAGAAATGCTTAAGGTAGTATCACGTACACACTTAACATATGAAGATAAGCACCTTCATGCTGGAATCCTTATAAGCTTTACAACATTGAGAAATGATAATATATGTCCAGGCCACCAGTGCTGAACTTCACCCAAGCTGTTGGGCTTGCTAAGTTGAGAGGTAGCAAGGGCAGGAGCCTCAGCATGACCGACTGTGAGTCCAGGGCCACAGGAATGCTGTGCCTGGGCACGGCCCATCTTTATTACCTGACCACTAATGGAGAGCTTCATCATTACAGATATAAGTGGGTGTAACTAAATTATCAGAGTGTTGATATGCAAACTAGTTCTAACCTTCAGGCTTATTTTTGTATCTGTGGTTACCTAAGCTAGTCAGATCTCATTCAGGAATCCTCTCTAACATGTAGGTGAAAAGTTCACTTCTAGTGCTTCCTCTTGCTTGTGAACATTTCCCTTCCTCTCAGGTCAAAAGAAGATGATGAAGCTTTAGTTGAGAGTCTTATTAAGCCTTAATTTATAAAGCAGCCCCCCCAAAAAAGAGACTTTTAAAAGTCTGTCAGTGCTACGTACCCTGTAGCATTTCCTACTTACTATTTGTATTAGGAGCAGCACTTTGCTAGATAAGTGCTGCACAAAGCACTAGCCTGTGACCTGGACTCCTAATTTCTGCCAAAAGTGTAGAGCAGGTGGAGAATAAGTGCAGACCCCAGAGCTTTCTTTTCTGCTGATACTATCCAGAGCATCTCTTCACATTACAGGCATAGTCTGTTTAGGCAAGAAGGTATCTGATCTATACCAAGCTGGGTCTATGCTGGGAAACATAAATTTCATAGGTTGTGAGAACTGTAAATCTATGTCATGATGCAGGAAAATCAAACAGACCAACACAAGTCTTCCCATAACAATTTGTTCATAATAGCCCTGAAGTCTTCTTCAATTACTGGAAGGCAGACAGGACAATTCAGCTGTTTTTTCTTCATGTTTTGATGTTGAGTCCTTCCAATGCAAGGATATCTTCTTTTTACCTGTCACCTAAAAATTACCAAACTGAGATTTGGTAATTAAACTAAAAAATTTACTGAGATCTACCAAATATCTTTTGGGTTTCCCAAGTCTGAACATTACCTTGGAGAGTTTGCAGAATGAGAGGCCATTCTATGTTTTATTAATCTGCAAAGCCTAAAAGTATTTGCCCATCCCTTGCTTTTCATTTCTTCTCCCACCATCAAGGGTCCTTCAGTTGGAAGGTGGAGGTGAAGCAAATAACACCCCTTCCACGCTACTTTTAAATCTTAATAGGTTAAAAAAGCAAGAAGCAGGAAGCTAAGGACCCTCCCAGGCTCACTGCTACGGAATCACTTCTAATTTACATTGTCGTTTGTTACACTGTATTCACCTGAGAGCCTTTCAGTGGCAAGTTCAGCCTCATTATTCTCTGGATTGGAGAACTAATGGGGTAGAAGTGCAGATGAAATTTATCCAGCTTCAGTCTCAACTAAGGAGCACCAAATGCTATTTCATAATAATGCATGCAAACTGCCAGCCTACTGAAACCAAAGCACAAGAAAAATTGCACTAAACTCACAGTAAAAACATGTGACTAACCACTACAGTGGTTAGACAAAGGGGTAGGGAGAAGAAGGATTGACTCATGCTAGGCTTTCTTGTAATGCTTCTTGAGGGGAAGAACATGGCTAGGGCAAGATACCCCCAGTGCTTCCTCTTTGGAGGGAATACCGAACTTTCGGAAACGCATTACCCATTGCTTTTCCCTGGAAAGCCTTGAACTTGAGTCCATCTCCCCAGAATGAAATACTACATCCCAATAGTCTTTGGCGTTCCAGAGCCAAATGGACAAGGTTCTTATAAAAGAGATGCTTAGACTTCCAGAATGATTACTTTAAAAAAGAAAAACAGGTGGACCAAGAATGATAAATTTTGATAGGTATATGATTTGTCTAGAACCATGCTGGTCAATGGAAGAAAGAAACAAAGTAGGGAGGTTTTGGCCTCAAAAGAAGGACCAAGTTCCTGTATAAGCAGAATTAGATGGAGTTTTAACTGGAGCTCACCTGCATAAAATGCCAGATCGTGCACTTAGTACACTAAGAAGAACAATTTTTGCTCTGAACCGTGGACTTGCCAATTTGAAGAATAGGAGAAAAGTCTGGGTGGATGGGTTGACTGCATGATGATTAAGAAATGTTCAGTTGGTTCACCTCTGAAAAGGAATTTTAGCTGATGTGAACCTGCTTTTACCATTTAGTAAGCTTTGATTTGGAATACTGTATATTGCTGTCAAAAAGGGATTTAAATTAGCATAGATGCAGTAAGCTCACTAGGAGGATTTGGGGAACCTGATATTTGAAGCAAACCCTGGTTTGTTTAGCCTAATTAGCCAGAGAGAAGGTTAGAACAAGTTGTTGTGAGTATTTTTGAGGGACAAGATGGGGTGATGGAAGGAGAATAATGTTTAAAGGAGGAAAAGCATTTAAGTTGTGCCATAGATGATGAATCTGACTGATGGGGAAAAAAATACGTGATGGAAGTTATTGTTATTTTCTAGAGTCAGTTCCTTTGTGTGAACTTCTCCCAGAGCACTTTCTGACCTGAGAACCACATGTGTGCTTTGTGACTTTTGGTGCTTGGGGACTTCAAGACACAGCTTGACTCATAACAGCAACAACTTAATCAGAGATCTGTGGCATCAGCTGTGGCATTGATGTCTCCTTTTCATTTCCTGTGGCACATCATAGCTGTGATTTATTTGGTCTTTACCACAGATCTTAATTTTGTTGAAGGTTTTGGGAAGTGGCTTGTGCTGTTTGGTGGAATATGTTGTAGACTTCCCCGTGATGCTCCTCAAGTAGATTTGTATGTAGCACATGGTAGCCTAAGAGGGCATCAGTCTGGGTGTGATTGCTAGTCCTGTGCTCTCGGTAAAACTTCTGATGTACAAACCAGATCTGAAGAGCCCTTGGGGAAGTGGGCAGAAATATATTTCCTTGATGGAGGCAGCCTACTCCTGCCCACCCTTCTTCCAACCTATTCCTCAGGCCCAAATAGGGATTGGGCTGCCAGCAGGAACAGATATATGCAGAACTAATATTTCTTATGTATGTAATAAATTACATTAAAACCAATTTATGACATTTTTGTGGATTAATGTGTATGTAGATGTGTCCAAAGTCAGGCCTTGGTATCATTCCCCCCCAATTTCATCAAGTGGTTGCATAGATGATCATTACATTGCACAACTAACAACAATTTCGACCAAATTCTTATGAAACAAGTGCTTGAAAGACCACAGTCAAAAAACAAACAAAAAACCTCACTCCCCAAGGCTTTCCTGAATGGTGATTCATTTCTATATTTATTTGATGGGCATGTATTCTGCTTTTAATAATGACCAGGAAAAGGAGATTTTGGGGGGAATTAATTATTTTGTGGAGATAATGATTTGTCCATTCATCTAAGCTGGTAGTTAATTCCCAGGAAGTGGATCCATAGTACTTAAACTGTAGTCATATAAAATTTAAATTAAAATGACCTTGGGAAACTTAATTCGACATGAGTGACTGTGGGAATATGCTACCCTTAGCTCAAGTCCAGCTGAACTGCATTCTAAAGATTCATTTGAAAAGTCCTGTTACGAGCACGTGTTCCTGGCATACCCACAAAGCCACAGATTTGTTACTGTGGCTGACATTTTCATAAATGTACAAGCTTAGGGCAAACAGGTACAGCCAGTTTTGGTATGACGTAAGAGCTCAAATACAGGTTACTCTTGTTTAACTCAACCAACAGGAACTGCATTGTATAGACACTCCTGCAATGACCTTGCTAATACTCCTGTGTCATGTATGGCTTTTTAGCTCTACCAAAAGCACCATATTAAATTTATATTTTGAGGTGATATGGTAAAGGAGTCTCTGTCTTAAGATGTTACACCACCAGTTCTTGAAAACTGCCTCTGATGTTTGTGTAGTTTTTATGGATACATGTCGTCTTTTTCCATGAAGCCTCTTTTGCTCACCTTTGAAAGGAAAGTTTCTAGAAGTAGGATGCTGATTCTTTCTCCCTTCTTCAAAAAGTTTGTTCTTTGTTGCTTGTATAATTTCTTTCCCCCCCAAAAAAAAAGAAGTGGAGATCATACCCCATTGCTCTTTACATAAACTCCTTTCTTCTCCACTTCTCATATGATGTTGTCTTGTTCACAACCCAGAAAAAATGGCTTGTGTGTCCTCCCCAGTGGAAGAGAGGGATATTGTTGCAGAATGGAGAAGAAACATTAATCTCAGCTCAGCTCCAGACCATCAGTGTGCTGACACAAGGTTGATTTAGAAGGGGACTACAGAAACTATAGATATTTTTGTCTGACCAGGAAGCAGAGAGGGAGGCAGCTAAAAACTACCACAGAGGGTAGTGAAATCCCCTCTGCTTAGGTCACAAATTGCTTTATTTCTGAGAACAGGATCTGTTGCTTCCTGTCCTAAGATTTTTTGCATTTAGTTGCCAGGAAGGATAGGCTGTCCAGCACAACCACTTCACTGGGTAAAGGAGAAGGTTACTTATCTTCTTTCTCCACCCACCGCCACTTGCTGGCTTTCTGTCATCAAGGTCCCAAATTGAGCACAAGTGTAGCAGGCAAGGTTGTTCAAACAAGTCTGAGTGATCGGAGGCTGTTTAACAAGCAATGCTAATTTTTATCCTTTAGAAACTATTTCAGATGCATCTAAGTCAACACCTAAAGAGGCTAAAAAAGCCCCCTTAAGATCGATAAGGAATACTACCGTCTTATGGCAAATATTTTAAAACCCCATGAAATTAAAAGATAAATACAGGGCTGCATTTTCCCAAAGCTCAGGTTTTCTGCCAAACAATCCAGACAGTCAAATTTTAAACAGCCTTCAGCTCACAGAGCTGCCTTTTTCGTCTGGGTTGGAAGCAGAAACAGAGAATTCTTACTCTCCATAAGACTGGAAATAAAGGATCTTCCGCTCTCCAAAGTGTAGTACTCAACTGGGTTGTCTGTTTATTTGTGCCTGTATATATCAATCCTAAAATGGGCATGTGTCTTATAATTTGTATGCACACAATGAGATATGAATTTATTTAGAACTACATTCTCATCTAATGTTGCTCACATATGTAGTCAGCAGTTTTCAATTCAGAGCTCTAGCTGAGAAGGAGCATCTGACTACAACTGAAAAAATATGAACAAAAAAAGGGCTGGAACAATGTCAGAAATGTAGAAAACATTAAAGATAAATGTCAGTGTAATAGTCTTGAATATCTCCTGGCAGGTAACAGTGACTTTAATGGAAGTTTGATATAAAGGAAGGTTATGATGTTTCTTACCTGATTTTTCTTTTCTCCTAGCCAGAAGCAGCAGATGAAAAATGAAGTTTCTCAGCCCTATTAACATTGATCTTTGTGGATTGTGGAGACACATTTTACCAGGCTGTTTCAGTTGCAATCCTAAACCAACAGTTTGTTCTGTTGATAAAAACAATTCTAGAATTAGGTAAAACTAACAGTTTAAAAAAATGCACAGTATGTATTTCAAGGGTCCTTTTTGCCCTAATTTCTTTTGAAAAATAATTCATCTGTCAGATAAAAGAAGCAAGTAGTTGTCTATGGCAATAGGTAGCTCTTTGACAGCTTCCTGAGCTGCATTCCCCATCCATCACTGAACAGTGACAGTCTGGTCACTGTTGTTCCCTCAGTAACACCATTTCTCTGCAGTATTTTATAACAGAGCTCCATGTTTCAGATGGATGGTTTGATAATAAATACTGCAGTGATGCTTAGCTTGTTCCTAAATTTTCTCTTTCTCTGAACAAAGGATTCCAGATTTGCAGCTTTTTCTGAAAACAGATACTGCTATCTCTTCCCCCTGCTTTCTTGTCATGGTTGTAACTTTAGCTGAGACTGTACAGGAAAGGAGAAAAGAAAATGCATCTTAAAATCTTTTTTTGATGATTGCTTCCATGTGACAGCTTTCTTTTGCTATGACCACTTATTCCAAGATGCTTTCTGGTTTCTTCAGATCAACAGAGTCTGCTGTGTGAGCAATAAAATTTGCAAACACAAGAGAAGCTGCGTTTCAAAGCGAGATGAACCTGAGCCATGTATTTTGTAGCACAGCAGTGATTGCAAATGTCCTCTGATGCTGAACATATTTGAATCTCATTTTTTATTAGTGCCATTTTTACATGCAGTCTTCTTTGTGTTTAGCTTTTTAATGAAGGCTTCTGACATTTTCTCCTACGTTTCAGCTTTTCTGGCTTGTTCTAACCCCATCAAAAGACAGCTATTTCAGCAGGCCGCAGTAATGACATGGCAGATGTGTACAGCATGGCTATTCACTACCTCACCCTTCAGAGCTCTGCCTGGAGAGCACTGGCAAGCCTGATTTTATAGGTTTGCTGTTGGTTTGAACGTGTGCATATACTTCTGCAAGGGCCAACTTGACACTGACAGCACATTTAGAGATACTTAGGTTCCTGTCTTTCTACAGTGATGTTCAAACTTCAAAAACTCCCCATTTACACATAAAAAAAATGGATACATACTGTGTGAGGGGACAATATTCTTGTGAATAATAATCACTGTTTTACAAGTCATGCTGCTTTTGTTTGAAGGATTTAATTCTGTGACAACCAGAAGGAAATGAAGGAAAGACAGCAGAATATTCCTAAATATCTATAGCTAGCAGAAAAAGAGAAAAGATCGAGGAGATTTTAGTGACATTTCATATCGAGATAGCTTATGAAATCCAATACATTGCTTATTGTTGTTTATAATTCTTTCTAAATACCTGCCTCTAACTGGTAACTTACTGCTCGTGTCTGTAACATGCTTGTAAGATACTTTGCTGTTAATCCTTATGAATGGAACTGTGTTAGAAAATGTCATTAAGATTTAGAAATACCAGCTGACATGGGCAGATTCTTAAACATAGATTGAACACAGGAAAAATATATTAGTAAAATTTTCATTTGAATTGCAGGTGTTTCCATGATATGTAAATAGGGGAAACGGGAAGTGCCCACAAGCTCACTCTTATAATTTTTGGGTGAAAGATCATCGAGAAATGATCAATGTTTCTGGTGTCAGTGGCTACCTCAGGTACATCATGCTGTTCTGCTCTGGCTGGCTGTGAATTACAGCAATACTCAGCCATGATTTTAATGAGTATTCTGCATTTGCAGCAGGAAATAATGTTTAATTTTGGTTGTCCATTGAGGACTTCCCTCTTCAGTACCAAAGCTGGTTTGTATTGACAGGGTGTATTTGCTCTTTCAGTAAGGTGGGGCCTGGCTTACTGCTGGAGAACACATGTAGTGTTCAAAGTAGGAAAGCAATAATGTGTATGAAAGTCTTTCAACAGTACTTAAGGATCTGTACATTGCTGAACAGAGGGGTTTTGTATGTTTACAATTTTTCAATGTAAGCATACATTCTTAATACTTTGCAGAAGTAAATACTACAGCAACTTTTTCCAGCTATCCAGAATATAAAAATATGCTTACCTATATCATATGCTCCTCTGCCCTTACAGTACCTGACAGCAGCTCCTTTAGGTGTAGTGAAGTATCTGAGGGTAAATGCTGACTTTCTAATGCAAAACACTGCAAATGGAATAGCTATTTCCATGAAGTTATTCCTCAGTGTAAAAAATTTAATGAATGATCTTCGTTTCTCGTCTCAAAATAAATTGGTGGATTTCATTATAGCACCAATTTCCATGCCTCCCCCCAACCCCTAATTATTGTATTCAAAGTCTCCCAGCAGAAACCATATGAGAGGGAGTACTGTTTTGTCTTGCCAGCTTGCAGGGCTGGGGCACTGCAGACAGAACTTTGATAAATGTGTGGTTAAGTGCATGATTTAAACATCATTTAATTGGCCAGGAATTTATATTCTGAAGTCCTCCTTAATGCCATTTGATTGCAGTAGTGTGCCAGGTAAATTAAAACAAACAAAAAACCCAAAGGTATCTCATTATGGCAAATCATAGTTCCCTCTGGATCACGTAAATGAGTTAATATACTACTGTACGCTTCCAAATGTATTTGTTAGCAGTTTACTTTCAACATGTTCTTCAGTGAGCTGTTTCTTTTACTAGCCAGCTGTTAAATTATATATTCTCTGTATGTCAGCAAATGATATCTTCTGTCACTTAAAATGTTAATGGTAGCACAGGACTGACACATCTGTTTGAATTGGCATGAATGTAGGAAAAATCCCATACTGTGCTGGTAGGTTCCTTCACACGACTGTTCCCACTTTTTTAGTGCAAACAAACTGTACTAATTTAAAAGATTTGCTATTACAACATTCCATCAAGATGAATCATAAAATTGCAGCTTTGAAAAACTGTAATGCCAATGTAGAATGAAATTGATGTAGAATAAAAATAACTTGGGTTGGGTACTCTGTGAACTCTAGATGGTGTTGGAAGCTGTATCTACACTGCCTTAGCAAATGCTGCCTGTGCCTGGACTTGAGTTTGCAAGCTGTGCACAAGTGCTGTATCCACCGTTCATTCTAGTGCTGCTTGTTCCACTCAACCTTGCATTTCTAACTGTGTGCCCTTCCTGGGACTTGGACATGCCTCATTTGCCTGCTTTGAATGAAGCTGGTTGCTGTCTGACTCTCTCCAACAGACCTGATAAAACGGGCTATCAAAGATGTCCACTCCGAGGTTGTCTCCCCGCTGCACTGCAGCCACTGCTGGCAGATGGGTACAGCCTCTCACAGTGATGGAGGGGCCCATCTCAGGGGCCTGTGTGAACCAGGAGGCCCCATGGTGAGCAACTCCTCAACTTCTACCCCACCTTTCCTTCTAGGAGGTATGGCAGATATCTTCCTGGGAAGTAATTTCTTTCATCCATGAGTAGCTGCCTGAACTTTGACTGAGTCCAGTCTCTCCTCTAGAAAGTTTTGGTTTTGGAGACGGTCTGTCAGCATCCATTGAAAGGACCCTCTTTTCCACTCTAGCATGCAGTGACACAGACAGAAAACTTCTGGATGAGGTAGGTCATGCTCAATGCCAGGTACCTGCCCTGCAGATACAGCATTTTGCATTGTCACAATTGCCTCAATTGTAGGTTTACCACAAAAACAATGAATCCAAAACAATTGGTAGCAGGGGCAACCAAATTCCAAAAAAGCCACTTTACTGTTTTAAGCACACTTTGCACAGCTGGATTCAGTCTGAAAATGGTGGTGGGGCTGGGGGCGGGGGGCATGAAACCCAGAGTTTGTTGACATTTCCTGACCGGCTTGAGTTTGGAAGGTCATCTTTTCTCAAAATCAGCTGAATGTATATCTTGTCCACACACTTCACTGTCAATTATGTATTGTATTGATACTTTGTTATTAAATCAAGCTATCTCTTAATTTACTAGGTGACTATTTTACTACTTTATTCTGGTCTGAAGGCTGTGTGATGTCTGAAGTCATTATCATTAATGCCTTTTTAATAAAATCAAACACTCCCTCCGTGAACTGTTCCCACAAAGCGCTTGTTTTTTGTTTTGAATAATTCAGTTTTGCAATATACAGCTTTATACTGAGACATTTATTCACCTACTTTCGATGAATAATATAAGACCAAAGCTTTTCTCTTATTTTTCTTTTTTCTTCCCTTCTTTTCCCTTCCTTCCTTTCACTTTCCTTCTCTAAAATACTGACATAAAAGTAAGCTTTGTCCTGAAATTCTCTGCTTGCATTATTGTAATTCTTCTGCACATTAGGGCAAATATGATCAGAGTTAACCTGTTTCTGCTTTTCAACATCATGCAGGGGTGGCATCTTTGATTTAGTGGAATCCTTGTCCGGCTTTGATTGCCCAACCAAACCGGTTTCTTGCTTGTACTCTCAGAGAGAGAACTGGAATCACGTTGATGACTTCCTAAGGCGCAAAAATACATGGCAGACAATGGATTGTTATCTAACTTGTACAGAGGAAGAGAACTACTACTGGTAATGATGCTGGTCAATAGAGGATTCAGCAGATGAGGATTCCGGTAACATAGGAGGACCTACAACCAATAGCCAACCTTATACCACCTAATTCCCTGTCAAGTGTAAATGTAACAATGATTTGAAGGACACACACACACAAAGTACTCAACACCTGATGAATCACAACAGTTCTTGGACTTTCCTTACAAAGGAAACTATAGAGGCAGTGAGAGGAGAAGGATATCTTTGGGGCTATATACCTTCTTTACATTGCTGTCAAAGAAAAACAAAATGAGCAACAGAAGTCATGAATCTAAACTTGGTGCATGACTAAAGCAGTTGGGTCATGACTAAAGCTGTTATGATACTCCACATACCAAACTGCCAACATTTAGTAGAAGGCTGAACTGTGTTCCTAACAAATATTAAAACCACAAATGTACAGTTGCCAAATACGTCTGGCTTGCAAAGTTCATTCTGTTTTATTCTAGCTGTTTTGTCCCCATCCTGCCCACTCACATCCCCTGTCATCAGTAATCCATCTGGTGTCTAGAATGATGACAATTCTGTATGACTTCTGAGATAACGAAATGTTGATTAATAAGAAGCTTATTGTGAGAATTTCTTTTATAGAAGACCACTGTGGAAACAGCCTGTACATGCCTGCTTCTGCCAGCTCAAAGGTAGTCACTTAAGAACCTCCTGGGTGCTGGGCAATTGGAGAACTCAAGAATCTATCCAAGGGAAACTGAGATACTTTTTGATCTACAAATGGGTATATTGAAAAAGCAGTTTGTCCCTTTGCTCACTTCACCAAACCTGAGTTGTGGCTTCCATAATTTCATTTTTTCCTCAATGAGAGTGTGAGATGCTTTTGTCTTTCTCCATTTTTTGTATGATACTTTGCAGATTTGCTGCTCTCTTGGTGTTCAGAGACTGAACTGTGGACAGAATGGTTGAGATGAACAGTCCTAATGGCATGGTCCATGAGGCAGGGCAGTATTCTGATGGAAATTAATCTTAAGAGAATTAAAGGTCATTAAAGAACAGTAAGCATGCAGGAAATCCCTTTACTGGCTGCTACTGCACAACTTGATATAGCAGGCATTCCATGGAGAGCAAAACCAAAACCAATGTCTTGAATCCATGAAGTCCAGTATCTTGAAATCGGGAAGTATACTTGCCTGAAGTCAGAAGGCAATGAACTGAAAGCTATGTTTATTTTAAGGCAGAACTGCAAGGCGAGTTTGGCAAAGCAAAGAGGAGTTTCACCTTCAGTTCTAAATGGAAGTGTCACACAACATTTGTGTTTAGACAAGATGTACCAGATTCAGGTAATAAAAGACCCAGAAGAAAGTCCACATGAATGTGTTGACTTTATGAATGAATCGTGCAGTATGTTTCAAAGGTACATTAAACACAAATAGTCTGTGACAGGCACATTAAACTGTTCATGCGTGTTCTCACCACAGAAAACAAAGCACAGCCAGTGGCTGGGTGATCCTGTAAAAGCTTTTCTTTTGGTTATAGGTCTTTTTATTAAACCTCTTTTCTTGATGGAAGAGACCAGTAGAAAAAGAATTACTTTTCTATCTACAAAGATTAGGCACTTACATATTTTTTTTCTGTGTTGCTTTTTCTGTTTTAGCTCTGATCTACCCCTCCCACTGTCACCTCCAAATTAATTTTGTACAGTCTTACAGCAAAACCATTAAGATTGAAGAAACATTTTCCCTGCAGCCATTTTGAGACTGGCTTACAGAGATATCTCATGAACGAGTGCATGAGAAGAGTCTGTGTAGGGGGGACCAGAAGTAAAAATGGCTACTGCTCCATTCAAGCTGTGTGACGCTAAGAAGTTCCTGTATGCAATGGAGGGAACAGGATTTTCACCGAATAATAATTTGAGGAGTTCCACTTTTTCTGAATTGTTGACTGACAGATTGCAAAGTCTTGGACTGTTAATTATTAGATTCGTGAGTTTCCTCACGGGATAATTCTCAGGCTGCAATTTATGTGTAATGCAATAAATAAGCAGCCGAGTGTGGGAGGTTAGTTACAGGAGACATGTTCTGTCCTCATGTACGTAACATGAGATTTATAGTGTAGCTTGCCACAGAGTGCAAGCAAAAGCAGCAATATACGAAATATTTCCTTGAAGAATACTTGGGCTAATAGTGATCTTTTCACACATTACAAACGCTACTAGAGGTCAAGACTGCAGCCTGTCCAAAGCAGTGTTCATCACCAAAAAGTCTCTAGTTAACAGCAAGGTATACGTAAACCAGCAAATTAAAACAGAGCTAGATTATTTGATGCAAACACTCAAACATGATCTTTTCTTTTCCCTTCTCTCATCCTACCTACAGTAGAGCGGGGAAATGTTCTGCCTCAGTGATCACAAGAAAATCATTACAGTAAACACAGCTGCAGTGTGCATGCTCTGTGAGCAGAAACGTGTGAAGGACGGGGCCCAGATCCTCCTAGACCCTCCGTGTCAAAGACCCTTGAAATCAGGGCCTCCATTTCTCTCAGATGGATGAATATTATTTCTTGCCACCCTCGCTTTTGGAGTCTATGAAGGTCATGACAGAAATCAAACTGGATGGTTCTTCCACATCTGTAATGGCAGGGGATGCTGCGAAATGTGGTCTCTCAAAACCCTGCAACTGAGTTTCATGCTGGACTCATTTTTAGATGGTTTGGAGTTAGGATGAACAGCCACACGGCCCAACACCAGCTAGGCTGTGAGCAAGGAGACAACTGTTTGAGACTGCAAGGAGGAATTCGAGGAATAACATAGTCATTAGAGTCGGAGCGTGCTCCAGGCATTGAGCTTGTTATTTCTGCTTATGCAGGAGACAGGCATGTCCATAGGTACAGCCATGTTTGTGTGAAAAAATGCAAGAGATGTTAAGTGAAACAATCTTTGGTCAAAACCAAGGCCCTCATACCTCAGTATCACCTTATACATTGGGAATGGTGCGGCCCACCACCAGCAGAGCTTCATAAACCTCAAGTTTAAAATCCTGAAGTCTTGTTTCCCTCCTGTGCTATGTGGTGATGACACACAGGCTAGTACCTAACCATGTCACACCAAGACACCCAAGCACACCCTGCCCGCACAATACCCCCAGCGGGGATCCCCATCGGCCAAAAGCCTTTAGAGTCATCACCAGCTAGAAGTAACCTCTTGCTGAGCCAAATGCTATATAACAGCTTACGGTACAGGCAGGGTATAACCTTAGGCTGCAATGGCTATAACAGCTCCAGCTTTAACTTAACTTTTAATCCATCACCCTTGCACCATACTAAGGCATTTGTTTTGTGGCATTTTAGAGGGGAAGCTGCTGACATCTGACTCACTGTTTCCTGCAGCGTGTAGGTGTTTCTTGGAGCTCCATCAAACAGCGACCCATCCCAATGCTGCTCACCATGCGAGCTGCCTCTGAATCACAGCCACGGCACCAGAGTACTGCTTAAAGCTGGAGCATCGAGGCTATTCATATAGAATAACAAAAGAGGTATCTAGCACCTACGGTATGTGTCCTACCTTGTAATATTTTTGCTTTTTTCTTGCACATTGAAAACAAAGGATGGAATTTAATTTCTAGTAGAACCGGAGTCGTTGCAGTGGAGTTGGAGGAGGCAAACGAAGCTTTCCCTGCCCATCACTAAAATGAAAATGGCCCCAACAATTTGATTCACTGGCTGCAAAACTGAATAGCAGAAGGATTAAATAAATTGTAGAAGGCAAACGAAGCTTTCCCTGCCCATCACTAAAAGTTAAAAGCATTACAATAAGTAACATGGTTGTCATGGTGACTGAGTGTTTGTCTATGGTAAAATACATCAGGCAAAGCTGAAATGTTTTTAATTTAAAGCTCAGATGACAGGGAACTGAGTAGCGTAAGCAAGAGCAGAAATATATTTTTGGTAGATACATGCAAGTAATTATTTTTTCCTATGAAAATTCCCATCACTGATCAGTGTTTTTCCTGCCCCCTTCTTATCTTCATTCATGTTTGCCTTCTGCCAGCACAAGGAGCCAGCAAGACAGGTTTAAAGGAAGATGGAAACGGGCGCTACTCATAGGCAGACTCCTGGTAGTAAACAGACAATAAGCCCTCTTACAGGAATGTTTTAAAGGCAAGAATAATCCTTAAATCTGAATGCTGCGTTATACATTCTGTGGTCCTGACACCTGCAAATACATAAGCACTCAGCTGAATAATCTGCAGCATAGCATTATTTCAGCAGTTTTTTCTCCTGAAATTGTCAGATGACTCAATTGTCTGGGCTCCATAGACTAAAATTTAGTTTTCTTTGCCTAAAAATAGCAGTCATTAAAAAAAAAAGTTAATGAAATATTCAATTTGCCTCTATTTAAATCGAGGGGAAAATCCTGTTAAGGGAGGAAGTGTCTGATATACTAGAATATAGTTTGCCACATGGTTACAAATTAGTTGCATGTAAATTACTCTTGTTAAGCTGTAATAGGCCCTACTTCTGCAAGGAGCTTTATGAAACGATTGGGGCGAAGCTGTCCACTTGAATTTGATAGCAAATTTCCCAGCGACGTCAGCGCCTCTGTCGAAGATTAATGAACAACAGCGTCCTCACCTACAGTTCCAGATAGTATTTCACGTCCATGGCAAAATATCCAATGGACTTTAATGGGAGATTTTCATGAGGTCTGGGACACAGAGCTCAATTATTTAAGTGTTGGAAGCAGGGAATTTGCAGAAAGCCTAAAGATCATCATAGACATCACCTTGTCTCTCCCTCTCTCTGTCTCTGTTCAAGGGCAATGAATGTGATAAATGGTGATGAATGTCTGAATGATTTGTGTGTAATGACTGCTAGTTTACAGGGGGCATTTTGGTGGTAGTAGTAGTAGTAGGGAAATCAAGTTTATTTTGCATTTAATGATATTTTTAGCAACATCCCACTTTATGCTTTACGATTTTAAACGAACCGGTGAAAAATTAGTTAGTAACAATCATTATAGACTATTAATGAGGGTAAATGTTATTGAAATCAGTAGTAAGACATGTATTAACTTTAACAGGCATGAGGTCAAGACTTTAAAGGTATATGATATGAGCTAGGTACCTTCTGAAGATGTCACTTCAGAATAAAAGAAGAAAAATGTTTAAAGTTCTCTTTCTGTAAGAGAGGAAAAGATGTGGGTTTAGGTTAAACCTAGCTGAAAAACCTATCAAATGACTTTTCTAAAGAATTTCATTTGTTAGATAATCAGATTTGCAGATTCCTCTATAGATTACCAAACCAGTAATTGTTTTCATGGCATTATTAGTAACCACAGCATTATTATTTACAAATTGCTTAAGATGAAAATAAATGTAAGGGATATGGGAAGTCACTGGGCTAAGAAGCAGTAAGAATGATTCTGCAAAAATGCTTGAATGCATAAGTATCAACATTCTATAGAGTTTTTCCCCCCCCTATTTTTAAGAGGAATAAAATACACCACTTTCTTTGGTCCCCTGAGACACCTTTTTAGCAATGCATTGGTTTTCTGAAAGGAGAGCTGGGAGAAACATTTACCATGAAAGTAGCTTTTGGATGAAATTTCCATCTTCCCACTTCATAATGCTTCTGCAAAATAGTATCAATTTCATGTTTATTGAATTTTCGTGAAAACAGTCCTTAAGCATGGGTGAAACTGAAGAGTGAATTTTATTGTTTGGTCTAAGCAGATATGTCAAATCAATGTAACTATAATTATTTCAATAATTCTATATTTCTTACAACCCAAAGCGTGTGCCTTTTAAAACAGCTGAAAGTTCCTCAAGGTCTCCATTTTGCAAAGTGCAACATCTTTGAGATGCAAAACTGGGAAGTGATATACAATTAGATTAAGGCTAAAATTCATCCAAATAGGAATATTGACTAGTGAAGGCTTGGTTTCAGTGAGAGCTGCAAGTGTTCAGCCCTTGGGAAGTGAGCAAGGAGATCTGTGTGAGCATTTATATCCGGAAAATTTTTTAGATGGCCTTCTTGGAAGGTGACACAGAAGTCAACAGACCTGAGACCTAATACTAGTTCTACTACCGGCTACTGGTAGTACCGGCAGCACAGATACTGGTAAACATGGTGAACAGCACAGACATCTGCTTTCTTCCACTGGCCTTACTCTTAAAGCAGAAGAAATACTTGCAGTAATGAAAAGTTCTTTCTTTCATCTTGGTCCTAATAGTTCTGAATGATCCATAGGCTCTGTCATGAGGATATTTGGTCTCCTAGAAGGTGGACTGAGATCCCGTCACACATCTCTCATAGTCTATAAAACCTTCTATTGCACTGGGAGGAGCTGCATATTTTTGGGAGCACTATGGTTCATTTTTTCCATCCTGTATAGGTTTCCTCTCATGTTTGTCACTGTAATATTTGAGCATATTATCCACCTCCCAGTCAGTGATAGCATTGTGGAGAAAAGAAGTGGTCACATAAACATAATTTTCTTTGTGTTTTGCTGCGTTTAAAGCTGCTATTTTGTTCTTACCATTTAATTTCATTATATAATTCAGATCTGAAACACCAGCCTGCGAGTTTCCAATGGAGTGTGTTAAAAGGGTATCGGATTTCCTGCCTGTTTCACCCGCCTGCTTTATAACTGTTCAACAGAAACAGAAAATTAAGGATACAGATTTTCAGCACAATGGGAGGAAGAAAGCTAAAACACTAAATGTGCCGAGGCTTTTTTGCTTATGTGAAATCAGGCATGCCCCTGCCCATCAGCACGGGCTGGGGTCTGGAGCAGCTGCGAGTCGCCTGCTCAGCCCCCAGCCCCGCACAATTACTTACCCTGCACAGCCGGCGCTAACATGTTGTGACGGAAGGGTCACAGGTGAAATAGAAGACCTTTTTTCCCTAATCTGGGGTAAATTACCTTTCCAATAACATGTTGGTGCAACCTTCAGGGCGTCAGGGTTTAACCGCGAAGGTTAGATTATTCAGAATGCAGAAATTACAGAAGCGATGACACACAATTCATTCAAGTAAGTGCTTGTTTTCTAAGAAGGATGAATACTGCACCTCTGTTGGAGCCCAGCTGGAGTTCTGGACACTTGTGAAAATCAGACTTTTTATGCCTAAAGATCAACCACAAACCAAACCTAGGCATATTAAGCACAAATGCCGCTTCGTAGAGAAATGAAAAAATAGGCTGGAATTTCAACAACTCACAAATGAGATTTTTCTTTTGATGGAAACTGGGTCTTCAGTAATTTTTATTGGTGGTTTTCTGCCTCAGACTTAAATTACGGATTATTGTAGTTAAGCTTGACTAGATGTCTTCTGGCTACTCTCTAGAAAGGCAAATAAGACCCCTAAAAAGCGTTAGCGCATGTACAAAACACAATTCTAAACACCAAAAAGGCTCCTACTAGCACCAGACAGGCTTTGTTCAAACACTGTCTTTTTCTTGATGAATTTTTGCTTTGTTAGGAAATGATCCCTTAGCCTTTTTATTCTGAAGAATACTGGTCCAGAAAGGCATAGTATTTCTCAATAATTTCAGAATGTTTGAGCTCTTCAATATCTTTAACGTATTCTTTTGGCAGCAGTTAACACTTAGGTGAGTCCCATTTTCTTATTAATTGGAGTATTATACCGTTTTGAATAATCCTTTTATAATACTAAAGGTTACAGCACAGGGAGTTTCATAATCTTGTGTTTATCTGTACCTAGACAGTCCCAGCCATCTGCCAGGATTGCTTTTCCTTGATTATGGATCAGAACAATTATAGTGACAATGAATAATTATTTCCCATGATAAACCAGGAGGTGGATGATTCAAAAGACTATTAATGCCTAGAAAACAAGCCTTTGACTTCCAGTTCACTGGTTCAAATGCAGCTTGACCCATGATGGACCAGGAATCAGGCCCAACTAATTCTTGGGGTACCATATGGAATAAGCTTGATCATATTATTTTGGCTGCTGTGGCATTTTATGAGAATGTGTGGAAGAATGAGAAAAGAGCCAATGACCTCAGGACAGATTCAAAACCAAGTTAAGGCAGATAAAAAAATCTGAGGAAGGATTATGTATACCTGTCTCTGTCCATCATTTGCTCTCTCTTTAACTGAATGTATTAACTGCTGGGGCATGGGGTGATATGCAACTCACTAGCAGACAAATATATACCAAGATCTCCCCCCACCCTGCAAATTATGACATTTTACCGAGTAAGAATAGATTTAGGCATTTTTATTAGCTATTTTAGCACAAAGGTTGTGAAAATAGTAGGACATGGAGAGTGGACTCTCCGTTGTAGTGAGCTAAAGCTGCCTTGAGCCTGCACTTGCCCTGGGAGATGGGCAGAGTAGAATGCAGTCCTAACGTGGGTGCCCAAAAATGCCTTTACCCTGAGCTCTCCACACCTATGAGAGCTGCAGAAAGAAAAGAGCTGTGGATATAGCTGGCTGGAGTTGCAGTGTTGCTGCAGCGGGAAAGCACTGGGCTGGGCAAACGTCTGCCTCGGCAGGAAGGGTTGCTTGATATTGTTGTACTTCAGGAATTAGATGTCATTGCTCTCTTTATCTCCTTTATTTTTTTTGCTTTCTCTCCTCCCTTTAAGATAATATTGTTAAGCCAATTGATTCGCTTGCCTAAGAGAAAGTCAAGGCAGAAAATTGATTTTTGTTTTCCCTGGGTTTCCGAGCAGATGCTCCAGCTGGCATTTTATTAGTGATCCCTTTAAATTTGAACCCAACCCTTGTTGCCGTCAATCAGTGGTTGGCAGAAAGATTACAATAATAACATTAAACATCTAGCTCCATGGCAGTAATATGATGCATCAAGAAAAGGACTGCTCCTAGTGGCCATGGAAAAATGTCCAGTATTTAAGTGTCTCTCCTGGCACGCGTGGGAACCAGGCAACCAGGCTGAGACTGCATCTGCTGAGGACCATTTGCAAAGCAGCTGAAATACAAGCGTAATAGAAGGGGCAGTGGGAAATCAGTCCTTGCAAATGGTTATGAAAATAATAACTATTTATACACTTAATGTATAAGCTTGCATCTGCATGTCTTAAATGCTTTTGTAAACACCGATGAATTAAGTTTCAATGCACCCTTGTGAGATATTTTACTCCTATTTTGCTCCCATAATTAATGTATAAATAAATGCACAGGGAGCTGAAGTGATCTGGCCATAGGAGGTTTATGTATGTGATACAGTACAAAAATAAGGCCTAATGGTCCCAGCTTTCTGCACCATAGCCACTAGATCCTTGGCTTCCAAGGCCATCAGTTAATACACTCAGGGCTTGTCAGATTGTTCAGCTGCTCTTCTCATAAAGGATGGAAAGAAACAAGGGAAATTATTAGAATTTCTGTGCAACAATTACAGATTATATTCCCATCGACTAACTGATGGCTAGCTGTGGAAGGATTTTTATTAAATAATAGATATTCTATGAACATTCCAAGCACTGAAGATTTGTTGGTAATAGTATAAGGCAAGCTAAAGAGCAATTGTAGTTTCCGAGTCCCTGAAGTGATAGTAGAATAGGGAAAACAGATTGAGGAATGTAATTATCAGCAGATTACGTAACGGAATGCAGGTGCAGGAAGCGTTCGCGTGGACACCTGCTCTTGACCAATCTGTGTATATTGGGATTCGTATGCTTGCTGACGGTAACCAATAGAGGATTTGTAAGTGTGCATGTTAATGTACCTGGCTTATAAAAGTAGTGTAATATTTTGAAATAAACGGGGAATGATCATACCCATATTGGGATTCATCATTACTCCGGGAACGCACTCCCACTCCGACCCATGGTCTCTCCGACAGCTAGCTAGGTGCATTTTTTTTCCTGCTTACTTAAAGAGACGTTTCCCCATGCACAATGATTTCTCTCCCCTATTAAAAATACTGAAATTGTTTAAAAACTATGCAAAGGTTAGAGAGAATTATTATATATAATGACCAGCAATATCAACAGGGAGCATGGAAAGAAAAGACTCAGAGATTTATACTGAACTCCTTTCTTCTTGAATTCTCACTGGCTCCAATGGATTTCAGGTTTTGAATAGCTACAGAAAAGATGTATTACAGGATGTCTCTTTTTTGATCTAGCAAACAGGACAAGTTCTTATTCTTTGAAAAAATTAACTCTGAGTAAAACTATAATCGGCTGTCTTCCTGTAATCAAACTCTCATTTCCTTTTAATGATTGCTGTCTATGTAAGGAAACTGTTATATCTTCTGGTTTTGATTTTTGGTTCAAAGCTCTGGTTCACTTACAGATGCTTTCCCCATCCTTTTGAATTGTTTTGTAGAGGAGACTTTGAAACAACGTAAAATCCAGTTGGAGCAAATAACTGGCTTTGGTAAAAGCCAAAAATGCTGCTCTCTTTTTCACTTTTTTTTTTAAAAAATTCAAACTTCAAAAGATCTTTTTCATATAAGGGCAAGTTTAAAAAATTGGCAATTTTACACAAAGAGAAACGTGCTTTGTCTGTGGTTTCCTTTGTTCCCTCTACTGTCGTTGAAGGTTTTGTACTTTATCACCTTACCTGCTGCAGTTCAGGGTTGCTGTCTCTCCAGAACAGCTTTTTGAAAGACAGGTCTGATTCTCCGTGCCCTTACTCCAGCCTTAACTCTCCTGCTGTTTCCCTGATTTCAGGAGAGTATTCCTGATTTACATCACTGGGGAAGGAGGAGTGGCTGGTAATGGCAGCGGGGGATTAGAGGTATAGCGGGCAGCTCAGGAGCCCTTAATAACAGCTCTGCATCTCACTGACAGTCTTCACTTTCTGCTTGATTCTGGACTTCAGTCCTAATCAGGTAGAGCCTATCTTTAGTGTGTAGATAATTAACCACAATAGGCACCGACTTCTGTATGAGAGGGATGAAGCCCAGCCTTCTGCACAAGTAGCTTTGGTTACAGTACACGGGGAGAGAGAAATTCCGACATGCACAGTTTGCATTGCACTGGCTTTCTCTCTTCTTCCATCTAGAAAGGCAGGGATGATGTTAATAATTTTATTTTTAATTTTATTTTCCTTCAGTTCCACTTTCAAAACATTAGCTGCTCCTACACCCTTAAAAGTTTTAGCAAACCTATAGACATACATAAACCGGCGTCTAGAAATGTGAAATGTTTTTTGGGGAAGATAGATTGTCAAAAGCATATAAAGGATTTAGGAGCACAAATTATTGGCCTTTTGAAATGTTTGTCTCCTGTTTTAACCCTTTTTACCTATACATCTGGTGGTCTTATACAAGGCAATACTTTTGTTTCAGTTTTTTCAAAGCTTGGCAGACTGGCCACTGAGAGCGCTGTCAGTCAGCTCAGATGATGGCACATATGTCAGACTTGTTAGTGTGTTTGAAACTGAGACTCATCCCAGATCTTTCATATATTAATCTTTTTCCACTCCTTTACTCACTCATGCCATTGAATACTTTCCTTGACTCTCTCTTCTTCAGCTGTGAGAGCCACGGCCATGGGTACCAGGCTTAAAAAATAAGCTCTTAGCTTGCTGTGGTAAGTGATGTATTAGTAAGCAGGATTTACTTGATAAGATATACCCTCATTACATGTTTAACTAGAGAGAAGGGTTGGACTGGCCTCACGTCATTCTTCTTTGAATACCCCTGATGCAGATCCCTCAGCTACCATGTCTCCACATTTCTATCTGTTTCTCCGTGCTGAAATACTCTTTCAGAGCCAGTTGTGTCACTTGGTGGAAAAGCTGTCATTCAGGGAGAAACTGGGGAATGGATAGTGAAGGACTTCAAGCATGCAAAGTCAGCTTACCTTCATCATTTCTGCAAGCTGAACTACTTCTGAATGAAAGCAGCCTTGTGAATTGTTTGCATTGTGGGTAAGTAGCACCGTGGCATTGCTTGAACATAGTACTTCAGTCAAGTAAATTCGCCTGAATACAGAGCACTTCCCAACATGGGTCACAGGTTTTCCAGATATATGCCAAGGGATAGAATTTTATTCTGGGGGAGACTCCTATTTAACTGTATATTAATAAAATACACCTTCAGCGCTGACAGGGATAAATAATGCCCAGCACTGCCTGCAGGGTAATTAGACTTTATATGATACTGTGCATAAGCTGATGAAGTTTTCTAATTAGTACATTTCACACACACAATTAGAAATATAATGTGAACCTGAAAAAGAAACTGATTGAAAAACCCTTCTTGTGGCTGGAGCTTGGTGTGAATGCTCCAGCTCAGAATGGCTGTAGCTGGCCAGTCTATGCTTCACGTCTTCATGGTTTCCTCCATGGCTGTGTAGGATGGGATCACAGCCTTGGATCTCTTTTGTCTTACAGTTTCCCTGCTAAGGAAAGGACCTGGAGCATTAACAACGTCCTTGCGTTCACCTGCTTTCTCCATCTTTTTTTGGGGTTGTGCCTGTGGGTATTTTATTAAAGGTTTAAGGTTCTTAGAGGGATTTGGGGAGATGTCTTATGGTGTGTGGGAGTAAGGGGGAATAGGTACTGCATGGATGTTTCTGCGCCTCCCACTGTGCAGTCATTTCATATGTTCTCTTCTGGTCTTACATTTCTACTGTCCCAGTATCTTTTTAATTGTCTTGGAAAGGCTTTCACATGTTCATGTGTCACAGAAAGCTGTTTTTGAAAGCAGAGTTTTTAAAGGGTTTTCAGGAGTCTGAAAAGGAGAAAACAAACAGAAAAGGGAATGTGAATGGTGAAATGTACAGCTAAGGCAATTTTAGACAGCAGGCATAAGCCTTTCTGAGATGCCATGATATAGGGGAAGCTGTGTTAAAATAAAGTGCCCAGTGGAGAGAACGGCAATTTCTCAATTCATTGTAGGAACTGGACTTCCAAGGAAGTGAAGTAATTGAAATCAGACACTATTAGCCAGAAGGGAAAGCATAAATCACTAGCTGGAGGAAAATGAAATGACAAATGGATGGGAGTGCTGGGGAATAGGCACTAGTACAGCTAAAATGACAACAACAACAACAAAAGATAAAATCTATAGCTGTTCTACAGAGCCAAGTTTTGTGGGTGGAGAGAAATAAAATATCCTGGTTTACTTATTTTTAATAATTTGGACAGTTGATTTCTGCCTACGTGCTTGCTACCTTTATTTTGTTAGTGGTTACTCACAATTGTGGACGGATCATGGAGAACATATTTGGAAAGCCTCTTCTGATGTCAGTGGAGTTTCTTGGATTTGATATGCAATTGCGTATACCTGCATAACCACCAGTATTTTCTATACAGGTAATAATTTCATTCTGTTGAAGACAGTGGCCATTTTGTAGTAGATTCAGTTGTGTGCTCCAGACTTACATCTATACTTCAAGCTTTTTCATGGAAACTGGACTCCAGACTTTTTTACTGCTTTTAATCTGAAATTATTTCAGTTTAGATTGCAAAATGCCTTTGATAATAAGGAAACATGAAGTAACAGAAGGCAAACTTCTCCTCAAAGGTAATTCTTACCTACAGATTGCAGTATTTGAACGTAAATCTGTAAATCTGACATGCCGTAGTTGTTTCACCAAAAAAACCCAAATCCCCAAACCAATAATATCCATACATTTAAAGGGCATTATTTAGATATGGAAAGGCTGACCTGACAAGCACAGCACTTTCTACTAAAAGTTTTTTTCTCTGACATGTTTTAAACACAATGTCACATAAAAGTAAATACTTAACCTTTTGTCTCCTTCACCGGATCCTGCATAAAGCATTTAGCATATACTTCAAAATCCTTTACTGTGCAGATTCTCCTGAATCTCGGGTGAATATCTCATTTAATCCACAGCCAGAAATCTTACTGTGGTGTGGTGGGTTGGCCCTGGCTGGACGCCAGGTGCCCATCAAAGCCGCTCTATCACTCCCCTCCTCAGCTGGACAGGGGAGAGAAAATATAACGAAATACTTGTAGGTCGAAATAAGGACAGGGAGATCATTCACCAATTACCGTCACGGGCAAAATAGGCTCGACTTGGGGAAATTAGTTTAATTTATTACCAATCAAATCAGAGTAGGATAATGAGAAAATAAAAACCAAATCTTAAAACACCTTCCCCCCACCTCTCCCTTACTCCCGAATTCCTGAATTCTCTACCTCCTCCCCTCCAGTGGCGCAGGGGGACGGGGAATGGGCGTTGTGGTCAGTTCATCACACGTTGTCTCTGCCGCTCTTCCTCCTCAGGGGGAGGACTCCTCACGCTCTTCCCCTGCTCCAACGTGGGATCCCTCCCACGGGAGACAGTCCTGCACGAAATTCTCCAACATGAGTCCTTCCCACAGGCTGCTGTTCTTCACTAACTACTCCAGAGTGGGTCCTCTCCACGGGGTGCAGTCCTTCAGGAACAGACTGCTCCAGCATGGGTCCCCCACGGGGTCACAAGTCCTGCCAGCAACCTGCTCCAGCGTGGGCTCCTCTCTCCATGGGGCCACAGGTCCTGCCAGGAGCCTGCTGCAGCGCGGGCTTCCCACGGGGTCACAGCCTCCTTCGGGCATCCACCTGCTCCGGTGTGGGGTCCTCCATGGGCTGCAGGTGGATATCTGCTCCACCGTGGACCTCCGTGAGCTCCCCCTCCAGGGGCACAGCCTGCCTCACCATGGTCTTCACCACGGGCTGCAGGGGAATCTCTGCTCTGGCGCCTGGAGCACCTCCTCCCCTCCTTCTTCACTGACCTTGGTGTCTGCAGGGTTGTTTCTCTCACATTTTCCCACTCCTCTCTTCTGCTGCAGTTGCGCAGGTCTTTTTCCCCTTCTTAAATATATTATCACAGAGGCACCACCAGCATCGCTGATGGGCTCAGCCTTGCCCAGCGGTGGGTCCGTCTTGGAGCCGGCTGGCATTGGCTATATCGGACATAGGGGAAGCTTCTAGCAGGTTCTCACAGAAGCCACCCCTGCACCGCCCCCCCCCCCCAAAACCTTGCCACGCAAACCCAATACATGGGGAAACCAGCTCATCTACGCTTTGGACCTCCAACTTCTGCTGTAACTATTCAATCTGTCTTTCTGTTTCTGAATGTGACATTTTCTGCCCTTTCATTCATTCCAAATAGGTTTTCTCTTTAACCTTGTGGTACCAAAACATTTCATTGTATTTGAAAGTAATAGCATTTGGTAATTGGCGATGCACCAAGTGGTAAAGGGCACCTCCAGTAATTTACTTGAATGCTGTCTGTGTGAAAGCTGAAATAATTTGATTCTTCAGCAAAGGGGTATGAGCATACTAACAGTATCTTCCAAGCCATTAATGTAAAGAGGCTGATAGCAGGCTGCCTTGGCTCTGCACTTTCCCTTTCACTTTTTTAGTTAAAATTAATAATCAACATCTATTGATAAGGAGGATAAGTAGTAAAGGTTTAAAAGGGTTTGGAAGGATTTTTCATAGTTGTTTTTGTTGGCTAGGTTATATAGTAACATTACTGTAACTCCACATTTCAATATTTAATTAAAAATAGTCAGGAGCTTTTAGGGTTATGAATATTTTTCTGTCTATATAGTCAAAAGTTCAAAATGTTTCACATGATGAAATTGTAGTTTTCTGGCCAATCCTAAGTATTATCTGTATGCACACATGGCAGAGGAAGAAAATGAAGTATAAATATACTTTTGTGTATGGATATGAGTGGATACAAAAGGGAGTGTGTACAAGCATCATTGTGGATTAAATGGCAATATAATCCATGGGGCTGTGTACAGGGCTGAGAGTTAGAAATTAAAAAGCATATGATGCTTGAACAAAATTATTGAAATATATGATTGACCATATGACTTTACATGAATTGTTTAGTGTGTCCTAAGTTTCTCCTTCTTCAAAATGGAAATGATGAATTCATTCTGTGCAGCATTTTGAGGTCTTTAAATATTTGTTCCAGGCAAGGAGGGACAGGCAGAACAGGGAGTCTTGCTAGCTGCTATTGTTTTCTTCCATTGATATAAAAATGTAAAGATTCATTTTGACCAATCTATCATTTTTAAGTTAGTCTTGTTCACCTCAGTAGGCATTATTATCTAATAATTACCAGAACATAAGCTAAGTATATGTATTTTGTTAAGTTAGAGGTGAGAATTATTTGCCTAAACCGAAAAAGAAGGGAGTAAGGAGAGAGGCACAGGTACGTGAAGTGACTTGCATAACGATCTGGCTGAGAACGCCCACCAGAAATAGAAGAGCTTTCTAGACATATATTTTGATACGTAGTGCTTTTTTTGTCTACTATTTCTCATTCAGAACAATTCTTACTCATTTGCATGTCATTATACACTGCTGATGGGCTTCTTAGTGACAAGAATTGCATAAGTCTGCAGGTTCAGCAACAGTTCAGCTACACAGATAGATGTTCGTTCATTCTTAATGGCATTAGTTTGGGTGACATTTGCTTTCAGTGCATATAATTCATGCTCAATTATGGTGGAATAGATAAAGAATTGGAAGACACAGTCTCATCCATGTTCCTGAATGAAGAGTCATTGTGTCATGCTCATAGAGTCTGAAGTGTCATCCAAGTGAATTAATTATAACAATCTGCTTTCCAATTCAATCTGGCAATTATTCCCTTTTCAGAATAGTCAGCTTTGATTTTGTTTACAGATTTTGTACAAACTTTGCAACAGACCCGTAACCAATTCACTGCCTCTTCGAGGGTATAGGGAGACAGCTCTGCAACTGTGGAGGTTACAGCAGCGTTGAGCCTGGAGGGGGGTCTCCATGCTCTGCCACTGCCTGAGAGCATCCGGGCGAGTCTATCTATCTGAGTCACGGACCGAATTTCTGAATGTGGATAATGAACAAGGTACCCCAAATGGCTCTGGTTCCCAGTCTTTCCAGTTCTGAAATCTTAATCTGTCTGTCTATAGTGGATAAGATCTACTTCATGGAAGTGACAGTTTAATTGTTTTTCATAAAGTATTTTGATCCATTCATGTTGGAGTCTATAGGGCAAAAAAAGCTGAACATGGCTCGTGTCTGTCAATCTGGATGTACGGAAATAGTAACATCATTTCTTGTCAGACTGAAGTTCCTTTTTAAACTTGTAACAGTGTCTTGTAATGTTTGTTGCTATGAGTGTTGTCTTCAAACTGCAGCTGAATTTCACACATGCTGCTGGGGTGCCTTTGTCCTCAGCTCCCTTAGAATTACATATTTCTGTGCTAATACTTTTTTGGCCTCCACATCACAACTTTAAAACAACTCTGTCCCTTTGGACATTTTAAGGTTAATATCAACTATATTTTTTCCTTCTATAAACCTAAATATAGTAAGATATAACAATCATTAACACACTTTTCCATTAGTGGGATGTCTCCAAATTAGTCCTACAAATAACTAGTACTAAACCTTGAAGTACTCAAGACAAATTCAGAGCATGAATAAACAGGATCTGAATTTACATCTCATTACAGCAAGTCTGAAACTGGCTCTTATACTTCTTTAATGTCCAGCATAGTTTAACTAATAGTGGTCTTGAATCAAGTGTTGGATGGATGTGTGCATACAGGTGTATGTGTATGAAACTACATTATTTCTGTGAAAAGCTATTGCATTGGATTTTTCAAGAGGAATGAAGAACTGCAGGTTGAGGGAGGAATTTTTTTTAATTGAAACATGTTGGGTGTCTCATGGTTGTTCAGTGAATGAATCCATCATGATAGTGCTGTCTCCAGGGAAACTTTGAAAGCTATTACCTAGAAACTCAATGAAGATCAATTATCTCCTACCACCTGCACATGTGCAATATGTTTAAAGAATGGAGACTGCATGTAATGGAAATAGTGGCAAAGACAGTTTTTTCTTCTCCTTCAGTATATCAGTCATAGTAATCTGCTGCTTCTTTCTGTGTTCTAATAGATGAATTATGAGGAGAAAGTGCTTTGAATACAAGGAGAGATGTTGTCTTGCCAGCATATGTCCCTTTGCTAATATGATGTCGAAGTATCTTTACAAAAGGTAGGTCTTTCTCTGTGCCAGTGTGCCATCAAGAGCAATCTCAAAACAAAGAAAGTCCCTTACTAGCTAGGTTCCTGCCACAAGGCAGACTTTCTCTGACAGCTCAGCCAAAAGCTGTGTCTTGGGTTTGCTTAATCAGCAAGCGCTGCTAATTGCCAGCAATGGCAAAGCATGGGGAGATTCAGAGCCCTCCCTTCAGCATTGTAAAAGAAGAAAAGATCTTTACAGGTGAAGGAACAGCATAAACTGCTGCAGAAGTGATTCCTTTATTATCATGGATCTAATTATTATTGCCATTAATTATGATACAGTGCTTAGAGCCATTAGTACAAATCTTAAATAAATGTAGGGCAAGCGCTTTTTTTGTAGCCTGGAATTACAGTCTAAGGGATATTCATAACTAGAAAGCTGAATTATAAAAATATGCATTATGATTGTTATATCAGTTAATTCTGCTGAATTTGTCTGATTTCTGGATTTGCTTATAAATCTTAATTAGCCACTCTGGAATTGAAAGCAAATAAGAGATTACAGAAAACAAAATAAAAGGTTTAGATAAAATCTGTTAAATTATGAGAATGAATTCTGTCACTTATCAAGAATAATAAATTAATTGACTTTAGGTCTTATCACAGCCATCGTACAAAAGCACATTTTAGTCCTGGTTTTCAATATTCAGAGAAGTTGGCTTTGTATTTGCATGGAAGCAAGGACCTAAGAATGTAGATTCTTATGGAGATGCCATCAATATATATAAGGCAAGGAAGCTGTGGGTTTGGCAATGTCCTATGTCCTCTGAAGTTAGATGGGCAAGTGTCTTCAAAAATCATTTGCTTATGTAAAATGCAGACTGGCTTTGCCACTTTCAGCACTAAAGTGTTATATACACTACCACGTAAATATATGGTAACTCGTTCCTTTGAAAGTTGTGGAGTGTTGATGGGAAAAATCCCATCACCAATGAAGAAATGTTTATCCTCAACAGAACTGGAAACTATTTGCCACATTCAGGGCACCTATCTGGATACCAGCATACATCCCACTCCTCACATCCAGTGGAAACCACCAGTCTAAGAGAAAACCTGATAGTCCAAGTGGAACCAGCAGCTGCCAGTACTGCCAGACAAATGGAAACTCAGAGAATGAGTGAGAGGCCTGGAGACCCCCTGTGCTCTTTGATTCTGAAATGCCTCAGCCCCCCTGGATGTTAGCCTATAACGTATTACAAAAAATACCCTGTAGCTCTAAAATAATCTGTTTTTCCTGCTATCTCCTATTATAAGTAGCGGTAGTTATAGATCACTCATTGCACATACTGAGCCTCATGTTCTTTTTTCTTTTTTTTCCTGTCCTTGGTATTGAGTTACTGAATTTCAGCAGTAGTGGCCGTGGCTGCGATACTGAGGGAGCAGCAGGAATGAAACTTCTCCAAGGCACAGCCCATTCTCCCCTTCACGTTGCACAGAGCAGATAAAACACACTCCAGTGCTAGCTGTGCAGGAGAAGGGACAGCTTTAGCTCCTACAGCTACCCTACAAAATCTCTGCTTGCATTCAGGATAAGTGGCAAGGATTCACCAACTCAGGGGCCAGCACAGCCTATCCTGCTTATCTAGTTTGCAGCTTTGTACGCAGAATATTTATTGGAAGAAAAGGATTATAGATTTTTTGAAACCACCTTGCATCATTTTAGAGACTTCAAGTGACGGTGCTGCTGCCTAGGGACTTACCAATGTTTAAACACCTCTGTCACAAGGAGACTTGGCCTTTTTCATAGGTGACTGTCAAACTGCACCTTCTAAGCCACTCGGTCCTGCGATGCCTTTCTGGCTAGCCAGGCAGAGAAGCTGCCTCCTGTCACACACATGTTTTCAATGTCTAAATGCATAAGGAAGTGATCAAATTACTCCTCAGCTTTCTTTTTGGGTAATCAAATATATTGAATCCTTGTGACATGCAATATGGTTTTCTAGCCCCTGGATAATTTTTGTGAAATTTAGACTGTGCAGCAGAAAGCAATTCACATCTTTTAAAACTTGACACGCAGTTAAGATCTTATCATACATTACAAGCAGCAGAGAGATGCTTCTCTCCTATTGTGGGCTCATCTGTGCTTCGCTACTAATAAATCAAAATCTCTCTGTTCACTGGTGTATTGCCAAAATGTCATAGCTGTTGAACATCCCATTTACTTAGCCTTAGCGTTGCTCCTTAGACTTGCTCTCTCTAGGAATTACTCTGCCATAGTTAGTGGTACTAACAAAGATTTGGATTATACCTCACGTATTGATTTCCAGTCAAACCAAGAGGAAATGCATTATTTCACAGGTATGCCTTCTCCTGCGTTACTAATGCAGACTTAGACTTTAGCCTTTTTTACCTGAAAGGTCAGTAATTTAGTAATGTCAGCTAGTTGGCTCTTTTCTTATTAATTCATTAATATAACAAAGGGCAGCTATGTCCAGAATGGTTATTATGGAATATATGTTATGGCCATCTGTTACAGTAGGATATCGAGAGCCTAGAGAGGATGATTCATAATTCTGAGGCAGTGTCCTACGGATAGTATAGAGCATGGTGGCAGATGGAAAAAGATGGATCCGAGCAGATGGATCTGGGTGTGGTTCATGTCGCACATACTGGTTTACACTGGGGCAGAGCAGTGGGACTAATTTCTTGCCAGCAGGAACAGCCTGCAATGTGGCATGAGCAATCACCGGCGATTACCAAAATAATTCAGCTGAGAAGGCAGGCGTGCTCACAGCGCCGCGTATCCTGGCCTGAGCACTGGCAGCGCAGCTGCACAGGAATAGCCAAGGGCAGTATTTTACTTCCAGGATAGTATGCCAGAGTGACAAACTACATAACGTGTTCAGGTATGACTGCTGTTGGTGTCTAGGTTTATTTTGGATTGACTGATAGGGCTTCCCAGATGCCCACAGTTACTAGTCAAAAACATCATTCTGCAGTGACAGTGAGGTGACGAGCACATTGACGGCAGAATCTACTGTACCATATCATTGACTGAAAAGGTGATTAGTACAGGAATGCCAGAATTTGCATGAAGAAGGCAGCTCTTGGTAGTGCTAAAGATGAAGGTTAGATTTGCAGTACAGTGTTTTCAAAACAATGTAGTAATACTTGAGATACTCCAAGAAAGCAGCCTAACCAAATGAAACCTTTAGCAATGACACTGTTTTGGAAAAGTGAATCACACTGATTAAATACTACTTTTTATTTAAAATTTGAACTTGCCATTAATAATATCACAAGGGCTACTCATTCTGTGAAATTGGATGTAGCCCAGATCAGCCTAGACCAAAGTCACTAGGAATCTTTCCTCGCAGTCTGACAGGAGCTAGCTTACGCCTTTTGTGCACTGATACTGATTTCAGGAAGGAAGTTGCTCCATGAAAAAAAACATTTACAAGCTGAGACAAGATGATGAGAAAGAGAAATAAGTAATATACCTTACCACAGTTATCATTAATCATTTCTCTAACCTGATTTCTGTTCAATTGACAAATTGCACTAAGTCTGGGTTTGAGAAGGGAATATTCCCGATGTACCCTCTGCAGGGGGTGTCAGACAAAATTCAGTTCTGGGTAATGGTGTAAGTTTCCAGCAAGCCCACTTAACTGAGTCTTTCCACTTGGAACTACATTTTCTTGTAGTTCATTTGATCTGGAGGTGGGAACGATCAGAATTCATCAAGTATATTTTAATCAATAGTGGGGTTTGGCAGAACAAATATGTGAACGGTCATTTCGACAGCCTTCTGGAACCCTGTGAGGTTACTTCTTCACCACCACATTTACCGGCAAAGAGACAGCTTGAGGGAAGAGAGAAATATATTTGAAATATGCCAAAAAGATACCTGCGCCCAAAGGATGTCCGCAGAAGCCTGCGTTGGGGCCCAAGGGTACGCTATGATTTAAAAGGCCTAAGTTTGGCACAGGGCTTGTGGACGTTTGACAGCTCTCTCCCTAACGTGCACAGAAGGAGCTCACATGTTGCGCTTCCTCAGTGCAGGCAGCAAGAGCCCGCTTCTGCGAGGTCTCAAGCGTCTGCCGGGAGCTCAGCAGCCTCCGTTCCCGTTAGCACCATGGTGCCTTGGATCCTGCTCTTGAAAGCTTCTGAATAAGCTATAATTAATGACTTAACAGGATTTCGAGGACCTCTCAGGATCTTGGCAAACGGACTTCAACTGGAGTCTCAGATGCTCAGAACCACTCAGAATCAGCTTGTAATGAAAAATAGCATTGTAAAATAGGCTATATTTAATAACTTTGCACACTGCCAACGGTAGTAAAAGGTTCAAGAGAAGCTCTGAAAACAAGAGGCAGATGCATGTTGGTTGTATAGTCACAATTTGTACCTCCCTCCTTCTCCTTTCCCTTCAAGAGGATTTTTATAGCTGCATTTCCCATTCTGTACCTTCTTCCTTTATGTCTATATTATAATCCCCATCACCCTAAGCTGAAGAAATCAGCTGTCTAGCAGCCTTGTCTATTTTAGGAAATCTAATGATTTACCTATAAACAGAAAGGCACATGTCTGCAAGGTTCATCATAGTAAGCCTTGTGCGTCTAATAAAATATTGATTTCCTCTCATCCAATAATTTATGTCTTCAATTGGCTTGATCGGGCACCCTGCTATTTGTTCACAAGATACAGCCATCACTAAGGGAGTTAAGGCCTTTTTAGAATAAGAATGTGCTGTTGTTTTTTTTTAAAAGATAATACATTCATATGCAGCTTTGAACAGAGCGTTATTACAGATAGATGAATCCCTGCAAGGCAAGCACGGTTGCCATACCCAGGGGAAACACAATTTTATTTTTACACTTAGCTGAATTAATTTATTGAGTTGGTGCACGCTATAGTTAAAGGTCACTACACACACATAATTTCTAATAGCTGCAACTTTTAATGTGAATTCTCAAGTGCCCTAAATAGAAAAATGAAAGCTAGGTTGAAGACAATGGGGTTCTCCCCTTCTGTGCTCAGATGAAGACTTCTTCAATACCTTCTTTATAAGAATCTTCGTGGTTTAGCACCTCATCCTAAACTTAATACTTTTCCACAAATGGCTGATAGCAAGGAAGAAATACAATTATCTCAGGACAAAGAGGTTATTTTCAGAGCTCTGTATTGTCTGCTTGGCATCAGTTTTCTATAATACTTGATATTAGCATGACATATATAACACGTATATAATTGGACTACTTGCTGCACTGTATTCAGACTCTGATCTTATTTATATCTTTGCTGTAGAAGGTTTATATCCACATGTGGTGACCGACCAGCACAGCCGTAGCCTTTTTTTACCGTCTGGTGCAGACACTGGTAGTGCAAATGCTATTGGCAGCAGCAGTTCGCCAACAATGAATATAGAAGAAAAATGGGTATTTGGGAAAGAATGGCCATTAAAATCTATGTTTTTATATTCATTAGAAAATAGAGACTGTGCTGGTGACCTGTATTTAAGATGACATAATACCAGTTAGGTAGGGGTGGCCACGCGATACAGGATCTATCTTGTCATGGTTTCCCGTAATTCAAGAAAGGGAATTTTCTTGGCTATGGTGATTCTCTGCAAAGCCACTTTCCAGCAGTCTTAGGTGCCTGCGCATGTATACCTGCACGCATGCTGCTCCTCTGCTGACCGCGTGCAGTGCGTCCTCAAGGAGAAGAGATGCCCAATACAAGAAAAGAGCAAAACAACATCCCAGAATGACAGCATGATAGGAGAGGGGAGAGTGTGGGCATAGTGACTCTGGCCTAGCAGATAAGCCTCTACCTTAATCAAAAGTCCTGTATGTGGCTTAGTATGAATGGCAAGTACAGCTACTGCTAATACTAATTACATAAACCAACAGTTCGGCACAGGATCAGGCCTGTACGCTCCTTTAGTATCTGTTTCATTTGATCATGATCCCACAAGATCAGGAATTTCAGATACCTTCCTTATCGACAAAACTTTCTGGCACATATTTTCTCATTCTGTCTTGAATGGCATAGAGTGAAAATGATTGGGATGTCTGTTTTTCTTTTGGTTAATTATACAACCACTTGTTCTTGAAAAAAAGATTGTGTTAGTGGGAAATGATAATGATAATAACAACAACAATAATATTAATAATTGCCGTGGTGGGAGCTATTGAGCACATTACCATAATATATTCTGAGATTAAAAACTAAACCTGGTTCCAACACTTCAAAGAGTCTTGCAGTTACAGAGTCTGAAGCTGAAATCGTGTTTTCTTGCCAAGGATTTATATTCCCAGAAGCTGAACGTATTGCTAGTCCTCCTGGCCCGTTATTGATTAGTTCTATTTTTGATGCTGATAAGCGTTGTTGGCATTGTTCACAACTACAGACCACGACAATGTCAATACTAATTGAGGCGAGAGCATGCATCCTCCCTGCGTTCAGCTCTGGCACAAATTATTATTCCTCGACTGCAAAAGGGAAGGATGAAGGACATTTTTCAAGGTTCTTGAAAGGGAAGTATAAATAGAAGAACTCAAAACGCCGCCATTTCCTTGTTTTAATTCTTGATTTCCTTACTTTATCTGATAACGTGAAAACGGGTTTAGTCTGCGGGTAGGAATGACAAAAGAATAAACCAAAATAATGTGTGCATTTTTAAAGCAATGGCACGCTTTACAGAAAATACAAATACCCCCAAGGAGCAGATGCATTAAAACAATCTGAGGATACACAAATGTGTGGGGTACTGAACTAGGGGTTATAACTGGATGATTGCCTCCTCTTTCTCTTGTTTATTGTACTGGCTAAGGGAAATAATGAGTTTCAAGTTTTTTTATTATCAGAAGACTTTGGTAACTTTAATTAAAGAAAGCTTTAGATAAGCGTGGTAACAGACTACACGCATACAAACCAATTCTGGAAATTTCTGTGTGTTTCTGGTGGTGCTCTGAGACCCTCTGACAAAAACTGTAGGCTGAGTATTCAGTACCAGCAATGGGATCTAGAGCTAGAGCCAACACGTCTTCCATCTTTGCTACCCATGTTCTCTCCTGTCATCAAAGGACAAGTTTTGTCACGGCTCAGAGAAGTGCTGTCACAACCCGCTATCTGAAGTCACAGTGTGGAAGCAGAACAGGTCAGTGGCAGATGTCACTGATGTGTCAACAGATGAAGAACCCTCAGAAATGGCAGCTATTAAGCCTTTCCAAAGCTTCCTGTGAATGTCCTCACTACTCACCCTAGGAAATTTTTCAGCTGCGTGTGCAGTGCTGTCCACGTGTCCATCCCACAGCAGCCTGGCTGTCCTTGTAGCTGTGCTTCCTTGGCAAGCTGTACTTAGAGGATAAGCAAGCAACGACACGCTAACTCCTGAGGGAGCAGGAAAGATTTTTTGTGGATCTTGCATCAAGCTCCATGGTCAACAGCTCAGAGAACTTTTAATTAGGTATAGCTCATCTAATCCTTTGAGTACCTTGTTGCTTGCATATCTATGAAAACATTTCCAAGCAAATAAATACATTTAATACTTTCCTTGTTGCCTCTCATATCTGAGAATATCAAGAAAATTTCTCAACAATGAAAGCTGATTATAGATTAGCCACCTTAATGATAGAAATTTCTTCATGTGGTCTGTTGAAATGAGACTAATGAAAAGACAGTGGGGAACAAGTCCGTAGGAGAAGGGGATGATGGAGTCATGTCATTATTAGTTAGTGCTATTGTAACTCAAGTTCTGAAATGTGGATATTTACTTCTATTTTTAAGACTCTAGATGTAGATTTCATACTTATGTATTAAAAAAGCATTATTGATTCCTTAATTAGGTATTCAATGGATTAATGGGGTTTTTGCCAGTGAATTTAGCTCATGCATAATTAACTTATACTGGTATTCCCACAGTCTGATTCATGGCTGAATTTCTAAAACATGGTTTCATTTGGTACCCTAGCTTTCATTACATGTCTTTTACCTTAACTATCACTGCAGTGATGGATTTCCTAAAAATAGCCTGTGAACTATATATCAGTCTTTGCTGAGTCCACAAGACTAGTGGAAGACTCTCAGCCCAAGAAACTTACACTCAGTAGATGGTGCAGGACAAAGAAATTTATTTTTTTATTTTAACTAACACAAACCCACCTCATTCTCTTATTTTTCTGCCTTCCATTGCACAGAGGAAAAAGCATCCTGTTCTCAATAGTAGTTGTTATTCCTGCCCAGCACAGCACCCTACAGTTATTCATACTGTGTTTATTCCTATATAACTATTAATATGATGTAAGGGCTCAGCGAGATTCTTCTCATTATCCTTCCCAAATGAGAGCAAAATGAACTAGCAGTGAAATACCAAGAGCTAAAGCAGTGTGTGGGAGAACAGTATGGTGCTAAAAGGTTAAGGATCTGTCCTGCTGGCCCTCTGAGGATGCCTATGACAATTTTCCAGTGAGTGTGCCCCAAGCAGAGTGCTGAGTGACACCTAGCATTTATAAGTTGGAAGCTTTCCTGAAATAAAAGCCTGACGTGAGCTGATGGAAAGAGCCAGAGCTCCTCACAGCAGCCACAGGAGGCTTTACTATCCAAACGCTAGCTTCGTAATAGATGTAAAGCTGCCTGGCTCCACTGAAAATATCTTCTCCTTATGCCCAAGATTCTTCATTTTCATTTAAGTATGAAAGCAGATTGAGAGCTTTAGGTGGGTTTCCTGGCAGACCACAAATCAATTGAATAATCTTTTTTCCTAGTTAAACAGAAAAGCAAAAAATTGACCTTAATGTTTTGTCTCAAATGGGAACATTTCATTGTGGCTTTGAGTTTTGAAATAGTAACATTTTCAAAACATTAGCAAATTTTATAAAGAGACAACTCTTTCAAATAATCTGGCATGCTTGTTTTAGAAAATGCCAAAAGAAAGCAGTACTGTTTTTACAAATGTCTTCTAAATTACGTGGCTTAAACGGATATGAATTCATAAATGTGTTCTAGTTATCTATTTTTTTAAATAAATACAGTTTTCCTTTTGCCTATCTCCAAAAAAGGAAACACGTAAGAAATACTGCTCAAAAAAAAAAAAAGCCACAAAAATAGGAATTTATGTATGTGTAGACAACACATCTCAAGGAACTTTAAACAGCTATAAATGATTATTTTTTTTTTGTCTGTATGTGCATTTATGTTATAAGCTATTCTGCATAACACTTCTATTTTATCTGGAGGTTGGAGAAGTCAAGCAAATGGTGAATTTAAGACTGGTCCACCATTTGAAACATTATATTATCCCATTTGAAACATTATTATCTAGGTATGAATGCAGGAAAATAGAGGTAAGACCTGTATGCATCTACAGACCATCATGGCCTCATGGTCTCCGCATCGTAAAAATACTTAGTCCTTTGCATGTCCACCTGGGACAAGAGTTGGGAACTGCATGGGTCGTAGATCTTGGCACCATGATTCTGATTTGAAAGCTGATAAAAGGGCATTTTACAGGATCCTTAGTCAGCCAGGGCAAACCACTGTAACACCAGCAAGGCTGTCTTTCCTTGGAATGCAGGTTCTGGGTGCTGGCAGTGTGGTGGGATGTCAGCAGTGGCACTGCTGATAGCAGTGACTGTGGTTACAAAGACAATAACCAAGCTGATCAGAAGTGCAAAGTGCTCTTGCCAGCTTTTGGGGAAAGGCAGTTAGGGCAAACTGGAATCCTTGTAACCAAATTGCTACTAACTGGAACTGCCTGAATTCAGAGATGAACCCATTGACTTTCTAAAAAGTGCCACTGAAGGTAAGTAGAAGTAGGTGAATGTGGCTCCAGGACCTAGGGACATTTCAAACATGAGATGGTCACAGGTTTCTCAGGAACCACTCAATCAAGTCAGTATTATGTCTAAACTTCTAGTTTTCTGAGCAAAGCTGATTTAGCTGGCTATAGTAATTTCTTGAAATTCAACGTGACTGTAGATCACAGTATTCTAAGGTAAGGTAAAGATGTGACGTTTATTCTAATAAACAACTTTTCATGTAAAACCACGTTTTCTAAGTTACTTTGGTTGTATATTAAGAAGTTCTTCAGAGAAGTAATTAACAGCGAAAAAATAACCCAAATAACAGGAAAAACAAAAAAGGGGAAGAAACTCAGAAGGCTGCAGTAAAAAGGAACCTGGGTTCCATGACATCAGTTTATTTCGGCATCGCATGTAAATGAGACTTCATGGTGGTCAGCTCTGGACTTCAAGCTCTGAGAAAATTCTCCTGAATCGTGCTTGTGGCTGTCATTGTGGTAAATGTGTCCTTTCTGACCCAGCCAAAATACTGATGCTTAGTGAGCTTTTTTTTTTCCTTCCCCAACAACATGACACTTCCCTGTATCGTGCAGTGGCTCAGGGTTGCTTACGTTAGTAATAAAGATGTGAGGAGGTGAGCAGAGATTATTTTATAAATATTCTTCTGAACATATATAAGGGAGCAAGGTGGAGCAATATAAAGAATGAACTTGGAAAAAAGACAAAAGAAAAGAAGGGAATGGATGTCAAGGACTAGTGAAATGGAGGCAGGAGGAAAAGGAAGAAGAGGAGTCTAATGCTTCATATTGAATGGATTTGTACAACCGAATATTTAATTTTTTTCTTTGTTAAATTTAATATTTAAATACATATGATTGAACCAGCAAAATGAGAGTTGATGGTGTACTACAGGACACTATTGGCATTTTAGTGGCCAGGTATGTCCTGATGGCAAAAAGAGAAGTACATATAGTTTAATGCAGGGTTTATTAGCTTTAATTCCTTGTTTTAGTTGCAGACACTTGGAATCATCTCAGAGTATCACATTATTGAAATGTCATTTTTTTCATATGAATAATATAGCTTAGAATAAAAACTGAGCACACAGGAGCAAAGTTAATAAATGCTGAGAATTTTATTCATTCCATACTGCTTCCTGAAACACATAAATCACTTTGAAATGAAGACCAAAATTGTTCAAAAAGCTAGCCAATTAAGGAATATTTTGCCTTCTAGGGTTGAGAAGATTCATAGGTGTCACTGAAGTAATGAAAGAAGCTTGTGTAGCTGTTCTTTCTGGTCTTAATACACAGAAAGAAGAAAACCATGAATATAGCAAAGGATAAAGGAATATTGATTGTAGTTACAGGGAGGAGAAGAAAGTAGTAGCATCAGCTAAAACTGTAACCGGCCTGGTGTACTGGTTTGGGCTGGGATAGAGTTCATTTTCTTCTTAGTAGCTAGTTTGGGGCTATGTTTTGGATTTGTGCTGAAAATGGTGTTAATAACAGAGGAATGTTTTAGTTATTGCTGAGCAGTGCTGACACAGAGTCAAGGCCTTTTCTGCTTCTCACCCCACCCCACCAGCGAGGAGCCGGGGGGTGCACAAGAGGTTGGGAGGGGAAACAACTGGGACAGCTGACCCCAACTGACCAAAGGGATGTCCCACACCATATGACGTTATGCTCAGCATATAAAGTTGGGCGAAGAAGAAGGAAGGGGTGGACGTTCGGAGTGATGGCGTTTGTCTCCCCAAGTAACGGTTACGCGTGATGGAGCCCTGCTGTCCTGGAGGTGGCTGAACACCTGCCTGCCGATGGGAAGTAGTGAATGAATTCCTTGGTTTGCTTTGCTTGCGTGCACGGCTTTTGCTTTACCTCTTAAACTGTCTTTGTTTCAACCCACGAGTTTTCTCGTTTTTACTTTTCGGATTCTCCCCCACATCCCACCAGGGGAGAATGAGCGAGCGGCTGGGTGGGGCTGAGCTACCCACCGGGGTTAACCCGCAACAGCTGGTAAAGGAGTTAACAGGAGAAGCAAGCCTAATCCTTCTGGGAAGCAGATATGGTGAGTGTAAAGCACCTGAAAAGCTTTACTCTAATGTGAGCTCCCAGGAGAAAACGGGGAAGAACCAGTAATGCTCAGGATACGGAGCTGAATACTGCAGAGACTGAAGAAGTGATGTGGAAGAACATGACTCTAGTGCAGCAACTGAAAGGTCCGATCACTGAGAAAACATGCAGATGAAAATGATTTATTGTACTTCAGGGAAGTGAATGTCTGCAAAGAAATAAAAAGGTAAAGCATGAATCTCTTTGAGGGAGTTATTCAGCAGTACAAAGCGCATTCTGATGCACGTGGAGGCTGACAATAAGAGCGCTGCAGCCTTGGGAACTCATCCGCTATAAACGCCCGAGGAGAGGAGCTGACTGATTGCAGGGGTGAGTTCGAACTGCTGGTGAAATGTGTCATCCATGTGCTGGTGTGATACATCAAATACGGTGTTCTGGCAGACACAGAGGAGCATTACAGCAGCTCCCAGTGAGCACTGGTGGTACCCTCGAACTGGTGCCAGTCCCAAGAACAGAACTCAGCTAGGACACAAGAAGAAAAAGGCTAGTGGGATAAGTTTGGGAGTGAGGGACTATCAGGCTAGAGGCTGGAAGAGCCTGCTTTGTTTAGCAATATAGATAGATGCCTGTTGCTTGTACATATTGTATGTACGTATTTATACTGGAATAAATACTGGGAAGAAAGGAGACACAGCTAAACAAAAAAGTTGTTACAAAGAAAAGTAAGCATAAACCAGCTGTTAATAAATCCAGGCTGGAAGAAAGCTCGCAAGGCTCAGTGTTAGGCCTTTTGTTTCCAGCTCCCGGGTCTGATGATGCACAGCCTGACAGCCTGCAGCAGCTCGAGGCAGAGGCTGCAAGGATCATGACGGCTCAGCCCAGCTTCATGGGAACTCGGGCGCAGCAGCCAGCTCTGCTCCCGGACTCCCTTTTCTTCTGTATAAGAAACACATCTTTAAATTAGGATTTTTTTCTGCTTTTCTATAAAGCCTGGCTAAACAGACCAAAATCGCCACCTAGTGAGGATAGTCTCTCAGCTCACTCATTTCAGACAGTCTGCTGTAAATACGATTTAGACAATCATCTCTATGTAATATTTTGCTGCATTTCTTTGAGTGAAAATGCTACATAATACTTTGCAAGAACAAATCAAACATTTAAGGAAAAATTAATGTGCTGAGGTGACAGGAAAGCAGGCATTTTCCAGAAAATAATATGTATCCAAGCATAGGGATTCCTACCACCTCTCGCTGCACTCAATAAGGTGCTTACTTTAATGTCTTTGGAGTGTATTTACAGGGGTCTTGAGTGAAGGGCCAGACTTAATGTCTGCACTTGGTGTCTTATGCCTCCTGTACAGGTGGTGCTTCAAAGGGTCTCCGAGTTCTTGGTCGTGGTTTCTCTGAATGAATTGCTAAAAATAAATAAACTGCATAATTGGCTAAAAACCAAAGAAGTATCCAGATGTGGTTTCACTTGTAGTATGTAACGAATTAAAATGAATACATAACAAAGAAAAGATAAACCTACACTTACAAAGCTAGCAATTTTTTGCAAAGGCTTCCAGTTAGATCCATTTTGCAGGTTCCTTCAGCTTGACCTGAGTGACTGAACAGGAATTTGTAGTCTGCAAAACTTTTCATAGCTACCAAATAATTCTTGAAGTTTACACTTTTCTGTTATTTCTACCCTTGACACCCTTTGTGGGTTGCTTCCTGTCACAGTGAAGAAATAAACTGAATGTTAAGCTTTGGAAAAATGTATGGCAAATCACTGCTAAGAAATAATGACATTTAAAATATACTGTATTTTGGATCCTTTTTTTCCCTTTCCACATTTAGGCATTTAAAACTCAGATTGTCAAGACTCTTTGTGCATTGATAAACATAAACCACAAGAAAAAGTAAGGGAAAATACACAAGAACCTCTGGATACAGGAGCTGTAGCTTTCAAATAACCACATGAAAAAAATCTGAAGAAATCATGAGTATAAATAACCGTGAGACAGGAAGAATCAGGTTTTTTTTCTCAGATAAAGTTATTTCCCTTGACTTCCCTTGGTAGAGATGGAGTTGTGATGCTTACTGCTGATAAATATTTCCAGATCTTTTTGAAACTGCATATGCCAGGCTTATCCAAAGTAAAATTTTGAATCTACTAGTGATGTAATAGGGATTCAAAAAAACTTCAGAAGTGAATTTTTCCTTTCCAAAAGGAGCTAATTTTAAACTGCTAAATGCTACTGTCCAAATTTATTTCCTGCTTTCCACAAAAATAAATCATCCTCTAAGTGTGAACACTAGACTTACTGATGAAATGTGCTACTCAAACAGAACATGGGGAATTACAATGGCTGCAAATTTCAATGCGAGGTTAAATGTTGAGTCACTGGCAATGCCTTCCGAATACATTGTAGTATCTTACTACTTCTGTTAGATATGGACTGGATTGAGACACTGCATTGTGCACCAACAGCCATACAGATGGGGAAGGAAGGCCGGCGCTGATGATGTCAAAACAGGTGTCCAAGAAGTTACATCCTGTATTTCACACATTTCTGGCACTAATCTGTAACGAATGTGAATGCAGTATTGTTTCCCTGTACAACATCTCAGTATGAAGCTTTTTCTTAGGTTGGTTACGCTACAGAGAACCTGTAGTAGGTTCACGTACGCTGACTGAGCTGCCAGACAGTGACGTGCTAATTCTCCGCATGGCAGGAAGGAGAGCTCACTTCTGCCTGCATGGGGTTACTGTGAATGTACCAGCAGTCATCGATAGTTTGACCTTTTCTGGGTTTTTCTGCTGCGCTGCATTCTGAGAAAGAGCAGAAACTTCAGTTTACTGAGGATTATTTATCGTGTTGTACTCCATGAGGATAAGCAAAGAAGATGGGCGAAGCCATGCGTTTATTCCCTCATTCTGAGAATACAATGAATCTCAGGAATTGCTTCATAGATATTTGGCATAGTAGGAGTTCCTCTTGCCTTCTAAGAATTAGGGCTTTTTACCTTCTTTTCCGTTCAGTAGTCCTTGGGTCTCCTAAGGTGAAAAGATACCTCAGAAGATGAGCTGCCATGAGCCAGCCCACCTTGTGAGACCCTGGAGATGTCATATGTGAGATCTGGTGCCCCAGACTAGAGTAGTAGTAGGAACAGTGGGGTGTCAAGGGAACGACAGGAAAACAGTGGGGAAGAGCTGTGTCCTGAGGCTGTTGGCTGCCCACTCTCACACCCAGTAATCACCTGTTGTGTGTCTGGATGGAGTGCGGCAAGGTGAAGTGGAAGAGACTGTAAGAGCTGTGGAGCCAGGAGGGTGACCTGATGTGGGTGCTCTACTGCTTTGGCTCAGTTTTCCATCTGGCATCTGAAAGTAGTCTGTTCAAGGGAATACGAGGGGAGTATTTTCACTGCATTTTCACTGGAGTTGTCTTTTCCAACCCTACCTTTTTTCTTTCCACTCCATTGGAGTGGAGCCGCTAATCTCTGCAACTTCCCCAGAAAAGACAATCTCATCGGCCACGCCGCCTCAGTCTCATCAGTTCGTTTCATTTAAGGATGTGAGCCTAAGGGATTCTGCCCACGCCACGTTTACAGGATGAACTGTGTTTTCCTTAGTGTTTCCTCACACATAATTAAGTATGTGAAACAGAAGACAATGCACGGACCTCTCCTTTAGACTGTAGTTTTCTGGATTTAGTACTTGCCGTGACATCTGCTAAGGTACCAGCTATCAGATGAAGGAAACTGAGGCGACAATTTTTCTATTAGCTCAAGATATCCCTGAGATAGGATTGGGATTGAGACACAAATAAACTCTGTGATAAAATGCTAGGAATTTGCAACAAGATTGTTCCTGGGTGTAGTTCTTCATGCGGGGTCGGAAAAACAGCCATTACTTTGCACATCTGTTGTTAAAAGGGAGGAAGCTTTTAAACAGTGAGAAATGACAGGTAAGGTCAAAGTTCTACAAGAAATCAAAATAAAGCTTCAGCTGGGATGGAATATAGCACAAATTTGGGGATATTAGGACCAGCTCTTGGGAAAAGCTTGTGAAAGTTGCTTGTGACAAATGAACTTCAGTATCTCATCTGAAAGGCAATGTGCCACATCTAGATGATCTGAAGAGCCATAGAGAAAACTCTGATTACTGCACCCCTGTCTTGTTTACTTTACCTTCATATGTAATGAAGATAAAACTAAATGTGATGTTTATATATATATGTGATTGGACACTAATACAGTATCTGGGTGTGTTTTTACCCAATCTGTCACCACCTCAATTGTTCATGCAGCAACAGATCTTGACTTTACCAGGAAAACAAAACAATGGAAAAGAAAAGAATCTTTTGTCCTGGTATTGAATCTCTATCCAAGTAGTTGCTATAGCAATAACATTTCTCAAAATACTAAATTTAAAGTAACAGCTCCTGAGAGCTAGCTCAGCTCATGTGAGACATCATCTTTTTTTTTTTTTCAGTTTCTCTCACACTCCATTTAAAGAAGCTGGGAGTCTGTATTTCCATCACCAAAATACTCAAAGTTAATTTTAAAAACAGAACAAAAAAGGGATTGACCTATTTTCCCACTTTTTCTTTTTGCAGGTGTTTGACACCTCCCACTGTTTTAGCATTCCCATTCCACATTAGTATTGTGATTAGTATATATGCGTGCACTCTGATGTTCAGTGAGCGCTGCTATGGGACACGTGTTCTAGCTCCGCTGTACGCAGGCTGGATAGAGGCTGCAGGTGACACGCTCTGCTGGCAGTGCCTCTGGCTTGGCACAGATGAGGATCTGACTGTGTCTCGGGCAGTGTCTTTGTAATTCACCTGGATCAGGCTTTTTAGGTGTCATTTGATACGGCCTTTTCTTTACTGCTTTCTGTTTGTTTTTTGTTGTTGTTGTTTTGTTTGTTTTTTTTTCCCACAGCCCCAGTCCAGAACAGACTTTATATCTTTCTAGGATATTACAAGATTTAGGTGAAATAGCTTGGTTACTTTTAATTCACAGCTGAGCAGCCAAAACCTCCCTGTGTCAGCTTAGGCTAACAACTTGTCAGTAACACAGCCGTTGGGGTGCAGCAATAAAAGAAAACCCTTTACGATATGCACAAGGGGTTTCGCTCTCTTTCCCCTTATCAGCTGGGGCGTCACTTATCAGATCCTGCCTTGGATCAGCGCCGTCGGGGACCCTGCAGGTGCGGTGGAGCGGGCGGCCTTGGGCAGGGGCAAGCTGCCATCTCGCAGGGCTCTGGGACCATGAGGAGCTGCCTCTCACGCAGAAGGAAAGCCCCGGCGCCTGGCAGCTCTGGCCTGTGGGTGCAGCAGCTGCCCCCGGCTCTGCTGAGCTCAGAGCCACGCTTTGCCTTCCTTCCCCGCAGCCTTGTTCTGCGCAAGCAGATCTGCTGTTGTGGTCCCAAGCGCCCGAACACTCCCACCCGTGTTCTCTCTCTATGCTGTGTGGGGGCGGGCAGCAAATGAAGTTTGCGCCTTTACCACCTTAGAAAATAGAGCACTAGACTGATGATGGAACTTGTAAGTAATATGGAAAGCGGCACATGGCTAAACTATGGCCCAATGCTCCCCTCTTTACTGGCATTAAAATAAGAGTTACATCACTGAAGATTGTCACTAGACTAATCAGAATTATTTTAGTAGCGTCATTCTCCGTGAATGGAAACAGGAAGTGGAATATATCAATCTCGTAACTCAAATTCGCGCTTCCCTTCATCTTTCTCAGTGGCTTTGAAGTTAGATTTGTTAGAGACTCAAAAAAAAAAAAAAAAGGCTAGGCAAGAGTCTCTGTTAGCCTACAACCATGTGAGTCAGGACTGACCCCACTGACATTAACAAAGCAAAGCTGATGTGTAGCTACATCAGGAAACAATAATGATCTGCATCATGAATGCGGTGATGCAGGTTGTGGCTAAGGTTCTAAGAAAAACAAATTAAATGAAGTCTGAAATTCCACCAGCTAGGTCACCACAGTTCACTGAAAAGCTCCCAACTTACGAAGCTGAGCTATATCTTTGCTGGACTTTTGGCAGATGGATTTTGCTTTAAGTGAATTATTGATATATAAATTCACCTCTGCTGTTACTATGCCAACAATATCATTTGGCACTGACATTTCACACCCCGTGGATATTAACGAAATTACCATCACAGCCCTTTTATTTATTCATATTCTTATTGTATAGATTGGGAAGTGAGAGAGGAACTAGTGACTCACTGAGGCTGTACATTAATGCTTTTAGGCATTGTCTGTGAGGAAAATGGAGTTTGAATGCAGGCATTTCTTCTTGCCATTAAATAGACATTTGGATTTTATAAACTCTTTTCTGTACGGAATGTCCTTGCTTCGGGAAGAGTTCCTGTGAATTTGCACTTGTTTTTTTGCCTGCACAGCCATCAGGAATTCTAAAAGGAATATTCAATAACAATAATCCAGCATGGATTGGAGCCTGGATGAAGACATTTACTTTTCACTATGCCATTTCTGCATAGTGAAAAGCACCTCTCCTGTAACACTGCAATTTTAAAAAGAACATAGATGTTCACTTTCATACGGTAAATTTGGTACAGCCGGGACAAACAATTTTGGAGAGAGAATGAAAAAAAGTGTAAATTTTTAGGTATGTAAGAGTAATGAGGTAAATACAGAAATGATTGAAGTACAGGACATTGTAGTCTTTATATCTAAAAGTTTCCTCATTTCTCCAGAGGGTTGTGATTTGAACACATAGACTGAGCATTTCAGAACAATCTAAGGGGTTAGGTACCTACATTTTATTATCATAAAGTGATAGGATCCTGAACTTATCTGAGCTTTTTCGTGAGGCCCAGCCATCGTCATTGTTTTCCTTTATCTTGAAGTGGATTTTCAGCAATGCAGGGAGGTACTATAGGAAATAATGCTATGAAAAACATCCACACATACCAATGTAAGCTGGTCCAAGCTATGGTTTTCATGAGCACTGGTGGGATATTAAAAAGTATAAAATCTCAGAGCCAAATTTTGTGGAAATTAAGCACAGTCAGGGCCCTAAGTTTACCAACAGTCGGCGGTCTCTTCTCCTGCTTCCTTGGGGCTGGTTGCCTGTGCAGAGGCCAGTGCTGACGTGGTGCGGCCGTGCCTGGCCTCGTACCTTGCTGATCCCGACCTTGCCTTCCTGACTTGGCTTCCTGGCTTGACCTCAGACCCGCCTCCTCACTTCGGATTTGTCTGGTGATCACAGAGCTGTTGGCCAACGCTGGTGGCCAACGCTGGTTACCATCACTGGACCTGCTCTGCGTGCCTTGCTGGGGTGCCGTGGGACCACGTGGCTTCTTGGTGAGGATGCTGCCCAGCCTGCCTGGCTGTCACCCTCAGCTCCTGGCTCCCCGTCCCTTGCAGAGCACCCAGCTCTCACTACTCCCTGACGCACAAGTTAAATTTGACTCAGTTTTGTTGCTTTGTTTTAGTTTTCATTATTCTTTATTCAAAATAAATTAAAAACCCCAGTAGAATTAACTTTCCAACCTTTCTGGCATGTGAAAGGTCTGGAAATGAACCACTGAGTTCTTTTTTCCATGAAGTTACAGTGAAGCTCGGTTCCGCTTTTATGCCAGTGCTGCAGTGAAATTTCACATTCTGTTGCAAAATACATAGGTCAGCACAGGAACATATCCTGGTGAAGTAACTCACACTGCTGCTTGCATACTCTTTCCTTCATAACATATAAGAAGGTATTACAGCAAAAAAAAAACACATCAAAAGAAAACAAAATCCAGTAAATGGAAACAAAGAAGGGAAAGGAACATACTTTTTTTGAGAGGAAGGCAACAGCCAGAATAGTGACATACACAGTTCACCGGATCACAGGACAGTTCTGGTCGGAAGGGACCTCAGGAAATCTCTAGTCTAACCTTCTGCTCAAAGGAAGGTCAGCTGTGAGGCCAGACCAGGTTGCTCAGGGCTTTGTTCAGTTGGCTCTTGAAAACCTGTCAGGATGGAGCATGCAGAACATCTTGGTGCAACCTGCTCCACTGCTTGGCAGTCCTCATAGTTCAAAAGTTTTTCCTTGTATCAGCTCTGACCCTTATTGCTTCAATATCATTTCTTGTCCTCCTGCTTGCTCTCCCATGGAGAGCTTGGCTCCATCTTCTCAATACCCTCCTTGCAGGTACTGCAGTTAGGCCTTTTCTTCTCTAGGCTGAACAAGCCCAGCCTCCTCAGCCTCTCAAGTTCCCCTCTTGGAATGTGAAATTAATTAAAAGTATAAACAGACACAAACGGGAACTCATGAAAACAACGAAAGCGACCCTTTGTAATGGAGAAGTTTGTAATTTACATGCAGAGGGATCTTCTCATAAGAATTTCCATATTGTTTGTGACCACTGTAAGCTCATCCTCCAAGTATAATGTCAGACCTAGAAGTGTGCTGAAAAAGTGCCGGTCAAAATCTTTCCACTACACAGACTTGCTAGAGGGGGATTTTTTTGATGGAAAGAAAACTTTTTTCCCTATGAAACTGGACAACCACCATAACCAAACATTCTTCCTGGCAACTGGACAAAATTGAAAGGGTTGTGAGAGGAGAAAAAAAAGACTTTCCATGGTGTTCTAACTCTTTTCAGAGGGCTGAGTGCCCGCTGCTGCCAGGGCACCACGCAGCCGCTGCAGGGGCCTGCGCAGGAACAGGTCCCTGAATTAACAGCTGCACTTTTGTGCTAACTTCAGTCAGCCCTTTCAATATGCGGGTTCTTTTGCTGCCATTCTTATTGTTTGTTGGTACACTCGTGTTCTTTGCTGGTTTGTCAGTATTGCTTGTTGGTTTGTTGTTTGACTTTTTTAAAACTGGCAGGCTGAGCGCCTCTAGCTGAGGCCTCCAGGTGCAGTTAAGTAAATGATACAAACCTTCGTGCTCTACTGACTCCTCAAACGTAGCCACACTCCAGATTTCGGTCATAACAAGCAAGGCTAAAGGCTGGTCCTTTCAATCCTGCATATATCAGGAAAAATTTAATCCGAGTTAAACCACCAGTGGCTAGAATCTGGTTCTTTATAGGCACTTGCAGAAATGAATCTTCAACTATCTGAAACCCAATATTGATATTGTAATGAAACTGCATGACATATGGTTATACATTAGAACATATATTTTTCCAAAGAAAACAAATGCTGAAAAGCTTAAAAGCAGGTAAGTACCCGTCCACATGAGGTAAACAATTTTAAGAAGTGGCTACTTTCAGGGGTATGCTGAATGACTTGAGTCATTACTGAAACACAGGAACCATCATAGCAGCATAAATTACACCATGACATTAGAGAGATTTACCACCCTCCCTCTGTCTGCTCCTTTGTCAATCATTTGAATGATCTCCATGTCTGTGTGCGCTTTATTCACTTCTATCACAGTACTGATTAAAAAAAAAAATCCCTTTTGGGGCTCCTTCCCAGCTAAGTTTTAGGTTTCTACTAAAACTGGAAAACAAATGACTAGGTTAAGAGGACTTCAGCCTTCCTCCTGTTGAGTACGTGCATGCCCAGCATGCAGGCTAGCTAGCAAGCTGCGACAGGAGGCAGTTCTGTGGGGGATCCTCAGTAATTTTGTCAGCGTGACATCTTTCTTGGTCATCTTTCCTGACTGTGTGTTTGTTTGTTCACATTGATTTATGTACCATGCCTGATTTAAAGATATGTGTTGATGCTCCATCGATCTCATTGACCCTGTAATAAGTTCTTATTAGCTCCAGCTACTGGTTTCACGTAGATTAGTAATCTATCTGTGACTTTTGGGGTATTTCCTAGATACAGACTGGGGAAGAATTTTTCTTTCTTTCCCCTTTAGGTTATCCAATTTTGCTTTGAATGTGCTCGCTCAGGCATTTTTGACAGTCTCTGTTTCAGAGGAAGTTTTGTAGGTGGTCAGCACACTGCTCTTTGTGGCAGAACTGCACAGAGGATGGTCTTTCACTTGGTCTCCCTCACGTTTTCGCAGGCACAAGCAACACCTGAGCAAATTCAGTATGTCTGTTCGTGCAGTTTCACTCACAAAGCAGTAAAGAATGGGATCGGCAATGCAATTCAAACTTGTTAAGGCCTGTGTGATTCTGTAAACCTTATACATCAACTGCAAAAGCTCTGGGTCAGTGGTGTCAGGTTCTCTGATGCTGCGAATAAGCAATATAACGTGATAAGGAGTGAAGCAAACAATGTAAGTAACTGTGATATTCAGAATAAGTTTCTTCACTTTTTTCTTTTCTTCATCTACTGTGGCTTGATTACACCTCACTACTTGGTAGATTTTACGGTAGCAAAACATGATGATTATCAAAGGGACCAGGTACCCTGAGCATATCCGGAATAAATTTATCCGTGCCTGCCACAATTCCAGGGGGTATTTCTCATAGCATAACGTATGATTAGTGAAATTGCAAGGATCATTGAATACTTCTTTGTTCACCAATATGACTGAATTCAAGATGCTTTCCAGAAGCCAAACAATTATGCTGACAATGAACGAAAATCTTCTTGTTCGCAAGTGCTGGAGCTTCAAGGGGTGAACTAATGCAAGGTACCTGTCAACAGAGATGCAAGCAAGGAACGCAGTGCTGGTGTAGAAATTCATATACATCAGGAAGGCAGAAATCCGACAAAGCAAGGCAGAGAGCCTCCAGTTATCTCCATTCCAGGCATAATCAATCCAGAGAGGCAGAATCAGAGAGTACAAAATGTCAGCCAGGTATAGGCTGAAGAGGTAGACGGCTAACTCATTCTTTTTCCTCACCTGAATGCAAGATGCATAGAGGGATATGCAGTTGATGGGAATACTGATCATCATCACAATGCTGTACACAAATGGAAACAAATACTTATCCAGGGTGTGATCATCATGGCACTTAGTAGTGTTGTTCATTGTCCACCCCGAGTATTATCTTTGGGCTAATTCCAGCCTGCATGCAATAAAAATCCCTCTGTAGTCTGATGGGTGGTCATCTGTTAGTTCTTCAGGACCTGGTTGGTAAGATTCCAGCCTTCTGTTACCAAAAAGGAAAAATGTCAGCTGTAACAACATTTTTGTTTGTTTTTTATGGGCTTCTTGATGGGTGTCTTTTTTCAGAAGAAAGAAGCTGTGTTTGTAGGAGATCAAAGGTTTTAAACACTCCTGAAGTTAGGAGTGCATAGGAGGAGGAACCCAAATGTCTAAGGTGGTCAAGGTCAGTCAGATGCAAGCTTCTACAGCAGAAGCAGGATGAGTAGTTAAGATAATTCCAGAGGGGTAGGGTCCTGCAATCCCAGGTCTCTCTTGTGGGAGAGCTGAAGGAGATCAGAAAGTGCACCAGAAATAACAGAAATGCACTTTCTATTATTCTGGTGAGCAGAACAGGGTTTTGGCCATACAAATATGTCAGATTTCTTATCCCCAATAACCTTCTCCCCTCTAAGTCAATGGAGAGACAAGGCTAGAAAGACAGGGATTCAGGTACCGCTAGACGTTGGGATCTGCTCAGAAGAGGAGAATGTGTGGCTGGTATGTCTCCCTGTTGCGAATCACTCTCTTGTCTTGTCGTGCCCTCACACTTCCCCGCTTTCCCTCTCCCCTCCTTTGTATGAGATCCCCCAAGAACTTGCCGTCAACTGTGCTATTCCAGCAAAGCTTACTGCATGTTCTAGGAAACCTCATGTGAAACCTGGCAGGCTATTGGGTTCCTGCATGCACAGGAAAATCTGCCAGGGTGTCACTTAGACTCATATGAGGTGGAGACTCTCTGAGTACAATTTTTCATTTCCTCTGAGAATGCCAGTTGCCATGCATGAGTTTATAAAACCATTAGCAATTAAGCTTATCTTAGTCTTTACCAGGGCTGTGGGTATCAACAGCTTCAACATGAAAATACCAGTAAAACAGCAGCCCTGACTAAAGAAGTGGGACTGGAGGAGTTGCGTATGTGAGCCTTAGAAGTACTTAAAAGAGCTGACCTTTAAGTAAGAAAGGGTGTACAACCATAGCCATGAGACAGCTGGTACTCACTGATTATATCGCAGCTCTGACACTCAGTAATTCTCTTCTCCAAAGATCTAATTGTTCAGGAAATATGAAAATGGGGAGTATTTTTTGTGGTCCAGTTCTATTGCCAAACATACTAGCTGCTTCAAAGACTGCCTTTGATAACTCATCTGTGGTTTGAGCCTAGACTGCCAGCAGAGGAGGCGAAAAGGTTGTAGAATGAGTAGGTTGCAAGATAGCACCATCTACAACTGTTCCCACATAGGAAACAGCTCAACCTGAAGACAACTTGGGTGCAGGGATTTTGCCATGTGGTAGGCAAATTCACTCTGCCTTTTGTGGGTTTGATGCGTGTGTGTGTGGAGGAGGTTTGTGGGTTTATAAGAGAAACCCAGGTAGGTTTATTGCCTCTGAGGTTAAGAGGTTATTATATGGATCTCTTTTCCATAAAAAAAAAAAAACTTTCATGCATATTCAGAAAAAAAAGGAGCAATGACAAAACTAGTCAGAAAGCACATATTTAATTTTACCAGCCACTGCTTTATTTAATCAAGTTGACTAACTTTTCACAGTTAGAGCTGAATTAATTCACAGGCTTGAAAGACAAGGAAAATTCTTGAGAAGGACTTGCTAATTTGGTCCATTGAGCAGCTTTACTTACATGATGATTAATTAAAAAAAACGCAGTGTCTATATTTAAGACAAACATAAGATGTCTGCTTTTCAGTGTGGTTTAACAAAACCACACGATAAATAGGGCATCGTAAGCTTACCAGTACAGATAAGTATCACAAATTAAAAATCTAGCTCTAGAAATTGGATCCCAGGGTTTTGCTGACCCACTTCTCACCAAAAGCAAAGCAAACATTTGCAGACTGACCACATGAGTAAAAGATAAAATGCCTACCCTTCTTCTAATCACATTTTAGCATCTCTTTTCCTGTGACAGGTCTCTTCATGTCTAACAGGAAAACGTGTCCTTTCAGAAGCATGTGTGTAATGTAGCAAGTGTATGAGGCAGTGTTTGCTCGTCGCGTGACTGAGAAACTGGAATTCCTTCTCCCTCTCCCACAAACTCTTTCTCCATTTTTAGTCGACTTGTTATATTACAGACTTATCACCCTTACAAGCTCCCGACTTGTCTCCATGTTACTCAGAACAGCTCCTCTCACAGTTACCTTTCTCAGCTCTTTCATATCTACTCACAGACCAACATGCCAATTTCTTCATACCACTCACCTTTTTTTCTTCAGCTTTCTCTTTTTAGCTCATTCTTTCTAAAAGTTTTGCTCTGTTGATCTCACTGATCCTAAGGTAAAACACTTGTCCTTATTGCACTTGTCTGAATAAACCACATGTTCTTTGGGGCGAGACCTTGCTTTGCTCTTCTGCCATCTGCCTTAAGGAACTATCTTAAGATATAACTGGCTAATGGCAGGTTGGGACACTGAAGATGGGATTCAAAGAAGAGAGTTGAGACCACATGAAATTTGTCACCTTGGCAATTTTTTTCTGTCCTTCATGTTCACAGGTCACTGTACCCCATGGTTTTCTTTTATTTTTAACCAGTATCATCAATAGTTTCTATGAAAAAAGCTTTGGAGGCTGTCTAAAATTCCCCAGGTAATCCATGTCCCAGCTTTGATGACACACTGATGCCACTTATGTGAGGACATGCTTTCAATGAGAATAATAACAAGAAGTGTGTCATTCTGGCATGTATTGATGACCTATACTGAAGTGTGTCAAAAAGCCAGCAAATGAAGTATACCGCAATGCAGGCTGAAGTTTCTTGCACAGAAACATCAATGCAGAAAGCACTATTTTACCCTGATTACAACACATTTCATTACAGTTACTTGGGGCCTTATCTCAGGGGAAACGGTCCATATCATACTTCCTTGCTTAGGTTTTTTCTGATAATTAGGACCACATAATGCAAAATGATTTGTCTTATCTGAATGCATGATCTGAAGCATTCCCAGGTTTTCTCTCAGCTACTGAGCGTACCTGCTGGTTTTGCCTAGGAGGATGGTGTTGGCTTACAGCTATCCTAAAACACAATGTTTGATAATTTTTCCCACTGACTGTTAATTTTTTCCAATCTCCAATTTCTCTATCGAGGAATTTCTGTTTAACAATATAGTCTAATGGTTTGACTTTCATGGTCCAAAGCCACTGTGACTAATTCTGTAGACTTGTGACTTACTTATTTTATATACTTGTTTTGGTATCAGATGTGTTTCAAATGAAAAAAAAAATTCTCAAGAGTAATTTTTTCTTTTAGCCACATTATTCAATGATTATCATTGTCCCTGTCTCTTTGACATTTTGCTAACAGAAAACCTGCTGTACAAGAACTCTGAAAAAAGTCAGTCAGACATAAAATTTAGAGAAATGGACGAGCAAATGCTATGCTTCGAGTAATGTATGCAGACAAGCCTGTAAAGGAACCTTGTGAAAGTTTCTGGAGAAAAGTACTCATTACATATTGTATTTGTATTGCTGCATTCCTACAGTATCTTTTTCAGATTCAAAGAGAGCTTTATGCAGTCTCTCCAATTATGACATTTTGAAAGTAACAAAGTAAGTATAAGGTTATACTTTCATAAGCACAAATACAAAATCATATTCCATACTCTTATCCGTAAACAACTTTCTAAGGGCAGAATGGAGGCGTCTTTTTTATTTTTCAGATAAATGAATTCAACTACAGTTTGGGAAATTAGAGAAGATAAAGACAACTGTAAGGATTTTGTGTTATTAACAGAAAAGTGGAGTCATTAATTAAAAGAAAAGTCTTTCATTATCTAATAAACACCAGTTTAATTTTGGAAACATCTGCAACTGATACATTTCACCCTTTATTTCAAATTCAAGTTCATAAACGGGCAATATTGCTGTAAGCAATATTCATTATAATGTAAGTTTTTGCAAGTACTTTGCTTTTTAGATAAGTTTCAGGGGAAGAAAACAATGTTGTGTGAGCTAGTGCAATACCTGCTGTACTGGTGCTATTGTGTATCAGCCATAAGATGGAAGGACAGATGGTTTTCTTGATTTCTTTTTTCTCTCAAAGCAATTTCAACAAAGTAGATTGCTTTGTGTTCTCAAAATAAGTTACAGTACCAAGCTGATTTCCTCAAGTACAAGGACCTCCCATAGCTGGATCTTTTTTCCTAACGAGCAGATCTCAAAACTTAATTCTGAAAAACTTCACAGTTTAGGAGAGATGAAATATGCCTTTCAGTAACATGGACATTTTTGCTTAAAATGAACAGCATTTCTCCTCATGCAACACTAAATTTCACTCACAGGTCTCCCTGAGATCCTGTAGAGACTCAAACAGGCCTAAAAGAACTCAGTCTTTTTAACTCTTAGATACACTTCATGGAGTGTTTTATAAGAGCATAAAAATTCTGTTAGCATGAGCAAATAGAAAAAAAAGCTATGTTTGTTAGGATGTAGGCCATGCAGGCGAGTAATATTTTGCTATAGCTTTAGTGCATCATGTTTTCCTCTATGCATACAGAAAGATGCTGTACAAAATATTTTCCTGTACATGATACTTGGTATTCTAAGAAGCTACTTTTAGCACAGCTTATTTTTCGGCTAAGTTTTAAGCATTGTGTATATTTATATAAATAGTGCTGAGTATCTTGTTAGTGCCATAAAATATTAAAGAACAGCAATAGAAGAGCTACTGGAACCCCCTGTAAGGCCTGAGGCATTTTTTGCAGTGAAGACATCAGCTCAGAATCCTGGAAACTCACTCCCAAACACTGTTCTTCTCCATCCTTCTCGCCTCTCCTAAGCAACAGGTATTTTGATCATGGCAATACCATTACAGCAATAAATCAAGCCGGCATGTCTTTCCTAATTCAATCTTTTGATGTCATTTGCCCTTTTGTCTCATGTTTCACTTGTGCTGGGAGTTAAATACTCCTCCCAAGCAATCTTTTCCAACCCCTTTTGTGTCCCTTCTTTTTGTTGTATGATGTCCGCATCACATTAAGGGAGAGCCAGGTTGAAATCTGCACCAGAACATAAGATGTGTATCTGACTTCTTGGATTTTGAACACTTACCTAGGCAGCCATGTGTCCCCGCGCAGCAGTTTCACTGTGATGCCATCAGTAGCGTAACCCGTGTCTGCTTCTGAGAAGAAAAATTGCTTCCTCAGATAAAGCAACAGGAAGCTGCTCTTGGATACACCAATGAGGCAACAGCTCACACATCTCTCAATTTTTTTTTGCCTCTTTTTTTTTTTTTTTAATACCGTGTTAATCTAAACTTATCCATGGGAAATAAGGCAACATAGTTACGTAGAAGTATGCACAAAGGATGGTACCAACCTTGGTAAATCTAGGAATACTTTTAGTAAGTTTATTAAATTTTATTGAAAATATTGCCTAATCACATGAGTGGAGTATATTACAAACCTCTTATCTAGGACACAATACATTCTGCAGAGAAACTACTCCATAGAAATAAAATACTGTGGAGTGTGTACGTATTTATTTGTGTTTACTTGTACATGTTCAAAACATAGGGTCTTTTTTTGACTGAAGGACTTGTCACTTGCCTTTCCCAACAAATTTATCACAGAATCAAATAACAATTCACTTAAGAAGAGCCCATAAAAATATATCACAATGACTTTAGGAGTTAGTGCAAAAAGAATTAATTATTTTCAGAATTTGTATTACTGTTTTTTTCCATTTGCCTATTGATGGGAGGAAGTTTGTGAACAGTTCCAGTTAACAAAGGATAACAGAATTTTATGCGCTCCAACAGGTTGCATATTTATATATTTTTATATAAACTGAATCTGAGGTTGGATGTGACTTTCATAGGAGTGATTCTTTTAACAGATAATTCTATTCAATTAGACAGGTGGAAAATTGTTACATGAGCACAGCTTCTCTTTGCCCTTTGTGATCAGAATAATTTATTGTGCTCTCTGATTTTTTTCTTAAATTCTGTTTGGAACAATTCAATTCTGCTTCTAAGAAACTGGGTACAATTTCACTTTAAATGTACATCTATTGGGTAACACAAAAACGGTCCTTTTTGATGATTCAAATGCTAAAGAGAAATGAAACAGATGGGCAAATTTAAAAGCTCTAAAATAGGATATACTGGCTTCCTTGAGAACAATACAAGGCAGCTCTGTAATATTTAACCACTGGATGCAGAGATTTGGTTCCTTCTTTTTTTCCAGCCAGAGCATGACTTTTTCATCCATAGTTTTTCTACTGATGCGCTTGTTATCTGCAGCCTAAATTATCAAATCATTCTATACTTGCGGTCATTCCTGAACTGGTATCATAACTCCCTCCAGTTTGGTGAAAGGGAGGCTTTCCAGCCACTTGGGTAGATTAATTCCTACAATAAATTTCAGTGAAACCTTTATTTTCACTGAGAGAAAAGTCATTAGACAAAGACCAGTTTTATTACTTTTCACCTGCCTTTTCCTAACATGGTACCTACTAAGAACAATGTCTGGTGAGCTGGTTCTGCTGTTCTGTTGAGAGTTCCTATACTTCACTGAAGAGAAAGCAGTTCTTATCATTATTAGAAATAGAGAAACATAGTTGATACATTTCTACAGTTCTTCACTGTAACAATTGATGGTGGGACTGAAAGATCAAAGGAAGCAAGAGGGGAGATGATGCATTTTGTACATTCTCGAAGTAAAGCTATATGCAAAAAGCAACTCTTGACTGTGTCCATATGGGACAATTTAATTTCTGATGCAAGCAGCAGAGTTTTCCAGTTTTTTTTGGAGATCTGGACATACATGGTATCTCAAATCAGTAACCTCGGAACAACAGGTGTTCTTCGGGTTGGCTGAGATTAAAGTACTATCAAGGAAGAACAACTGAAATAGACAAGCATTAACAATGGAAAATTATCTTATCTACAAAAGAAGCAATGAGTAAGTCCTCAATAATTTTATTGGTTATATTTGGACTTACAAAGGGTCCAGATCACATGCCCTTGGGTCATGGACAAAGATGTAAAGAAAAAAAAACAGGTAAAAAGCAAGGTCGAGATTCCTCATGCAGAATAAAAGTCCTTGGAGTCCCACCAAAATATCCTCTTCTTTCCAACAAAACAGATTCTAAGAATGTTTTTCTATACCAACCGAAAAGGGGAGGCACTCAGCTCATCATAGGATGGAAATATGAGTTGAAAGCTGACACTTTTAGGCTCCTATGAGTGAATAAGAGACTGAATTCCACAGCTGAAGCCTTCTACCTGGAATAAATTGATGCATTAATTTAAGAAATTATCAAAATTAACCAATTAATAATTCATGATGGTTTTGCAAACCTTTCAGATGTGCAAAGCTGTACAGTCTGCTGGAATGAATATGAATTAGGACCATGAGCATAATTCTGCCTCTGCCACTGACTCACTGTAGCCTTGAGGAAGTCACTCTGTCCTTCTGCATGTAATAATGACATTGTATAGCTCATTTGGGTGTGAGCAGGTTCATTAGTTAATGCTTGATATTGCTGTAAAGTGCAAAATGTTTTGTGAGTGTTTGGTATTGTTATTAAAAAAGAAATAAACAGGAAACGTCAGCCAGGTAACATCATCACTGAGACATTAGGTTCCTCAATGACATGGACAAGACAGGCAGTGGCTTGAATAACAGCATTCTTTATGGACAGAAATGTGCAAAACCTCGGCTTTTCCACAGCTCTAACACACTGCTCGCATGACGTCAGCCACTGCATCTCCCGGTGCCTCATTCCTCCTTTAACCACACGGAGCATTGCCTCTGCAAAACACTGAGGTCGGGAGACAGACAGTTCCCCTTTAAGGATTTTTATAGGATAATCACGCCGATTGCCAATCTCCCGATTACTTTCCCTCTGAGCTGAATGCTTTCATGAATTGGAGTCTGAGGGAACACCCTGGCTATCCTCACAGAAACTTTTAACACGTGGCACAGCACCATCTCAGCTGGCCATATTTTTATGCAGCTGCCCTGCGGTGTGCCCCGTGAAGGCTGTGAAACGGAAAGGGTTGTTCATCCACGCTAGTGGCACAAGTCAAAACCCACTTTCAGGATCCCTCTCTGCGGTCCTGCTGACGTAGCTGCGGGTCTAACTGGGGCCAGCTGGGAAGCCTGTGAGGCTGCCAGCACCCCTTTCCGGGGCAAGGCCGCTCTGGGCCTGGCCCTGTGCCCCAGGGCCACTCCCTGCCTGTTCCCGTGCAAGCAATCGAAGGTCTTTCTCACAATGCGCTGGAGTTTTCTCCTTCAAAGTGCCTATTTCTGCCTACTTTACGAGGGATTTGGTGGCAGCCTGAGAGCGGGGCAAAACCAGGAAGCTGGCTGCTGGGTGCTGGTGAGGGCCTGGAAATGTTTCACTGGGAAACACCATTCCTCTCCCAAGAAAACTGCCGTGCCTTGCCAGAGGCCCGAACAAAAAGGTCAGTTTGGTACCCCTCACAACCTCGCTGCTCATGCTGCACTAAACGCAGTTTCCCTGTCTGTTCCCTGAGAAACCTTCTCCAGCCGTGACGCCCACACCCCGCCTCGCCTCGCCTCACAGCCAGCCAGCTTTCCCACACCTAAGATGGCTCCACAGTAGCTTCACTGGCTATTCAGTGCCCAATTCCACCATGGCGGTACGCTTCCTACCAGCCGGAACTTGCCTTGCCCTTTCTCAAAATGGCAACCACTAACTTCAACCCGGAGGGCGGGAGGTTGCCCGTACGGGCTAAAAGCCTTCCCCTCCTTTCTTCCTTCCCTTTAGCAAAATGGCGGCGAAGGATGCTCACGCCCCGCCCCCCAGGTGATTGCTAGGTTGTGCGGTCACGTGACACACGGAGCCGGGTAGTGGCGGGTTGCTGTAGGGACGGGGTGGCGCGTCCGGGACGCTGTCGGCGGCGCGGCGCGGAGCGGGTGGGATGGGGTGCGCGGCTCTGCTGTGGGGCTGGCTTCTGCTTGGCTGCAGCTGGGGCCCGGGGCCCCCCGGGGTCGGTGCCGCTGCGCTCTCGACGGCCACCTACGTACTGGACGATGCCGGCGGGCTGGGCAGGCAGTTCGACGGGATCGGAGCTGTCAGCGGCGGCGGGGTGAGCGGCGCCGGCGGGCATAGGGGCTCGTCCGGTGCTGTGGTGCTAATACCCTCCTCGGGGCGCCGGTTGCAACGGACTGTTGGGCGGGGGATTCCGTCAGTGGGAGTGTTTGGTGGCTTCGGTGCAGGCCCTCGAGGCTTCGGCGGGGCCTGAGCCGGGGCGTGTTGCTGAGGGGAGCCGTGAGGGCTGGGGGGTGGCTCTGAGGGGAGCCGTGAGGGCTGGGGGTGGCTCTGAGGGGAGCCGTGAGGGCGGAGGGGGGGACGCACGTGAGTGGGACTCTGAGGGGGAGCCCCGCAGGCCCTGAGGGGAGCTGTGCGGGCAGTAGTCCTGGCTGCGAGGCGAGCTGGAGCCGGGCCCTGCTTTGTGCCTGTCCTCCGGTCAGCTGTGCAGTGCAGAGGGCCGGCCACATCCTCGGTGCTGTTGGAGGAGAGCTAAGCCAGGGTGGGATTTTTCTGTAGAGGATCTTCCTAGCTACCTGTCTCTGTGAGTTTTAAAATGATGGACGAGCCAACAGCCAGTCGTACACTTTCCTGTGGTCCAGTGAGCAGAGCCATGAGATTCTGTGAGTTCTTGCCCACTCTTGGACCTGCTGGGTTGCTTTCCTTGCCATTGTGCCTGTGTGCCCCGTGAGCTCCCGTTGCCTTTGGTGTACGGTAAGCCAAAGCAGGGAGATTCGAGTAGAGCGGGAGAAATGGTGCTGGGAGGGAACTGCGTTTTGCTTGTGGTAAGTCTGTGAGATCTCTGTTTCTCTATTCTCTGGATTGTCTTTGCAGTAAATTGCAGGTAACCGGAGTACAAGGCAATTGCAATCTACAAAACCAGAAATGCACAATTGAAGAGTTAGAAAAGAGTTTTTATAGGGGCTTAGCTGAGTTCCTGGTGCTATAATTATTTTTGTAGGTTTATTAGCTATGTGAAAGCCCTAGACTGACAAACTGGGATGTACTTATATGTTTGAAAGGTAGGTTTTCATATTTTCATGTTTTCTTTCCATTTTAGGCCACATCTAGACTCCTGGTGAACTACCAAGAACCTTATCGCTCCCAGATTTTAGATTATTTGTTCAAGGTAAATTCGGTTTCATTGCTACAATAATGTGTAATATCATGCAGAATTTCTTATTGTGTAACTTTGGAACTACTACTTGAAATTAGACAAAATCCCATCTTCTAAAGCATCTACTTTAATGTTGATTTTTATCAGAACCTTAAATTTTAGTTGTTGTTCTTGACAACCAGCATGTTATTCAGGAGCCTATTTCTTCAAACTGTTTTTAAAATTCCTTTTATTTTTTCACAATATGTTTTAAAAAATATGTTTTCAACATGTTTTGGTCATTCATGTGGGCTTAATGAGGTTTAAATTGTTTTTGTGGCTAAAATGAGCGGTTTAGCTGTTCATAGTGATTGCAGGAAGTGGGTCTTTGAGACAGTTCTGATTTTTTTTTTTTTTTTAAAGTACAGATAGATTCACATAATGTGAAAACATTCAATAGCATATCCCAAACTAGTCTCAAGTATAAGTGCAGTTACTCTAGAAGGTGTGTGAATGTTATTGGTTTGTAAGCTGCTTTAGTTAGCAAGTGTAACCTGTGGAGTTACCCAGCTTAATATATGGTAAGATTATTTCACTGGACAGTAATAGCTTGTTTTGCTTTTGGCACTGTAAATTACTCTGCTGGAAGAGGATGTCATGTCACTTTCAAGTAGTGTAATCCAGATTGCTGGAGGGGAAAAATTTACTGTGTATTTTAAAGAATGGGTTTTAAAGGGTAGAGTAAGGCATAATGTGCGACTGGGGGACCAAAACCTGTGTTTTCTGGAGACTGAAGCTATGTGTGACAAATAGGAGTTTTCTGAAGAAATCAATAGGCATGTGGTAAAAGAAAATCTAGCTGAGAGATCATGATTTTCAAAGAATTTTTGACATGCTCTTTCATCAAAACCTCTTAAGCTGTCACGAGATATCTGGGAGGGGTATACCTTGCCTCATTTTCCTTGTCTTTTAATGTCAGTCAACTTCATGATGGGGATGGGAGAGCAAATGTGTTAGAAGTTTAAAATCAGAAATGTCAGGAGGAGGATGGTAAATTGGGAATATTTGCTTCTTATTTAAAAACAAATTAAAAAATCTAAAACTTGTAAGCCAAGCAAACTATCATCTATGGAGCATATTTTTTTAATCAAACTGCATTCTCACATCTTAAAACTTTTTTTTGGGTGCCAAAATTATACGTTGGTAATTCCGTGGAGGAGGCCAGCTCATTAGTGGTTATTAAAATAAAGATTAGTTGTAACTTCTGGCTTGAGCAACTCTTAAGCCACTAATGGCTGGAAGAACATGCTAGGAGTAGGATCACTTGTATGAGCTTGAACGTCATATTCTGCTCCACTAGTCAGATGCCAGGGGAAGAGGATAGTGGACTAGGTGGCCATTTGTTTTCCAGTGTGGTGTTTTTTTTTCCTCTCTTGCCTTTCTGCCCCTAGTTAGCAGATTATTTCTGACCCGTAGGTATGCTCTTTCACATAAGCAGTGTAACCCTTTACACCAAAATATAAGTTATTTACAGAAATATTAACTTCAATAATTTGATTTTAAAAGAAAACAAACTTGACTTGTAATAACATTAAAAATACCGTTGTGTTCCTGATATAGCCCATGTTCTACTTTACGAGTGCTTGAGTATTTTCTTGAGCATAATCAATTTAAAATCTGCACAGCTGGGGAGAAGTGTTGCTAATGGTGCAAGAGTCGGTGAAACTGACTAAAGAGCAGTGTGCTATTTATCTTGCTCGATTTCCTTTTGAAGCAGAATTTTGCATAATCTCTCATTGCATCTATAACGGGTGTTTATAAAAAAAAAAGTATTGAATTTTTAACATCCTCAAAACTGTACACTTATTTATTGCATTCTTCTTGTTAACAGCAGGATTCTGTTTATTTTTCTGTCTCTCTTTTTTTCTAGCCAAATTTTGGTGCTTCTCTACATATCCTCAAAGTAGAGATTGGAGGTGATGGGCAATCAACAGGTATGGATTTTGCTTGAGCAGCGTTTAACTTCTCATTGCAATGATGCCGTAAGTAACATGTCCTGCACGTGTAACTTCAGCTGAAGCATGGAGATGAATTCTGTAGTTGTACTGAAGTTGCAGAAAAACATAAACAATGTCTGCTAACTTGTAGAAAAGAAATTTACACTAGCATTCTGAAGATGGTTTTCACTCTCATATGATTAATAGGTTGCATTCTAGAGCAAATGTGTTCTTTTTTTCCCCCAAGATTAAGGAAGCTCTAGTAGCTTTCTGAATTGCAGAGCATTTCTCAAACACCAGTTTTGCAATACAAACTGCAAAACTTGTGCAGGACTAGGTAGTTTCTGTCTTAAAAGCATGAAAATGTGAAGAGGGCTGGCCGGAGCAAATATGTTTCTTTGGTTTAATGAGCTGTTGCATTTCACTGGAGTAGCGTTGTCTGATGCAGGAGCTATTTTTTTTTTTTTTGCCTGGCCACAATCGCAAATGAAAATGTCTTTGTGTAATTTGCCTAGCCTACTATATTTACATATAGGAGAAACTGTTTAGTAACTGCTTGTGATCGGAAGCTGAGAAGCAGTAACTAGACTACAGTTCTTATCTTTTTTTTTTTTTTTCTTTTTTTTTTCACCCCAGAAGTAAATCTTGGCCATGTCAAGAATAGACTTAAAGAAGACTCAGTTAATAAACAAAAAGCATAGCATCTCTCTTTGTGGCATTATATATATTTTTTTCTAAATGTCTGTGTTTGTGGAATTAGATACTGTTTTTCATTCTTTGGTTTACTTTCCTTAAGAAAAATTAACATGGTGAAAAGTATTATACTGGGTTTAAGAGCTCGGTATTTGGTCAATAAATTGCTGGTTAGAGGAGAACGGAGTCATCTTCATGCATGCACAGACCTTCTCTTCAAACACTCTTGCTGCTGACTACGGAGAATGTTACATACTTATGTGATAGCATTCCAGATTTTAGAAGGAGAAAAATAAGGTGCATATGTCTTAACATACTAGACTGCAGCTCTTATTCTGACCTCAGAGGTGTGATCAGGAGTCTAAGTTTGGAATCTAATTGTTGTTCTATGTCTCTGACAAATAAAACTTCCAAATAGTCAAGTGTTAGTAAGGTAAAAAAAAATCAATCCTATTCTCTGTAATGAAATGTGCTGTTTCAGCAGGCTTCATAAAAAAAGAAAAAAAATCTCATTAGAAGAGAACTCTGGAACAATTAGGCATATACTGTAGCGTAAGTAATTGTTGCACAAGTTATTAATTAACTTGTGTGTAATGACTTCCCATGCAACGCTGATTCTTTTGCACCTTTCTAGTTTGTTTACCTTTGCCTGAGGGAATTCAGTGCATAGCCTTCAATTCCAAAAACTCTTCCTGCAATCACAGAACACCATGGAAATTATAAAACAGATCTTTTACTTACTATAAAAATAAAATCTCTTTCCTGTCACTGAAAAACTTCATGGCAGTTCCTTTTTTTTCTCTCCCTGGACTTACCTTGCACAGGAGCAATAAACTATAACCTTCTTTTGTTTGCTTTTTGGTTTAGATACAACCTGCTTCTACAAATGTCTTCCCCCCACCCCGATCTTAATGCTGTAACTTTCCTAGTGGTTTTTGGGTGCAAGATTATTGTGAATATAGATTTAGTATTATCATAGCTAGGGATAGAAAATGCCAATAGTTAATCACATTCTGATGTTAAAAGCAGGCATAGTCCCTTAAAAATAAAAAATATTAAATATATGCTAAGTTAAAATACTAAGAATGAAGGGTGGCAAGTCTTGTGTGTTCCCTCCCACTACTCGTTTTGCTTTGAAATACATACCAAAGAACGTGTGAACCATGTTGGAGATATGTGCTTGCATACTATGGCAGTGAGCCATACCAAAAACTTTGTAATGTGTAACAGCTTATGACACAGAAGATAATTGCGAGCTACCTGTCTCTTTCTTTCCTAGATGGTACCGAACCCTCCCATATGCACTACGAAAATGATGAGAACTACTTCCGGGGCTATGAATGGTGGCTGATGAAAGAAGCTAAAAAGAGGAACCCCAAAATTAAACTGATTGGTAAATTGCTTCAAGCTTTAGGATTTAAATACTTTTCCCCCTCTAACTAAATTACAGCAATGAACATAAATGATTTATGTTCATTTATTTATTTATAAATTATTTATTTATTTATAAATGATTTATCATGAGAGCTGAATTTCTGAATAATAGGGTAAAAAAATTGGGAGGGGTAAAGTAAACTTAGAGGAAGTATAAATCTGTAAATCTTATACGCACTAAATTCAATTATATGTTCTTATTACAAACCCATCACCCCCTCCCCACTATAGTAGTCTTGTCTTCTGATATGTCTTATGTATGTAGTTGAGTTGTAAGAGGACTGTCCTGTCTCCCTGTTTTGATTGTGGGTTGTGTGTGTGCTGTACAAATGTGGAACCCTAGATTTTTAACTGAAGCACTTTACCAGATGTATTTCACACGAAACAAGAAATCCATCCGTTAAAAAGTATCCAATGCCCCCTTTTCGAGGGATCAGGCTTTGCCATATTCAGCCACAAGGCATGATTTGGTGCAGGATTTGCTAGTCAGTTTCTGTTAGACATGCACTGTGACAAAGCAGTAAACTTACCATTTATGACTAATTGATTGTTAATAACCTCCCTTTTCCCTCAGATCAAGCTCTCAACAAAGGAAGGAGGGTTTGCCTTTGAATTAGCCTATGGTGTCTTATACAAAGTCAGGTGAAAACTTAGCAGGATCTGGTTAGGTTAATTTGTTGTTCTTATTTACTACAAGATCCAGTAAACAGCAGAGACTTGGAAATGCTTTTTCATGATCTTAATCTTTCTTCCTCTATTATGATTAGATCATCAATTCTTCCAAAGTTCATATTCAGGAGATTGACAATTTTTAGTGTTCAGTATTGATCCTATGTCTATAACTTTGTAAATTTTTATCCTAAAATCTTTGGAATTTTAAACCTGTTAGAGCTAATACCACACAATTGAAAGACTGTATGTAGTCAGTTGTTCTCTAGTAATGAAAGTTTTCTAGCTTTAAAAAAAAAAACCAGCTATTAATATGTTTGATCACAATTTATATTAGAGCATACTCTCCAGTTAAATAAGTTATGTTTCATTGTCTTCACTGGAAGTATGTGAATTTGAAGTGCATAGCTGCTTCTTCATTTTAGGTAGATCAAATTACAGCTTGCTATTGAAGCTTACTGAGTAATGTAGACCAACCACTTATCTTATTAATTTGTTTTTCTTCTCTCTTTCCAGGATTACCTTGGACATTTCCAGCATGGATAGGGAAGGGTGAAAACTGGCCCTATGACTATCCAGATGTCACTGCTTACTATATTGTTTCTTGGATATTAGGAGCTAAACAGTATCATGATTTGGACATTGATTATATTGGGGTCAGTAAAGCAAAATCTCCTGTATATTTTATCTATCTTTGTTCCTAAGATCTTGGTCTTGTCTCTCTGTGTTGGTTACAGGAGAAGGGGAATGGGAAGATAAATTGTTTTGTAATTGCAGTTTTGGCTTTTTCTGTTGCAAGGGGAAAGGCAGAAGTTGTGTTAGTTTACAGTGTTTCTGCAATAATGGCCATTAAAGCAGAACCAGTGTAAAATGGCTGGTCTCCTGCCTTCCCAATTCTAGAACAATGTTATGAGAGAATTTGAGAATTCTGAAACCTGTTTGAGTCTTGGGCTTGTTATTTTCTGCCTTGCTTGTTCTGCTTGGGTTTCAGCAGTTACCAGCTAACAAAAAGCATTAGTTAAGACAGAGCTTGTGAAAGTCAGCTAACATGACTTCTTGGCATAAAATATGGTTGCTGTTTTGCGGAAGGGCAATCCTCTACAACTTCTTCCATTTTTACCTGCATTATTTATAGTAGATAAAGGTGCATGTGTTACAGTACATTACGACTACTGTATTGTGTTACAGTGCAATATGTGGAAGTAGTGAACAAATGTCTGAGAAAAATGTCATAATTTGGAGAAGAGAGACAGAAGTAGACAATCTGGAAAAACACTTTTCAAGTTCATTATTTGACTGAGATTCAACTTTTTTTTTTTCTTCTGATTAAGAAGGCTAGGATTCCTCTAAAATCAGTCCTATACTTACTGAAACACTTCTTTTGGACTTTTAATTGTTTTGATATGAGACAGTTGTTTAACTGCAGAAAAGCTGAAAATCACTTCAGCAGTCCAGAACAAAGCTTCTGAAACTATGGTTCCCATCCCTCAAAAGAAGTCTGACCTTTCTGCTGTAATGTGGGAAGGTATATCTGATGTATATCTCCTCTGGAATGCATCCCCCTTGATCTTGCGCATTTATTTCAGCTGTGTCAGTCTTGCACTTTGAGTAACACAGTGATGCTTCAGCAATTCAACTGGGGGGACAGGGAGAACAACTGCTGTTAAATTTTCTCCTGCCTATGCTCCTAAGAGTAGAAGGCAAGTTCTGCATTTTACGTATTTGAGTAATGTCTGGTTTCTGTGTTGTAACTTCAGAGTAACTTCTGAATTCTATACTTCTAAGAAAAGGGGTTTTCTGCTTCTGCAGGCAGTGTGGTGACATTGCATATTGTCTGTTTTCTTTGTGGGTATAATCTGATATATGGGAAAGCAATGAGGTCTGTGAAGGCTCAGAAACTGTCAGAACAATTTTAATGCTGTTCTGATTCTACATTGTTAGCCTTTACTGCTGTTTTGGTTTATAGCATGTGTTATATCATTATTTGCTTTATGATGAAATGAGCCTTTCAGTAAGTGACTTTTTGATTGGCTCATTTCTGAAGTCACATATTAGCACTTATGGAAAGATCTAGAAGTATCAAAATCAAATGGACATATCCCATGTGCAAGAAACTGCTTGTACATGGTTGGGTAATCTACACCTACAGGAGGATACTTTCATCTTTACTGGTGAATGTGAGCCACAGTGTTCATGTTGTGGTTAGAAAAAAAGAAACTAAGAAGGTTTCCGACTATGCATTTTATTGGTCAGGGTATTTGGTAGAAAGGAAGACCAGCATTCCCGCTTTTGAATTTTGAGCTGTGTTTAGCTTAAACACTCTTTCCATAAAAGACGGAAAATCCAGAGCAACAGAAATGACATAATTTTGGGTCTGTTTACTTAAACTATGCTGGATCTCTCTTGTGTTCAAGTATGGATATAGTCCATAGAAATAAATTGGAAAGAAGTGCAAGTGTCATTGAATAACCCCCTGAAACTGTAGGCAGTTGTTCGATGTGTAACTTATTCTAGCTGTCCTATGTCAGTGTATGGCAACGGGGCCCTTTCATTAGGACCACACCTTGGAGCCACAATGTGTTTCTCAATGATTTCTAACAAACTGTAGACCAATTGGTAATAATGTCATGTGTAACACGGCTACCGTTGTAGAGCTCAAGCAGCTCGAGTTCTTTTCAGCAAGAAGGCAATCAGTAGACATTAGAGATAGATAAACAAGCAGCTATTTTGAACTTTCATACAGAATTTTCCCCTGAAGAGCTGATAACAAAACCAATCGGAGAACTTTCCTCTAGCAAACTGAAACCAATGAGTTCATTAATGGATTGTATAATCTTACATATACATAAATAAAATCTTTCATTATGCATTGACGTATCCTGATTTTTCTAAATGACTTTTTACTTTTCCTTTATAGATATGGAATGAAAGGGCATTTAGTAGCAAATATATTAAGGTATGTATTTTTTCTTATTTCTCTAAAGTGAAATGTTTGTTATCATATGTAAACAATTAGCGTTTCTGAATTTGCCTAGAAAATGGACCTTAGTCCTGCAACTACTTCACTTACTGAACTCTGTTTCTTGTAATTGTAGGCATGGAATGCTAACAGGATCAGATCTCTAGATCTTTTTTTTGGGTGTCTGAAACTGTTATTTTGAACTTTAAGTGTGTCAGTGTATGCTAAATGTTTAGGACCTCTACATTTTAATGGAAGCTCCAGTTGATGCTCCTGAAGTCATACAAATTCATCACCTTTGTACTGGCTTGGATATAGTTATAAGTCCAAGATCTAGAATTACTTAAAATTCTGTAGCAAAGTTCAGTGGATATAATACCCTTAAATTATTGCTAGAACTCTAGGTTCTTATTTTATGGAAAACATAATAAAAGCTTTGTGTTTTTAGCTGTGCAAAATTTGGTACCTCCTGTTCTAAAAGAGTTGGAGGAACACAGTATTTCACATAACCAACTTTGAGATATCTCTAATGTCTCTCACTGCTGCCTGCCCCCCTGCCCTTCTTTGAAAACTCACTTCTGTTTGTTATGTTATGTTGAAGTGGAATCTTAAGTACAAGCTTCTTTTTTGTTCATTTCCTTGTTGCTCCTTCGAGGCTAAGAAGCAATAGCGTTATCTCTTCTTAAAAGCAAGTAAGCGTTAAATTGAGTGTGTAGAAAAGCTGCTGATTTTTTTTTTCAGAACTCATCAGGGATTGGATCCCATCTGCTTAAAATTAGTCAATTAGTGGCTATTAGAAAAGTTTCAATTCTTACAGTTTGTATATACTGGATGAGGTTAGTCACATCATTTGTCCTTGGCAACTTCTGTAGTTATTTTGTTCAATGATTAGTTTTAGTAGAATGATACAGGAAATGGCATACAACAGTTAAACTTGACATTGCAGTAAGAGCAAAAAAGTATCTTCAAGTATCTTTCATGAGGCTGGCATAAAATTCTGCCTCCTCCTGAAAACTGAGAATGCTTTCCTATAAAACATTTCTTTTTAAAATTGTATTTCCTAGAATGTAGCATTAGATGAATACTCTTAAAGCTGTTTCCGATGATTTGTGTAGTGTTTTGACTGAGGGAGAGCAGGAAGCACTGGCAGAAAGCTCTGTGCTGGTCGTATACCTTGTACAAAGAAAGAGGAATACCTTACATCCAGGTTTATGGGTTTCTTGTTAACAAATATCTTAATCAACAATGTATTTTAAACTGATTTACCAGGCCCACTGCCACCACAGTAACTTATCACATGTTAGACCAAATTCTATTATGTATACTTCACTCCACAACTAATTTCATTGAAGGTATTTTCTAGACTCTCACTTTTGTAGGCACTAGGCCATTAGTTCCTTTTGGACACAGAGGTTTGGCACTAGAGTTTTTGAGTGACTTACAAAATCCCTTCCAGAGAAAACGCAAATACATTGAAGTGTGACACAGCAGGATATTTTGGCATCTATATCAAGGTGTCTTGTTTCTTTGGGCATGTTAAGTTACAAAATTCTGGTGGATGTGTAGGTGCTTCAGATTTGGAAATCAAGCTACTTAAATCCCTGTCTAAACTTGTTCAGTGGGTGTGCTTAGAATCCTCTTAAAATATCCCATCCCAATGTGTGTTCAGCATAAACCATAGCCTAACTTTTTTTAAAGCTGGGAAACGAGTTCATAGGGTGTTCTCTTTATTACAAAAACCCCTCAGGAACTAGAAGTTTTCTGTTACATTTAGCCTCAGGCAATGTGGGTTCCAGGATTTTCTTTTTAAAAAAGAAAAGTGGTTCACTAATAGAAATCACTTGGGATACTAGTAGTCTCCTAAAGGATAATCCTAATCATAGGTAAGTTATGCTGGTAGGGGAGGAGAGGGAAATGTGTGTGTGTGTGTGTGTGGACTTCAAATAGAAATCTCTAGTTGTTCAGTATGTATGTTATAGAAGCAAAACCAAACAGAACAAACACTTGTTTGCAGGCTGGAATAAAACAATGCAAGTAAGACGGAAGAAAATAGTGAGAATTTTTTTTTTTTTTTTTTGAGCTACAAGTTTTATTTCTTCACTGACTAGCTGTTATATTGCTTGGAATGCCTATGAGACTGAACCCTTTGTAAAAAGAATCATCAGAGCCAGAAGGCAGATCTTACTATAAATAAAATACTCATTTTATTTCCCTGTATGACTGATTGGCTCTTTTTTAAAAACTGGTTTTCTGACTTTCTGTATGTCTTGTAAGAAATAGAAATGTTCTGTTTTGCTCAGTCCTATGTCATGTCACCAGGAGGCTTTCTCATCTGTTTGTCTTGGATTCCTAATGTGGGGAGAATGAATGTGGAGAACAAACTGTCTCCACAGTTTGTCGAGTGCACATGCGGCATTCTACTTGTTAGCTTTTTAAATGCCTTTGAATTGAGATTAAGCTTTTGGCTTCTAAAGCTAAATGTCTAATTTAAAATTTGATCTTAAAATCACCCAAATATTTGCTGAAAAGTGTCAGCCTTCTCTCCACCGTATGCTAATTGATATAAGGCTTTTTATTTAACGCCTGTTTTACCATCCATTCTCTTACACTCTGCAGTGTCGCATGGCGTCTGTTCTCTAATCAGCACGATAGTTCTGTTTGCAGTTTCCGGCATTTCGAAAAAGGTTTATTTATTGAAGTGTGCTGCTGCACACCAAACATTTTCTGTAATGTCTGACAAATACATAACATAGATAAGCTCTTAGTTATCTTGCTAAATTTTTACTTCTAAGAAGTTATTTTAGTTACTTCATCCACTAGGGCGCTAGCTATGTTTCTTATCAAGTAGAAAAAATGAAAAAATAAATGATGATTCTATTGCTTATAAATTCTTATTCAAGAAGATCCTATTTTTCCAATTATATTTTTAAATACTGTCATCTTAAACTAACCCTAAAATTTAAGGAGTATCTGTATATAAACGTGAATACCGGGTGTGGGGGAACCATTCTGCATATGTTTTTATGGAGTGCATTTTGAGTGTCTACAGTTCTGTGTCCTTGTTACCTGTCTTTCAACATGGAAGTTCTGCAATGTTTCTAGTCGTTTTGTTCTTCTAAACTATTTCTATGGTTAGGCAGTTTTTCCGAATGTCTAGCTAGCTAGAAAGCTTTAAATTGCAAGGACCTACTGTAAGTATTTCTACCGTTATGAATTTTTCTTCTGATAAACTTTATGCTTCAAAGGCTTCAAGCAGCTGAACAGAAAACTTCATTGTTACTTTTCTTCTTCTTAATAAGTTTTATGTCCTTTAGATCTAGGCTTTCATTGTCACCAACACTTGGACTTTGCTTTGTGTCCTTATTTGACTACATGTCAAAATAGAAATGCTCCTTATTCTCCTTCACATTGCTGGAGGGCTATTACAAGAAATTATTTAGGATTCATGCCTACTGATCTTCAAATGGTTGGAAAAATCTTTCTCATGCATGCGTACATACAGCACATAGTACATCATTCCTTTATATCCAAGATTGAAAAAAAGATTTTAGCCTATGGACTGATGTCCTTTTTCAGCAGCTGTATGTGGAAGCTGCTGAAAATACTTCTAAAAATTTTTTTTTGAGTGTTCAGATGAAACATGCTTGTATAATATCATCCCTGTATAAGCCTGGTTCATTCTTAACTGTTAGAGCTGGGTATATTTTGCCTGGGTATATTTTGTCCAAGAAGTTCCACAGGCAGATGTGGGAGGTTTATCATCTTTGACAGTGAAATAGTAAGGAGAAGCTGGAAAGACAGAGTAGGAATTCTCTTCTGCTGGCATGTTTGAAATCAAACCTAACTGCCCTCAGTTTTGTTGTAAATATGCAATTCCAGTTTTATGCATTATGTTCCTGAAAATTAGTGAGACATATGAGAGCCAAGTAGTGGGTAAACTTAAATATCAGACACTTACAACATCAAGGTTTTTTTTTTGTTCAGTAAAATAGCCTGTGAAAAGAATGCTTAGGTGCTCTTCACTTGAAAAGGACAGATGTTTGGCAAAGATTTCTGTTCTTGTAGAAAACTGCATGGCTACAAGGTCTTTTCTATTTTAAAACTTCAATCCCTGTTTTCTCAATATACTTTTTTGGGGATCAGGTTAACTTTCACTTCTGATCACTTGTGGAGGTATGTCCACTTCCACATTCCAGGCAGTCATAATTTTTAGATCAACTTAACGTGACTGACTTTATGATAAATCCATTACTCGCATGTAATGAATTACATGCATGCAATGGATAGAGTCAGTATGTTGAGAGTGTCTGAGTGGAGTACACGTATGCACATGGGGTGTCAAAAGTAATCCAAGTGATGAGAAGCCCTTTTTTGTGAAATGACTATCTAAATGTCATAGATAACCCTTCAGTGTTAAAAATACTTATCGTTAACTTCGTTTTAGTTGTCATTATGGCTCTCCTTTGAGAAGTGAGAACTTTTCTTATCCATCTTGGTCTGAAGACAGATGCTTCCACCGACGACTCCTTCAGCTCTTAAATTGTTTTTAGTCTTAAATTTTCATGTTGCCTGGTTGATGAAGGCTGTACTTTAAGTGGTGTTATCTGTTACTAAGGTACTTCGACAATCTTTGGACAGACTGGGTCTAAGAAACATTGGCATCATCGCTGCGGATGGAGATTGGAATGTTTCAAAGGAGATGATAGTTGATCCCTATCTTAATGATGCTGTTGAGGTAGTCGGGTAAGTGTGGGAGAAGGGAGGAGTTTTACACATTGCTTATTGCTTCATTTCTGTGAGTAAGTCATCTCTGTTTTGAGAAGTCATATTCTTATTCTATTCTTCCCAGCCCTTCCCAGTTTTGTCATCGTCATGTACAATGGTGACTGATTACTCTTTCCTGTTTTCCTCTCTTCTTTCAGTTTAGTACATGTGTAAGGTGACCTTACTACTCTTCCATCATCTCTTTCAAGTGTTCAGTTAGGAGTCATGTTTTAGGCTTCTTATCTTGGCACTAGCGAATGACAGGAGACTTCTAGCTAATCTGCGCGTGCATCTTTGAAGTCAGTAAAACCTTAGGACTGAATTCTTGGTCTGCAATCAGTTTTAATTTCAGGTGAACTTGAACTTTCACATTGGAACTTACCACCCTGGGACTTCCCATGCTTGCAACATTCCCTGTTACACGTCCTTTGCTTGAGATTTTTATGGTCATGTCCTAAAGCTAGGAGTTTGTGTTTGTTGCTTGTATCTGATAACAGACAGTATTAGAAGTGCACACACAGACAGTAAGGTAGAAGTAAAAACAAGCATCCGAAGTTTGTTTTTAAACTAATAAACCATCTCAATTTTAGCAGCTAGGAATGCCCAATGTTGTAGTTCTAGCAAATGGCAACTTGATTGTTTGCCTGCACTGTTGCTCCGAAACTACACTTTCTTACTACCTTGCTTCTGTTAACTGGCTTGATACTTACTCTGCTACTCTTTCTTTCTTGGTAATCTCTGATTTCTCAAAACTATAAATAGGTTTTTAAAAATTATAGCATGTTCCCAGTGGAAATGACCTATACGTGTATAAATTGTTCACTTGTGTTAACTTGCTTACCTCTGTTGTTAACCTTACTGGGATAAGGACATGCTTGTGGTCACTAGTGTACCATTTATCCTCATCTATGCATAAGGGGGTGTGATATGCTCATAATTGTTTAAACTAATGCATTGTTCAAAGGTTATAGCAAGTCGGTTAAGCAGGGATTTTATAAAGAAACTGCTTTCATATGTGTTGAGCTTGTAAACACTGATCACCTGGAAGTGGGTGCCTGAGAAATGCCAATTATAATGCCAGCATTGAGTAACTTATTTGGTTTAAAAACTTATAACTTTCTTAGGTTAGGCAAGACTTGCACCTCAGCAAGTTATAGTGTGTGAGGAAATGTTTTAGTTAATGATTTCCATGCCAATGAAACGTGCAGAATGAATGCACGGAGTATGTATGGCTCTTACTTCTTTAACAGCTTGACAGAATCAAGGATAGGAGTACCTGTTTTTGTTTGTAGCGTTTAGGACCATGGGCATGTTTTAGTTGTCCTTTAAGATGAAAGTTCTTTTTGTCGGAGTTCTTGAATGTCATACAGATTTTTCCCCAACTCCTCCACCCCGGCTGATCACAAAAAATGAAGAGTTAGGAGAATATTTCCTGTGCAGTAGTGTTGTTATCCATCAAGAAATTAAGGTTAGTACAAAATGAGAACACCATGTTTCTCAGCCAATGCTGACTTTAAGGCACCAACTACCAGAGTTCTTGCTGACCTAGAAAAAGATAATAGTATTTAGGTGTCTGTCCTTCAAATGCTCACGTTCAGAAAGTTGCTAGAAGTGCTCTTAGATAACCGTGTCTAGTTGTTTGCAAAATCTGCTGATCAATCTGTTTTCCTACATAGTCTTAAATTCTTTTCTCAGAAATCCTTTCCTGTACATTGTTCTGTAATCTCTTTTCAAGTATGACCCTCTCTGTGACTTTTTCTTAGTTCTTCTATTTGGAATGGAAATGTGGGATTAAATTTATATTGTTTTATTTAGAAATTGTAAAGATAATTGAAATGCTTGCTTTGGCATCCATCCACAAAAAATAACTGACCTCTCCCTTTCTTTGTGTTTCCTTTAAGTTTCTTTTTCCTTTCCTTTGTTTGTCACATCAAGTAATTTTTACCTTGATACCATTGCTCCCTGTGGAGCTTTATCCCTGCCTAAAATACCATTTGCAATCTGAAGTATATATAAGGTAGATTTAAGGTAAAGTTTCTATGTCTGTTTTTTCCCCTCCATATTTGTTGTCTGCTGGCTTGTGATTTGAAGGATGGAGGACTTCATATTTTCTCATTAGAACGAAGGCTACCAAGCTGTTACCATTCAGTATGTTTCAATTTCATTGGCTGATGGAGTGGTCTTCCTGAACATATTGCTTGCCATCATTTCATACCAATGAGTTGCAGCACTTGCCATTGAAAACAGGAATTTTGTTAGAAGAAGAAAAGAAAAAAGCCTTTATCTGCTAAATCAAATTACTTACCCAATACTCATAAAGTGCTTGAAAATGAAAAAAAAAATCGTAATGTAGTTACCTCAGTTCTGTGTTATGTTATGCTTCCTTATTTTGTTTGCAAGACCATCCTCACTAGTGTCTTCCTATGTTATTTTGATGGGTGCTATTTCTGTGTTTGTATAGTGTATCTTCTTACTACTTTTCTCCCAGGAGGTATTATGGCTCAGCACTACATCTTCTGTGTTAGACATAAATTTTGTTTGCTGTGTTTAACAAAGCCTATAGAGCCCATAGCTCTATTTGGTAAGTCCTTTCTTAAAGGCCTGTATGCCAATACACAATTAGACTTGAATATATTCCACAATATCATTTGCTGATGTTTATCTAGAAGTATACAAATTGAAAATGTTTTTCCATAATTCTCAATTATTTAAGTTATCTTTGACTTGTAAGTCATTATTAGTGGACAGTAATTGTATGTTGGGTGGTGGAAAATAATCTACCTTCATTAGTTTTTATTTACCAGACAGAACAAATCATATTGTATTTCTAACTGATGTAGCATGAGTCTTTTCTAATGTAGTGATCAAACAGCAGAAACGATTGCTGCCATTTAATTTCCTGTCTCCTAGTGTCTGTCATTTATAAAAAAAGTCATGGTAAGTCTTAATGAACAGAGAAGATGGGTGACATTTAAGAGCTATTTGTCAATGATTATGGCTTTTATGTAACGGGTTGATTCTTGTTCTGTTGATTTTCATAGTTAATATAGTTGCAACTTGAGAGGAATCATTAGTCTTATGATCCAGGAATGCTTTCTCAGTTTGATAGGAAGAACAAGTTCAGTTCACTGTTATTTGTTCTCTCTCAGGTAGAAAACTGTTGTGGTTTAACCTGGCAGGCAGCCAAATACCATGCAGCCGCTTGCTCACTCCCCTCTCCCCCCCCCGGCCCCACAGTGGGACAAGGAGAGAATTGGAAGGGTAAGAGTGAAAAAAACTCGTGGGTTGAGATAAAGACAGTTTAATAGAACAAAAAAGGGAAAATAATAATGGTAATGATAGAATATACAAAATGAGTGATGCACAATGCAATTGCTCACCACCCGTGCTGACCGATAACCAAGTAGCGATCGGTACTTCCTGGATCATGCCTACCATTCATATACTGAGCATGACGTCACATGGTATGGAATACCCCATTAGCCAGCTGGGCTGGCTGTCCTGATTATGTTCCCTCCCATCTTGTGTACCTGGCTCAGTCAGTAGGCACAGGAGCTGTCCTTGGACTAGGAGGGCACTTAGCAACAACTGAAAACATCAGTGTGTTATCAACATTCTCCTCATACTAAATCCAAAACACAGCACTAGGAAGAAATTTAACCCTATCCCAGCCGAAACCAGGACAAAAACATTTGCTATAAGAGAGAAAGATGAATTGACTTGTCTAAGACTATGCTAAGCTGGTGGAAGAATAAAGATTAATTACAGAAAATACCGTCTTTTGGATTTATTTTGTGTTTTTGGACCATGCTGCTTTTGCCATCGTTTTAAACAGGATTTTTGTATTATATAATTCAAAGCACAAGCTAGAAACTTAATTTTGGATTTATGTAACTGGTCTTAAGACACAATGTTTGTCTCAATTTAAAACAATAGATTTTACTGGTAGAACAGCCTTGTCTTTTTTTTTTTAATGTCTTATTTCTGGGTATGTTATCTGTAATTAGATAGAATTATTGACTAACTTGGTTTGCACAGGACCTCTGGATGTCATCTGGTTGAACCCCCTTGCATCAAGCAGGTGCAATTAGATCATGTGCTAAGACTTAATATCTTCACAATCCCTTTGGGCAACTTATTCCACGTGTTTGACCATACTCGTGCTCTTTTTTTTTTTTCCTTCTCTTAAGTTCTTATACCTAACTGAATTTTTCATCAGTCCACAGCCTGTACTGTTGCAAGAGGTTATTTTGTTCCAGATGTAGGACTTCGTGTTTGCATCTGTTGAACTTGACGAGGTTCCTGTCAGTCTTTTTTTCCAGTCTGTTAGTTTCCTCTAAATAACAGCCCTCCTTTTCAGCATATAACCGTTGTTGTGGGTTAACCACGGAAGGCAGCTCAGCCCCACACAGCCACTTTTTCACTCCCCCACAATGGGATGGGGGGGGAGAATCAGAAGGGTGAAAGTGAGAAAATTTGTGGGTTGATCTCAAGACGGCTTAATAGGGAAAGCAAAAGCTGTGTGTGCAAGCAAAGCAAAATTGAACTTCCTGACACTTGTTAAAGACATCAAATAGTATTGGCCCTAATATCAGCCTGTGGGGACATCCTAGCAATCTGCACCCTGGTTGGACTTTTCTACCCATTTTGGAGGGAGACTTTGCTAAAGTCAAGGTTTATGATATCCACTGATTTCACCTTGCCCACACAGGTAGTCATCTTGTCGTAGAAAGCAATCGCGTTTGTCAGGCATGATCTGCCCTTGGTAAATCCATGCTGCCGTTCCCAGTCATTCTTCTATCCTTCTTGTGCTTGGAAATGGCTTCCAGGAAGACTTGCTCTCTAAGCTTCTTGGGGACTGAGGCTAGATTGATGGGCCTGTAGTTTCTCAGATCCTCCTTCTTGAAGACAGGCATTAAAAGTGTTTTTCCCTAGTCATCAGGAACCTCCCCTAATCGCTAAATACTTTAGCCTTTGTATGTATGTTAAGTCTGCAAACCAAATACTGCCTTATTCTAATGCAAGATGTAACAGGAAAATACAATGCAGAAGTAATACTAACATTGTGTTCAGAGAAAGTTCTTAAGACTTTGGGGCAGGAAATGTTGACGTTCCAGGCTGCTGTCAGACTGCACATAAGCTAGTTCAGATTCTAGTCTGTTGAAAAAAAATCTTGCAGCGCTGTTTCCTGCAGGTAGTGTTCCCTGTTAGAGAAGATTATATATGGTAGAAAGACATAGAATGGTTTGAAGGTAGTTAAGTATTTGATGTTATCTGAATTTACAAGTACAGCAAATGCTGTTTAGGGAACCTCTGGACTTCAAGAAACTACATCGTTAGACTCTGTCTTACATGACATTTTGCATTTGTTTCATTGACTTTCAAGGCCTTAAAATGTTTCTAGGGAAGTGTACAGTGGTTGCAATTTTAAAATTTGAAATAAAACGCAGTTGAGTAGTAAGATGTGTATGTGTCTGGGGTTTTTCTCATTTCTTGTGTTGGTTGTGTTTAGGAAGAGCTGATCTCACTTGTTAAACTTCACTGTTAAACTGAAATAGTTCATTAGCAGGGAAAATAGGGGGAATCAACTCCTTTTCTTAATTAGATGTTTACTGCGCTTTCACAAGGCTTATAAGTTATAATACAGTTGTCCTTGCCCTGTATGTGGTCCTTGTAGCCTAACCCTCAGCATTGTAACATCTAAGTGGCTGATGTGCAAATAGAGTATCTTGCATGAAATGTGATGTCCTTTGTCTTTAACTTTATCTGCAGTTTTGTGTGTGTAAGAAAATAAGAACCAAATGTTTTTAATTTTTCCTTTTGTGATGTACTCTGGGGTTTGGCATGGTAGAGGAAGAAGGTGTCCTTCTTTGAAGGCATTTTGTACTTGACAATCTATGACATTTTGTTTCGTGTAAGAGTTTGTTGTTCAAGTTGTAAAAACAAGAATTGGAACATGATTTGTTTTTAAAATATGTTCAAATAGTGCTGAAGAAGATGCCACCTTTCCCAATACAAATTTTTGACAATTTGAAAAACGTGTTTTTTTTTTTTTATTTGTCCCTTCTCTCTGTTCTTTGTTCTCCTTTTTTTTCAAAGCTGTTGAGATACACATTGGATAAGCACGGTCTGCAGCAGGTGAGGATCATAGCCAGCGATAGACTGTGGGAGCCCATTTCCTTTGTCTTGCTGCTTGACTCTGAGCTCCACGGAGTGGTCGATGTGATTGGGTAGGGGGTTCTCTCTGTTTTTCTTCCTTGGTGGCTTGTTCATAGTGTGTCTTCATCTTGCTTATTTATAACTAGCACAGCCAAAGCTTCACCTCTCTATACTCTTACCTGCAATGAAAGGAGTTTCATCATATGATGCTAATATTTTGCAAAAGTAGTAGACTAAATTTGAGATTGATTACTAACTTGTCTGCTGAATAGAAATGTGTGTAAGACTTGCTCATTAACTTTTCTTTTTACAGTAGCTCTAAATTTTAATTACTAGGTTCCATAAACTTGCCTGACCCAAACACATGCTTCAAATGTGTCTGTTCCTTGCTTCAACTTGAGTCTTTTTCATTCATCTTTATAAATCTGACCCTTAGGAGGTGTAGAAATGAAGGCTTTCCCTCCAAATATAGATAGGCAGTCAGTGTCTCCCCCAAATCAATCCCTCCCCCCATTCTGAAAAACAAAAACTGTCTTGACAGTTTTTTTCAAGTGGAGTCTTGGATCATGTGTGGATCAACAAGTGAAAGCAATTGTGAACTCACTCTGGCCAGATGTAAATCCACTGTAATTACCATGATCCCAACGTAGTCTGCATTTTTCCTTTCTTTTTTTGGCAGCTACAAGTATGCACCCAGAGTCAGTTCCAGAAGGTCAACTGTTTTTACACTCTCTCAGTAAGCTGTAGTTGCTTAACTCTTTGCAAGTTTTACATCCCTATTCTGATTCATTCTTAACAGGGAGATGAAATACTCTCTTGTGTAATGGATAATCAGTTGGCTACTGGACATTTAGTGATGCACATCTAATCATGGTACCTTTTAAAAAAAAATTGTTGGCTTTCTTTTTTATTTGAAACTATAAAAAGTATTTCAGGTAACCAGGATTTTAGGTGAATGTACATAAAATAAATTTTGGACTTGGTAACGTAATTTGTGATCTGTGAGGTCTCCCATCAGACAAGCTGGATGGGAGAGTAGTTAAAGCTGCTGCTTTTATTTTTCACTATTTGCATCCAGGCTTCCTCTGCAAGAAATTGTAATGGCTAGAAATTAGAGGGAGCCCTGAAGACACACTGTAAAACTATGAATAGATATTCACCCACATAGCAATGACCTGGGTCACCAAAGCTCTTTATAATGTGATATTTCCAAACAGCTTTTCAGAGCTATTATGGCTGCATCAATTTTACTAGTGAAATGAAATATAATAAATTATAAACAAGTATTACTCCTACTTTGAACATATTTAAATTACATTGTAGCTCTTGAAAACAATGTTTTTCAAAGATGGGCTTGCAAATTCCATGGCTATTCATAGGAGTACTTTAGATGTGCTACTTGTTTGTAACACAGTTAAACCAGTTAGATTTTTGAATTCTATAGAGTTAGAGACCAAGCTATTCTGACTCTACATGTTGAAAATTCCATCCCCCACCTTCTTGCTATTAATTGAAAGAAAATAGGAAGTGTTTAGGATGTGTCAGTGAGTTTAGGAGTGACAACTTTCATTTTCACCTAATATGAATTTAGTATGCCATTAGGTGACAACTCAGTCTTTTTGGTTAGAAGCATCACTGTTCTTAACCAGATCTGTTCTAAATACACATTTGGCTGAATGTAAGTTTTGCAGAAAACCAAGCCTTTTAAAGAAATTTGTTAGACCTAATTATGCCCAGGTTAATAACCTAAGAAAAACAAGATGATGTTGTGACATTACTGCATGATGGAATTATGATGTGGTGTCTGTAGTAGTGGGAATTCAAACTGTCCCAAGTTCCTGCCAGGCCTGATACAGATGATACAGAATGAGAAGTAGGAAAGACAGTGTTGTTAGCTGATGATTTCTGTTTTCTAGAGATGTTTTTGAGAACTAGATTTTGAGGTTTTAATAGGTAGTGCTTTTCTGCAAAGCTTCATTTTAGTGATGGTATTATATAGGATGATCTTTTTTAAGATTTATTTAATTTCTACAGCCTTGTACTGATGCATGAGAGAAAAACGGTGGAAAACCCTGCAATTTCTGTCCTCATTTTCCCCTTCTTCCCCTTTGGGCCATTGCTATATGCAAAACAAAAAATAACACAAAGTTTTTTGTTTGTTTGTTTTTTAACTAAGTTATCCACTAAGTTGCGCACATTGTAGGCAATTGTGCAAAGCAGCATTTGCAATCCATAAGCAGAAGAGCTCTTCTTAGTTAATGTTACTTTCTTAATATTTCTGATTTAGTTTAGCTGCCCTACACAGGCAACTGTGGATTTTTTTTCCCGTTGGAGTTATATTGCTTCATCATCTGCTGTATAAAACACACTTAATCTCATAATAGTTAATATTTTAAAAATACCTTGTTACCACTCTAACAGCTAGAGGCCCTGATGATGAATAAACCAGCTACTGGTTCCAGAGAGATTGAAAGGAGGAGGGAACAATGAAAATACTTCTTTAGTAAAAGACAGTGGTTTGAAGAATGCAAACACTGATAGCAATAGCTGTTGGTAAATTCTTCTCTCGCAGTGATAAGAGGTTTAAACTTATGTGTCACTTTTGTAATTCTCTTCCTAGTATTCCTTTCATTACCTTTTCTCCACCAAGGTCCATTCTTTTTCCCCCCCTTTCATGATATACATCACTTCTTCCTCTCTCTTTGCAATGGTCTTCCGTTATAGTGTGTCTGACTCTCTGCTCTTTTGAGCAGAGAATCCAAAATCCCACTGCTTCTGCTGAAGTATCACATCTATAAGAATGATGCATAAACTCTACTCCAGTTCATCTTTTCAGGCAGCAAGAAGGGTATGTGTTTAGGAGGCTGTGGTTTTTCCTGAAACATTAATCAGGATATTCAAGTCTCTCCAAATGGTAGTGGTCCTTGAGTGGACCGATTATTTCCTGAGAGTAATTGGAGCATAGTTGCTTCTTTGTAGGTGTTTTCATTTCCAGTGAAGTAAAAAGATTATTTTCACTACTGAAGGAGCAGATCATGCTGTTCTGGACACAGCTAATCTCCTGTCCTTTGCTGCACACCTTGTGTTATTTGTTGAGGCTGTAGAGTAGCACAAGAAGTCTAAAAGAGGGCTTTAGCATGATCTAGTGTTTTCTTTAAATAAAAATCACATAGAGTTCAACAAATCCAGCACATATTGGGTGTGAAAGCCTTCACTGTAATCTGACAGCAAATGTTTATTTTGTGCATTTGGGTGGGTCTTTTTAAAGTATACACTCTACTTAAGTGCTATTAAAGTTAAAAAAAAAAAGAAGATTGGTATACTTATTTTTAAAAAAAGTTAGTTTTCATATGGAATAGGGTTACGCACTCCTTAGTCATGTCCTACTTTTTAAGGACTAATTTAGATATTAATGAAAGTAAAACAAAACCCCTTGGTTAGCAGCAGTGTAAGTGAAATACAAATACAGTGTAAATTATGTTCATTAGCAGTAATAGAAATTGCATCTAAGAGCAGAGAAAAATGATTCATTTCTCAACTGGTGGTGAAACTGTTTTACCTGATTGCATATCAGTTGGACAAAATGAGGAGGTTATGAGTGTATGGGCTTTAAGTGGAGCAAAGCTGCCAATAAAGATACACTGAAGGAGTCTGCCTCTAGAACCTGCTTGTTCACCCTGTAACATTAATCCTGTTTATCATCCCTATTTTTTTCAATTTATTTCCATAGCTTTAGTGTTTTTGCATTAAATTATTTCTCTTCCCTCTGATGCGAATAAAGGTGACCCTCTGTCTTAGTGCAAGAAATCAGAGCTCTACAGATCACGTTCCTGTGTAATCTTACGTAAAGCTCTCTAGAACACTCCCCTGCTTTTTTTTTTTTTTTCTTTTTGTAAAGTACAGCTTGTATTTGGCCGGGATGTTGACTCTTAATATGTAAGAAACAGGTCTTCAGGATATGGAGTGTAGAAAGACAAATTATTCCTTCTTTGCCTTGTCTTTGCAAGCTACACACTTTATGCCATTACAAAAACCTTTGCTTGGTATTAAGGTAATACTTGTGTTACCAAGCCAAAGGGAAAATATACAGTAATCTGTACACCAGAGAAGGTTGTAGCTAAAATCTCTATCATGTGTTACATTATCATTAGTGAAGCTATGTATGAAGGACTACACACTGGGAAATGGCCCATTGTCCCGTAGGGAGAAAATAATGGGGGGGGGGAACAACCCAACCGTCAGCCTAGAAAAACTGGTATTTCTTGTGTCCCTGTCACAAATTTATCAATTTGTCAACTTTCAGGCTAATAGTAAAGGAAATATTTATGCCTTCCTTCCCAGTGCTGATAGTTTTATTTTAGTGTATGTATTTAGTGTGTTCAATGAATGTGCTAAGTGAGGGGAAAGCCATGACGCTGTTTTCTGCAAGTGATTTGAAAAGTTTTATTTCAGTCAGACTAATTTGGCACAGTGAATCAATGTTGTGATTGAGTATAATCAGTAGTCTTCATTTGGGAGAAAGCATCTCTCCTCGTACTAAGGAAGATCTTGGAAAGAAAATTAGCTTTCATTATATGTTTCAACTATTTTCAGTTTACACCTCTGTAACTTTTATAGTCCAACTAGCATGCCTTTTTGAAACCTGGATTTATTAAAAAGGTGTGCAAAATTAGCCAAGTTCATGTTTAGGTCCTAAGACGTTCATGCAGTTAAGTTCTTAGAATAATGCCAAGTACTGTATCTTACTGCTGATTTTATAATTACTTACAGTTTTGAATAAGATAGTACAAGGTAGCATGTATTTTCTCTATTTAGCACATTACAGTTACGAAAATCTTCAAGCTCAATTTCAGGGTAAAGCTTTGCTTTAGCAAGCTGCAGAAATTGCACGATATATTTAAAGCTAGGTTTACTTATATGCTGGAAAGTATCAGAAGAAATAAACTTTTACTGGTGCAAATACGATAAGCTATGGAATGTTATAGCACGCTCTCATATCATTTTCTTCTATTCCATTAGTATTATTCCAAAGAAAGTTTGTTTTTCAGTTTGGAGGAGGTGAATCATTGCTGCTGAATGTACTTCCAGGCTTTGATTTTTCTTTTTGTGCTAAGTGCTCTTTCTTTTTAAAATATTGTGTAGGGCTCACTATCCTGGAACAAAAACAGTGCCAAATGCCTTATTAACTAAGAAGAAACTGTGGTCTTCAGAAGATTACAGTACTTTCAATGATGAAGTAGGTGCAGGCTGCTGGGCTCGGATCCTGAACCAAAACTACGTGAATGGAAACATGACCTCGTAAGTGTTGTGCACTGTTGCTCGCTTTCACAACTTCATATGTAAGAATTGTTTAAAGTACTATATAACACACCCGTCTGCTATGATAAGATAGTAGGTAAACTGAAACTCTCTCTACTGTCAGTCTGAATTCAAATATAGTAAGGTATGAAGTCTACTGTCCTTACCTCTTTGTGGAGTAGAAGTCCCACGAGTTTTAACGGATTCTTGAGTTACTGTTCCACAGTATCCAATGGCAGCTGAGTTCAGATGCCTTTGAGACTGATGGTATTTGTTAAAAAGAGAATGTTCTTAAGAACTAATGACATGAAAAACATTGGAGGAAAATAACAATAAAGCTAATTTATTTGTATTTTTCTTAAAATCTTTATCAGGTTTTTTGTCTTTAGTTAAAAGTAGTAGGTACGGAGGTAATTATCTAGTTTTTTCATACAACTTCTTTCTCAGAGTCCATTCTAAAACATGCTGTAGTCTTTTGATATGTTTACTGTTTCCTGCACATTTTCTTTCCAAAATGAAATCTGGAAGAAAGCTGTTCTATTTACTGGGAAATTACATAACTCGCAGGTTTAGAAGAGAATAGAAAACATACTTTGTTTCCAGTGCAACAACTACTACTCTGAAAGGGGTGGGGGGGAAGTCTGATTAAGGAAAATGTAGGCATCAAGGTGTAAGCAAAATTGTTCAAAGCTTTTAGTTTTTATGTAACATCATTTTGGAACAATAAAGAGAAATATTTTTGTCTGAAATGCTTGAAACGGAGCACAGCACAAGGCACTTGGGTATTTGTAAAGGGAAGTTTCTTGAGTCACCTGGTTTCTATGAATCTTCTGTCTCCTCCTCTGCAAGATGAAATTTTCTAACAGATGAATATTTCTTATGGGAATTCCTGACCATTCTGGTTGCCTCTTGACTCTCATATGCTTTAATATCTTACTTTGGGGTCTTTCTTTCCTCATTGTTTTTCTTTTTTACAAGCCCTTTGTAATTATATATGCCCTATTTGTTTAGCAACCTAACAGCCAGACCTATGTATTGTATTTAGAAACTATTGTAGAATAGTTCCAGGTCCATATATCCAATATTGAAGTTATCTTGGCTTTTATATTGAAAACAGAGTCTTCCTGATGAAAGGCAGCTTATCTTTCTGCTAAGCTCGTTTCCTTTGAACTTGAGTTCCCTACATTCCTTTTCTAAGTTTGAAATTCTGCAGAACTCAGAGAGCAAGTTGAGTTTACAACTCAAGAGTTGTCTGTTTTATGAGCAACTTTTTGTAGGATTTCAGGATCTCTTCTGAAATGCATATGTAGTGTGATAAATCTATGGCAATGACTTCAGAATGAGGCCTTTGCACTCATCTATATGCAATAGCAGAACAGCATGCCAGCTTTTGCTTTCTACACAACTGCTTTATTAAGCTGTATTTCCATACTTAGAGCACACAGGTCTTAAGTTTAAAGTCCTAGCAGAAGATTTTCAGTGAAGACCAAATCAAAAGACCTGAAGTAATTAACCTTGTCAGTATCCTGACAACTTCTTGAAATAGCAACTCCTGGAGGATGGCTGGTTAGAGTTGTTTTCTGTATGATATTTATATGGATAAAGGGAGGATTATTTTTTTTTTTTTAGTGGTCCTTAACCACTCACCCAAACCCCTTCCCTGCAAAAAAAACCTACCACCAGCAACAACCAACCAACCAAAAATAAAAACAAAACAACACCCCAACAAAAAGCTGTAAACCTTGATAACTTTTTTCCCCCTTCAAAACGGGGCGGGGGGGAACAAATGGAGTCTTTAACTCTCACTACACATTTCCTTTCATGTGCAACTTTTTATGGTGATATAGCCAGAGAATGGTATAGAGAATGTATTATCAGTTTTGTAAGAAGTTCTCAACACTGCAAGTTGATCAGTTTTATTTTCCTTTCCTGTGTTTTTTTTCTCTTTTAGCTGGAAAGTTTTTTTTTTTCCTTAAACTTCTTTTCATTGTATGCTGGAAGAAAAAAGAGGAATAAATTCTTGTACTAAATTCATCTAATACTATCCATATGAATGGAGGAAGCAAACCTGTTTTTCTTCCAGAACCATTGCATGGAACTTGGTGGCTAGTTATTATGAAGAGTTGCCCTTTGGTCGATGTGGGTTAATGACAGCGCAAGAGCCGTGGAGTGGCCACTACAAAGTAGAAGCTCCTATCTGGATTACAGGTAAAAAGTTTGCAGTTAAAAGTTTGGTGATCTAACACAGAGCATAACTGTATTTTCCAAGGCCTTTATTTATTTAGTGTTTTTTATGTGTATTATTTTTTGTACCAAATTAAAGTAATTTTGTGGCAAGTTTTGTGAATACTTAAGAAGAAAAAAAAAGCTTTCAATGGAAAGCAGAAAGATCTAATAGCAAGGGAAATCTTAATACTTGATGGTTAGATACAGCAGAAATGAATAAACTACTGCCTTTTATAGCTGTTACTATTAAAATATTTTGATCTGAAGTGCCCATAAAGGTTAGTGTGCTTTCCTAGTTCCTTTCTCTCTTTTTTTTTTTTAAAATCCTTAAGTAGACATTTGATACCTCTCAATTTGAGAAAATGGAACAAAGAACCTCTATTCTTGTCCTGCTTGAGATTCTTGGCTTGTGTAAGTCAGCATTTCCTTGTGCTTGGGGAAAGGGGAGTATGTTCACATAGTGTCTATGGACACATGGATTCATGGGCTACTCTGTAGTCCTTTTGTAATATTTTATTGTCTCTGCCACAGTTCAGTAGAGCAAGTAACATGTGCAATGCCATAAACAAACAACAATGCAAATGCCTTCATTTTTATTCTTCTGCTAGTTACCTGTATACGTAAAAGCATTAAAAAAAAATGGCCATACTGTCATACGAACAGTTCAGAGCAACTGAGCAGTTGTTCCTGTTTCCATGTTGCTCAGGATTTTCATGATCTGTTCTTCTCTGGTCATATTCTCTGGTATTCTCTTTTATATGCTGAAAACCTTACTTATCTAGTTATTCCTCATGGAGATGCCCATCTATGCTTTCTCTGGCTTAGCTGTTTACTTTATTTAAAAAAAAAAAAAGAAAAAGAAAAAAAAAGGAGAAATTTGGGAAAATCTAAACTGTGGTGGATATTCATATTGCATGTACATGATTGACTTACATAGCGGTATAATAGTTTTCTCTTCTTGTCTAAATAACTGCTATCATTTTAACTGTTTCGTCTGCCACAGAGCTGCTGATTTTAATTGTGCTTTAGTGTAATTCTTTAATCTTTCTTCTTGTATAGGTAGAATTTGTTTTGGAAGTTCCATTACTTTCTTCCCAAAACCAAGTTTTTATTGTGTAAGCATGTATGAGAGAGAAATTTAATTCAGACTACAAATGGTATTATTTTTTTATTCAGACTTAATTATTTTCTTCTTATTTTTGTTCTGTTTTGCCTCAGCACACACAACGCAATTTGCTCAGCCAGGCTGGTCATACTTGCAAGTGGATGGACACTTAGAAGGAGGTGGCAGTTTTGTCGCTCTGACAGATGGCCGAGGAAACCTTACCATCATCGTTGAAACTATGGTATGTACATCAGCACAGTTCCAATGAACTAGAAAAGATAAAAGAAATGTTTTGTTATGAAGAACCTGTTTTGATTGATGTAGTTCAATCAATCTTTGATGCTTGTAGCTTTGTTAATGAGACCACTAGAGGTCCTTTTTTCTACCTAAACTTTGAGTAGCTAGTTGAATCTTCCTGGAGACTGATGTATATGTCATGTTTATATCACAAATTAGCTTTAATTTGATTACACACTCTGGGAGGAAATTAATTCTTGTGCTTTTTTTAAGCAGTATTCAAAATAAAATTATTAAGCTAGTATAATTGCAGTTATCATTAAGATAACAGTGAAATAAATAGTTGCAAAGTGATCCTACGTTGCTTTTTTAACTTCAGTTTATGCTGTATGTTTTTCATGAACATTGCCACATGATGCGTTTCAGTAATGTATGTTCCGTCTGTTACATTTATGTTTTTCTTCAGACTCATAATCACTCTCAATGTATCAGGCCTCCGCTGCCTCATTTCAGTGTGACACCTCAGAGAGCAACTTTCTACCTCAAAGGGTCATTTGTAAGTAGATCTTGAATACATTTGATCAGTCCTGTAAAATGAATTGCTCTCCATAATCTAATACATGCAAGACAATATCGCAGATTAGCAAGAAATTGGAGTTCTTTACCTCCAATACTAGAGGCTGCTACACACCTGGCATTTTAGTTTTAAGCATTTTAGTTCTGCTTTTATCATGAGATGTAATGTCATAACTGAATTTGTAGAATTACTGCCTCCCAGTCTAATCATCTGTATATTGAAGAAGAAATTCCGCAGAACAGAAATGCAATTGGATTTTTCTTTAGGATTTATTCCAAGGCTGGGTGCTCTGACATGCTGACATAGTTTGACTGGCCAGCATGGCCATTACCTTCCTAGTTGTTATCAGCTCCTTTCCAGGGGAGTAACTGCAGTTGATTGTATACTGTAGGTTATGCTGTTCCATCCTGTGAAGAGATATTCTGAGAATCTCCCAGTTGTGTTTTTTTTTTTTTTTAATCTTGCTAAACTGAATTTTCCTCTGAAATGTGAACAATACTTTCACAGTGTAAACTGGAGTGAATCTTTGTTAGTTGATTTGGATCATTGCTCCTCAGAAGCTGAAAGTGTTTACTTATTTGGAATTTGATTTTTGGTGGCATTACTTTACTTTCATTTAGGAGGAGATAGTTTGGACAATACTTTTGGCAATAAAATGGTTTGCTTAGGAAAAGTAGTTGAGTGTCACTTCTGATATAAATCTCCCTTTGGGGTAAGTATCAGGCGGCTTCTCCAAACCAAACTCTAGGTTGCTTGCTTTGTTGTTCTTCTGGGTAACTAAAAAAATTGTAAGGGTTCAATATCATTAAAATCTGTAACTAATGTAGTTGATAGTATCACAGAATTTTGGAGATCCGTAAGCGAAGTACTTTGCTCAAAAATGAATATCGAAGAACCAGCAGCTAAACTAAAGGTCTCATTAAAGCAAAATTAATGGGAGATTATTTCAGCCTTGTTGCTTCTGGGCAGAGAGCTTGTATCAAAGGGATACTGTTGTTGGTAATAGAGATGCTAAAGATTGTATGTGTGATTGCAGTGCTTTCTGTCTTTATAAGCCACATTACTGCATGTAATGGCTTATTGATGTATAATCTATAAAAAGATAAGCCATACGTAATGGCTAGCTGAATAGAGTGGTGGCCTCTAATGTGATCAACAGCTCCAAAATAACAAAAATTGGACACCCTTAGAGGACTGATATTTCTCAATATTCAACTTGAGAAAGTTTGTGTTCGGTGATGTGGGTTGGGTTTTTTTTTGTTTGGTTGGTTTTTTTTAATTTTATATTGTGTTTCATTGTAGTATATGGTGGAAACACTTCAAGTGTGGCATTCTAGACTTGGTTTTGAATCTGGAAACTCTAGTCTTTTCCAGCAACTTCATCCTGTAAAGGTGAGTAGATCAGTTTTAATTATAGTCTTTCTGCAGTTTCAGGTGTTTCTTCCCCCTTTGCTGGAACTCCTTTTATGAGTTTCATGCCTAAACTGCATAGTTAGGACATGTTTTATTAGCTCTGTTTGACTACAATTTTACTAGCTATATACAAGCTTACCTGGAGGTAATAAAGAGTTTGGGCGAAAGGGGTTTTCAAAATAGGTCAGACACATTAAATGCTGAGGCAAGAAGACAGGATTTTTTGCCTTAAATCAGGAGTTTAGAAGATCTCCTTTAATTCAGGAACTTGGGTATTTTGTTATTTAGTTGTTTGATTTTTGCTGCTTGAGCTTTCTTTAATTCCAGGTGTGGAAGGGAAGTTTTTCTTTAGATCTAAACGTGGATGAAGTCTACACTTTAACCACACTCAAGACAGGGCAGAAATGTGGTTGCCTGGAGCCTCCACCACCTCAGCCCTTTCCTTCAAATTACAAAGATGATTTCAATATTCGTAAGTCAGAATTCTCTTATCCAAAAACTTAATTGACACACAGTCTTAATGTAGAAAAGCAATAACAATTATGTTATTTGAGTCCTCTAATGTAAGCGACATGAAATAGTCTGAATGCGTGTTTTTATTTTTGTTTATTTTATATCTGCTTCTCCACAACTTACACCTGTATACTTCCCTTGCATGAAGTATTGAGACTTTTTTAATTCTCTGTCTTAACTGGGTGGTCACTAACAGTTTTAAAATTCTTGATCCAAATGATACAGCTCATAACTACAGTGAACTAGTTTTTGGAAGGAAGACAGGGAAGAAGGTAATTTACTTTGTTCATGTGTTTGCAAAAACTGGAGTCTGCTTAAAAACAAAACCAAAACTAAAATCACCTTCCAACTCCCAAAACTTCAGTTTTGGAGACTGTGCTTTCATAGAGTAAGTCAAAATTCTGGAGAATATTTTCAGAGGAAATTTCTGAAAACAAGAGTACACAGAAGAAAAATAATGTTTTGGTATTGATATGTATTTTATTTTCTGAACAGGTAATCCACCTTTCAGTGAAGCTCCAAATTTTGCAGATCAGACAGGTGTATTTGAATACTTCATAAATGCTTCTGACCCAGGAGATCATGTGTTCACACTCCGCCAGGTCGTCGTTCAGCGACCCATCACTTGGGCTTCTGATGCAGACCAGACCATCAGTCTCATAGGAAATTTTCAGTGGTATGTAAATACTATTTTCTAGAGACGTCTGGGGAAATGTCCTCCTTACCAGTGTGAGTTATGATCAGTTAATCTGTCTCAAGTCTCATTTCTCTTGGACAGAGGGCTTTTGCATTCAGACTTTCTATAGACATGTAGAAATGATGACTTAAAGCGACTTCCAAAAGTCATTGAGTCCTGCCCAGGGCTATTGCCAACTCTAAGAGATAAACTGTGTCTTTGTCTAAATGAGCGTTGAAAACATCCAAGGATGGAGAGTCCACCACATCTCTTAGCTTGGCCCACTGCTGCACTGTCTTGGAAATTTTTTTTCCTAATGTCCTGCTGGGCATATTTGTTCAGGCTGATTCTTCAGAATAATGGATCTAGGTTGGTGTACTAGAAAGACCAAGTCAAAATCCTAATTCAAAGTGTGCACTGAGTTTCAATACATTTTTAAATGGGACAGAAAAATTGATTCAGTTTAAATTACTTAATTTTGAGTTGTCTTGCTTGATTGTTAGCGATTTGATCAATCTCATATCAACGAAATAGTCTGGGAGTTAATTCAGTTATATTTGTTGCAGACTGCCATCTTCTGAGCAGTTCCTAGAATTGAGTGGATTTGGTTCAACTGCTACTTAAAACAGTTTTATTTCTGGGTAAATGTAACTGAGATTTACTGGTTTGATAAGAGTATGGTTATGATTGCAATTCTTTGTAGGAGCTATAATGATGGTAATTTGGAATCAAGCAGCATATTCTAGCATAATGTTTATTTAAAATTAAAAAGCATTTGGGAAAGAGCCTGTTAACTAATTGGTTTAGTAATAGTAAGTAATAATAAACTTTATGCTTAAAACTTTTTATTCTATTTGGAAGTCTAGCTTAAATTCTTTTGGTATGTTCTTTAAAATAGCTATTCTGTCAGGTGTTTTTCACTTTGATTGGATCGTTGATCCCCCAAATGCTTTTTCAGAACATGCTTCAGGCTTCTAATTTCTGGCCTGGATAAGTGATTGGATCACTTTGCCCTGAAGCCTGGAAGAATACCACCAACTTGTAGCTAGAGGTTGTTCTTCAGTTACCTGATGTTTTCTTCTGCAGCCTTCTGTTAAACAAAGTCTTGTGTTCCCCCTATAATCAACTTTCCCTCATTAGATCATACTCAGTGATCCCTATAACAGCTACACAGGATGTATTCTTAAATTACTGTACTGAGACTCCTAAAAACTCCATTTAATAATTTCATTTTGGTTCCATTTCTTTCTGGATTTTCATCTTGTTTTCAGAAACAAGCTTGCTTCCTGAATATTCAGCTGATTATTCAAATTTTACTGATCTGTAACTTTTCGTAATGATAGTCTTCAGTTTCAGGTCTTCTGATTTGTTTGCTTCGTCCTCAGTTTAAAGCTCATCTTGTCCTAGGTAGATGTTTTCAACCATTAGTGCATGCTATTGAAATACTGAACCAATCTTGCACTGAATTTCTCTGTGGAATGATATTTGACTTCAGTCGTCAATGGACACTTATTATGATTAAATTTCAGGATTATTTAGTTTGGATTTTAATCTTGTGCTAGTGAAAGCTTTTTGTTTCTACTCCTGAATTTGTTAGTGTTTTGCTCTGATGGCTTTATTGAACCTAGCTGTATCCTGAAAATACTACTATTTAACTCATTCTACATTGCTTCCAATCTATTTATAATGGCTTAAACAAGATGTGGGGATCTCTTGTTTAATACCTAGGGAGGCAAGAAAGAAATCTTGTTTGTGTAATGAATATGTATCCAAGAATCTGATACTTCTAATACCATTACATTAGAATGACTTGCGATTTCGTTCTAACTATTATGTAAGACGTGGGGAGAAGAGTTGCTAAAATAGATATTCTTTATGATTTATTTATCAGCTGAGCTGATGACATAAAGAGTCTTTTCACATTCTGTAAATACTTACAGATAATTAGAAACTTCCTAAATATGCGACCTTGTGGCTGTATCCATATTGCAAGTCCTTTCAGACATGGGATGTAGATTTTTAATTTGAATGTACATTAAAAAAGTTAAAGAATGCTTTTAAGTTTTATTGTTAAGAGTCTTGTAGTGCAACTTCAGGGCGGGGGAAGTTGTGTAAACTTTCTAGGTGCCATTTGATTGTCTGGTATTCCTTTGCTTTATTCTCCTTTACAGCTGTCATGATATGTATAAAACGGTGCTTTACTGTTGAGCTGAAGTATCACCTCAGGAAAATAAAATAATTTCAACCTATTTGAACATTTTGTTTAAAAAAGTTTGTTTTGGCTTTTGGGCAAGATGTCTGGATTGCTTAAGACTTGGCCTGTATTAAAAATCCTAGAGAAATGAAGATCAAATTTTAGCAGATGTGGTGCTACGACCTTGAATCTTGGATTTGATTTAGTTATCTAAAAGCAACTTTTCATTTTGCAGACCTGACAGTTTTTCTGTGGAGATGCAAACCTTCTGTTTAGTGGGGTGTGGGTTTTTTTTTTTTAAATAATTAATTGAAAGTTGCTGACAATACACTTTGTTTTGTTGTTGGTTTCTGAGAAGAATTGCTCTTCCTAAGAAAATCTATGGACTCACAGGTGGGAAACAACCAATCTAGACAAGTCCTGTTCATCTTGCACCTGTAGGTCACAATTAGGATTGCTAAGTCTTTCCTCAAAAAGGTAGCTATACTACATAGGGAATACTCTCCTACCTACTGCCTGCTCAAAAAAAAATCGATTCCTTGCTTGTTAAAACACTAAACTTCTTTTATAGGGTAAACATGACAGTCACTTGTGACATCTACATAGAAAAACAACGTGATGGGGGCGTGTTTGTTGCAGGAAGAGTTGACAATGGTGGGATATATGTTCGACGTACCAAAGGAGTTTTCTTCTGGGTTTTTGCAGATGGCACTTACAGAGTCACTGGTGACCTAGGTAAGCAACTCTTTGCTAAAGTGGGTGCTGACATATGGACATGTCATTTTGGTAACCTTGATAAAAAATACTAACATTCGGATTTTGTAATTCAGTTGTCATCACTATGAATTGAACGCATTGTTCTCTAATGATGACCACATTTTGTATGTCAAGAGAGCATCTGAAGGCTACTAGCTGGTCTACTGCTCAGTCTCAGCTTTCTGGATTTTTTTTTTCTCTACTGACAAAACCTATTCTATACTAGTAAATGTAGATTATTTTGCTTTTTGTAAATACGCTGATACAATACTAGTTACAGAAAGGTTTGATCTATATTCTTATACTACACCTAAAAAGAAAATTCTGCTTGAAATGCAATGACATTTCAAGAATGCTACTGTCTTGTAGAGCAGTGCAAATCAATGTACATAGATCTGGCTTAGGTGATGATGATGAGTGGCCTGCTGTTTTCCACAAATTATGCATTCTACTGTTAGTCTAGCTCAATGGAGTGAGAGCATATTCTACTTGTGATGCTAACATTCATATTTGTTCTTCTATAGAGCACTTGACAGGCGCATGAAAGAGCGTATGTCGTAATACTTCATCAATAGCTAAAAGTTCTTTTTAACTTGTTTTGAAATAGTGGCAGGTTTTGTTGTTTAAATGCATTTCCTATCACTTCATGAGTATAAATTAAAATTTTCAATAGTTTCTGATGAGTCAAATGCAACTTCCAGATCTACAGTATATCTGATATGAAGACAGCCTATAATGACCCATTTCATACTGTACTGGACCTTGAAAATAGTCTCATATTCTATTTGGTAGCTAGAGTTTCTCATTTCTTCTCATTTTGTTTTTTTGTGGGTGTTTTTTTTCCTTTCCTTTTTTACCATGAATGGGTAGCATAAAGAAGGCTTTACATTAGCTTCTCTTAACATACCGGTGCTCCCTAGGGAAACTTTGCAAAGTCTAGCTCCATAACAACTTACATTTCAGCTGTATGTAAAAACATACTCATGTTTAGGATTGACTCCAGTAGTTATTTTTAATAAGACATAACAACATTACCCAATTAGTTTCTCAGGCTTTCAAAAATAATTATTTCCTAGATGAAATGAGAGGATTTTGATTAACTACCTCATTATTTCCGGCTGAGACACTTGTTACACAATGTGATAATTTTTTTCTGTACAGCTGTTTTCAGTGATCTTAGTATTTTTCTAGAAGGGAGCCTGAATGTTCAAATAACTTGCATCTAAAACGATCTACTGAATAATTAAGATTCTACTTGTAGCACTTAATTTTTTTCAGTCTTCCATCCAGGTGTCAGTCACTCCCAATTTTTGCTTAGCTTAAATTTTGACTAGAACTAAGCCACATGATGATGTGGCAACTCAAACCTTCTGATTTATAGAAGTTCCTTTAAAAACAAGGAGACCTATAGAACAAACAGAGCAATAGCTACTGTCATGCTTCATGAACCCATACTCTCCATAGAGAGAATCCTTATTTCAGGCCAAATTCCCAAGAGCATTGGAGATTTCAGTGGAAAAACAGTCCTGGCAAAACAGGAGAATGCACTGATAATGTAGTGTCCAGGTTTGCATGTTAAGTCTTCCGTGCTGCAGTTGAAATTGGTAAGATGTCAGTCCTGAACACTTCCGAAAAATAAGTATTATTTTCCTTTTGCTGGCTTGGTATTTATCAGTCTCAGCAAAGCGGTGAAGTAACACTTTGCTAACCTTAAGCGTGTTTTGCAGCTGGAGAAGAAATACTAATGAAAGGACTTTCTGGTGTCCGGGATAATGCGTGGCACACGCTTACTCTCAACATTCAGGTAAGGACACAGGCAAAAAGCTAGAAAACCTGTTATGAAACTTCCAGTCCTAAATGGTTTACACAAAACTATGCTATACTATTGACTGTTTGCATTAGTTTGCCCTATCTAAAACATGAATAATATCTCTGTTATTTTAAACCAATATTAAAGTACCGTACCAAGTTCTGCTGCCTGTATTTTTAAAGAGATCTTGAGAAACTGGAGAGGGTATAGAAGATAACTGGAAAGAGTTGAAAGCTGGAGATAGGAAGGCTAGAGAGGCAAATCTTTTGTTTAATCTAACGAAAAGATCATGACCTGACTTCCTATTCTGAAGACTGTCAGTAAGCTACTAAACTAGCCTGTTCTACAAATCTGGCTCCCACCAATTCCCTTTGCATGCTAAGGCCTTATATGTGGAGCTAGTTAAGGACTGGGGAACTCAGATGAGCTGCCATCCTTCTTTCCTATACTGAAAAAGCATGGGCATAGTGTTGCTGTAAAAATGGGCCACAGTTAATAAGAAGCCTGTCCACATTTTTTCCTTCCCCCCCCCACTCCACCCCTTTTGGCCATAGTCACTTGGTGAGGAAAGTAGTCCCAAGCTGTACTTTAAATATACCTGTGCACTTACCTGGGTGTGACATTGGTGCAAGTAACTAAAAGGCTTTAAGTTCCACTGCTGAACGCCTAATCCCTTTGCCTAATGTAACCTTTGCAACTGCAATGTGGCCTGAAATGTGGGGAAGCTTGTATCCTAGCCGGGGAGATCTTCAACTGACGAACATTCTCTTTTAAAATTATGCACTGAGTCTTTCCCTCATCCTAAAATGTCAGCGAGTGTTAGAAGCTGTTTTTTGTCTTTTGGATTTTCACACTGGGAGACAAAGGGACGCTTGTACCTGAGGCATTCACTTGAATGGATGTAGTTTAGTTTTGGCTTTTGTACACCCATACTTATGATGGTGATTGCCATCTGTAAAATAGGCCAAGACATTTGCTAACCCGAATGGGGTGCTGAAGGTGAACATAAATCGTTTAAAACACAAAACAGTGGTGGTAATTTTAAAATGATGATGCTACAAACTTCCATCTGTGCTGTTAAAGTATTTTGTATGAAATATGCCTTTGATGTAATGACAGAAGCGCAGAGCCCTTTTTAAAGAATTCTTTTGCTGACTTCTTCTTGAAAGGCATTCTTTGCTTTTACCTGTGTCTGTGATTGTCTTTCAGATTAAGAAATACAACTAAACTGAAGTACTTTTTTTCTAAACACTGTTTAGTGGAACACTGGCGAGAGAAATTGTAACTTTTCCTGAAACTGTTTTTAATTTTAATTTGAACATGATACTTGAAAGTTCTGCTGTCTCCTCTTCCTCTCAGCTTAATGACTAAAATACACCTCTCTCTCCTTTTGACTTTTGCCTAATTCTGCAGAATCAGTGCCAGGTGTATCATATCCCTTAAAGACAGTTGGGCTGTTTGAGGGAGCCTGACACATGTGAAAAAGGAAAACCAGTTTACCTTTCAGATTCTACACTGAGTTTGCAAAGCTGTGAGTTAGGGGAAGGTGAGCCTTTTATATATTCACTGTAAAGGCATTAGATCTGTTTCACAGAGCTGATAGGCACTGGAGGATTCTATGCAATATTTAAAAGCATCTCTCCATAGAAAATGTGTGAAATGTAGTTGAAAGTTGACTTGACATCTTTCTGCCTTGTCTCTTCTCACATGTGAGTAGGCTCAGTGTCAACACAATCACTGGATTTTACAAAGTTAACTTTTTCCTTTTTTTTGACAGGGCACTTCTGCCTCAGGACTGTTAAATGGTTATCCACTTTGGGAGAATGTCACCATTTCTAAACCAAGTAACGGCTGGGCTGCTATTGGAACTCGCTCGTTTGAGTTTGCACAGTTTGACAACTTTCACGTTGAAGCTAGCTAAAGTGGCTTTTGCATTTGGAGAACCCAGTTCTCATATTACTTTCAATAAGAGCCAGTTCAAACTTTGAGGACAACGTAATGCTATGCTGAGTTTGATCTGTTGGCAAGGAATCGGAATTCTGTCCTTATTATTGTTAAAGGTTTACTTGAGCAGGTATCAACATGACTGTAACTTTATGCCCCGGTTGCTAAGGGATTTTTGCCTTTCGATTTTTGGGGGTAAATTTTAGTTCAAGGTAATGATGAAAACAAAATCATGGATTCATATCTTTTTTTAATAACAACATCTTAACTTCCCAGCTCACTTTAAAGATAAGTTTAGAAGATAACAGAAGACAGAGGCATCTCAAGCTGCATTTTTAACACTTACACGATTGTGTCCATTCCTTTCACTCTGAAGGAAAGAATTAAATGCCAGTAAGCCTTATGAGCCAGTGGCCCCATACTTTTGTAGGTCTGTCATTCTCAAAATTCATTTGGATGAAGTACCTAGTTTTTTCTACAGTAAAAAAAAAAAACATGTTCTGTCTGTTTTTCTGCTACATCTGAGGCTAGACATCATAGTACTCCAAGTACAGTTGATTACGTCTTCCTGATTACTTTTTCCAACTTTCATTGCCAGCCTTAAAATAGATCATATTTTCAGTGGAATGGAAATGTGCCTTATGGCACTGATCAGGCAGTGCAGGATGTGCCTTACATGTAAACTACCTCCTCTTTCCAATTAAAGGGTTGAAATGGATGAAAAGATACCATAACTTGCAGTTCGTTAATGATAGTCTTGTGGTTTTTTGCATGGTGTAAAGAATAATAACTTTGCATCATGGATACCGGCAAGCAGAGCACTTACTTTCGTGTCAGGTCACATGTTGAAAAACTGGCCTTTTGTTCCTAGAAATTTGGGCAACCATCTCTCACTTTTGATGGATCTAAAGCTTAGAGCAGAAAATAGTTAAAGCATAACAATGTTATTTAGCTTATTATATTACTGTAGCACAGAGGAGATATGGATATTATCACATCCTGGTATAAAAGAAAATTAAAAAAAAGAGTCTTTGCCCTTAAGAGCTTGCAATCTATTCATAAGGTAAGTGGCAGCGGGTGGATGCAGACAGAATTGTTTGGTGTGCCAGGCAGTGGTATTGACACAATAGTGTCTAGTTTTAAACTTTTCCTGGGCATCATGGAGTAAAGTTCAGAGGGAATTTCAGATCCTTGGGAAAGGAGGGATTCTGTTTTGCTGTTGCTTCATTGTTTTTTTTCCAAGTTGCTGTGCTACAAAAAAAAATTCATTGAGAATATAATGAGGTACTGAATGGGATTTTCATCACACACATTACAAATTCAGTTGGTTTCTGAATTTTTCTTGTTTGTTATTGGTCAGTTTGAATGAAGATGATGTCTATTGCCATAATGAAACATGCCTCCCATGTCTGTCTACTTTTCACATCCACATCCTCTTTAACTGACAAGCAAGTAGTTCCACAGACTTGATAGGGCACCAATAACTGTATGAGGCTATCTGTAGCAGGCAGTATCTTATCCTGAGAAACAGATTTGCAATATACTTCGATTTATACAGATTATTATTCTGATCCACTTTATTTTGAAGGCTGATTCCAGTAAGTGTTATCTTCAGTCTTTGAAGTTGTCGTCTAATATAGAGTTAATATAATACGAATCATTACTGGAAAATGTTTATGAAGGTTATCTTCCAAATTAGCTTTTGGAGAAGACATCTCAAAATTCCATCTCTAATAAGTAAAAATGCTTTATCTTTTAGCTATTATACTGATACTGCCATTGGTTGATATGAATCATTCATATGTGCAAGTTTCATACATGCTAATAACCTTGAAAAATGGTCCAAACCACTATGCTTTAAAACTCCTGTAGAAGGTTTCCAAATATTAAATAACTGTTTACTTAACTGGGTGAAAAATGAAAGCCATTTTTCCACTTCAGTTTCATTTGATAGTTGAAGTATTGCTGCAAATCTGTTCATTATTTTCATGATTTCAGAAGGGATGTCACTTGTAACTCCAGATGTGAAGGAATCTAATTTTAGGTCGTCATATTCAAGTAATATGAGTATAGGAGAAGTTGTTCTCAGAATACACCTAATTTAGCTGTGATGGATTTTCCTAGTAGAATACTTCTTGGAGACTTCCTGGTAGCTTGTGTGGCTGCAAGCATTGTTTGTGTAAGAGAGAGATCAGCAATGATGCAGTTATTCCAAAGGAGCTGTCCAGTTTTTTTACCTTCTAATGCACTAGTGTAATAAACTGTACTGTTATATTGTGTACTAAACACAATGTATTTTATCACTGGAAGTGTTGATTTTTTTCTAATCTTAATTTATAATGTTAGAGGATTAAACTATTATGAACAGAGTAAGTGATTTAATGGTGATATAATGTTATTCATCTTCATATGTCTGTAATTCTTCACCCTTCAGCAGGCTCTAATATGTTTGGCAATAACAAGCTGTCAGGTCTTTCACTGAGGGGTGGATTTATGTTGTTGATTATAAATACTAATCATTCCAAATAGACAAATAAAACACTTAAAACCCCTTTATTTTTGCAGAATGCTTCTGTAATTGGGTCTTGGTTTTTTCCAGTAAGAAAGCTGACAGTTTTTCCATTGTGATTCCTGATAAATATGCTTGGCATTAGCTTAATTGGGTTGTAAGAGTTTTTCTGACACTCTGAATAGCCAAACAGTCCTCATTAACAAATATCTCAAAATCCATATGCATTAGGACTTGTGCTGTTGATAAAATAATTTTTTTATAGCGCTGAATATACATTTTGCTTTTTTCTGGTTTTTTTTTGCATTTAATTAAGTGAATTAAAATGTATTTGAGGGCCAGTCATGCAAAACTGCTGAGTACTAAGGTCTTGTGAGATTTAGTTGAAAGTCTGTTTTTACGTCTGGAAACAGACAGTGCTGTATGAATGTACTTTTAAAATTTAAATGAGGCTTCTTTACTTCTGATATCCTTTTGAATCTAGCTTCAAACATGCTCCTCCCACTCCCAAACTTAAAGGTTCAACTTTAAAAGGGGGGGTGAAATTCCATAGAGCTAGTCATGTTTTCCAGGCCATCGTGCCAGTAGGTATAAATTACCCTGGAAATACGTTTTCCGGTAGCCAGGTATGTGCTACCACCTACACAAACACTGCATCAGAATCAATTCTGTCCCTTCTCTGCTACCCCACCTTTGAGGTTAGACATGAATGAGCAGTTCTTGGGATTTTCAAATTCCTGCAAAACACCAGAACTCTTTTGCTTTAAAATTACAGGAGACTCTATTACTTTAGGCTAGTGATGATGATTCCTTTTGCAGCTGCCTCCTGGTTTCACTGTATCAAAAGTAAATTTCTAGTTCAGGATTTGATGTGGGTGGTAGTGGTTTGCTCTTTCCTTATTGAATCAGTTTTATTGCATGGTAGCAGAAGGTTGGTGGTTTTCACTTAATTTTTCATTGGCTTACCTGAAGTTTTTATCCAGAGTCCATTTTCTGGAGGGGTGTGCATATTATGAAAATAGCCACCATAATTATGGCTGTCTTTGACGATTTCAGCAGCATGGCCAAAGAGGGACAGTCCTTGGAGACCTTATTATCCTCACTTTGATGTTTTGGGTTTTTTTTTGGTGTTTTTTTTTTTTTTTAACCCCCTTGTAAGTACTGCATTCGTACAAGTCTAGCACATGCTTGGGAGTGGGGTGGGGGGAAGGTTGTAAAAAACACCTTAATTTTAAAAGACTTGCTAGGCTTGTAGCGGAATCATCAGGTAGCTATTTTAAGGTTTTGAGCATACTATACTTTGATACTTGAAGATATATCATGTGCCAATTAATGTCAGGGCTTGCTGAAATAGAGAAATAAAATGCAAATGATTATCCATTTTCTTAACAAAGATATCTTAGGTAAAGGTTAAATGCTTTTTGTGTGTGGCTGGAACCTTAGCAATCATCCTGCCCATGTTGATAATGCATGAAGAGTTAGCCTGAGCAAGTTCCTCTTGCCACTAGATATATTCCTTCCATTTATGCTCACGTGTCGCTGAAACAATAAAGGTGGTGTTTCTAGAACTTGTGTTTTTTAAAAAAAAAAAACCAAACCCAAAACACCTATTAGCAACTGAGCAGAGGAGAATGTGTATTGCAGCAGCATTGCCAAGCTTTCACTGTGTGCCAAGATACTTCTGTGTCATTTTCATAGTGGCTAAGACAAACAACTGTAAAACGGTCTTTTTTCCCCTCAAGGAATTATATTCGGATAAGGTTAGAAACAGATACAGAACCCAAGCATAAATTTTGTTGGGGGGCTCCAAGTAACTTTGCAACTAGTGCGATAAACCTGTCCTTTACTTTTGTACACCCCAGGCTAAACCTAGGCATATCTCTGGGAAGTGGAGATGAAAGTAACCTAAAAGTATTTGTTAGTGTGTTGACTTTTTTTTTTAAAAAAAATGCCTTTTCTGTTGCTATCAAGTGTACCTGACTGAGAGTTAAAACTTCACTTAGAGCAGGAAAAGTAATTTTGGTTTTACTGTGCTCATGGATGCATTTCAAAACGCAGAACTGTAGTGGAGGATGGCTCAGTACAGTACTAACTCGAGGGTTTGCAAGAGAAAACAGAACCTAGTACACTAGGCTAACGATGTGCAGCCATGGTTTGGGAACCCTTGATGGTCTAAGACAGAGAAGATAACACCAAAATGACTCTAAAAAAAACCCAACAAACCCAAAACAAAAAACCAAAACAACAGCAACAAAAAAACCCAAAAACCACCACCACCACCACCAACAAAAAACCCCAAACAAACTCTGCACGTGTACCCAAATAATATGGGGAAAAGCAAAGAACAGTCCCGGTTTAGCTTGACTTCCTTTGTTCGGTTCCTGCTGGGAAATGCAGTCATCTTCCTTGCTGTTTTCCATGAACAGCAATTTAATGAAAATGCCTATAGAGAATACAAGACTTCATTGTTGCTAAAAAGCAAATGTTCTTTAGCTGATTATGGACACTGCCATTTTCCAAGAGCACCAGGATTAGAAAAGGTTAGAAAACATGACAACAGGTTATGCAGCTGAAGGCGTGCCTGTGATGTGTGAATCAGTCTGCTCCTGGTTGCAGAAGGTTTCTTCTCTGCTAGCATAGCAGCAGAGCTGTAAGAAAAGGGAGAATGTTTCTCTGTTACTGCCACCCTCCTTCCAAGGTTTTGGGAAGCTTCATGTACATCAGCCAATCTGAGATCGCACAGGAGAGGCTCTGTAGCCTCTTAGCTTGATTATACACAGTTAACCGAGTCATTTGAAAGAGCACACGGCAATGACGAACAGCAAATCCTATTGAGGATGTCCATATTCCCTTCTGATGTGATTGCTCTTGTAGCGGGAGCAATAAATGGTAGTGTTCACTGGCAAGAGGTCAGACAGGTTTTGTGCTGAGCTGAGGTGCACGCTAATGTCTCGGTGCAGAGATCTATAAAGCTGCATTGGGATGCACAATGCCTCTGGCATAAGCTGCCGATTTCCTATTCAGTCTAAGATTGCTGCTTAATGGTTCAGCTTCGATTTTTTTCTTGCTGCTCAGCTGATACTTTATCCTAAAAAAAGTGTTTTGCCAGCATTATAGTAAATTCGCTCAACGCAGCAGGGCAAGTCTGTACCAGAAGGAGGAGGCTGAGAATACCCCGTTGATCATTCAGCCCATCTCCTTGCCAAATAATTTTTTTTCTGCTGTACATTTTTGGGGCCTGCCTTAGTTGAGTGCTGAGACAAAAGGGTGGGAGAGATTCCACTTCTCTTTTGTAGGTGGCTATTCTGCTGTTGATTTTAAAGCAAACAGCATCATTACTTTCGTTTATGATCTGTGAAAGGGGTGGAGGGAGATAGTTCAGCTTTTCTTCCCAATTCATGATAAAAGCAAGGTTGATACTGCAGAATGTGTCTAATATTTATTGAGCTCTAGTATTTACTTGTGGGGCAGCTTGAGTCCTTCATGAAACACCTGTGATTCTACCTTGAGAGCCAAAATGCTTTGATTAGATGAATGCTTTCATATAGATACATCGACTATGAATACTCACTTCCCAAGCCAACGGGAGTTTCTGTTACGGTGTTACTGAATCCATGTGGTAGACTCCTTTCAAATGCCATAATGAGAAAGATTTAAATAATTTTTTTCTTAATGATAGTTCTAGTAGATGTCTGCAGCAAAAATCCAACCCTCTCCAAATGTAAATATATTCTTTACATCCCTTGGTTTCATTCTCCTTCCCTGTTTGCACTTTTAAAATGGTGAATACTCACAGACATCTGTCACCCTTCCCACTCAAATACTTAGCCAGGTGAAAATGCAATAATCTTCATCTTTTGTACAATTCAATCTTTTTAGCTTTGTATTACAGCTAATTAATTTTTTTCTTGTGCTGAATCTGAATATTGTCACTTCACTGGATTTTCCCATATAGTCTAGAGTTAATGAAACTGAATCAGTTTTCACTGGAACCTGATTTTTGTAATAAATAGAATTCATATGAACCAGGTTCTGCAAGGAGGCATCTGCAGGACCCTGTAGGCAACTAAACTTTCTTCTGGTGTTTTAGTTGCCAATCCACAAGTCATCTTACCTATATTTTTTCTTCCCTATCTTTATCAGCCCCCACACTCCTCAGTGCCATATAGGGTGGCTACCAGGGTAACATCCTCAATGGTAGTATTAAGGATTGAAGGCGAGTGTTTTTTCTTGTGTGTTACATGGTGAATTGGGAACGGTAGATGCCAATCTTCTGTACTTTCTTTGTAGAAGTCAATCTCCTAGAAGTCAGGCAGGTTTTTGATCACTTTTCTTATACAATCAGGCATTGGAGTGTTAATAGTCTGAAGGATTTTCTTTCTTTCCTTTTGAACTATGTTTCTATTTATCATTCTCCTTTTACCACCAAAATGTTCACATTTGACTTCCCCCTCCCTTACCCCCCCAAGAAGCCTGGTGCAGAAGGGGTGCTGGCTTGCTTTTATTACATCAAAACCTGATTACAGCAATTCTGTGTTTAGCAGCTTCCCTGATGAGCATATACTGCATCCTCAGATGCCTTTGGAGATGTCTGCTGGGGGTAGTTATCCATACGAGGTCATTTCAGAAGGCAGTTTCTCTGAAAAAGTTGCTAACTTCCACTAAAGTAATATGCTGATTATAAATGTGGTGATGATTATCTTCTGCCCTGTTAGGTTTTAGCCTTGCATTGTCTAACTGAAATATCTTTTTCTCCCTGCGACTGCTTGTTTCAAAAGATTGTGGACCACATCCCACTTCTTTAACCTTGCAAGGAGCTCAGTACCATGTAAATATTACCAGTGCCCTCTACTGCAGATAAAAGAGAAATGCATGTTGCATGCCGCACATTTCTCATGATCTGGAGATTCTCTATTTAGGTTTATCTCTGTCAAGGACAGTGGTCTGAAAGCAGAATATAATGAATTTACCTATGAAGCTGTATTGACTTTTCAAAATGTGCGGTTCTGTTTTTAAGTGATTATGGACCACTGTATGCAGTCCTGGATAGTCCTGGATTTTTTTATAACATTTAAATTCACTATGCTTACCAGACCTTTAAGTGAGTGGTGGATGGAGATTTGGAGTGCATCAGTCAAAGGATAGAAAACTGCAACTGTTGTTCAAAGTGCCTATGCAACCCAGAATGAATATAAGCAGTTTGAAGATTTAAACAAGTCTTGGATGTCATAGTATGGTATTTATTCCCAACATGGTGTCCTGGGTTCACTCCATGCCTCAGTTTCCTCATTATAAAATGGGTGCAACATGTGTATAAGTGGCACAGAGCACTCTTGCTTAATAGACCTGAAATAGAGCTGCTGCTTTAACTTCCTTCCTACAAAGACTAAAACTGTTAGCAGGGAAAAGCACTGATTAAAAGCTCAGTGTCATCTCCTATCGAAGGTGTAAGTGGGAAAATGACAGTGCTCAGAGAGCAAGCCGCTGCGCATGTGCCTCTGCTCAGCAGTTGTCAGCTCTGCGTTAGTGATGGTGGGGGACTGGGGGTGGTGACTTTCTTTCCTTTTGAATCTGCCACTGAACATGCTGCCTTTTTTATTCTTCATGTCAGAGAGCTACAGTGCATAGGACAGTGATGATGCTCTGCCTCTAATGATAGTCACACTATGGTGTGCGTCTTCTCACAGAGTTTTGGAAGGGACTTCCTTGATTCTGTGTGCCAGCAGTACATTGGTGTCCTGTGGTTTCTCTGTCCAACAGTCTCACAGTAGGGAAAAAACAGGCAAAAGTGATGGAGTCAGTGAGCTGAAACATAGGCACAACACCAACAGCTGCCACTGCCCGCAAGGAAATCTTCCTGAGAAGGTAAGGCAACGAGCTGTGCTTCACGGAGCTGCCTTTCTAGCGGAACCAGTAGAATGGAGATGAGTAGGATAGGTTGGAAAAGGCCTTGTTTGGTATAGAAACACATAGAAGAGTGATGTAAAGCTTGCATAGTGTCTCGTTGGAGTTGTATCAGTCCCTGCGTACTTAACAAGGTAGGAAGAGTTGTGTTAATGCATCTATAAAAAGCCTGAGTCTATTATATGCCCTCAGGAATGCTCGTCTCCAGGCTCTCTCCCCTCTTTTCATTGAAAAAAATGATGTAAGTCATACCTAGCAAAAGAGCGGAATGGTACGAGAGGAAAAAAAGGCCAAGTCCACTTGTTATATCTGCAGTCACCTTTTCTCAATGTCGTATTCCTGAAGCTAATGAACACTGTTCACATTATTGCTTAACTATAGCTGCTACTTTTCCTCCAGAGACCTAATTCCCTGTGAAAAGTCTCTTGGTCCTAACCAAAACCAGATAAACAGCAATGCTATTCCAGTTCACTGAGTGTGACTGACATGGTATTTGAAACCGCTGCTCAGCCCAGACAGTCAGGAAGGGTAGCTCATACTTCAGGCTACAAAAAACCCCAGCTCATTACAGCAAGTCTGATCTGTACTCAGAAAAAAATCTATAGTGGTATCACAAAGATTGGTTTCCGAATGAAAAATTGAGGTTTGACATGAACCTTAGGAATTTTTATCTTTGGTGACAAGTTTGTAAAGAAAGAGGACCTTGCCGTCTGCGCCGGAGGCACTAGATGGCAGTGGAAGTATGACTACGAAAATAGCTGTCTTGCTGGGTTTGGGGCCAGACTCTCTGAGCCATGAAAACAAGGAATGAAGGCAGCTTGACTTGAGAAGAAAGATAAGGTTGAGACTACGGACGGCCTTCTGTGCACAAAACCCAAGGTTTCCCTTACAAGGAATACTAATTCGTCTTTTAATAATTTTGCATCTGCTTTAAACAGATTAATGTATAAAAAACCCAAATGCTTTGTAAAGCATCTATTACCTACAGTGGTTTCTCTGGATCAAAGTCATTAAAACAAGAAAAAGCCCCAAACATCCGATTGCTGCCAGTGGCATAGCTTTTGTCTGAGTCTCGGTAATCTTTAATTCGTGTGTTCAGGCTATGAAAGGCTCTGCAATGATTATTTTTAGTGCACAATGAGTTTGCTCTTCACTGATAATTGTGGTGCTACAGCCCATATCCTAAAAGCCTTTTACATGCACAGCCCTGATATCGGAAGGTCTCCCTACAAGCATGCACGCATGTACTGCTGCAGGCAGCCGTGTGCCCTACTGACACTCTGCAGAGGAGAGCTGTGCACGCGCACAGCCGCGGTCACAGGACGAACCCCAGACTAGACGTGACAGTGAACGAGAAAGACGCATAGGAGCTTTTTACAGCGCGCAGCTGCAAGATTGTTATTTCCCATCACTTTGAGGTTTTCTGCGGTGTGGGGCTCATATTTGCTGCTTTAATTTTAAAATATCAAATTGCCAGCTTGGGCAGCTGCAAGGGACAGAGAGGCTTTGTGAGAAAGAAGCAGCACGTTTGCGCCGGTAGAGGAATTGTCATCCAGCTTACCCTTGAACAAGGCAGTTCTTTGCTCAGAGAGGTCTGGAGACCAGGAAAGGCAGCAGCCCTGTAACCATGTGTGAAGGGAGGACACAAAGAGCATGTCGGAAACTGGAACTGGCTCACTTCAGGGTGATTGAGAAACTTACAGAAACAAAGGGGTCAACAGTGTGAAAGCAGAAAGGGAGGATGGGTTTGGCCATTATCAAGTGTCTCAGAACAGCATAATCAGGAATATGGGAGGTAAATGAGCAGTGATTACCGGGAAAGCAATTCACTCCCTCATGCCAGGTTTTCAAAAGCTTTATGTGCCGTAGATTAATAGCCAGCTATTTGCTTTCACTCTGGATTAAGCCCCCGACTTCCTGAGGTGATGTCCTTCCCTGTCCCTCACAGGCCACCAATATCAGGCAGCTCAACACTGGGCATAAGCATGGGCCGTCTCAGCCCAGCCTCTCTGGTAAAACCTTGCTCAAGGAAATCCTTAGTTATGGGTTCACAGTTGTTTTTTTTTTCCTGTGCCCCTTGCATTGCCCCAGAAAGGGCCTACCCAGATGTGTGTAGGGACTGGGAAGCAGAAGGACTTTGTGGAATTTAAAACAAAGATACAAGATCCTGACATGAAAACGTATCGCTATGCCTTGCCTCCTGGAAAGCAAAGTGAGAAATGTTTCTGATTTTGGTGGAGATTATAGCAATACCCAGAGGACATGTGAAACTGAAATGGGGACTGTTCTTCTTTAGTCCTGCTTTTATGTAAGGCATCCATGAGGTTTGATTCTGTAAAGGGTGGATACATCATTTGTGTGGTGGGGAGAAGGCACAAGGCAGACAACTTGGTGCTTATTTGTCTTAAGTGGCACTTATGACCAGCATTTCATATGAGTTTCTGCGAAGGAGGAAGATAATGTTTTCTGTGGGAGTGTCGTGCCCCTCTGTCTAATGAGAGGGAACGTCTTCTTTGAAGAACTACAGAAATTTTGCTTATTGGTTTATAACCTTAATACTGTCTGTGTATTTTTTCATCCATTTTTGTGATGAAATTCCTCCAAGTGTTGTTGGTTATCTTTACAGGTCCTTAGGTGTTCTGTGCTGTCTGGGTCATCGCTCTTTTCCACGTAGTTTGCTCTGACAGAACATGATCTTCAGGAACATTTCAGATTTTCATTTTGCCTTTCCTTGCTATAACTTTAGCTTCTTGTGCAACAGTGAGAAAGAAACCTTTCCATGAGGTGCTAAGGACCAAAATGTGATCATTAAACCTTGACAGGATTTCCTTTTCACCCACAGTACTTTGAAGGCAAATTACTTAGCAAAAAATGTGCTTGGATAAGTGAAGGATATACAGAAAAGTTGAAGAGAGATCCCAAGATATCATATGGCCTGTAGAGGACAGTGGTTATTTACAAGTATCTTTGGAGCAGGTGAGTTATATGGCCCTGTCTCGGCCAGCACAGTAATACCAGGACGACAGTTTTGTGTAGGCAGTGCAGAGATGCAGCTTGGCAGCCTGTTAGCGACATTTTGAGTAATTTTGAAAAGTTCCTTGTGGATTATTTAGTGAGTGAATTTACTTAAGATGGAGCCTTTAGCTCCTGAGAGAGAAGGAAGAGCCTGGACGAGCCGCTGTTGTAAATCTGCGCTTGCCCGTGGCTGGCAAGAGCTCCTGTTTCTGGCTTCCCCCTCTGCGGTGACAAACCGCCTCTGCGGCCCCGGCGCTGCAGCGCTGGGGCTGCCTCGTGCTGCAGCACACAGCACGGAGCAGTAAAGTTAATAAGGAGGAGTTCTAGTAACAGAGCTGAGCTGCGATCCGATGCCTCAGAGAGCCATACATAACGCTCGGCAGAGCACAGTCTTCTCCTGAGAGCTGTAATGTGGAAAATGCCCCATCAAATGGAGGGCTCGTGCCGGTCTCTAGACCAAGGGTGTAAGGCAAGGTACCCGGGAATATCTGGCTGAGGAGCAACCCTCTGTTAGTTATAAGATGTTTTAAGTGAGGGAGTGGACCTAACTCCCAGAGGAAGTGAAGATACGGAACTTGGCGACCTTCAGCTGGAGCTGTGGGTAGTTAGCCCTTCTGCAGATCAAATCTGTGAAGGTTTCTGGTTAGGCTTCATTCGTGCAGCCTGTCTTTACAACTCACTTGATGAAAAGACAGGAAGGCTACTCAGACGATTAAGGAAGCTTAGGAGGTAGGATTTCACCTTCAGACCAGGGGGACAGAATGCCACCGTCTTAACCTGCTAGCGGCTTTTAGTACTGCTGGTACTCCTGTAGAGTGATAGACCAAACACAGAAGTGCTGTCAGCCCATTGGCAGAGTTCTAATACTGGAGAAAAGAAACCCTGGTGTACCTGAAACTGGGATGTTTGTGAATTACTGAGGAATCATCCAGTCTTGACACCAGTCCTAGAGTCAAGATTTTGTAGAGTCTTTTGCCACTGATGTGAGTTACTGAGATTCCCTGTCTGTAAAATGGTGTGCCAATGACACTATTCCATTTGTCTAGCCTTGAAATCTCTTCATAAAAATTCTATCACAAATGAAAAAGTATGATTGTAACTCGGACAACAAATACAAGAATTACAGCTCTTGCCTTTTAAAATTCCTTCAGGTGGGTGTTTTTTTTTGTGTTCTTGTTTTTTTGTTTTTGTTTTGTTTTTTTTTTAATTTTTCCTCTGGAAATAATAGCTCACATCGTAGGAAGTCAGCATCATGTAATGGAATTTACCCTGGAGAACTGGAATACTAAAACTTGGACTGTAGTTAGGTGATGGCAATACAGCAACTGAGAAATGAAAGATTAGTTGCTATGCATACAAAAATGGTTTAAGCCTAGCTCTGGACACTGGGACTTGCTTCAGGCAGAGAATTGTGGCCAAGACCTAAGAAGCATTCATCTGTTGTGTAAAGTATGCCTAAATATTTAACTTCATTTGGGTGAATGCAATGATAAGTCTTCTTTTTCCTATTTCATTTATTCACCTTTTTATAACTGTCTTGGAAAAATGGAATTTCCATCTTGTGGCAAAAGATGTCTTTGGTATGGGAAAAAATTAATCTTGGAAAATTCTGGGGAAAAATTCCACTTGGAGAGAACAACGACAACATGGTTCTGATTTCTTCCTAGCTTCTGTCAAGGTAGCCAGATCTCTGGAAAAAATGAGGAGGCTGAGAAAACCGGAATCATCTTCTCACAAATAAATGATGGTGTTTAACAAGTACCTGATGGGGTAGCAAAGGGATAGCAATGCATTCCTTGTGACGTTTTCAAAATGACTTCTGCAAGAGCAGAGAAGGACCCACCAATGGGCAACTTTGAAAGCCATCTCATTGCTGCAGCATCCTCTTGAGCATAATACAGGGTCCCTGTCACCTGTGCCTGTAGTTGGAATGGGAGAGAAAAGGAGATCAAGGCAGTGACATTTTCGTCATGGTTATAAGAAAAAGGAATTTATCATTTGCAGTGAAATTGTAGTTTCAGTGACCTCTTCCTTTGAGCTTCCATTGATTGCGTACAGATCAGGATTTTAACTTTAGGGGAATTCAGATTGAGAGGCCTCACTAGATCCATTATGTTCACAAAAAATGTGCAAAAGTGTGATAAGAGGTCTAATAACTTTCCTGAATTTGTTGCTTGAGGAGCATAAGAATTTCAGAAGAGTCTTTTTCAGTATGGTCCTTTCTTGAATCCACTTGATGCATTTGGCATGTCTCCTTGTCTTGGATTCAACCAAAATCACCAAAGCAAGTAACTTCAAGCTTGACTGTAGTGCTTCCTATGCATATTTCACAGCTTATAGTAGATACCGTCAGCCATTCCTAATAATGATTTTAAAAGGATATATTACCATTCCAGAGCAGATCAGGATTTTTCAGATAGAGGAAAGAAGAGTTCACAATTCAGAGCAACACACAGCCTGGCAGTCAGGTTGGTAGGTCCGGATTTGGAATAAAAAGATTCAGACCCTTGTTCTTTCTGATTTAGTCCTGGAAATTAAACTGGCAGTCTGTTTTTCCTTGATGTTGAGATTATTTGCTATTTTGGGGGTTCACTCTGGACTCAGCCTCATCTTATGGTGGTTTACAATTGCTGTCAGATGAGTTATGTTATTTGAACTGAGCCATTGTAAAAACATATGTATGTTCTTAGCTTGCAACAAATTTTAGTAATTTAATGATGCTTAAGACAGCTCCAGCATAGAGAGACACCCTATTAAAAACAGTAAATCAAGCTCTGCAAGCACAATAGCTGAATTGGAGTATGAGCTATTCCATCGTCTTCACATTCTGCTTCTTCCCTGATATGTACGCACACAGACATATAAACTACTTGCATTTATAGTTTTGCAATACAGTGTGTTGCTTACAGCCACAATATATTTTAACCTAACAGCACAAATTTTGAGATGTTCACAACACTGGACCACCTATCACCAATAATGCTGGTTTTGCTTCATGAAATCCTCCTCAGTACATTCCTTTTTGTCTAAACCCAGTATCTTCATAAACCACATTTTGAAGCATCTTGTAGAAAGGCTAAATACCAGAATAATGACAAAATTTGTTTCCCATTTACCACTGCTTGAAGCGGGGGAAATAGTAAGGGGGAAAATTTCTTTTTCCTGGGTCTGCACTGAATTATTCTAGAATCATAGAATCATAAAGGTTGGAAAAGACCTCTAAGATCATCGAGTCCAACCATCAACCCAACACTACCATGCTCACTAAACCATGTCCCTAAGTAGTAGTATCCATATCCCAATACAGTGGACAAAGGGAGAAATCTCAGCGAAGGCACTGTGATGTGAGAAGGCATCTTGAACTGTTCAACCCTAAATTGAATATGAATGGAATATGAATGTTAAACACCGGTCCCAGCTCACTCTGAGAGATCAGGTTTAACTGATGGGCTCTCCAGATGAGAGACTGATACCTGTATTATCTCTGGTTTCAGAACATGCTCAGTAGCTACTTCCTCTCCTCCCACCTTTGGCTTCTTGTATTCTTTTTGCATCTCAGACTACGGGTAGACAAAGGCCTTCTGCCTTTTACCTTTCAACTACGCAAGGCAACACTGCTTAAAATTCCAGAGGGCTGTCTTTCATATTCTATGAGTCCCTGGGAAGTCAATAAATGTCAAAGAAAAGTTGGATTACTTAAGTATTTATTAGGTCTATGCTACATTTCTGAGAAGGCCTTGTGGCATTTGGTCATCACATCCTTAGAAGACATAACACAGGGTAACAGCACTGTAAATATATCAAAAGAATTTCAATGTTTCCCACAGTACGATAAATCTGTATCGTTCTTGAGACATTATTGTATTGAAAAAGTACTTCCCTCTTCACCATTTTCTTTGCTAAATGACTTGCTCAGCTCTCTATTTTTTTTTATCCATAAGCAAATGTTTAGTGCAATAAGGAACCAGGCTGGTCTTAGACTTTGCATTTCACACAATGATTTTCCTCTGAATCAGTTCCAAGTCGTGAATACCCTCTCATAACATATACAAAGAGAAGAATCTCATCAGGATGATGCTTAAGCCCTTCGGTAGGATTCAGGTAAAGATTTATAGCTGTAGCATTGGTGATTGCATCTTTCTAGCTGCACAGTTGGTGCCCTGAAATGAACTGCACTCCCTGCTGACGCTGTTTGACCAGGATACTCTGTCACTCAGCTTTGGCTAGTTATGGGTAGGGTCAGCACCATCTACCCCATTGCGCTTGAATAAAATGGTGCAGACAGCAGCTTTCTCTTAAATCTGGATGTCCCACCCATGGGTGTGACAAGCACTCAATTGTCATGCCCTGCTGTGATCTCTCTGGAAGTCACACAGCTCCAACAGCCTTTGAAATAGAAATTATTTGTAGAGATTAGAGAACCCAACCCTGGTGACGGGGGCTCCTCTCTCCCCCTCTCGCCCCCCCCATCCCCACAACTTCTGTGTGCCCCTTGTTTTGACCGTGGGCTGTATTTTAGAGTTCAGCTGAATTTGGTTTATGGGTTGTCTTTCAATTTGCATGGGAAAGACAAACTAACACTTTCTCTGTTAGTGATGTTAGTTATGGTCTAGCCTGGTAAATGAAATGGAAAAACAGAACCTGTAGCTTTCATGGTCTGCACTAAGCTTTCAGATCAGTATGACAAGGCAAGAGACCTCACAGAAACAGAAATATGTAGTATGCATAAAATCAAAAGCCACCGTCCACAGCTTTGCAACGAACAGAAAGACGTGAGTCATGCATAGCGTGCTCGTGCTGGACTTGAGAAGATTGACCAAGGACACTGTTGACTAATTCTTTTCCTTTAATGAAAAGCTAATATATGATTGTTATTATTCTGGCAGGGGAGACTGCTTTCTAAGTCTTATCTGCACTCAGCAAACACCCCAAAATGTGGCCTAGCATCCATAAAGGGACAAAAGGTTGTGCTGATGCCTGATTTCAAACTAGTAGTTCATGGGCTTCAAATACTTCAAAACCGTTGTGCTCAGACTACTGAGGCATGCCTTCTGAAACTCGGCATCTGCTGTGGTGCGATAGTTAAAGGTGGTAAACTGGTAATACCTATTTAATTAATTCTAATCACTTCTTTTTATAACTGATCTGTCAATAGGCCCTGTTTTCTCTAAGCATTCATCCATCGATCTGTTTACGTGAACAGCTTTTGCTCTGTTATTTACAAATTATTCTCTGACTGTGGTGTTCTCCTTTTGGAAAGTGCTGATAGCTGAGTGGACAAGATGTTATTTTTGATCAGGTAATCAATGACCAGATCATTTATGCCTAACAAGAAGTAAATCAAAGGCCTTTCAAAATGGTCCCATGGACATTACTGGGCATTGGCATTTGTGGTGGCACGTTTATTCTCCATAATCACTTGTGCGCACAAATACATCATCCATGGCTACTTGTTAAAGTAATAGGAAAAGCTGACATCATGCTAGAAGTGAACAAATATCCGCTAATGCTTTACTGTCATTCTATATTATTTTTAAGGCTTCTGTGTGTGTGTTGGTTGCTTTGCAGGCCAGACGGGGACTTAAGAACAGGTTGCCCAGATGATTCTGTAATAAGACATAGTGTTGTAGGTAACATCCGGGGCAGCAAGGAAGAGAAGTGTAAAGGGCAATAAAGGTTACCTCTAAGATATTAGATTCAGGTAGGTCCACAGCTTGATGGCCTACTCACTCGGATGCAAACATATTGACCTAAGTGTGCATAAAGACATTACTTTTTAGGACTAAGCCCAAGAATTCTAAGGTCAATTATTTGTATTTTTCATTACTGTAGATGATAAATAAAATGGCTGCCGATGTCATTGGGGTACCATTTTACTGAATATGAAGGTGGAGTGCTATAGGATCTGGGTGTGCAAGGGGGTGATAATTTTTGGCAACACAAGTCTGCAGCCAACTGGGGAAGGAGTTTATTACTGACAGAATTTTTATTATGCTGGGTGTAAGTTTATTAAGCATTATACTGTGTAATTTCTGTCAGCGTATTGTATCATTTTCTGAGCCATATAATAATATTGCTTTGAACTTCTACAGTGCCTTCCATTTCTGTAGCTTCCTAAAAAGTTATACACATGTTAATAGCCATGGCACCTCAGAGAGGCAAAGAAATATTTTCCTCCTTTTTGGACAATCAGTATTTCTTTTAGCAGTGAAAGTGAAGTGAAATTAAAGGCTCAAAATTAAGCTGAAATTTTAAGTCAGGGCTGGGCTTAAAAAGGGAGGAACATTTTGTGCTTTAGCTATTAGACTGACAGGTCTCAAAGCAGCTGGTCTTGGCCACAGACTTCTTGCATGACAGTTAGTGAATCCCTTTTGCCTCAGTTCTGCAGATGCGACCGTATTTCCTGCTCCTAGTCTTTGTCTTGGCTTTTCTACGAACAAGTTCTTTGGGGCAGTATGCTTTCTGGAGTGTGCTTTGCTCAGTGAAGGTGGCTGGGATTGTTGGACCACTATGTTAATTACCAAGAAAACCCCTCCCAAAATAACAATGTATGTTTACAAGAATGTCATTTTCCCCTAGACAGCGATAGTAAGGCTTTTGCTGTATGGTACACCACAACCACAGTTTCTCCTGCGACTGCTGATGGAGTCAGTTGAGGGTGGAACCAAGTGTCTTTGATTACCTCGGCATGTGCCCAGACCACCAACACTCAGGGACCCTGAGCTCATCAGTCTTCATAAGCTGGCCAGAACTTGGACAGCAAACCTCCAAGGGAAACCCAGGATGCTGCAGGCCACTGAGCTGGGTATTTCAGTAAAGTCTCAGTCTTCTCACTGGCCTGTGCACCAACCAAAGGTACAGAATGATGTTAGGATGCATGCTGTCTCCTCAATAACTGCCTTTGAGATATGGTATGAGATAAGGCCTGATTATTTGTAGGACTTAATCAGGCAGTGTCAGGCTTTGCAACACTAAGTCTGTGAGCCCTGTGACCTGTAATAATGTGCACTGTGCTCTGTCTGCCTGCACTGGTTCTTGATTACTGGTACACCATCTTCCTCTGCATCACTGTCCCTCCGTGATGTGGCTGTGTTTCAGTGATGGCTGTAGTGAGCAGGACCTATTTTTCGTAAAGAGTGCTGGGATTACAGCTGTGATACGCACTAACTGCTTTTTGATGCTTCATTCTGAACTACAGAAACAACCCACCCACTTCAAGATGAAACAATCTCACTTGCTCTTCATGGTGGTGCAGGTGACTCAGCACAGGGAAAAGAAAAATAATGTCCCCTTCTGCATCCTCCTCATCCTGTTGCCATAGCAGCTGCGAGCAAGGTTTCTGCAGAAGGGGACTAGGTCTTTCCAGCCCAGAGCAGTAGATCTGTTAGTCACCGTCTTGACTCTCCCACGTGAGTGCCCCAGCTCCCTGCCTGAGATGCACAGATACAGCCAAGGGCTCTCAGCCTCGTTGCCTGCCTCTTCCAAGTAAGCACTTCTGCTGCCCGCGGAGCCTTCTGCTCCTGCTACAGAGACAAGAAATAAAAAAGGATTAGTGTTCGACTCCTGTTTACTACAGGATTCTTTAAACCACCGCCTCCCTGTAGACATAAATCCCAGAAAACATGTATTCCTTTCTTCCTTCATCTAAACCCCGTCAGCCTTGGTAATGGGCCTAGGGCTGTAAAGGTGTCAGTGGGACCAGTTCCATGCAGGCGCAACTTGCTCTAAGCAGGTCAGCAGATAGATAACCATCTTATAAGAGGGTCACTGACACCCTTGTGTCTATTATTTAGTCAGAACTGTAAGGGTGACCTGCAGAATCAGATTTCTCCTCTTTTTCATATCTTTATCGGAGGGCAGAAACAACCCAAAAGGTCTTTATCAAGAAAAAAAGAATTTTCCCTACATTTCTTTTCCACCTCTGTCAATGCTGGGAATGTTAACATTGGGTTTTCTGGTTCGGCTGGAGATTTCCTAGGAGGGCTAAGGTAGGGATAAGCGGGGCTTAAACAGTCTTAGAACAGTCCTAATTGAAGGGTTCTTCATTTTCAGGATTTTGACTTCCAAGATACTTCCTCAAGAGTGTTGTTGACCCTCCTTTTACATGAAGAGAGCAGCCAGCAGCTGCTGTTCTGCTCTGTGATATCGGAGTGATAGGAAAATCTTGAGTGCTTTGGAAAATTAGGTCAAATATGATTCATGAGCTATTTGTAGGATTAATCAAAAGGATAGGTTGAGCATCCACAACTCAAGCGGACTTGAGGAAGAGTTTCGGGGTGAACAGCACTTCAGAATCAGTCCATATCAAGCCATAGCAACTATATTGCCTCAGACTGATGCCTTGCTCTTTTGTCTTCTTCTTTAACCTGCCTAGGTTCTATCTAATTATATATTTTTATTCTAAAGAGGACTATTGCAAAACCTGCATGAAAAGAATTTTTTTACTTTTGATACGCCTTGTAAAAGCAGTGCATGTGTCTCATATCACCACAGAAGAGAGAGGAAAAAGGCAGTGGGACGTGATGTTTACCCATCAAAACAAAGAACAAAAGCAAATCCCAGAGAGAGTTATTCCAATTAATAGTCCTGCTTTTTACAGAAGGCAGAATTCACCAGCTTGGCAAACGGGGAAATACTCTTGGCAGATCACTGGTGGAATAAGTGAGTGAAGGAGGCTGAACTGAGCCTTGAGGATGAAACACCTGATGAGAAGTAGGCTAAGTAATGCTCTGCTTTTCAATTATGTTAGAGCTGTAGTGCTGAAGCCTACTCATTAGCTGAGGCTACAAAATACCACATTTATTGTGTCATTATTCTTTCAAATATTTGCCTGATGGGCTTGTGAGATGTTTAGCTCTCGCTGCCTGAAATTCCAACTGGTACTACCAAAGGAATCTTCCCTGCCTGGCTCTAGACTCAGAAATGTCAAATCCTCACCTGTTAGCTCTCCCTCTACTAAAACAGTGCTTAGCACTAACCTTTTTTGGCCTAGTCCTTGTGAAGAGAAACATCATGTCCTACTTACCCTCCTGCTGACCATCAAACTTGAGCTGACTGTGTAGGTTCATTTCTAGATAGCCCTCCTGTCGTAGCGTCTTACTCCTCACTGAACTCTCCAGCCACCTGAGGCTATTATCTAGCTGAGTCAGTTTTTCCCACAAAATGAGCATGTGGCAGCTTCGCTTTATTTCAGGGCCTGAGCCATCGCTTTATTAATCAAACAGTAACTCTATTTGCTTTATACTTAGTACTTGTCTAAGTTAATCTCCACCAGTCTTCCAGCTCTTTTCTTACCCCAAACCGTCTTTGAACTGTCACATTTTGCTTAGCTAGTCACAGGGCGTCAGGACTTCTTGTCCTGGTACTTGGGGAACTCAGACAACAGCAAGTCTCTTCACTGGTCTGTGCGTCTGCCTTTTACATGTGAGGGTCCTTTTTTTGGTGTCAAAAGGTTTGGGGGGATTTGTACTTGATTCAACTCTTGACGTGTAAGGGTATGACTGTTGTTGCTTTTTGCAAATGGTGCCTTCAATTTTCTAAGAGTTTCCACCCAAATGACAATGACAATATGTTTCCATAACAACCTGCATGACATGTTACCTGCTATATAGCATACGTGTACTGTACCTTCAATATTTATCCAGTTCTATTAAAAACTGGTAATTGGTTTCATAGTCAAGGCGTGTTTCCTTCCTGCTGTTATTTTCATCTATTGTGGGTTATAGACTAGCTGAATATTATCCTTTAGCCTTCAACTGTTGCCTTCTATTTGCTGAATAACAACTGGCTGAATTCAGACAACCCCATGAAGTAAGAAACAAAGAGATGTAAGTGTTGCAATGCCTCCTTCATGTGTCGTCTGATGCTTTTCCTGCTCTGATCATTATCTAATGCAGTAACAGAGAAATGGTCAAAGCTGTTGCATGTGGCTGCTTGTGGATGTAATTTTTCAGCTCATTTTTGGCATGTCATGTGTATAATCTCCTGGCAATGGATATTTGCATTTCAGTCCCATGATTTAGGATTTTTTTTTTTTTTTGCCTGTGCTTGAAATCGCTTTCAGTGCTGCAACGTGTTTTACAGCAATGCAATGTACTTTCTGAGTTTATTTTGGAAGTTTGATTTTGGTCTTCCCCTTCATTTCTGGTATCAGTCAGTCTGATGGAGGGGCAGCATGAAGGAGGTGGGAGTGTAGGAAAGAAGTATGTTGATAGATGATTTGTAACTTAATAAGAATACAGAATATAGTTCAGTTTATAATATCAACAAAAAAATTAACTTCTTTGCAGGGAATAACATGTAGAGCTTTTCTAACCTGTGTGCTTGTATATGCTCACAGTGAATTACTATTATTATTAAATCTAAGGAGGGGAGGGAAGCACTGGGGAGGAAATACAGCATTTTCCTGACTCCTCTGGATTTTTGCAAATACAAACAAGCTCGTAGGACAGACAGCACATGCCATGAGAGGTGCCCAGCGATGTCTGTTTTGATAGTTACAGTGCTTGCAGTGTTTTCGTCTCAGAAGCAGTGTTAGTATGCAGGGCAAACCATGTAGCTGGTTTCACTCATCTCGCCTCTGAGCCAGTCAGTGCCTTCTGGGGAAAGGTTTTGAACAGAGGAGGTGGTAACAGCCTTATAAGTTGAAGACAGGATTTAACTGTGTCTTCAGGGACATCTGTATGCCAGGCTTGTGCCACTTTGGGTTCAGACAATGGGCTCCCTTATTTCCAGAGCAGTAAGCCCACGCACTGGGCTGTGCAGACATCACGTGTTTTAGGGGTTGTTTCTTCTTGCAGACAGGTCTTGTATCATCCATCTAAACTATGGGTACTGTTGGTCCTGTAATTCAGGTGGTCGATGCCTCACGCCTGTCAGTATTTAAGAAGCATTTGGACAATGCCCTTAATAATTTGCTTTAACTTTTGGTCAGCCCTAAAGTGGTCAGGCAGTTGGACTAGATGATTGTTGTAGGTCCTTTCCAACTGAAATATTCAATGCTATGCTATGCTATTCTATGCTATTCTATTCTAATTTGGCTCTAAGCTAAATATTTCACATTTTTGCTTCTTTTCAGAGTTCTCATGTCTCTCTGCTTCAGATGAATCATTTTATAGAATAGTTCTGGAAATAAGTCCAGAGAGGTTTGTTACATATTGTTATACATACTGACGGTAGAAACAATTCACTTCCTTAAAACTTGAAGTCCAAGTAGCAAATTCAGTCTTTTTTAAGAGCTGTTCTCTTTCTTCAGTTTGGAGGGTTTGGTTATCCCATCTACTGACTATTATTAGTGTAAATTGTATGTTTGCAAAGAAATATGTGGATGTAATTGAAGAGAAGAGCAATGGGAATAATCAACAGCCTAGAGAAACGTGGGTTGTGAGGAAAAAAATGAATGTGTGGCTGTTTGATCTTCATATATATATAAAAGACTGCTGCAGAGAGGAAGGCAATAATTCATTTTCCATGCCCAGGGCACAAGTAGTTATGGTTTTAAACTGCAATTCTGCATCTCTCTGAGCATTCTCCATTGCCTTGTATTTCTTTCAGGTGACTGATTAGTCACCTATTTGCTATTCTCATAAAATGTGCTCCAGTCAGAGCTATGCAGTGTGATTTCACCTGTGAACTCTCTGTGACTCTCCAGACAGTGGTGCTGTGGTGCAGCCCTCTAATCTAAATGCAGGTGGGGCAAAAATCTGGTGTAGATTGGGTAGGGAGCCCAGCAGCAGAGCTGGGGAAGGACCTTGGATCTTGGAATCAGGCAAGAGACTCATACAGGGGAGGGCTAAATGTGAGCCTGCAAATGAAATCACCACTCAAGAGCCTCTTACCTCTGAGAGCCTGACTTCAGCATCTGCCTCTTTCCTTCTTCATGACCTCACTGATAACCATCATACGGCCTAATTCGCGTGACCCTAATCATGATGTGTGTAGCCCTGTTCCATGGTCTGTAATGGGTCAGAAAACAGTTGGGCTATCTGCTCTGATAGTTACTAATACAAATGTTATCTGTGACTGAAGGAAACTTTATACTGTTTTTTAATCTGCTGGACATCCTGCTTGGAAGGAGGAGTAATTTTTCAGCTGCAGGAAAACCATGAAAAGGAAATCTTTTGTTGGTGTTTGACTGATTTTCACACTGACAAATGGAAACAATCAATGGAAGTTACCAGCCCAGGAACATCTATCTTCACTTCTTCCCATGTGAAAAATTCCCCAGCCTAGAATGAGATCAACTTTATCGGGAAGCTGAACAAGATGTTTGCACTAATAAGGTGGTCTTTCTCCTCAGCTCCCATCACATTTACAGTGTGTCATGAGTGCAGAAGCTGAATATTGCTGTCACTAAGGCACGTCTTACTTCGTACAGCTTCCAAGACTTGTAATCAGAGCTGTCTGGATAATACTGATATCACTTTAAGTCTCTGAGAACCTTCTTGGCGTGACAGAGTATGTGTTGATTCATGTAGTCATATCTGCCATACCTGCAGACCTAATTTTGAATCTTTTCTTTCTTTTACACTTAAAAAGGTGGAATTAATGTTGGGTTTGTATTTAATGGTCCTGCTTGAGCTACTTCACATTTATCTGGTAACACGTGGCAAAAAAGGGTATGAAGGAAAGGGAACTGAAGAGGTATGATGGCTTCTCTTAGTAATGTCATCCTCTAAAATACAGTATCTTCTGTAACAATCATTCCATCTGCTGCAGTATGGAGAATCTCTTAGGCTGCATTTCCCTCATAATAACGATACAGATGCAGGTAGCACTTCCTTGGCTGAGGCTTTGGCTCCCATCACACTTCCTCTCCATCCCAGTCCCTGGATCTGTCCCCACATGGCTCACATTCCTGCATGTCTGGCACTGGTGTGCGTCTGCTGCTCTCTCCTTTCTCAGCCAAAGGGTTGGGGGAAGGGGAGTGTCTGTTCTAAATTATCATTTCTTTTGCTTTACCCTTGATCTGAAAAGGCAGCTGTATTTGTTCAGATGCCAACAGAACGGAAGACTCTTTTCCAGACGGGGAGGAATACCCAGGCAGACTTTATAGCATAAGGAGCTAGGCAGGAGTTTTAGCTCCTTTGTCATGCGGTGGGTACTTGAATTTTTGAATTCACTGTTAGCACTCAGTAACTTTGTTGGATCTTTTTATACTGTTACACAGATGATGCATCTCATCAAACTGTGATCCCTGTTGTTTTTATGCTAGAACCAGCTGCAGCCTGATAGCCCATGGTCTTTATGCCAACACGTCATAGCGCAGTTATGGGTGAGGTGGAAGGAAGCGTAGATGAAGGGGCCTGAAGGCAGGCCAGAGGAACTGCAGGGCAGTGCTGACTACAGGCCTGGGCTCTGCAGCTCGCGATGCAACTGGCGCCCCGTGCTGAGAGCTCGGGCTCCAGCCTCAGTTGAAGTAGATCCAAGTTCTGTACACAGGAACCAGAGAACGCAAATACACATTCATCGTATCCATATCATCTTGTAAACCCAGGTTTCTGGGTTTTGCACGTGGCTGGCGGGGGATTTGAAGCTTAAACCCAGAAGGATCCTGGGAAAAGAAACACCTTAGTTATACAAAATAACATCTTTCCAACCCTATAGCTTCTAGCACGTCTGCCTTCCCACTCTATCCTGCCTCTTTGTTGTGGAGGGAAATGGCTCAGTTTTTAGTTCAGTGGTAAATGGAGCTGATGACTGAAGCCGTGATGTTTTTAGCAAAAATAAGTACCCCGTAAAAAGAATGATCCACACAAACAACTGGTTACTGTTGTTCAGACTCCTGCGGCACATAAGGAAAGTAATTTTGGGAATTCCTTTGCAAACAGACTGACCTCCCACAAACCTAATCCAGAATCTGCGTCAGGTCTGACAACTTTTTTCAAAATTTACAGTAGTTTGGTTATCTTATCCTGTTTCATCTTTTCCTGTTTTGCATTTGCACTTAGTTCATGCTGATGTGGAAAGCACCAAACTGCTGCAAATGGAGGGGATTCTGATATTTTCATCCCGAGCAGAGGCAGTGAAAGGGAGAAGTCTTATGCAAGTCCTCCTCCCTGGAGATCCAGAAACTGCCTCAAAGCCCGGAGATGGGCATGAGTAGCTGTACGTGCTCACACTAGGCACCACCCTGACATGAAAGAAGGCCCTGCAAAGAATTGTTGTGCTGCTTTTGCTACAGTAAGAAGGACTGCAGAAATTTTCATCAGAGGCTGGATGGAGTTTTTCAGGCACAGCTCTAGATATTGAAGAAATGTGTGTGTCTGCTTGTTGGAGAGTTTTAGGAGGTTTTGTGCTTGCTAAGCCATGAGAAACAGCACCTTGACTCTGTACACTGATACTCCCTCCCTGCATGCTCCACTTAAATGGGAAAGAAACTGACAATCAAATCCAGTCTTACAAAATACTAACAATCCCCATACAGATACTCAAAGAAAGAGAACCTTTGCTTTGCAATCCTGCCTAAAGTAGCCTTAGAGGATCACTGTCCATTTTAATATTTGGTTTACTTCTTTTCTATCAGTAAAATAGTCCTTGGCCATTTTCTGTTTGGATGCGCTGAGTCCAAATAAGGATGTTCTCTTGACAATACAGTTAAATAACTAACTTAATTACATTAAAATAAATTTATTTTAAACCAACTTAAAAGAAATAAATGCACGAACAAACCATTCCGACATGGGCATGAGTAAAAATGGGCATGAGCAGAAATACATTTGTGATCAGGGAACACCTACACACAGAGAGCTGGTATTCCTTTACACTTACCAAGAGCCATGCATGTTGTACCAAAAAGCCATAATCATGTAAGACTTTTGGGGGATAGAAGTATCCTGTTGAGTTTCACCTCTGCTCCATCTAATTTCCCTGGTCTACTGCAGCCTGTATTATTTTTCTAAGTAAAAGGAAACAATTTGCTTGCTAACAATACACTGGTTTAAATAGACCTTCAGGTATAGATTTTCCATAAGCCAAGAAACCAGCCCAGCTTATCTGTTGGCTTTTAATTCAGAAATTTATTAGCTCTCCACATCCATTGCAGATACAAGCATAGTCTTAATTGCTCCATTTTTATTCTCACAGAAAATGCAGTAAATCTTAATGGGTGAGCTTCAAACATTAAGAGGCAATGTAGTAGCTGTAGGAGAAAAGTATTCAAAACACGTTAAATTAGTAAATGCTTAATAATGTTTTCAAGCTGTTCATCAGAATTTGAGTTTGAAAGAGTGAATGTCCCAAGAATTCTTAAAGGAGACATCCAACTGGAACACTTTTTTACCCCCTAACCTTAAAATTTCCTTAAAACATTTTCCCCACTCCTCCTCCCCTTCTGAGATTTTCAGAACTGTGAAAACAATATTTTTTTACTTTAATTATAATGCTAGTTGAGAATGTGTTCTGTTATTTTGGCTACATTACCAGCTCACACACTGTTTGTTTATAGCTCTCTGAAAAGCCATTTTAATAAGGTCAGATTTGCAATTTAAATTAACTTTAATATTTCTTGCAAACTCCAGCTCTGTTTGTTTATGCAAGGGGTAAACATACTGGAAATTTATTGTTTTAAAAATACATTCCTTTGTTTTATTTTCAAATTGGTACATGTCAGGTAATAAAGTCTTGACTTTATATATTTTCCTGTGTGAAAAAGAAGAAAACTTTTTTCTTTTTTGCAGGGGGAGGAGAAAAGTACATGGGAGAGTGAGAAAGAATGAAATCAGTTATTCAGAATGGAAATTTCATCTGGAGAAACAATTCACAATGAACAATTTATTTTACAAATGAAGACCTTTTCCCTGTTGCAAATTTTTTTCTAGGGGACTGCTGCTTTAAATGAATTTGACTATTAGGATTTGTTAAATCTTTTACAAAACTAAATATCTACCCATGGATATCTTATGACTCTTCACTGGGAATTTTTATTCCCATACTGGAACTGAATCTTAAAACTGGATAGCCGACCATCTACACTATGATACCATTTTTTTTTTTTTAAATTAGGTGACCTGAACTTTTTCTTTCATCAGAAAATTTCCTTTCATTCCTATCTATATCAACTCTAGATATTTTCAAATAGCTAATAGCTACACTCTTCACAGAAGACACTACTGCAAAGCCTGAACATGAAACAAATTCAGTTTTGCAATTAAATGAATTTTGAAGTAAAGAATTTGTTTTTTTCAGACATTCATATGAATATAATCCACATAACACCTATCGTGGTAGCCTGCCAACAGGAATGTGAACATCATCAATGAATTTCTGATGAGAAGTTCCTGAAACAGTGTGAAATAATGGTTTTCATGTTTCACTACCTTTGTTGAGCAGTTAATATTTGATATTGCCTGGTTTCTATAAAACCTGTGTAACTGTCTCACTGTAGATCACAGGCATGGCTTAATTCCTACCACTTTGAGCTAGTGGAGTAACTGCATCATCTCACTGGCTACAAGTTATTTTATTTTCTGAGTGTTACAAAGAGATATGAAACACATTCTTGGCTGGAAGTGTAGTTTGCATGCACAGAGACCTAGATCTTCAGTTTCGGTATATTGATGCCTCTCACCTGATTTTCACCCACCCATGAAGGCTGTCCCTTAAGCCAAGAGCCACTGTTGCTGGAGAATAACTTGTTTACGTACATGAAATACGTTGTGGGCAGATTTGAAGTGACGGGGTCTTAGTACCCTGGCAATGGCGGGCAGGCAGGTAGGTGTGACCAATGCACCCGTGCTTAGAGGACTCCTGCCATTCCTGCAGTCTGTTGGATCCAGGGCAACCGTGTGTCTTCTCCAGCTCTTTGCTTCCCTGTACAGACACTTAAGGTCCTCTGCTTTCTGCCTAATGGCCCTCCTGGTAGAGAGTCTTTCTCTGCAGGGCTGCAGGGCTCAGACACTTCTTGATCTTCAGAGACAGCCAGTGGCGAGGCCAGGCAGTGTGTGGGGGTTTGTGCCTGTGCACATTTGTTTGCTGAGCTTACCCTACACCCTTCTCCTAAGGAGGACAACTTGTTGCTAACGAAGCTAGCTATGAAGGGCCTGGTGTTGTGTTGCCTGGATATTTCAGAAATGCTGGCTTTATGGGTGTTTTTTGTCTGTCTGCTTGCCATTTTTAAAACAGAGATAAACACAGACCCCTTCTTGTGAGGTTAAATGAGTAAGGGTGTGAAAAGTGCAGCACCTTTTTCAGGCAGGAGGAGGGAAGAGAGGACAAAGCTTGAGAAGAAACAAGCAAGAAAACAGAGATGCTAACAGCAGTGACGCAGAGGTTATGTTCTGGATTTATTTCCCTTAAAGGTTATTCTGTTTTGTTGTTTTTAAGAGGAGAATTTAAACCTGCTTTGAAGAAATACAGCTCTTGAGATCATTTGTCTCTAGCAGCAGCAGCATGAAGAAAGAAAGAAAAGCATGGAGTGGGATTTTCAAGGCAGTGAGAGCCTTTGCCCTGCTTTGTCCTAATTTGTCTGGGAACAGCTATGGCAGAGACGTGGAGGTTGGTGAGAGCAGAGATTTATCTTGTAGCTATTGAAAATGAAGATATTTTTAGTCCATGAGAAGACTGAACAGGACATTTTCAGCAAAATATCTTTTGTTAGAGAACTCAGTATAAAACTGAAGTTCTTCATAGAAATACATGAGTTTTGACTAAATTCTTTTCTCAAGAAAATTTCTGATGTGGAATTTGGGTCACACCACAATGGAACAGTGAACCACCAACCCTCGTCAGTGCGGCCAGTAGCTTGGTGCTTAGAACATTGGCCTAAAATCTGAAGTTCTTACAAATTCATGCATTGTTTTCTGATCAATCTTAAATACAAGCTCCACAGAGTTTCCTTCTGCTGTTGCAAGAGAGAAAAATTGGATAGGTAGGAAAGATAAATTTCCCAGCAGACTGTCTGGGAGTCTGACATAAGCTTATGGGAGAAGAGGATGATTTCTTCCCTGGGGTTTCTGCTTTTGAAGAAATACCACTTTTCCGGTTTTCCCATACTACACCTGGTGCATCAGAGCTTGCTGCCATGTGCCTTTGCATCTTCTTAATGGAGCATGGCAATTCTGTTCCTGGCTGAGTCTATTAATATATTTCATAATTATCCATGCCATTTTTCTTCTCTGCTCCCTGTCTAGCTGCGCAATTGCTTAAGACTACGGCACTGAAGTTTTCACCTGGTGGATTCTAACTTTTTGTTGTCGCGATCATTGTAGGATATATTTAATAATTTGTTCAGACTTTGGAGGCTGAAGAGAGAAATTAATCCCATTTAAAATGTAACATCTGTCAAAGCATTTAAAATCCAATTTAACAGCTCCACAACCTGACTCTTTCTGTGTACACAAATAGAAAAAAATTGTTACCTTACACAAGATGTCCTGATGAAACATTACCCACACTCCCCTCCACCCTTAAAAAGTCAGTGGGAAGTGATAGGTTTGGCCCTGGGATGCTGTTACAGTGTAAACATCATTAAGGCGATAAAATTGGTTCAAACATTGTTACTGAAGGTTTTTGCAATGTGGAGAAATACGAAATGATTGAAATTACTCCTTGGTCAGGTTAGAAATCAAAACAAACCATGGCACAAAATTTCAATCCACACCCAAACTCTTGAAAAATCTTAGGGTAAATACGTCCAGCTGGATCAGCCTGTTTCTGGGAGTGAGATAACCTTTAGAAAAGAGTTCCCCCACTCTGGTATTTTTTTATCAAAATAATTTTTGTTTCCTGGCCTCCATTTCCCACAGCCTGACTTCGTGTATCTCTCATCTATGCTGGCAAGAGAGAAAACTGAAGCTGACTGGAAATTTCTTTCTTTCAGAGGATCCTCCTGGAAGACTCGTGCTGTGGATATAGGGGACAATGGGTAAATTTCTTCCCTCAGGATTACTAGTTTAGGACCAACACCTTCAGTGATTTTCTCTGCATCTTCTCTGCTTAGATTTTGATGCTTTGTTTACATCAAAATCTCCTGTTTACATCAACTTCTCAGTCTGTTAATGACTTTAATCTGAACCTGAGCTTAAAATCAGCTTGCTTTGGAGGGTCATGTTTTCAAACCAAAATGCACTGGAAAAATTTCAACTGTGTGCCTTCCTTGACTCAAAAATATGAACTATCATCACATACCAGTGAGAATTCTCAATGGCTATGTGTATTATGTCTTTTTTTTTTTAATAAATTGAGCACTCAGTAATGGCCACTGTTGAGAACAAAGTGCCAATCTTGATCAACCAGCAAAGCCATTCACCTGAGGAAATGCTGTGTTTCAATGAATATAATAACCCATCTGTTCAATTATCCATTATTGCTCATATTTTACACCTCACTTCTCACAAAGGGTTGGATGTAGGCTTTTTAATCTACTTGCTTCCTGTTCTTCTCCCTTTCCACTAGTAGATCACCAGCACTAATTCTTGTTTGTAAATGATTCTGCCTTACAAGATAGGAACGCTGAGTGAGATTGTTTGGCTGTGTAACAGTAGAGTTGTGTTCAAGACGTAACATGCAGAAATCCTCTCTCTGTTGTTTGTGCAATGTCCTCCCAGTGGAAAAAGCCATGAGCTTTCTGCCTTTTGAAATGTATAGTACAACCATATTTAATGATCCCTAAAGAGACAACTATCAAGTTGAAGAATGAAAAGAGAGGAATTAAGTGGTCATGACCTCTGCATTAGCTGTAAAGCAGCAGCAGGGTTTGATATGAACCACATCTTGCACTGGAATGCACATGCCAAGCTGCTCCAAACCCTGCTTGCAAGCAGAAGCTATGGGATGTCTTAATTCCTATCAGGTAGGAGCCTTCTTATTGTACTAGGCCAGTGTCCTAGTGACAAGAGCACTCGGCGTGGAGTGAGGACCATGGCACTGTATTCCTGACTCTGCCATTGACTTGCTACATCACCTTACTTGAGTTATTTAAACCTCTATGTCTTAAATTGTCTACAAAATGAAGATAATTTTACCCACTTTATATGGATGTTGAGGTTTATGTCTTTTTTTGTTAATGACAGTACTGTGTGATCTGTAACAACCAGGCTGCTTGTCATTATGCTCTTGGTCTATATTTCATGAGTCTTCAGTGATAAGCACTATTGTAATTAGTCTTAAACTGGGCATATTTTGGCCTTCCTTTCCCAGAGACACTTCTTCATTTGCTATTCATCCCCTTGTCATAGCACTGCAGCATACACAATGATCAATCATTGCAATGTAACATATGCCAGCTCCAAAAGAAGCTGAGCGAACAGCACTCATAATAAGTGAGTTTCTTAACGTAACACACGGCTGATAAAAAGGGAAAGATAAATGAAACCCATAATTCCTTCACTGTTTGCACTTTCTGGTAGTGAGGCATATCAAGTTGCTGAGTAGGATTTTAAATGATACCCCCTTACTATTTGTCATAAAAAAAAATAATAGTTATATAAAATAAAGTGAAAGCAACCTTTAAAAATGAAGTGTAACCAAGCACTACAATTAAATGAGATCACTTTCCTTTTAGGTTTGTTACTTTCGATCAGACCTTATGTAATGAGAACTGAAATTAAATTAAAAAATTCTCTGGTGCAGCAGAAAATATAAATGTAAAATGCTGTTAATGCTCTTTCACTACACAGTGGCTATCATCATGGCTTTCTTTGGGGTTGCTACTGGAGTTGCTAAAAAGCTGATTAGATGAAGCATTGTTTCCAGAAGGACTATGCATGCATTAATGGACTTTTGTCCATTCTCTGGTCAACCAATTTAGAATTCACTTAAGTACCATGGGTTTGAAAGTCTGACAGAACCACAGAATTTATTGGTTTCCTGTTTCAACCTAGGCTGGCTATCATGAGAAAGAGCAAAGGGGAAAGCTGGGTTACAGATGGCATGGAAAACGGATGACAGGACGGGAAGTGCAAAAAATTGAGTATGACGCAACAGTGCATAGAGAAAATGGGTGGGGAAAAGGGCAAAATGCTAAGAGATATTTCCACTATCCTCTACAAACTGTTTGTTCCTGCAAATTCTTTGGCCTTATTATTCTGCTCTGACACAGAATGTAGCCCTTGTGTTAGTTTAAGAATTATGCCATTGTTTGACTTCACAGATAAGAGATTTTGGGAACCTTGTCTCATTTAACAAATCCACAGACAGTCTGAGAAATTTGCATGGTTTCAGAGTCAAGGAGTGCCCCGTCTCTGCTTATGATGCCATCAAGTAGGAACAAATAATATACATTGACCAATAAGCTGCAAACATCTGGTAGGACGTGTGGTCTGGGAAATTTCACATAGCAGCTTATTTTTTAATTTATGCTTTCATGTATATAGTGCAATATTAAGACTACTGAGTTATGAATATTGAGGCTTAAGTTGGGAGAGAGAGGTATTTTATAAGGTGAATAAAATTTAAAAAATGAAAGGCATTTCTAGGCCTGTCCACAGACATATCATTCTCTTCAAAAGTTGTTCTGTAAGATTTTGTTGAAATATTTTGCATAACAGATCCTGATAATTCATCTTAATGCAGCAACATAAAAGAGACAAGACAGGGTTTCATTTAAATTCATTTTTTATTAAAAATTCATAGATTTTTAAGGCCAGAAGGGATCATTATGATAATCTAATCTGACTATTGCAGGCCATCAAATTTTAGCCAGTAATTTCTCTCTTAAGACTGATACCTGCACTTAAACTACAGTGTGTTTTTTCTTTCCCTTTCATACAGGCAATCTTGATTTAAAACAACCAAGTAATGGAGATGCTGATGCATTCTTTGATAAGCTACTTCAGCATCACAGTTGAAGCAGCTCTGTTAACAACAGCATGATTTGATGGGGTCATGATCAGTCATCATAGCCAGTGGTAGAAGGCCTCTTGGGTTAGCAGTGGTTATCCTGATTGATGCATGGAATACATTTATATGTGTGTGTGGACTTGCTTTAACCACATATTGCTGCCAACCAAGCCTAGTCTCCATTTTCTGGACTCTCACAGCTAAAAGCGCTACAAACACTTAGTTCCAGAGCTTATGCATATGCATATATGAATGCATCAAGCATGGTGGGTCAAAAATGTTGAAGGTCTTACTAAAAGGTAAACCTTCTTTCTAGAACTGATTTCTACCAACAAATCAGCGAATTTAGTGTGAATTGGATGCTGAAGTCTGTCTACACAAACCATTTCCTTTAAGGGTTAATGCTTGTGTCTCCCTGTGGGTAATAATAGTTTTGGTAGGACAGTCGACCTACTGTTGACCCAGTTCCGAAGGTGTCTGTGTTTATACCACCATGTTATCCAGGTCCAATTTAGATGGTGATTGCCATATTGCTTTGGGAAGAGGGAGAATTTTTTATCAGAAAATCCCACCTAATTCATACAAAGCCTTACTGAGTAAGATGTAGTTCAAGCTATGAATTTTTTTACTCATTTTTGATGACTGACTGCTGGCTTCTCTCTGACATTTAAGCTCTTCACACGCCAGCCACTTTAGTTGTGACCTGCAGTGGTTCCCATCTCAGTGATTGAGATTCACTCTGTTGAACACAGCTGCACATACAGAGCTGCATCAAAACACTCTATTATACGTGTCAAGTTAGGAAGGAGAAGGAAATATTTCCCCCTGCTTTTTACTTCTGGAGTATGACGCACAAACAACTCTCCTGCCAATGGTTTCATTTCTTTCTTCTTCATTTCCTGGCAGGATAAACTTGGGCTTTGAGGACCAGGCTGACAAATAAATGCAGCAATTAGGAAGCCACTGAGGAAGTTCACTATCGTCATTATGTGACAGTGAGGATGTTTGGAAGCTCCTGGTGATACTTGGTGTAGAATTCTCACCTTGCAGTTGTAAAAATGCAACAGGTTGCTCAATCTAGAAGAGATTGCCCACTAGGCATTCAGAGACTTAAATAAGAACTTCTATTTTTTTCCCTATTTAATATAGGAAGCATTTGTGCATGTGCTCAAATGTCAGGTACAGATTTGATGGCTGCATTATATGTATAAGGCCCTTCCATCCTTCTCGCTGCTTTTTTCTCCAGTAAATCTGACTTGTATGGTCATGACAATATGGGTTATAATTTTGGAAATTGAAATTTATTGTTTCCACCCATTTGGATATTCCTAGACACCTGGTATGTGTATTGATTAGCTGACTTCCAGATTTAGGACCTAATTCTGTTATTTGTAATGCCTATTTTGTCATAAGCAAAAGCCCTTTACCTTCAGGGACAGTGTATTTTACATGAGTGAAGGTGAGAAGCAGACTTAAGCTTTCTAACTCTAGTCAGAAAGATTGCTCTTCAGACACTGATGTGGACCCTTTCAGTGAGTGAAAACAAGGAATTAAGATGACATAGCTGTGCAAAGAATCTGTGAGGGGATCTGCACCTCTGATCACAAAGTGACCTACAACACAGTGATATGGCCTTCTTGACATGGTCCTTTCCTTTATGACCACAAAAGGCCATTTCATTTCTTATTTAGAAGGTACAAACATCTTGCTGTCTCCCTTCCACCTGTTTGCATTTACATAGCTGTAGGAATTGGATTCCCCACTTTACAGAAACTTTCCAAGCAAGGTATATCTCCATGATAACCACGGTGATGAAACGACTGAAGCAGGAGAGAAGGATTTTCTCCTTCTTCCTTCCCAACTCTCATAGAAGAAGTGTGTTGCTCTATAAATTACTGAATTAGAAGTTAACTGTGCTTGAGAGTTTCATCAAAGAATGTCAGAGCAGTTCCACTAATGACAATGGTTATTTGAGGGAATATTGTAGCCAGGGCATCATGTCAATAATGAACAAGTTTCAAGTACATTTAAGTGACATTTCTGATGACTGCAGTTGAAAATCCATGTCATATAATTGAGCTGTAAGTTGTATTGTTAAGATTCTTGTTGACACAGTATTCTGTGGAAGTGGGCAGAAAGCTCATCCTGAAGGGTGTTCTATTAAATGGATTTATAATATATTGTTGTCTTACTGTGAACGTCTTCTGACTAACACATACTGCTCTGATTAGTGCTGATTTTCACTTGCTTTTAAATTACAGGGCAATGATGGATCTGTGGAATAAGAAATGGGTGTCTTTTGTGCAAGAACCTCAGCGAAGGAGCACTACAATTTTGAGGATCTCTATCTTGGTAGATCTTGTTGGCAGGAAGTTTTCTTCACCTAAAATGTCTTTTGCTCAGTTTCTGTTTATTACACTGCTTTCAGGGCTGGTCTTCTGAAGTCAAAGCAAAGTATCCTATTGATGGTAATGGGTTAAGTCTCAGGTATGGTATGTGCTGAAGGATTATCATTACAAGAAGAAGTAAGATTGATTTGCTTGTGAAGCTGTTTGTGAGCTTTTCCTTAGGCTCATCTTCTTCACAAACTCCAGGTCCTGTTCCATTTTGTAGTACCAGGAACAATGTTTTTCTTTCCTCCATGTTTAATTCTTAATATATTTAGAAACAGTTCTCCCTCTTTTGCTTTTTGGCAAGCTATAGAGAGTTTCCATATACAACTACTGATTTAAAATTATGCAGTCAGAAACAGGACACTCCAGATGCCACCTTTGTGTGTATGAGCAGTATGATACGTTTTTTGAACGTATGGAAGTGTATCTTTTTTTCCTGTGGGAACTCTGACTCATTCAGTCCATGGAGTGATGCTGAGTACTTTTCAGTATTGTATTTTCTTCTTGTTTGTCATATAGCATTATGTGTAATTTTCCGCATAATCCTGAAATTCCTTCAAATCCTGCTCTAGCAATGGAATAACTAATTTTTCATGTTTTTTTAAATGCAGCTTATATTTAGATTGTCCATACTTTTCATAGATGATCATTAATTTATTTCCAAATAATTCTCTAATGTGAAGGCTTATTGCTACCCCCTTGTCACAGATGGAGTGGTTCACAGTGAAGGAGAGGTACAGGGAGATTATGATCAAAGTACCTATAGTATGTGTGTGGGATATGAGAAACTCAAGGCCTGTTTTTTCAGGGGCGGGAGGTGAGACTACTGGGAGTGGCCAGCTGTTGGCCAGTGTGCCTCATTCCCTCTCATAGGGTGGGGTGGGAAATCTCTGGCAGGGCAGAGAAGGGCTCTGCCACACCAGGCTTGGTTTCAACAGCTTTAGCAAGGAGACCACATAACATCTCTTCCAGCTTCCCCTGCCTGACAGCACTTTCAGCTTCTGGCACAAGTTTGACAAGACCTCTGACACACTACACCCCACAGAGATCTTATTCATGCCTAGAATTTATTTTTGAGAAACGGATGAGATGATAGATACAGTTCTGTAGGAAAAAAACCCATTACATGAAAGACAATAGTAATACCAACAAAAATGCTGAATTCCGGTTCAAAAGGCAAAAAATTGCGTATGTTTGGCATAGACATAGTAGCTGGGGAATCACAATACTGTAACCAAGCCTTTCTCATCCTTTCTACTGCTGCAAACCCTACATTTTGGGAAAATGTAGATTCAGCAGCATTTGCAATCCAGGTATTGTGGCTTCAGGTAACTTTTTCCTTACTCTTAATTCTGTTTCTTCTGGCAGTCAGGTTAGTTGTTACGTTTAGCCGAGGCTGGGTGTAATAGTGCATGTAGTCACTACCTTATGTGGCCCATCGAGAATGCAAGAAAGAGTGTGTGTGTGTGTGTGTGTGTGTCTGTCTGTGTGTGTAGGGGTAGGGTGTAGGGGCAGCTGGACTGCCAGCTGACCTCCTCAGTAACCCTCACTTCGGTGAAACTATAATTGCGCTGCGAGCGCCGTGCACTTCCTAAAACTAGAAGCTGTATGTGACTGGCTGCTTGGGAATGCGGGGCAAGCCAAGAGAGGAATCGAGGCGAACACTGTAATGCTGAGGGAGCTGTTTTGATCTTCAGTTCTGCCATGCAGCTCCAGCCATGTTTTTGTTCTCTTTTCCCTTCCTCAGACTGTGTCAGGAGAATATTCTGGTGTCTCGGCCTTAGAAAATAGCCTCAAGGACACTATCAGCTAAGTTTCCATGCCTTACCAAAAGCAGATGAACATAAGTCCCAAAGCTGCTTATTACTGTCTTTAATTCTTTGGAAACATAACTGCAAATTTTTTTGATCATTTATTTAAAATGTGCCTGTGAGTTAAATACAACAACAACCCAGGGAAAGAAAAGAGAAGCAGTTGCTCAAACTTCCTTGACATAGCATTTTGTCCCTGCGCTTGACAGGACCTCCTTTAGGGGTGAAAGCTTAGAGGAGAAAGGGATTGGTGTAACACACAGGAAAAGTGACTTGAATATACCCTGTGCTTATGCAACATGAACAAAATACCTCCCTGCTATGAAAAGCTCTCAGTCTAAATAAGGAGAGGGGAATAAGTAGCATGATCTTCTTTGATTATCTGCTGTGGACAAAGTAACATGCCATTCTCTTGGGGCTTGGCTGGCTTTGTAGATGGGCTCTTGTCTGCCTGTCTCCATGCATGTGGACTGAAGCTCCTTGGGCACTGTTAAACCAGGGGAAACGAAGGACTTGATTACAAAAGAGCACTGACCTCCTGGAGGTTGACTGTAATTCTCTTTCGTGCTGTGACTTTCAGTGCTGCCAGAGGAGATTCAACAGAGGTGAGGCTGCAGTGAGGGGTTTTGCCTGGGTTATCCTTGACCCTGTTTGACCCTCTGAAGCACATTAAGACAGGACAAGTTCTTACAGGGTCCTGAAGGGTGAGACCACCAGGATCATAATAGATTTTAGACTCAGGTCAGGCATGCAAAGTCATAATTTCTGCCCTGCAGAAAAAACTTCAAGATTCAGTTTAATCATAAAACAGATTAAAATATTTAATGAATGAATGTTTTTTGCTTCACAAAGGATATGTAAGCAAGACAAAGCCATGCTTTGATTTAAAGCCATATGACCACGCTTGCATACTACACAGTTTGAGCTATCGCAGCTTGGATATTTCAGGGCTTAATGGCACAATATTACCACTATTTAAGTAAGGTCAAATGTCTTGAAGTCAGATCACAGAATTCTTTCCGTCATCCCAAAACCATCTGTTAATAAGTGCTGAAATCTCACCTGAATTAGATTTCATCTCAAGCTGCATGTCCAGAGGAAGCAGCAGAGTCCCACAGAAATATAATCTGCACATCCCTTGGTCCTTCTTGTTTTTGTGTGTTTGCCTCCTTGCCATCTTCCACCCAATACCTCCTATCACAGGGCACCACATAGTGATGGCTGACCCTTGAGCTAGGATGCAGATATACACTTCTGGAGTGACATATCCCATGAGCTACCCTGGCCCTTGAGGCAGGTTGAGTGCTGGGCACTCATTCCATTTTCCCAGCAAAAAATTTCAATTTTGCAGAAACAGTGCTTTCCATTGAAAAATCATTTTGACAGCAATGTCCCAAAGAGCCTCAGCAGTCAGCTTTATGTGCAGGAAAATGAAGTTAATAACAGGGCAAAGCTCATCTAGCAAACAGGAGAAAGAAATGTAAGCAGTGTGGCTCAGGATAGACTGCCAAGTATTGATGGTTTGGGATAAGAAACAAATAATAATAATCTGTTAGCCACAAGTGGAATAGATAGAATGCTCTGTTTCTGTAAGGGTGTCTCCTGGAGCTAAGACATAAAGCAGAGAAACCTTACAAGTGTCTGTCAAACCAGCTCAACAGAAATAAGATGTATCTCCTGATAGCAGCAGCAGAGTGTCAGCTGTGTGACAGGCTCTGAATAAATTGCTATTTTCCAAAGACTTCTTCAAGAACAGAAACATAAAAGCAGAAGAGAAGAATACAAAAATCCTCCACACACAGTCTCCTTATCAAATGTGCCTGATTTTTAAGTGAGAAATACTACTTCTGAATAGATATACTCTGTGTCTGATGTCTGTTAGTATCTCTGAATTTATCATCAGTATCTTTGCAAGATGACCAAGCCCAACAGCAAAGGCCGGACACTGTTCTCCACTCTTGGATAGGTGTCATTTCTTCTGGGTCATCCACATCATGGGGGAAATAAACTAGTAATAGCCTGAGCCCTGGAAGGAGGGCAAAGCTGACCTCATTTGTGCAGAATTTCTTTTTCAGTAGACCTCCAAGGGCGTTAAAAGGATGCATAAATTACAAAGTTGTTGGCTCCCACATGAGGAAATACTGGAAGAACAGCAACGTGTGTGATCGTAACTCACATTCTCCCTGCTCTGTTTCTATAACCAGTCTCTTCTTAGTCTTTCCCTCTTATCTTTTTTTCCTACCTCCTCATCGAGTTATTGTCTCTCCTTCTCTAGCCTGCTGTTGCACTCTCCCCAATGACGTTTCTCAGTCCCAGGGTGCAAACTCCTTGTGCAGTTTCATCCCTTTCCACCAGCTTCTTGTCTTGAGGCCATCAGTCAGCCAACGCATGCTGGAGATCCAGGTCAAACCTCTATTTTCTTTTTCTTGTCACCACTGACACTGATCTCCTCACCCAGCCTCTTCCAGGCTCTTCTCCCTCATGCACTTTCCAGTCCCAGCCTCCTTGTCCTCCTCTACTCCACTCGCTGGTTCCAGTACTGGATGCTGAATAATAACACGCAAGGACTATGAGCTTGTAACACCGGTCATGGAGAACTGTTTCCAGAGTTGCTGTCACACATACTGCAAATGAACAGGAGGACCTTCTGCCACCTCCTCCAGTCTGGTTTTTCCCCACTGTTGTTTTTTTCTTCCAGGTCAGTGGTGTGCAGATACAGAGCTATTCCTGAGCAACTCATTTTGGTATTGAATGCAGTTTAATCACTTCAGCAGAGCTTTCTTCCCAGCTTTGTTAGCCTGTCTTAGTCTAGACAGACTGCCAGAAGAATGGGGCCATACTGCTTCCCACACCTAACCTGGGCTACGGAGAGCTAGCTCAGGTATCCCCACTAGGGCCTTAATTTGTTCAGGCTGCAACACCAACTCTTTGCCTTCTGATCTGGGCAACCTGTTTTCTTTCCATGATGCCTGAAAAGGGCATTTACGGCATAACAGTCTCCCTGGTTTAGTCTCTGATGTCCAGTCTGTATCATCCCACAGCAATAGCTGAAGGGCAAATCTTCCTCATTTTCAGGCTGCAGCACTGTCAGGAAGGCAAGAAATCCCTCCTCCTCTTTGGCCTTTGTCTCCAAAGCTTATTGTATTAAGCACAGCCCGTGTTTTACTCTGCAGCTGTAAGTGCTGAGCTGCTCTGCAGCTGGATATGCTGGTTGTATGCAAGTTTCTCAATGGCCAGGTTAATCTTTCATCTTCTGAATTAGCATAGGGCACAAGCTGAGTGACAATGCCACAGCAATAATAATCACAAGTGCCTTAGGTTCCCTGCATTTAACCACCAAGCTGCTTTAGGGTTTTGGGGTCAGGAACCATCTGTGACTCCAGTTAGAATGACAACAAAAGGAAAAAAAGAAGGAGGGGGAACAGGAATTAAAACTGTAGGAACTCTTAAAAATATTTATCTGACATCCTCTTAATCATTTACATGTTACCGAGAGATGGCTTGCACATCCTTTTCCAACATTTTAAGCTTAATTACAATAGCGAAAGTTGTTTTATTTTTCCTTTGTGCATGGACTCAAAAAGGATACTAGAACCTCGTAACGTGACTGTGGGATCGTAGAGTTGTTCATTTGACTTTTGTGTGCATGTGTGTCTGTGCTGAAAACAAACAAAAAATAGTTTGCAAAGACAAGACCCATCAGTTGTGAATGTATTATTATTAGCTAATAGTGTATTTGGGTTAAGGGTGTCTGATGAACTGTAGCATAAGTCTTTTCACTCTGATTTCTATTAGAGTTGTTATCCATCCTCCGTTTCTAAAATGAAATGGTTTCACAACTTGTGTGTTTCCTAAGGTTCTGTCCAATTTTGGTTTTCAATGTTTTTTTTGTGCTGCTGCTTTATTGCCTATTTTATATGGGAAATAATTACAGGCTGGCCAAAACAGTGATCAGTGGCAAGACTCCTAGTGATTTCAAGTTGCAACAGGATTTAGTTTAATGAATTCAATAACTTTTAGCATGTCTCAGATGTCCGCTAGTGCTATTATTAATCAGAGTGCTGCCAGCTGCTTGGACAATAGCTCCTTGTTCTTCATAGCCTGTTGTTTAATCAAGAAAGTATTGTTGCCTGAGAACTTGGCAAGGACTTAAAGCCAGATTCAGATTTCATTTACTTCTGTGTGAACTTTGAGAAATGGTGTGGACATTAGTGGTGTTATTCTGGGTTTGCCTCTGTATAAAAGTGATCAGTATATGGCTCTTTAGTTTTTTTAAATTTGTCTCCTGAGATTTGTCACATTCACAGGGATCTTTTACAGCAAGCTCTTTAGCAGTGAGAAAACTCTTTGCTGTGGGTGTATGCATGTGTATGGATGTGCATGTGTTTATGCATGTTGCATAGAGCATTAAATCTTACCCTTTTCATTCGCCTGGTCCCTGCAGGCCAGCACAATACTAATTACCTTGGAAAATGATTGATGTTTGTGTTAAAGCCAATATGCAGGTGGAATGTGTGTTACAATTTTCCATTCTTTAATTTATCTTCTGTTAACAGCTGATTGCTGCCTTGCACAGGGGACTGTGAAAAGCTTTACCAAAGGAAATATTTGGATACATACAAATTTAAATCACAATTGCATGATGGAAAGCTCTTTTATTTTGTTCAGCTTTTTGTTTTTAATTTTTCCCCCATATGATTTGATTGCGTTCATGTTGGCCAATCTGAGAGGGACCTTTCAGAGAGCTGACAAGCGGATGGGAAAGGGCTATGAAAATGCAACCAAGTGAAGAGGTGAATTAAGCCTGTTCAAACATTTAAACAGACTGTGGTGAAAAAAATAACTTCCCATTTAATCCTTCATGCTAGTGAGCAGACATTGCAGGTCAAATAATATTAAAAAACAAAGTTCATTATACAGGAGTATATTATTTCTATCTCTAATATCCAGCATAACTCTCTGTAAAGTTTTGATTTTCAAGTTGCTATTTTGGAAGTGGTCAATGTCACCAACTCACCCTGTTCCTAATAGGAAGAGGAAGAAAGGAAGTAATAGGACTCTGTCTGCTCGGACTTCCAAACTTTGCACAGTCCCCTTGCTTCCTAACCCCGCTAGCTACCTGTTTCTTGACCTGTCTGGACACTCTGTTAAGTGTTCTTCTAGAGCCTGTAACTTCTCACAAGATGCTCCTTTTATCACACAGAAACAAAAAGAAAGTGCATAGAAAAATCAGAAATTTTACTGATCAGAAAACTTAGATGCATTCAAATTCATGCCTATCAGAGGTTCCTTAACTGCTCAGACCACATCTGGCAATAGGATTTAGCTCTGGTTTTACCAAGTAAGAGTGTAGTCAGGTCTGAGTGATAACACAGTATCTTTCTGTTGGAGTAGAGCCTTGAAGCTATTTTGGCCTCTACATAAGAGGAGATCTGGATCTTTCTATCTGGTTATCAGTTATGTGTTACTTTGTTTGAAGGGTCAGAAGACAAGGGCAGACAGATAATATTTTGCTTTTAGTGGTTTGCTGTATTTCAAAGCATCAAGAGAACAATCTGCTGGTTCTCCAACTTTTCAATGACCAACGTGGAACCTCTTTTATCATTCCTCTCCCTCGAGCAATTAGTCTGAAATTACATTGGTTCATGGAAAAGAAGAATTAGAGATGACAAGGAATATGACTAAAGTGATACAGTGGTAAAACTTCCAGCCTTATCCCCAGTTCACCCAACTGTAAATGGATCATTCAGGCAGAGGAATCAAACGTGTCCAAAATCCTGGATGCATCCCATCAGCTCCAGTAGCTGATGTGGATAGAATCATAGAATCATAGAATCATAGAATCATACAGGTTGGAAAAGACCTCTAAGATCATCGTGTCCAACCGTCAACCCAACACCACCATGCCCACTAAACCATGTCCCTAAGGGCCTCATCTACACGTCTTTTAAATACCTCCAGGGATGGTGACTCCACCACTTCCCTGGGCAGCCTGTTCCAAGGCCTGACCACTCTTTCAGTAAAGAAATTTCTCCTAATGTTCAATCTAAACCTCCCTTGGCGCAACTTGAGGCCATTTCCTCTTGTCCTATCGCCAGTTACTTGGCAGAAGAGACCAACACCCACCTCGCTACAACCTCCTTTCAGGTAGTTGTAGAGCGCGATGAGGTCTCCCCTCAGCCTCCTCTTCTCCAGGCTAAACAACCCCAGTTCCCTCAGCCGCTCCTCATCAGACTTGTGCTCCAGGCCCTTCACCAGCTTCGTTGCCCTTCTCTGGACACGCTCCAGCACCTCCATGTCCTTCTTGTAGTGAGGGGCCCAAAACTGAACACAGTATTCGAGGTGCGGCCTCACCAGTGCCGAGTACAGGGGCACGATCACCTCCCTGCTCCTGCTGGCCACACTATTTCTGATACAGGCCAGGATGCCGTTGGCCTTCTTGGCCACCTGAGCACACTGCCGGCTCATGTTCAGCTGGCTGTCAACCAGCACCCCCAGGTCCTTTTCCTCTGGGCAGCTTTCCAGCCACTCTTCCCCAAGCCTGTAGCGTTGCCTGGGGTTGTTGTGGCCGAAGTGCAGGACCCGGCACTTGGCCTTGTTGAATCTCATACAGTTGGCCTCGGCCCATCGATCCAGCCTGTCCAGGTCCCTCTGCAGAGCCTTCCTACCCTCCAGCAGATCAACACTCCCGCCCAACTTGGTGTCATCTGCAAACTTACTGAGGGAGCACTCGATCCCCTCGTCCAGATCGTTGATAAAGATATTGAACAGGACCGGCCCCAGTACTGAGCCCTGGGGAACACCGCTCGTGACCGGCTGCCAACTGGATTTAACTCCGTTCACCACAACTCTCTGGGCTCGGCCGTCCAGCCAGTTTTTTACCCAGCGAAGAGTGGACCTGTCTAGGCCGTGAGCCGCCAGCTTCTCTAGGAGAATGCTGTGGGAGACAGTGTCAAAGGCCTTACTGAAGTCCAAGTAGACCACATCCACTGCCTTTCCCTCATCCACTAGGCGGGTCACCTGGTCATAGAAGGAGATCAGGTTGGTCAAGCAGGACCTGCCTTCCATGAACCCGTGCTGGCTGGGCCTGATCCCCTGGTTGTCCCGGACATGGCTCGTGAGCGCCCTCAAAATGAACCGCTCCATGATCTTCCCCGGCACCGAGGTCAGGCTGACCGGTCTGTAGTTCCCCGGATCCTCCCTCCGGCCTTTCTTGTAGATGGGAGTCACATTGGCGAGCCTCCAGTCGTCCGGGACCTCCCCAGTTAACCAGGACTGCTGGTAAATGATGGAGAGCGGCTCATCAAGCTCCTCCGCCAGCTCCCTCAGTACCCTCGGGTGGATCCCATCCGGCCCCATAGACTTGTGAACGTCCAGGTGGCATAGCAGGTCATGAACTTCATCCTCTTGAATTATGGGGGGTTTATCCTGCTCGTCGTCCCTGTCTTCCAGCTCAGGGGGCTGAGTACCCTGAGGATAACCACTCTGACTACTAAAGACTGAGGCAAAGAAGGCGTTGAGTACCTCAGCCTTTTCCTCGTCCTTGGTGGCAACGTTCCCCCCTGCATCCAATAGAGGATGGAGATTCTCCTTGGCTCTCCTTTTATCATTAACATACTTATAAAAGCATTTTTTGTTGTCTCTCACGACAGTGGCCAGGTTGAGTTCTAGCCGGGCTTTTGCCTTTCTAATTTCCTCTCTGCACGATCTAACGCGATCCCTGTACTCTTCCTGAGTTGCCTGACCCTTCCTCCACAAGTGATAAACTCTCCTTTTTTCCCTGAGTCCCAGCCAGAGCTTCCCGTTCAGCCAGGCCGGTGGCAGTCTTTTTGGTACAAGCATATTTAATCTCTTGTGATTGACATTTTTTAAAGCATTTCACTTAGGTTTTCCCATTCTTACTGTAGTTCAGTAGTAAGGATGCTTTTTCAAAACTGTTGCATGAAGATGGAGAAGTTACATGAATGTTTTAAATAAATAAGCTTTGCATAGCTACAGAACAGTACAGAATTAAAAACCGCGAAAAGTGCCTACTTTGTGGATTTAACAGCTAACCTAATTCATGTGCTTGTTCTCTAGGCTGGCCTCTACTCTTTCAATCTCTTCTCTCATTTTCAGTTAGTCATACTTAAGGTGCTTCTTTTGCCCATTCTGCCTTGGTGTGGTTCTTTTGGGGTGCCTGGCAGAGTTTCAGGGTTGGTTCTGTGCTTCTTATACATCTGGAATATGGCTAACTGAGAATAATTTTTATTTTTGGAAAATGTCAATTAGCTTTACTGAAGCTGCTCTTGAGGAAATGACATTTTCATGAATTTACTGTCCTCACCCAAAAAAACCCAGTTCTTAAACAGTCCCAGCCTTTTATTTTCCTATTTTTTAAATGAAGAAGTTCAATGCTTTGGGTCAAAATGGCACTTCTTTGAAATTTTCAGTTAATGTAAAAAACCGTAGATCTTAAAAATTCCAGATTGAGTAAAAACTTTTCATTTATTCTTTTTTTAATTGAGTTGATCCAATTTAACAGTTTTACCACATCACCTGCATGCAAAATTTGTGTGGCTTTTCCAATTTTAGAGTAATAAAATAGAAGGTATTTTTATTATTACGTATTTTAGAAATATTAAGAACTAAATTCTGCCTAATTACTCGCAGGACTATTCCTCTCTGACTGCATAGAAATGCAATGGCAGTTTCTCATTGCTTCAGTCTTTAAACTGTATTTTTCTTTTAGGAATGACATAAGTCACAACTACTTGGCTTACTTTCTCAGATGCATCATGTTGTACTTTTTCCTACCTGGGTAATTAATAGCCAGTGTACCCCAATGAATTTGATTATTGCCAATGACTTTGAGGCAAAAGAGTTTATATCTCCTGCAGAACAGATATTGTATTACTCAGTTCTGAAAACCAAGTGACTTCAGGAGGATAAGAAGGTGGGTGGGAAACATATTTCCCAATATATACAAACCCAAATATTTAAGTGGAACATGTACAAAGTCTCCTGAGAGGTGTTTATATTATAGCTATAGGAGGAAAAGCAATAAAGGGAACACTTTAGCAGTGTTGAAACAATCTGTCACAGAACAGACACAAGGATGTTGGCATACCTGCAGATATCTGTTTCCCACATCCACTCGTTGAATTCTCAGGATCCTCCTCCTTTATGCTATTGATTTCTGTGCTATTTCTTTGATAGATACAGGCATCTCACAATACTCTATCATTGCATGTTTATAACCTTGCCATTTCAGCACGGCAGAGAGTTATATTAATCATGAGGGTGAAGGGAAAGGTAAATGTTTAATTGTATTGAATGGAATCCATCTCATGTCTGATAAAATGATGCTTCCTTGATCCATGCCATTTAATCATAGTACAGAGATATTTCCTAACTTTAAGAGTCATTATGTGAATTTCTTCAATTTGTCCTTCCACACAATAGAAAACTGTGGGTTTTAGTCACTGTGTGAGTATCAACATGCAATTTAACAATAATGTGCTTATTATTTACTTCTTTACCTAATCACTCACATCTACATTTTTCAGCAGCTCATTAGACTAGAAACAAGAGTTTAAAGCAGTTGTGGTAACCTGCATTTCTATTTTGTTACTATAAAAGGTGCAATGGTTTTTTTTTTTCAAGGGTAGGACTGTAAATATGAAAAACATTTTCAGTCTGTGCTCTGCCAACATTTAAGGCTGGAGAGAAAGTGGGCAAACACCTACCCATGTGGAGATTATGCACTGTCAGCTTCTGCAGAGCTGATTGTAAGTTTGGGATTTTTCTGGGGGTTGAAAGGGTTGAAAACACATTTCTTTACAAACATCTCAGAGAACTTAAAACCTCCTATATGCTGCCAAAAGTGTTTTTTTCTTTTTTTTTTTTTCCCCAAAGATCTGATTAACAATGTAAAAGCATTTGCTACTTTTCACAAGCTCATATGGTATTTTGGTTTTGCTGATAAAGAGATCAAAGCAAATCAGATCCAAAAGGTTATACACTTCACTATACATAGGATAAATACTAAACTTCAACAAGAACAGTCCAAGTTAGCCATTAGGTGAAAAAAAACTCAAAACAAAACAGTAAAGGTAGTGAAGCACTGGAATGGATTGCCTAAAGATGTGGTGCTCACATCCTTGGAGGCCTTGATTAGGCAAACATCTATCAGTAATGGTGCAAGCATACGTGATCCTTCTGTGAGTAGGAGAACAGATGATCTTATGAGGGCCTATATAGCCACATTTTTTCCATGATCTATGGCAAATATTGCTATTCCTAACCGTTAGGCACTTCAGAATACAAACTGCAAAAGCCAGTGCAGTGGGCACAAAGTAATCAAAAATAGTTGAGGGAGTTTTGTCTTTTAAAGCCCAGGTCTAGGCATCTAATACAGTTACTGAAAGCAATTTAGGTCTGTAAGCCAAAATTATGTTTTTCAAATCTCTGCTTCAGCTGCAGCCTAGCTTTAGAGTATCTAACCACAGTGTACGACATTAACAGTCCCTGTAGCACCTCAGCTTTGACTGCTGCATGCTTAGATGCTTTTCTGCGCTGGTGGAGTGTGGCAGCATGGAGTCAGCCTGCCCCCAACCCCTGCTGTGTACCACACGCAAGATGCTCCCTCTTATCAGGTGTGAGTGGTACTCTCATGCTGTGCTTACCAGCTCAGGCTCAGCAGAAGGTATGGTGATACATGCTTTTTATATATAAAGCCTAGCCAGAGACAAAGATGTATTGTTGCTCTGTTGAGAGAAACAAATAAAATATTTATGGCTCTGAATAGCATAGCAAAAAGAGTGGTAGGTCAAGCCGTTGTCAGGTAAAGCATGAGAGGGATGAGTGCCCTAGATGTTCTTCTCCTGAAGGATGATGTGTTTGTATTCAGTGATACCAAAGATACGTGACTTGCTAGTTGTGAAACTAATGCCACTTTCTCTGGGCAACAGTCTGAAGGATCTGGCCACACTTGCCACTTGCTTAACGCTCCCTGCTGAGGGGTTCTGTGTGGAGGTGGTGGCAAGTGCTGGAGGGGCTGGTGGGAGAGGGCTGATAGCTGGAGGGAGGGGAGCGTGTTTTGCACAGCAGGCATGGGGCAGCAGGAAGGATTGCCAGGGCTGGGGAGATGGGAGTGTAGTCTGGGAGAGCGCCGTGAAAGGGGGAGGTAATAGCAGAGGGAGGAACGGCCATCCTCTGCAACTCTTTCTGCCGCAGCCTTTGACATGAGATATTCCTGTCATCCCTCCCTAAATTAACAGAGTAAGAGCACAGAGGATTTTTTTTTTCCCAACTGGAAGTTCTTCACAGAACTAATACAATTTGTGTACTTCTTAAAGGATCAGAGGGACCTCCTCCTAACAGGACAGGTGCCTAATAACGCCGGCACATTACAACTGCAGGGGATTCATTTTCAGCTAACTAGCTCGAATACCAAGAGTTGTGACAGCCTGGATCTTACCTGGAAAACGTTCCTGCAGGGCAAACGGCTGGGCTGTTTGCTAGTGCTGAGCTCTACACTGTTGCTGGTAAACTGCTGCCAACTCCTGAACTGACTAATTTAAGGCAAGCTCAGATACAGCTGCTCTATGGCCATAGTGCACTGACTAGCATTAAGACATATACTGCAGGGAACATTCTCTCACCAAATGAGAACAGGATCAGTTGACTGCTAGGTGGAAAACAACCAACAACACATCCATTAAATACCTGTATGCCTCTCTAAACATTCAAATGGAAGTTATTAAACTTATTGAAGTTATTAGAGCAAGTATTGTGTACTTGGACAAGAGAAAGAAACAAGATGCCTTTTCCCACTCTGTTGAGAAGATCAAGTAGTAATTTGAACTTTTCAGTTTCTTGTCATACTTAAAATCTCCTTGACTTGGCAGGAGCTAGGGCAATGATAGATATCAGAAGCTTTATTTTGGGAAAACTGCTCTCAGCTCCTCCCCTCTCCTGCAAACACACAGTCAGCTCCTAAAGACACCTAGGGCCATTACTCACTTCTTAGCTATGTAAGGTTATGCAGCCCATAATGTACTTAAGATACCTTATTTTATCTGTCAGATGATAAATTTAATTTTAAAATTAACATAATGCATTAGCACAAAAACTTGACCTTCTGTCTCAAAATATATGATGACAAAAATCTGATTGCACTAATATCTTTTAAGGACATTGGCTACTGACACATCTTTATTACCTTGTCTGTACATACCTCAAGCTAACATATTAACACATTACTCGTTTTATTGTTTTATTATCACATTAATAAAACTATAAGCCCTCTCTTATGTTAAAGTTCTACATTTATTTCTGTTATATAAACCCACAAAACTCTTAAAATAGGCCTTTCAGGAACTAATTGATCTTTTATTTGCATTGATAAGATTGGGATTCACATGCCCAAGCTTCATAGCTGGGCTTCATCTCCCATTTTAGACGTTTTAGGCTGCTCTACACAATCAGCGATTGCCCATCAGCGATTCGGCATTTCTATAACATATTTGTTGTCTGTATCCATCATGTTTTCAAAGGTCCCTAAAGTCAATGGCCTTCTTTCACACATGTGAGATTTTTCACACGTGTCATGCTCACACCTGTATGTCTAAACATTAACCCTTGCCCAGGCCTTACTGCAAGACGTCTCTCATGCCAAATCGTTGCCCTTGCCATCGACCAAATTCTTATGTTCACCTGTGTCTGGACCATGACTAGCTCACGCTGGCATGTTTAAATCAAAGACCTGGAAGAAGGAAAAAGGCTTCAGCCTTGATAACAAAGCGCCAGTCCCGGATGCACAGTTGTTCTTCTGGACCCTTAGCTGCCAGTACCGGTGAAGAGAAATAGGAGACGAGGAGCCTGCTGACTAGCCTCAATGAGTCAATACCCTCCTGAAATCTCTGGGATATTTGTAGATGCTTAGAGGACGCTGAGCAATTCATTAACCTCTCCATGGACATCAGAACGTGAATCCAGATCACTGAATACCTGCTATTGTTCAGCTGGTCATCTCAGGTTCAGATTCCCCACAGCGATGTCAACATCCCTCGGTGGGCTGGTGTCACAAATATGCATGACACACCTCTCTCTTAGGCTGCTCTTGACTGCTCTTTTGACACTGGGATCAGAATATAAACCACCCTGTCTTTTTCTTTTGTCCTTTATTTTTAACTGAAAATTAGGGCTACTATCTAACCCTCTGATTCCTTCTGTGTCCTCTACAGCCTTTAGTGCCTGGAGAGGTATCTCTGGAGGGCAATACATGTCACCTGCCTTAGGTAAGAAACCTAATCTGTAGCCACCTTGGATTCCTCGAACGTGCTGTTCAGAGACACCAAACATCCCCTATGCCCATGTGCCTGCAGTGCAGGCTGTCTTCTGAAAAGCAAGCATTTCAAATTGGATGACAGTATCCTAAAAGTTTTCCACCATGTATCTGAAAGCTCTACAATGGTATTTAAGGATATCTGTAGGAACAACAGCTTTGATCATATATAGTAACGTCTCTGTCCTAAGCATAAATACAGGCCTTTCACAGGAACTTGCAGGAAAGAATGGAATTATCTCATAATACAAACTGATGTTGGAATAAGGCAGACCAGGGAAATGGGGAACATTTCAAAATTATAAGCAGTTATATTAAAACAGTAATATATATTTAAATATTTCTGTTTTGTTTGTTAAATGTTACCCTTTGTGTATGCCAAGAAAAACAAGTTATCTTGCTTTCAAAACAGAAAAAACCAATCTGTTTTAAAGCAGCAACCAAAAAATGTAGGAGATTCACTTTTTTGACCTGACTGCCTCTGTGGTGTGTTTCTGTAGAATTATTATAGCAGGGATTGAATTACTTATTAGATGAATAGCTTTGTATCCAGTGATTTTGTAAACCCATCCATTCATCTTTTGAATAATTACAATGTTTGTAAATAAGCAGCAAGATTAATAAAATATAAATTGGAGAGAAAAACAAGACACATTACAAAGATAAAACAAAAAAACCATATTTGTAGTCCTTTTTAAGGAGGGGTTTCTGCCTAAAGATTTAATCTTTAATTAAATTTATGTATTTTATTTATAGTTCCTTTTATTATTTTTTCCAGAACATGCTGACACAGCAGTGGTTTTGCTAACAGAATCTATGGTATTGCTATAATAAATATCATGGCAAAAAACCCCTCTGGACTATTTCCCTAAGCGTTAGCATTTTGAAAGTGCATTTGAGTTTGGCCACCATGAATTCATGCATTGTATATTTGATTGTAAAATCATCATTGTTAAAATATATGACCTTATTGGGTCTTGAACTGGCACAGAAAAACCAAAGGCAGAGCTAACAAACAAGGAGAGAAACATATGTATTTTGGAATAGAGCAGAGCTGCAGCCAGCAGCTCACCAAACTTGTATGGTCCAGTGACTGAAATGATGCTTCTTAGTTTTAGTTTTTTTTGTAATTAACTCCCTTGCTTGCTTGCTAGGGCTGTCTCAGATTTGTCTCTGGTAAGTCTGCCATTGTTACCTCTTTTCCACCATCAACTATGAAGATACTTAAGCGAAGCAAGGTTTGGGGCTGAGGCAGGTACAGGAAGAAGGCATGTTAGCAAAGAAAAAAAAGGTTAACTGAAAGGCCAAGCGCCGAGGAAGAAATGCTTCCTTGATGCCAGACAGTAGACTAGGCTGAGACTCATAAGCAGCTTTATATGCTATGTGACTACCTCATTTAACGAACGTACATAAACAGATAGACTAAGTAACATCTTCAGACTCCGTGTAACTATTTTCTTCTCCATTGGGGAGCTTCCCTGTTAGGTCCCAGACAACTACTTTTACTGGATAGAAGGATGATGAGGGTGGCAGAATGTGATACATTGGTAAGAGAATGGGCAGATTTATCTTGTATATAGGTGGGATCCATCCCTCCTTACAGAACAAACATTTTGAACAAATAAAATATAAGAGATGAAGACAAACGGTAATGGCTGAAAACAAAGGACTAATATTTCACAGAGTGATGCTGAGAACAGAGGGGAATTTTGATGAAGGAAGGTGCAGATTGCTTGATTTTAGGAGAGTTTATCACAGCGGAATAGAGGTAAGAGGCAGTAAGCAAAGAGTAGTAATGTCTCAGACTGGAAGGAGTCCATGGAATACATTACTAAACTTCCCCTCTTTCCTTCCCCAAAAATACCACTAGCAAAGGACAGGTTGGGAATAGAGCCCAAAATGAATTGGGAAACAGTACAATTGTATAGAGCTGCATGTAAATTTTTTGTACAGAGAGAGAGATGAGAGACAATCTCATTCTGTCTTGATAGGATGAATAAGTGTTGAACAAATGTTGATCAAGGTTGTGAGGTCAAGAGATTTTATGAGTAGGTTTTGAATACGGTCAAAATACTGACACGCTTCTCAAACAGCACAGCTTAAATTCAGGCTTCCCTTTTCTAGGTGGTGGCAGAAAGGAGGATTGCTTTGGATAAGCAAATTTTTTCAGCCAAACAGGATGCTTTCCAAGGAATTAACTTTCTTTTGTCTTCAAGAAAGCAGTTTCTTAACTGCTACTTCAACTCTCTTTAACCCAGTCATCTAGAGTGTTGTAGAAAAATACCTTAATATACCACGGCTGACTAAGAGTACTAAAACTAGTATCATATCCCTGCACTTAGGGCAAACAGCTGTGAATTTTCTTTAACAGCAAGAGAGAGAAAGGGGAAAAAAACCAGAAAGTGAACTGGCACTTTCTTATCAATATGTGTTTCAGGTGACATGAAGTCTGTACAACTGGAATTTAAGAAAGTCAAATAAAAGGTGATGGATGGTTTAGATATGGTTGATCTCGATGTGAGAAGGATAAATTAGATGGTTTCATGATCTTCCAGGTCTATTTTGTATGGTTCTACGAAATTATGGTGAAATGCAGCTACTCACGTGCTTGGAAATCCTGACAAGGTGGCAATACAGTTAATAGGAGGGCTTGTTTTGATTGTTTGTTTTTATTATCTGCTTGTAATTCTCCATACTAAACATATGAAGTTAGCTGCAATAGTTTCAGCAGTGTTGCATGATACTTTATGGCAAGTTTTGAATACCTTTGAAAACATAACAGACAGGGAAGAAGAAAATAGAGTGTTTCTTGAATCTGAAAAACCTTGGAAGATGTGAAGAAAGCAGTACGTGGTGGTGCAGTAATTAGAGACAGAGATCTGTCTATGATGTTTTTTCCTCCTCTACTGATGTAATTTCTGAATTTAAGATATTTCACTGAGCTGTATCTTGGAAGAAAACTTAAGTGCACTCTGTCAAGACAGGGGCAGAACCTGGACAGATTATTAAAAAAGATGCCTAAGCACAGTTGGATAATATCAGGATCAAAGTGGCAGATAAACAGACAAAAAGGAGAGGCAGAAAGTTGAGAAGAAAGGGGTAAGATTTTTTCCACAGGAACACTCCCTGGGATAGACCAGAGATGATCCATACGAATAGAGATAGAATGACTAAACAGAGCTGCACTCAAAACCAAACTCATGTCGTTCAGAGACTTTGAACAAAAGGCCGTGTTCAGAGGCCTGGAGGTAGGTTTGAAAGCACTGGGACACAAACCTCTGTCCCAGCTGTGTACCACCACCGAACTCATCTACCTTTGAAGCAACTACAGTTAACCCCTGGGCCCTTCCAGCAAAGCCTCAGTAGGATCTGTAGGAGCCAGAGGGCATGAAATCCCTCAAGAAGAACAGAACAGGTCCCCATTGCAAAACATTTGGTTGGCTGAACGGTTGTCGTGGTTTAACCCCAGCCAGCAAAAATAAACTCCACGCAGCCGCTCGATCACCCCCCCCGGTGGGATGGGGGAGAGAATCGGGAGGGCACAAGTAGGAAAGCTCCCTTTGAGATAACTGTTGAGATAAAAACAGTTTAATAATTGAAATGAAACTAAGTAGAACAGTAATAATAACAACGAGAACAACAACAATAACAGAATACACAAAGCAGGCAATGCACAACACAACCGCTCACCAACCGCCGACCGCGTGTCACGAACGGGGGCCGAGCCGCCCCCCCCGGTTTTTATACTGAGCATGATGTCACATGGTATAGAATACCCCATTGGCCAGCTCGGTCCACCCCCCAGATGTGCTCCCCCCTCCCGGTGCAAGCATCACCCAGCAACAGCCAAAGCATCAATGGGCCATCAACGCTCCTTTCACACCGAACCCAAAACACAGCACACCCCCCAGGCTACTGGGAAGAAAGTTAACCCTGTCCCAGCCGGAACCAGGACACCTGTATAGCTCAGAGGAATGAAACCGTGCTTTCCTCTGAACCCTCACAGGAAGTCTCTGGCTGGTCCTCATCGTGAAGCAGCCATTCAAGGGTCAGGTGAAGCAAGTTTTTAATGAGTGTCCTCTGCTGGCTGTGGGGGACCTGAGCAGTCAGAAAAGAAGAAATTGTAAGAAAAATATTTTGAGAAAAACAGAGATGGCGTAATTCATTTTTGCAATGAGAAAATGGAGCTGTTAGCAGCTTTTACCTTGCCTTGACTCATTATAACCTTCCATGTGTTTTGGTCAAAGTTCATGGAGGTCGATATATTTCTGGAATTTTTTGATGGACTGGCATTTTCTGATAGGAAAAAATCCAATTAATTTTATCAGAAAGTGCCATCAACTCTTGTGGGAAATACTTAATTTTTTCTATACGGTGGGGATTTTATTATGTGTTTTATTATTATTTAGAAACAATAGCAAAACTTCAAATGTTTTCAGTTGAGAGTGCTGACCTCCCACACTTTTTTTTTGAATCCAGACTACCACAGACTGGTTCTCTGAAACACTGTGCTTGTTCCTTTTTGCCTTGTTTAGGTTTAAGAAACATTTGTCAAGCAGGCAGCTCAACTCTACCTCTTGCTAATGGCAAGTATTGTGTGCAGGTTTCGCTCTCCTGCTATGCACAGTGACCGGCACTGAACCTTCACCCCAATGGTAACTTGACTGACAGCATTGGATAAAAAGACCTATACAACTAAATAAAGTATTTGATAAGAAATACACCCAAGTCTGGATACTTGAGAAGGGGAAGAAATAACAAAACATTGCAGATTTATGAGGGACCGTTAGGGGTATTGTACAGGTTTGCATGAGCAGTTATATAATTTAGTGACTCTCATGTGATATTCTGCATTATATTTACAATAGAAAGAGTGAACTGCACCCAACTGTATTAAATAGAACTATTTTTTATCAAGGGTTCTGGTGACAATATTACTCCAACAGCTTTTGCATGTCATCACAACCTAGAGGTAAAAAATATAGCACTCTTAGGGTGTATTTTATTATTTCACAATAATTGGATAGCATGACACCTAGTAAAAATTTACATTAGGCAGACATCTAGTGTAAATTTCACACTGGTTCAGTCTTACATCCTCTGTTGGCTGGCTCAGTATACCCGTTCTGATGTTTTGGAAAATATAATATTGGATGAATTCTTATGAAATTAAAATATCTAGGGAGTTTTGAAGTATTTTTCAGCAGGAAAATAATTAATAACACTACTGGGAATAAGTTTTTTGCTTTAAAGTCAGCAGGAGTTTCACATCATTAACAGGTTCGGAGCGATGGTTCAGAGAAATGGTAAAAAACCCCATTTCTTAGACTCTGAGTCAACAGTGATGCACGTGCCTAAATTTATACAAGTAACTAGTCTCGCTGGAAACCCTCCTAAACCTAAGCATATGTGTAAGCATTTGCAGAAGAAGCCCTCAGTTGGTTACATCTGACTCGTGAAATCAGTAAAAACAGGTTCTTGAACAACTTCTGAAATTTTAGAAGTCCCTGTGAGTACTGAATGAAATTTAAGGTCAGTTCTCATTTTAGCTGAAACTAGCTTGGCCTTCCTTAATGAGAACAGTGTTTTGTTTTCAAAATAATAATTTTAATGGAAAGCGTTAGGGAGTTTTAATGGGATGTGCTTTCTAATAAACAGCAGCAACACTGGGATTTTATAGTGCCTTTCACTGTAGGTTCTGAAAGTGCCTCATGAATGTTTTAGTCTCACATTACCCTAAGCGGAACGGTATCATGCTTGTTTTGCAGACAGGAAGCTAAAATAGAGGGACTCTGTGAGTTGTGAAAATTAAATATTGAATAGAGTCCACAGTGTTAACGGCTATTCACAGACTTATTCTCACACATAAATCTCCTCTCCTGTATTTATTAGGCACGTTCCTTTGAATATACTTTTATGACTGACAGCTAATACCTGTGATGAAGATAACTGTACCTTTGATTTGGCAAACTATTCCCAGTAAGAAAATGTTTGTTCATAGCCTCCCTTTCTCATTGTTTTAAACAGGACTTAACAAATGTGCTCAAAGCCAACCCTATGCTTAAGTGCTTTTTGATTCAGGACCTATTTGTATACTGGAGATGAAATCTGGTAGACAAAGGGATAAGTTTTATTTTCTGAATGGAGACCAACAAAACCCATGTTCATCTGGGCACTGACATTTGCCAGACAGATTAATGTAAATGTATGCAAAATCATTGTTTAAGTATCCATTTTATGTAACAGTAATAAGGCAGAATTCAGGTCTGTCTTCTTCTGTTTAAAAGAAATGCCATTTCCACTGTTTTAAACTAACACATTTTATGTTAAAATGTTGATAAATTCTGTATCTGAAATATTTTTTGTGCCTATTTTCAAACTCTGAAACTGTTACTAGCCAAAGGCGGAATTGAGAATTCTGATTAGTGCATATATTTTCCTCCTTCACACAAATGCTTCATTATAGTATATGAGATTTTGTAAAGAAAATTATCTATTTGTATACAAATTTGATTTTCATTTCTAATAGACCCTGCTACAGACTGACCAAACTTGAGTAAAATATCATAAAATTACACAAAGAACTGATATTAGTTACTTCACAATGAACCTGTTCTAAACTTGCGGTTACTCTGATGAAAAAATAAGCAAAAACACATCAGATGATAGATAATTTGAAAAGAAATGTATTCACAGAGTGTTTTTTTCTTCCAGTGAAGACGTCAATTAAACCAAGACTCATAATTATTGTCAGTATGTTTGACCAATATTAAAATTAACAGATGGTTGTTGTACCAAAAGAGAGTATTTCAAGCAAATAATTCTACTTAAAATATTAAAAAAGCACACTTTTCAGTTTACACTGTTGGAGGTTATGGTGGCATGTTTGATTAATGAGCTGTTTTATTGGTTATGCAAATAATGTGTAATGTCATAAGACCCATGTGTTGTAGATTAGAGAGATATTAAAGTTACCTTGGCACAAAGTGAAAAATCTAAAATATCCCTCTGGTAAAATATATCATTCTAGAGGAAAAGACATATTGGCATTGCTTGTATTTATGCTTTTGATAAATTACATGTCATGTTTACTTAGTGTTAGTATCCAATCTTTTTCATACTTTAACTTCTCTTTATTTGTCAAGTTCCTCCTGCAAGTTGTGTTTGCAATGGTCAGCAACTGTGGGTGAAACCAGGCTGTATGTTATATGTCAGTTATAAACAAAGACATGAAGGAAGACGACAGTGTCTAATTTTTCATAATACAATCTCGGTATTTATTGCCATTTATCTAGAATGATTGTGGTGGTGCATTTCCCCCCTTCCCCTGGGCCACTCTACGATCTCAGGAATTCCCGTTAGGCCTTAGCCATTGTGTAACGAGTTGGGCGGTTGAGCGTCCCTTGACCATACCAGGCACTCTTGCATGGCTAGGGTGGGGAGTGACACTGATTGTACCAGGAACACCGGCTACCTGATCAAGGCAGGGAATGAAACCAGGGGATAATTCGTCATCCCTGACAGCCCTGAAGCGTTCCTCACATGGATTGTAGCTCAAGTGGAACAATACCATTTTTACTGCGGAACAATATCATAATCACCATCCCAGATCACCCCGGATAGTGGCCAGGATAGAAATTTACTGATGACTAAAGCCAATCATCTTGCAAACCTATAAACAGCGGTCCCAAGCGAGACCCTTTGAGCTCTCCTGGACCGCAGCGGGCTGCGCCCAGAATCTCCCTCTGAGTGGGACGCCTCTCAGAGTTCGCAAACTCTGTGATATTTGGAGGACCATCGGGACCTGGGCTGAAACACTTCTCGGCTGAGACACTCCTCGGGGCTCAACCCTTTGCCTGTTGAGAAATGCCAAGACTTTTAACGTGAGTATTTCACGAGACTCGAGGGGAATTTTTAACAGGTATACCTTTATAAATTTATCTAGCTTTGGGTACTTATGTGTGAATTGATCTAGATCTCGTCTGTGTGTGTGTGTGCTTGTGTGTATTGATTTAGATAACTAGTAACAAGCATAATCTGTAATCAAGTCACTTTAGTAATTGTAGTGAACTTGATTAACTCACTCTGTAACTGCTAAATTAGTCAATGATTAAGTGCTGTCAAAATCTTATGACCTACCTTAAAACTGTGAATGAACTTTAGGTTGCTGCTAAACACATATAATACCTTAGGCATAAACCGTTGACCAAGTCTGAGACTAGGGGTAGATCCAGCCACACCCAGACTCCTCTCTGAGAAGGAGTTTAGAAAGCAAGGGGGTCTACTTTGAACCTTGTGACTCAATGGGAGGATCTTCTTATTCATTTTGTATTAGACACAAATGGTTGTCCAAGTCTGAGACTAAGATTGGATCCAGCCGGGTTTTCTCTGAACCTTGTGACTCAACGGGAGGGTCTCCCTTACCTTTTTGTCCTCAGTCTCTCTATAAATCATTCAAACTCAATTCTGACATGATTTTCCCTGTGTATGCTTAATCCATGTAATAAGTAATAGAGTGAACCTTGCCATCGAATTCTGTTAAGTTGTGCTTTTACAAATTTCTATTAAAATCACTTTTGTTGATACCTTTGCCAGTCATTCTTTAAGCAGCCTCAAAACCACTCATTCACAACAAATTGGCGTAGTCGGCAGGATCCTAAATCAGTATTTTGTGACAATGGTGCAAACTACAACAGAATGAGGAAGGCATGTGCGTGCAGGAAGCGATGTGAGAAGGATCCTCAGCAAAGTCCCAAGCCACACAATGAAAATTCACCTGATTCCATATTGCATGGGAAACCTGAACCACAGGTCAGGGTCTATTTAAAGATTCACTGAGATTCTGGGACCTTTGCGTAAAGTTTAGTTGGGAAGTGATGGCCTGACTTATGATTCTAGCTGGAAACTGTATATAAAACCCTCAACTAAACCCAGAAATGGATGAAACTCAGTGGTTTAGGTTGAATTTTACTTTGAGGTTTTGAATTCTGTTGACACTGAATGCTAGACTGGGAATCAGAAGGTGCGCTGTGTGTGCACAGCTTTGTGTGCACTGCAATGCAATGAAACTGCCAAGTTTCATGTTATTCTCTCCAGGTCTATACCTGACCTGGAGCAAAATCTGGGTCTCAGAAGTATTTGTGTATTTGTTTCAGGGCCAAAAAAGGCTACTCCTTCTAGTAATAAAATTCCAAATGAGAACTACCCCTCAGAAGAACACAACTATCTCCTCTTCAAATTTCATCCTTTCCTGCCAGTAAAGCAAGCCTGATTCTGCTTCCTTTGTTTTTCCCATAAATTTCTGTAACGTGGGAAATGTTTCCTTACTGATCACAACCACCCCGCTACACTGGATGTCTTCTGCCACCACACTGGGACCTTCAACTACCAAGGTAAAATACACCAGCACATGGGACTATGCAGCCCATTTGTAGAATTTTTGCTCAGACACATGTGAAAACAACCAGCCATCTCTCCTTATTTAGAACAAAATGTAAACAGATGTGATTTCCTACAGAGAAAGTCACTTCTGAATGAAGAGGAAGTAGACTTAAAATCTTTAATATACCTCATCAACATTTTTTACACTTATGTTATTCTCCAGTACTCTAATAATGAAAAAAGAACACTAGAAAAGCTGACAGTTTTTATCCAACAACTACAGTGGTCCTTCTTTGAGGGCAAGAACACTGTACCAAAATTTAGCCTGTGCATTCAGCTAAAAATGAGCCCTTCAATAAAGACTGGAGTCACAGCTCATACCACACAGACATAAATCATCTCTGCTTTGTCATCTTGGTCAGCAGCATCCCAAGGAGGAAATTGCTTCAGGGTCTGCATGTGAGACCACTGTTCTTCTCTCTCTCAGGTTCCCTCTGAGTCTGCGTAGCATTAGCTTCTCCTGAGATGCACTGGCAAAAATTGTCATGTGCTTTAGCTCTTCCAGGCAAAGAAATTGTTGGGTGGTATAACATTGGGCTGAGTTCAGTTCCTTGAAATTTCCTTCTTCCAGGAGTGCTTGTTCCACCACTCTCTTTGCAGCACACACTCATCTGGAAATGATCATCTGGGCACTGGTCTTGCAAACAGTTATGCATGTGCTGCACTGTTCTATAGTAGATTGCTTCAAGGAAATCAGTGGGTCTATTTGAAAGATTAAGAATGTGATTAAGTGTTGACAGGATTTGTACCCTAGTCACCACAAGAGGATGTTAAAATACCAAGGTGGTGGTGGAGGGGGAAATGCAGAGAGAAAGGCCTTCCTTAGCCAGAGGTCCTGTTTTCAGGCAAATGTGCTTAAAAAAATAAAATAAAAAAAAAGAGAAGAAATATACTGAAAATGTATTTCATGGTAAGTAGACCTTTCTCCCTAGGATGCTTCTCATCATTTTCCAGAAGGATCCAGCCATGCATTAAGCACAGGATTAGTTTTCTCATCTTGGTAGCATTGTGACAGTTTAAAAAAACCTCTCACAACTAATGTAGTCTCCATACATTACAGAGTGATCACATCCAAAGAATAGACATTGACTGATTTGAAATAATTATGTAAATTTACTTGGGGTCCTATTTAAATGCACATTTTTCAAACTTACAATCAAAAGAAAGAAAACACCCTCAACCAACCCTTAGTGATTGCTGAGGAAGCTATACCTATATGCCTACATTAAACCTAGCACAATATGCTATAAAAACCTCATTACACATCCAAGCTGTCTTTGTATCAGCATTAAATGCGCTTCCATACACATTCTGTAAATTACACACTTATAAATTACTCATTTATAATAGCTGCAGGCTGACGGCTGCAGTGAAAATTATACATTTTTTTTTAAACTTGGCTTTTTTTGATGTGGTTTTTGCTTATCTGAGCACCTGATGATCCTGAACTGCCTGTTAATGGAAGGCAAAAAAAAGATATAAGGAAATACTCCTGATACACCCTCTTTTTCATGATTAACTCTACTATAATCAACTATGCCTTAAACTGAAAATTTGTAGTGGCAGACATGGTCATATCTTTCTCCAGCATGTTTCTGCTGGAGTTAGTGTTGAATAGTTATTGATAGGTCGATAATGTAACACTCAGAAAACCTGTTACAATTCTCAGAAGGGCAAAAGACATTATACTGCTTGCTCTTTCTTCATGAGGAATCATAACATGCATGTAGCTCTTCGGAACTGTTAAGATCAGGGTTCCCTGACAACAAACTGGGTAGGTTGACAGGAATATTAATTTTATTCTTATCTACACGATACCTTCCTGTATGCTTCAGCATCCTTCACCCAAATCCTCTGGTCCACCTGTAAAAGAATCCAGCCTTCAAAATGACCCATCTTCCAGGAGACCCCCTCTGCAACTACCCTTAAACTAGTCTGTCAAAACTATGATAGATACCAGCCCACTTTGGGAGTCCACTCTGGTATATGCCATTGCCACCTCTTTGTCTCTCTCATTTATTTTTCTTTTGTATGTTATGCTGGCTTTGGTAATGAAGGAGTACTAAATCAGGAGTACATATATTTTTGTGCATGTGTATGCACACACAAATACATAGTCTTCAGAAGACTCTTATAAAGATCGTACATAAGAAAGCTGAAGTTCTGCTGCCACAGCCATCAGTAAGGCTGTTGTCACATACTCTCTCAGCTAATGAGCAAATGCCACTCACTTCAGTGGGCTCTAGATCAGACTCATGTAGCCCATGCAATGGGCTGCGATTCAAAAGACTCTGATGTTGTAAGATTCTAAAAGCAGAAGATATTGCAGCAAAGAACAAAAGAAGATATTATTTCACATAATATTCATATCATGTGTCATAGCCTACTTGTATAATATGATAGGAAGCTTGATTGGAATAGAAAACTTTCACATTTTAAGTCCATAAGAACCTACCATGTCCAGCTAACCTTACCTTCTGGATAATGTAGGCAGCAGAATGCCACCCATTAACTGTCACATTGGGATCACAAGCTGTGGCTGAGATACAGCTATATCTTTGACCTTGATTTAAATATTCAGGTCATAGAGATTCTACCACCTCCCTTAGTCTTGTTCCAGTGCTTGATTAGTTTTGTTGCATGCCCACTTTGTAGCAGGGATTTTCCAGCTTGGTTATGCTTCTAGTCAGGGACTATCATGTGATAGCAAAGATGCTTATAGACAATAATGAATTCTTCAGTAATGAAGTTTTGAGGTTATTTGAGCTCCTTAGGCCTTTCATTGTGAGGGATAATCCCTCTGAAATATTTACAGAATTTTCCTACATGGAAGGAGGCATAGGAGAAGGAGAAAAGAAAGTCTGTCTGTCATCATATACTAAGGAGAAAGCTAGGCAAAGAGAAGGTGAAGGAAGATGGAAGATGGAAGTCTGAGGAGCTTGTATGTGAGGTAGAACTCTACATTTTTCAAGGACCAGGTCCACTTGCATGGACATCTGAAGGAGACAAACAAATTATTCTACTTATTTTCTCTGGGTCTTTTAATTGTTTCGATTTTTATTAAACATACTGCAACTCTGTTCGTACCACCAGGGAATTAGTAATCCATAAACACTCTAATTTTAGTGGGAGGTATTTCTTGGAATGATCTTTTTTCTCACAAATACTTGGAGAAATTAAAATCAAATTCATATTTGAACCTTTTGACTTGGAAATTAGCTTTAAAAAGTTATATGTATTCACTAGAAGAATAGAAACGTACAGTGTGACTTATGTCTCTCCTCAGAAATCTTGCGCTGCCTTTTCAATAAGTAAATACTCACGCAAATGTTCAGAAAGCAAAGATGCACCAAACCAACAAAAGCTCCAAATTAGCAAGATTGTTTCAAACAGATCAAAAGTAAACCTGCGGTTAGAGTTAGAAATTGCTGGAAATAGTGATTTGTTCATTTGACCCTAGTGTCCACCAATAATGAACTGCAACTTTTGGAAACATGCCTTAATATTCATTGGGCTATTTGTGTAAAACGTGAGATGACTTATCTAGGGCTATATTTGTTGAAGTTATTCCCCACTTGTGATCATGTATCTTTAAGAAATGTTTTCTGGACTTTATAATTATCATATAGACAGAGGGCTCTGAAAGAGCAGGCTGGTGTTCAGATCCAGGACTGCCCCAGTCAGACATTTACGGTTTGATGTTTGCACTGTAAAATCCAGATGCTTTGCTTTTATTATACAATTTATATTGGACATTTGCTGCAATGGACTCTCACACCCTCCACTCCCACTTTTATGTTCATATTGAGAATGACGCTATTTTTGCTTTAAATGTGTCCAGCTACCCAGCCTCTAGTTATTGTCTCAGTTCTCTCTTTATTGCTGCATTCAATCATTCCTTCTCAAAAAACATTCTCTCTTTTGCAATCTAACTTTGAATTACATCTCTCTTCCCCAGTTGTTGGCACTCGCTTTCTAGCACAATTTAGTTAATTCTTATCTAGTAAGTATCAGTAACTTCACATTTAATATAATTTTTTTCCCTCTGTCTGTGTGCATGTAGTGGTGGGTGGGGGGAGGGAGCAATGTGTTATCTTTTAAGGTGCCTGTTGTAAAAGGAATGGATTTTTGTAGCTCATCCAGTGCGGGTTTTTTGTGTTTCTTAGGTCACCGATGAAAAGACTGGAGAAAACTGATTGAAAAACAAATTCAGAAGCTCTCCACTTTCTATAAGAATTTCAGCAGCATTAGAGACAGTAAGTGATACTTTCTGATGATCGGTTCGATCAGAGAGTGACAATAATATATTTGCACCTTGACTCCTGTTCTATAACTTTATCACATGTGAACATAGGAAAAGATTTTTTTTTTGTAAGTAAACCAAGAGAATTAAAAATATGTATGTTTTCATCCTTGTTTTCATCATTATACTAAAAGCAAACACACTTTTTGTGCATGTTTTCTCCAAGAATCAGAGTGTAACACAGCCATTTTCTCCTCCAAGTAGGGAAATACCTTTGTGACACCCCACCCCCCACCCCCTCGGGTCCATATTAGCTCTATTTGCTGTAGTCTATGATTAATGAAGCTTTATGAAACCCTGTAAAGTACCCATTTTAACTAATGAAACTGAGGCCTGAATAGGTTGTGTGGCTCTATTTCACTAGTTCAGTGAAGGTGAGAACTGAGGAATCCCTGTTCGCTGCTTCCTCTAAATATTGACAATAATCTTCCCAATAGCTGACTAGAACTTGATTTAGGGGACATTTCTTCCCACAGGTAGCTCAAATGATTAATGTGCAACAGAAGCAAATTGCTGAACCTTTAGAGTAAGAAATTTAAGATTTCAATTTTTTCTTGTCTTATTCCTTGGTTTAGGATTAATATTTTATCTGTTTGCCTAACTTTGTTGCTTTTTATGAAAAGAATGATTCATTTTGAGATGGATATGGTGAGTGCATTTCAAAAGATACTGATAAAAACTAATGGCTATAGTGATGATTTGCTGTGATTGTGCTAAAAGTGGATTTTTTATAAGAACATAATCTTAGGAGTTTTCCCAAAAGTAGGCAGATTCAAATTTCATTCAGAAAAAATGTATTTTTACTAATAAAGTCCAAGAATGATTAAGTTCTTTAACTGTTGTAAATCAGTTTATAATATTCAGCTTCAGTGAAGATTATGTGTATTTGCACCTGCTGAGGACTTGCCCAGTTAAATTTACAGGAGTGAGTAAACAGTACTTTTAGGGGTTTCAGAATCTTTGTTTATTTGGGAACAACTGACTTGAAGCTTTGGTAGTGGCACAGAGCGCGTTTTAAGTTCAGATTGCAGTCAAATGCAGTCTGAGATTTTAAAAGTTGAAAGCCATCTGTTGATGCTTGTTTGATGATCCTGATGAGTAGTGAGCTGGGTGATCATTCTTATGAATGAGCATGCATTTCAAACCATGGGATCAGCACTACAGTTTGGCACGTAGTCTCCATACAGAACGTGATTTTGGTAGAAAGAAGATAAGTTTTTTACAAGATGCTTGCCAACCCTGTGAAGTCTTAATTTTTTGAGTAGTTTTTTGACTTGGGGATATTCAGATGGGGGGAACCTGTAGATAGTTCAAATTGTCTGGATGTTGTAGGGGGGAAATGAATGATTTATGGTGCAGAAAAGAGAAAGTTTCCTTTGTGGTGATGTTACATTGCCTTTAAGTGGAGGAGGAGGGTAGGGGAAGAAGGAAGAGAGAAGAAGGGAAAAAAGAAATTATTTATTTCTAAGACATATGAAATGCAAGGTAGTGCATTCCATATGCACTAGGCACTCCCTGGGTGTCTGTTACCTTTCTCTGATAGTGGTGGCGTACAGAGTTTTGATAAACGAAGTTTTGATCTGGCTGAGTACAGCCACAGTTACGTTCCCAGAATAAACCTGTGTGAATTGTGTTTGCTATGGTAAAGCAAAATATTTGATTAGATTTGCCTCCTAATTCATGCTCCTCACTGTGCATTGTGCCTGTAATGCTTGCAGTAAAGAGCCTGTGAGTAGTGATTACTCACAGGTGGATTATGCATTTAAAGGAGATGCCCAAATTAGGCATTTGAGCTCTCTACATTATGAGCTGAATCTTAAATGAATATCCTTCTGAAGCATCCCTGATTATCCTATGTGCAGCCTGTATGAAGGTTAGGGTGCTAATTCAGACATTTAAATTAGATACCAAAAATATGGAGTGTGCTGTCCCTCTAGTAAAGATGTTTGCTGATGATATGGTTTTAATTGTGTTGACAGTATTGGAGGCACTGCCTTACTTCCTTTGAGTACTCCTTGAACATAATGAAATTAAAGCAGGGTAACTAGCTTGTGATGACTATAGATTAAGCAACATAAGAGAGCCTGGGGAGAACAGGAGAGTTTCACCAGAGCCTGTGGCTTTAGTGCATGACCCAGACTTGATGGTATCATGCCCCTGCATCAACAGCTGATTCATCTGCAGCAGTTCAGATGTCTGCAAGCAGGGCACAACCCATTCTGAATTTTGGAGTCTTTAATCCATTGCTAAGCAGTAAGCAGCAGTTGTTAGACTTGTGATTGTTTGGAAATGTAAAATACCTAGCTCATGCCTGCCTTAAGCAGAGAATATTTTCTTAAGGGGATTTAGGATTGGTTTGCACCTTTGACTTCCTTAATCTAATTGCCTGGTAGTAGCTGTCTGACTACGTGAATATTCCAGCTTGCATTAATAGATATGTTTTTCATCTGGCCTTCACATCTCATGCATATTAGCAATTCATAAATATGTTAGGAAATTCTCCAGACTATTACTTTCCCTGAATACAGACCCATGGAAAATGCTTTCCCGAATAAAATCTTAGTGGCAAAGTAGTTCAAAAAGCACCGCCTTGCATTCCATATGTCTTAGAAATAAATAATTTCTTTTTTCCCTTCTTCTCTCTTCCTTCTTCCCCTACCCTCCTCCTCCACTTACAGGCAATGTAACATCACCACAAAGGAAACTTTCTCTTTTCTGCACCATAAATCATTCATTTCTCCCCTACAACGCCCAGCCCCTCCCATTTTGGAGGCCTTCCACATTTACCATTTGTGTTATAATCTCCACTGTATTTCTGCCTGCCACATTGATTTATCCTTTGCTAACAAATCAGTTTGTACTGAAAAGCTGCTGCTTTACCATTCAGTCTTTGATGAAATGTTTGGGTGCTCTATAAATCGTACAGATATGAGCACAGAGGAAGATGAAGTTAAGAGGAAAGAAGGATTTTTTAATAAAAATTTACATGTGGATGATTGAAAAAATCCAGTCTCACCCTTACCTTCCAGTGCTGATGAAATGTTGCTTTTGGGGTTATAAGTAGGTTAGGCTGGTAGAGAATCTTCTCTTTAAGTCCCCCCTTTCCCATTCCAAATCATGGAAGCTCTCACATAAAATGTCAAGCAGTTGGCTCAGTGGTAAAAAAATACATACAAAAGTTCATGTGCATGAGAGTCCCCCCTACCTGTTCTCCCATTTGTATTGGTAAGGAGCAAAGTCTTAAAGCAGAAGACAAGTCTGAAGACCTGACCTTAATTCCAAACTTCTCCCAATCACTCAGTGTGACCAGGTGCAAAGCATTAGGCCTCTTTGCACTTCAGGTCTGCTTCTGGAAGATGGAGATAATAATGCTACCCGGCAGAAGTGGTGTGGGGCTTCAGAAATAAAGCAATCAGAACACATTTTAGAACTTCATAAATGAATTTAAAGCACAGTGGTGGCTGCAACATCCACTGTTACTTGCTGTTATTTTAGTTCCCAAAATACAAGATAGTCTGCAGAACCTCCACTCTGAAACTATCTAAGCCTGCAAATAACTAGAATCATTATACCCCTGAGGAGGAGGGAGTACAGGGACTAAGGTGATGATCCTGACTAGACATGAGTCTCAGTACAGGGTGACCCTCTTTAACCCAACCGCTCAGGACAAAGTGCTTGTGGATCATGGGGAGAAGTCAGGTTCAATTCCTGTCTCTGTCAGGCGGTATTTGATTCTTCATTTTACAGTAGCTAAATCCATCCATGCATCCTAGTCCTAGGTCTAGATAACCTTAGCATGCAACCCTGGGATGCCATCAACTGGCAGAACATTCAGCCTTGAGTCAGAAGTCTAGCGTCCCAATTCATTGCACAGGGAAAGCAAGTGCCTATGAGCAGGACTGACAAATCACACAGGAATATGTGCAGGTGTCGTTTAGAAAAGCTTAGGAGAGAATCCCTGCCTCATAAAGAAAACTTACTGGAAGCTGGAAAATATCTACTAAAATCTAAGCTAGCTCAATTCTTTCCCCTAAAAAGACAAAATGGGATATGTTCTTTCCATTAGTCACCTTAACCTTTGGATTCCAGAATTTTTATTTCCCTTTCCTCTATTCCAATGAATAATTAAGTACCTAGTGGAATAGGAAAGATTGAGGGAGGCTGACCTGGCACGTGAGCTATGAGTCAATGGTACCTTATTTCCTAAGGAGTGTAGAAACATTTTTTTTCTGATCTTCCCCATTAACATCTTAATTTCCCAATACAATTCTAAGAGAATTAGATTAATCACTCTCGCCACTCTGCCGATTTTAATCGGAAATGATGGCTGCCTGTGAACAATATTTTTTTTCTTGTTTGCAGCTCCAGATGTCTGTAGAATAAACTACCACTTCCTTTGCCTACATTTAAAGTCTACAAGAGGTTTAATTTCAACTCTTTGACTCAAACTGGGCAGAACTTGAGATTTGGAAAACAAGTCTTCAGTTGCCCTAAACAATGGCTCTTTGTATTCACACGTGCTGAAATCATTCTCAAGTAGTTTAGTCTGTGGCTGTTCTGGACAAGATATTGTCAAGGTGAAACAGGCAGGCAACCTCTGGGTTGGGAACCCCAGCAGAATCTAGGGCTTTGGATGTCGGGACAGCTCTCAGGAAGGATGGATTTACAGGAGATATGAGGAGATCCTGGGTACCACTACAGCAGCCAGTTCAGTCTCAGAAACTTCAAGACCTTTCTTGCAAAAAACAATGCAAAGAGTATTAAGCGTGCTCTTGTACCTTCCAAATCTTTTGGCACAGGCTCTTTATCTTGGTCTCGTTATACAACTGGCCTTCTTAACTAGCTCCTGCAGAGTCCTTCCACCCCTCACACATTTCCCTTCAGTACCCCTCTGCTTCTGCTTTTTTCTCCATATAGCTTACCCCTGCTCTCAGCTATGCTCCACCTCCATTTGCCAGCAGGAGAAAAAGCAACTCTGGGACAAGCTTGTTGATTGCCAGACTCCTATACTGATATATTTCTTTCTCTTATCTTTGGCTTCTCTATTTCAGAAAGGCCACTTTTTAAGCAAAGCATACCTACTGTTCAGTACTTGCAAAGCATGCAGCGCAAGGGAAGATTAATTTACAGTTAGTTTTACGTAAAGCAAGTAATTTCATAATTTCACTAGCATTCAGTGCATCTACCAAGATGCATATGGAGAAGCACATACATCCACCCTCTCCTGTGGAAACAAATTCTTGTTTGGTGTCCCAAACTCTTCTGAAACAGTGTTAGTCCTTGTCCTTAGGTATCACCAAATCAGATATACTTAATATTATCAGCATAATTTTCCAACTGATGCATTTTTGGGCAGTAGGGGTATTAGAATACGACCTTCAACCTTTCCTTTTCCACACTTCAAGATCTGTGGATGCAAAAAAGCAGTTATGTGCTAACAGTTACTATTGCCAGGTAACTAAATGTATTATCTTCTGCTTTGAAATTCTTCCTTTACCTTTATATCCGAAAGCTCTGTACACTAACAAGAAAAAAATACACCAGAGCTTGAAGCAAGGGAGTACGAATATTCCAAACAATCATTAGATCATTATTTCTACCTGCAAGCTTGTCATCCCTATAACCTATTGTATTAATAAAGCCCCAGAATGCTAGTTGGCACTGACAGACAGAGCAACGCACTGCATGTTTTATGAACTATGTATGCAGCTCCCTGTGATTGCTATAGAGACACAAATTAATACAATGTCCTATCAAGAACCTGCTTCTTAATCATAAGGTAACATCCATTTGAAATAAAGAAGTGTAACTCTTTTCACAAAAAAGAATGAGAGAGTCTTACAGTTTCTAACAGTTTGATTTATTGTAACGTCACAATATTGGGAACATTAAATTTTCATATTTGTGCCGTCACTTTAATCATAAGTTAAATATAATTCTTACACGGAAGAGCTCAGAAATTACTTCATTTTTAAAAAATGTATTGCACTGTTTAGGCAGGTGTGTAATTCCTTCTTTTAGAGAACCTGTGGATTATCTGCTTTCAGAAAAGGCTGAACTTGTGATTCATATTTGCTCTGTCACTTTTTTTGCGTAAGTAATCTCTCATTTATTTCTCCTTTCACTTTTTAGCAGTAGGGAACTGAATGCATCTTTACTGTCTTGGTAATAATAATTAGAAATAGAAAATTAATTCATGCAATAAAATATAAAAATCAGTTAGAAATTCAAAACAGATCTCCATCAAAGGAAAATGTATTTTCTCATTAAAATAATCAAAACTGTTCCCTCTCTTCTTAACGTCCCTATATTCTGCCCATGGTCTTTATATCCATTACTAACACTTTTGTTTGTAGACAGTAGCAATTTCTGGGCTTCAAAAGAGTTCCTGTGTTTTCATGCTGCTAGTTTGGTAAAAACGCACAGATTTCTTCCACAAAGATCAAGCTATCTCACTAGACAACATCATCAAAGGATGATAGGGCGCAATATTATTATCATGTTTCAACAGATGGGGAATGGAGATATCATTTGAGTAAATTATTCATCAAGGTCTCTGTTGGGTCTTTTGTCCGTCATACAAGAGGCATTATATTGGAAAGGTAGCTACAGTTCCAAGTAACTCTACTTAAATTCACCCTGTAGAGGCTACTTATGTACGAATACTGATGATCTAATTAGGATCTAACGTTTTCTTTAAGATAGAGCATGCTTCCCTTAGGAAGCACACAAACTACTTAGAGGGATTGAGCTTCTCTTGCTTTACCTACCACTTCTGGAGACTAAGCTGCAGTCTGGTCCAGGAAAGCTGAAAGCTCACTTCTCCTTTGTAATCAGGTTTATAGGATATCAGTGTCCTAGATCTGCAGCAGTGGTCCAATCTACTGTGTTTCTTCAGGAAAATCATCAAAATAGCTTAATAAAGTGACAGACCTACAGCTGCCCAGGTAAAAACCAGAAGAAGGACCTGGGACCTTTGTTATGACAGAGGATAAACCTGAGGAAAAGCCTTGGCTCAAGGGAAAAATGTCTTAAGGAACAAAACAGTCAGAGAGATTGTGATGGATGCAGAGAGAAAAATAAGACAGATTTAGAGGGAAAGAAACAATGGAGTTGCCAGAACAAGGGAAGATCTCAGGATGTCTGGATAAGCTGCAGTGATGCAACAGATCAGTTCCTGCACAGAGAACAAGCTTAAGTAAATCTTTCACTGGTCTTAAATCAGACCTACTACAAAGATTCACACCTGACATTTAAGCTTGTCTGCTTGCAGTTTCTAATGGTGGACATACCAGCTGGATCCAATTCTCATCCCAGTTAACAGCTGGGACATGGAGTAGCTTGAACCAGATCTCAAAAGCCAGTAAAATAAAAATAATCTTATATGTGTTGCTTTCATAAGACAGCGGAGATATTTTCATAGGAAGTAACAAAAGCAAAATCAGAAGAAGAACTAATCCTGTTTACCAGATGGGAGAGACTGAGGGGGAGTTTATAGCTGGAAGATACAGAGTAGCCATTTTACAACTGCAAAACATTTGGAATTTAAGCCATATTGAAAGGATCAAATGCCGGAAATTTATAAGAAGAACCAATATCTGTTTTGCACATATCACTGCTGCTGCTAGACAAAGAAATTATGTGTGCTTCTGTGTGCATATTGTTCAAAATTCACTGCAGTTACATTTAAAAGTCTTTTAAAAAGGACTTCCTTCCAGAGCGAAATGATAAACTTATTTTCCCGTCTTCCACAATTCTCTTTAATTGCAGGTGGATAAGGACAAAAGCAGAAAATTTCTTTGGAATCCCCTGGGCTGAGGTACAGTGCGATATAAGATAAAGGTGTTATATATAAGGAATTTCTACAGCAGATCACCTTTTCATTCAAGTAACAAAAATTAAACAGTAAAGCAGTTATAGTTTTCCGGTCATGAAGATTACAATATACATTATTTAATATTTTTTCTTTTCCAAATGCCTACTCTCATGAGGAAATGTGTTCACCTGCTTGCCTTGACAAACCCATAAATTCTAGATGAATTTTTATTTAGAAACGTCTAAAAGAATCAATACTTAGTATTTGTCTGTTTTCTTTCACAGTGATGATTGAAGGGGGGGATAAGAAAATACATGTTTGCATCTGTGTAAATAGAAATAAAGATAATGATACCTGCATTACACATAGTGATAATATTAGTAAACCACAATGTGCTTTACAGTTAAGATATTATTCTCCAGGTGTACACAGGACCTGGGTAAAAATCTTAACAGCATTTCAGATCTCTGTATATTGATGACAACTGTGTCACTTTCATGATGCTTTCCATTATAGGAGCTTGTTTACAGATGCTCATAAGCAGTTCAACCAGTTAGGTTGAAGTGTTTGCTTAAGGCATCCTTTCTCTCTCCTTCCGATTTTATTGTTACGCAGAACAAGTTAAAGGAAAACATGCAGTTTTGCTTTCGCTAGACGTTCCTATTATTGTTTAGTTGAGAAACTCTGACAACTTTATCCTTTGGAACATGCACAGCTGCAGTTGAAGTTGGTGAGAGGTGTGCTGTGACTTAAAAATTTGAACTATATCGTAATTTAAAATATAAAACAAAATAAGAAAGTGAAGTTGTTTCAGTACGAAAAATGTAAATGATTGATGCTGAAAATATTGTCTGTCAATATTTTCCACATTTTTTTTTCTGCTAAGTGTGCGTTACTTCTATTTCAGTGGCGCCACATGTTCTGAGTGGATAGACTTTCAGTGAAGACTCACTGTCTCTATGGGAGTGCAGTATATTGCATAGTAGCCTCTACCCTCATGCTATTTGCATACATCCATATCTTATTTCATGTTTTCCTAGAGCTGACATTGTTTGTGCTCCTGATCTCTAGGATCCCTGAAAATATTTTAGAGAAGTAGTAATTTCAAGAGATTACTTTAACTTTGCAAAATACTATTTCACCTCTGCTTTCACAGACCTACAGAGCTAAAATTTCTCTGGTTGTACTGAATGCTGAGAAATGTTTAATTTTGTTTTAAAGCAAGATATTTAAATATGCAGAGGCCCCACATTGGGAGGACAGTGTGGGCTGTGTGGTCCTGTGGTATAGCATGAGAGTTGGGATGCACTGCTCCATGCTAAAGACCTCTCCTTTCCACAGTAAATTCTGTATAAAAATAACATATATTGAAGATAAGCCAGAAGATTTGCTCCAAACCTTGAGAAGTGCTAGAAATGGATTTTGGTTCTACACAGACAAAGAAGGTTTCCTCCATAGACCAAAGACCACATTCTTTGCATCTGAATGTACTGATATGAAAACCTTTCTGCCTAGAGACACTGCATTTTGAAAAAAAAAAAAGAAAAAAAGAAAAAAAAAAAAGAACGTGTCCTGGGTAACATGGCGAAGGAAGAATGTGTAATCAAGGTGTCATGGCTGATTCATCGCTCAGAGTTTGTTTAGGATTCACCTTAAATAACTTCATAATTCAAATATATCTTTACCTTAAAAAAAAAAACAGTTTGGTTTAAAATTATTAGAGGAATGCAGTGGGGGTTGGTAACAAGCCAATGTGAGCTCTGTTATGATCCATTTGCTCTGCTTTGTAGCTTTTCATTCTGGACATCTAAAGCAATACCTTAGAAGTATTGAGGAAGAGATATGGAACTTTATAAGAATACCTTGTGTCTCTGTGCATCTTCAAAGAAAAGGCAAAGAAATGCGGTGTAAGAGTCCACCAACATTCCGAAGTAGGATGCAGTAGCTATGTAGAGTAATTATTTCTGAATTTATGTGGGAAGGTTTCATTGTGGACAATGAGTTTGATAGGTTACATCCAGCCACCGAGGGCTGAAGCAGTCGGAGAACGGAGGTAAGTATGGAAATTCATGAAAATTTGAGTTACAGAGTGTTTTATTAACCTAAAGAAACCATCAGACATGCTGCTACTTATTAACTAGAGAAGATTTTTAGATTATATATAGAAAGATTTTAGATTATATATAAAAAAAACAATCAAAAAGCCTAATGTAGCTTCGGATCTCTGGGTTACTCCTTGTTCCTAAGTTGCCTATTCCCTTGCTCCCTTAGCCTCATCCTGAGATTACTCACTAGTCTATTTTGATAGTTTAACTCTTCACTCTGTAATCTTTGAAAGGATCTGGGTGATATACATTGATTTCCCTTTCCCTTTGCCTTTCCTCTTCCTTTTCTCAGTTTCTGTTGCAGGACTGTATTAGAGAACAAACAGGGACAAGCTAAATAGGCAGATACTAGGAGAGGAGAAATGGAAATGGTAATCTCCAGTGTGAGAGTAGATGAGGTGAGTAATGACAAGAAGCTGGGACATGGTGGTGGTGGTATCCATGTAACCTTGATCAGCAGCATCTGGGTTAGTTCACCTCCTTGTGTCCTACGAAGGTAAATGGTCTTCATTTTGAAAGATGACCAAGAACTATTAACATCCACTTACCAAGACTTCCTTGTTCACTCTGTAGTTTATTGCTTGTGTAATGTTTTCTGCTAAGTCATTGAAAGATAAGATTCTGGCATATGCTTCAGTGAAGAGTTAAATGGAGAATAGAAGGAGAAAGGGGGATTTCATAATACGGACTATAGAATCTCCATGCACCATTACACTGCATCCCAAGCACAGGATATATGGGATATATCTCTGCTATGAGCGGCAGCCCTGATAGCCTCTTATGCCTTTGCTCGCTGTGGAGTGAAGGTATGCTACCCTATTCTAACTGAAGTATTTAGACTAAATCAAACCTTTGTGTATCTTTAAAGTTAAAAGTCATGCCTAGCCAGAAACAAGGACATTTAACAAGCTGCTTACACCTTCTGTATCAGAGTGACCATAAACCCTTTGAGGCCATTACTATGTGTGTCTGGACATCAGTAATAATCTTTAAGTTCTACCACAATACTTAAAAAGCAAGGGCAGAAGTCTTCACTGGTACAGAGCTTAAACCCTGACAACCTTATAAGAAGTTGAGCAGAGCTAGCTCCTTTGTTTTGACAAAGTTTTCTTCCAGGATGACTAATGACGAAGCCACATTAAATGATGGCTCTTCCTTTCCACTTCCATGTGTTTCCTCTGGCAAGTCATCTAAGAGCAGTGGACCACCCTTCCCTCAACTTGCCATCTTGCAGGAAATTTAGACTGCAGTTTTGCCTTCCCAGGTGTGAAGAAAGTTTGATGAGTTAGAAAACAGCTGAGCTGCCTTCGCATGTGTAGAAAGTTATTACACAGGCAGGTCACAAATGCTTTTTTTCTTTTTCACACACACATATTTAATGAGTTTCCAAAACTAATGGCGCAATTATGCAATGGTTGACACATTTCTCGTATCTCATGAACTAGAAGTCAACCAGCTGACTTTTGAAGCTTTCAAAACCATCCATCTATCATGCTGAGTATTGATTGTTGTGCATTGCAGGGAGGTTTCGAGCATGGAAATATTGCATAAAACATTATTTCAATTATTTGCCCTAAGCTGCACCAACCTTTTGGTTTGTTGTTAAATTTCAAGGGTTGATATATTGGTCATTCAATTAAGATGAATTACCAAGCATTTCCCGTTCCAGTTCATTCCAGTTTTACCAGCGTTTGAGGATACAAACCAGAGGGAACACTAATATGATATACTTCTCAGTTCTTTTACAGGCTGCAAACACAAAACCATATTGCTATCTTCATTGCATTCCTCTAGAAACGAATGGAAACTAAATGTTATACTACATCTCTCGTGTCTCATGTTCTTCTGCTGGTACCTGAAGGACCTTTTACATCTTACACTTTTGCACTGACTCTGGCTACTGGCTATCCTATTTTGAAGTTCTGAGTTGCTGTTGTCATATTGGCAGAAATCAGCGAGTCTTCAGCAATGACAAACAATTCTTTGCAGCATTGCCTGTAAATATTAAAGTCTTCAAAAGGATTTAGATGGCAACTAGAATGAAGCTAAAGGAGAAACTTCACAATCAATTTTTTAGTGCCAGTGGAAGCACAAATAGTCACTGTCTCCCTCTGGCCATTCATTCTTGCCCTTGGAATGGCCCACTGGGCTGGTTTGGCAGAAATGTTTGCATTAGCTGCTATGTGGTGGGCTGAATCGGGGAAGGAGGAAAGTGGCAGAGGGCCAAAAAAAAAGGGCTGGGAAGCTGGTTGTGTCAGTTACCCAGGGTTGTTCAAACAGTTCACTGTTGAAGTATTAGCCACAGCCTCAGAGTTCAGAGTTCAGATTTCTGACAGAGCAGGTTTCAGGTTTTCAATTCAAGGCACTATCAGATACATCCGGGTCAGAGCCTGGAAACAGTCCCTGTCTGGTTTCGGTTTGACTTGGCTGTAACTAAAAGCACAGGAGCTGGTTCGTAGAAAACCAAAGAATTGGAAAGGAATCAGACTGAAGTTCAAATGATGATTTATCTTAAAATGATGTTATCTTTAGTATGGGCTTAATTTTTGTGTTTTTCACACAGTGTTTTTCAAAAGGCAGAGTTAAACCAGAAAATGTTCTCCTGCTACTTACAGGATCAAAACCCATTCCAAACCACATCAGTTGCACTTGCAATACTAGTAGAAAAGCCAATCTGTGCTGCAGCATCCACAAGATAGATTACTGTCACTCTGTATAAACTTACTTACAAGAATGTAATTCAGACTATTCATTTGGTAAATACCACAGATTTCCATTGAATAATGGTGAGTTGATGAGCCTGATTTAGTTAGACATTATAATTAATTGTTCCAAAAATGCCTGAGCAAAGGGGTATCATCAAATAATCAATTATCCAGTGGCTTTTAATTGAGATAGTTACGTCTATGTTTTGTTGTCAGCGTTTCAGAAGTTTAGGATCCTGTTTAAATGATCAGAAAATTATATCTGTGTTTATAGAGATATAGATACTTTAAAAAATGACAAAATTCATGGCTGGTTCAAATAAATGTCATAGACTGGCAGATATAATGAAAATACTCCATTTACTCTACTATTAAAAGTTAATGATGTGTGTATATAATAACTTAAAATCTAATGTTTTCAAGTGCTAACTATGGATTTTCCAGAACAGCTGGATACAACATGCATGCTAATTCAGAGAGCAGCTGGATTTTCCTCTGCTGTTGTGAATAAGTGGGATTTAAAGGGGAGTGCTACCTAGTGCCAAACATAATTTCCCAGCAGTTGTGTTCTCTTGGGATGTTTTGATTGAATTAAGAGGTTTCAGCTAGTTCAGTAAGTGCAATGTAATGGGTAGCAAAAGGTCCTGTTCACCACACTTTACTGTACCTTCAGTATGTAGGAACTTTTACTCATTTGTTAAGTCTGCAAGTGAAAATTCCTGAAGTACTATCAGCATTGTCTGACCTTTTTAAGTTATATTAGACATGGTAATACATTATAAAGATATCCAAACATTGGATTGTCCCCACATACTATCTTATGTATTTTTCTAACGCCCAAACTAGAACGTTTTTTAAAGAAAAAATTTACTGTATGACAAAGAACAAAAGAAATATGTTACTCATAATTACTGCAAGTGTCTGGAGGAAAAGATCCTGTACATTTAAATTCTTCCATTCTTGCCTCCCATCCTTGCTACAGGACTTCACAGTCTTTATTCTTGCCAGATTGATTTAACCCCAGAGCAAATACGACTTTATTATTCCAATTTTTACAAGTTTGAGGGCCTATCATTGTTTGGGCTGAAATCTTTACCATCTCTTCTTTCTTCTCTTTACTCAGTGTGAATATCCGGTACATGTAGTAATTCAGTTTAGCCTTATCAGACATGTGGTCCTATGGTAACAGTGGGGAATATCTTCATTATTAATAATACTATGAGTACAGCAGTCTACTTATGGAAGCTGTGTCTGCATATTTGTGGAGTTTGTCTAGTGTTATCTGTCCTCTGCTAATTAGAATTTAGCTGACAAAGGCATGGAGTGAAAAGGAGAGAGGATATTTTTGCTTGACTCCTTATTACAGTCAACTCTTGTAATGTGTCTATACTGCAGATAGCAGCACAGAAGAGATGCATCTAAGTTCAGCTTTAAATTAATGCTCCCAGATAATAAAAGGAATTTAGCCATTGAAATATGGAACTTTGTGTAAGATTCCCGAAGACAATGAATTTGGAATGTTAAGAAAAGTGAAAAATTAATCTCACCAGAATTGGATAGATTCTGTGGGATATACTGTCTGATTTGCTGTCACACAGTGTAATTGTTACTCTGTCTGCTCCATGCTATCACAACCTGGAGGCGAGTAATATGAATCGTATATGAATTCAACTGTACTGCTTTCCTATGGTACTAATCTCGGAGAAGCTTGGAAATGGATATAGTGTAATGCATCGAAATTTTGATCACCTTCCACATAACAGAACTCACCAGGAGTATTGAGAGCTCAGCTTCTCCTGGACAAATATCAAGAAGGAGCTGAAACATCTAAGACACAGTTGAATATATAGCAGCAAATATTCAGTGGTGAACTGCATGTGTTCCTGCCATGTTTTGCCTGTAACAATGTCTGGAAAGGGAGGAAAGTATTTTGTCAGTCTTGAGTTTTTCCCCTTTTAGTTTCTTTGACTGCACTTTTGACTCTTCTTATGTTACGGGAGAGAGAAATCAGATGTAACGTATCTTCAGCCATGGGTAGGAACTCTTTTATGTCAGTGCTGCGTGAATACTAGCCATACCATGCTCTTCTGTCTTATGGAGTGGAACGTATTTCACTTGCATCGGGGCTCTGGCACCATATGACAGGAAAATGGCCACATGTCAAGGCTGCAGGTGGAAAGGGCTGCTTTCAACAGGGCTTCTTGGAGGGTGTGCCATCTAGGAGACACTTTTCTTCATGTGTTCCTCAGTGGGTAGCTTCAGTGTTGTGCTGGGACCTTTCTCCAGTTCCATAATTCAAGCGAGTCATGGAGTGGAGAACAGGCTGTGTGATGCACTCTGATATGTAGGTGAGGTGTTAGCAATGAGCAAATGTGAGGCAGAAGTCAGCTGTGAGTTTTGTTTCAATGAATGAGACTTCATAGATCTGAAGCAGACAACAAAAGAGTTTCCTTCCCCCCACAGCTTAGGCAGTTGGATTTTTTTTTAGACGTATTATTTTTAAAGAAAATTGGAGAAACCCTGGGTTAATATAAGTGTTTTTCACTGAGCAGACAGTTCTAAGTTCCATTACACATTTTTCCATCAAGCTACTTAATCTTTTCCTGGAGGAATTTTTTACATCTGAAGTAAGTAAGAGAAGGTGAGTTTCCACTACTTACTTATCTCTACTCTGAAGAAACAACCATAGGGACATAACAAGGGATTCACATCCCAAACCTGAAATGAAGTTTGGGAGGTACACCTTAAAGACAAACTCTGAGCCACAGCATGTGCTGCTGGCGTTGATAAAAAGGTCTATTCCAAACAACAAGCCAGTACAGAAAAACAAAAAAGCAGGGTTGAAGACGACCTCAAGAAAAGAAATAGCACAGTTTGTTGATAGCACTAATGTGTAGAGATGTTCCCACCATCAGGCTCTGAGGCTGCACAGGGAAGCTGTTTCTTTTTCCATTACCCAGAAGATCTCAACAGGGAATGAAAACAGTTGTTTCTCATCTGTTCCTGGTAAAATTTCAGAATGTTTGGGCCCCTTGGTGGGATGATTCCTGGAGCTAATGTTCATAATTTTTCCCTCTTTTTTTTTAAACAAAATCTTTTCAACATCTCTCAGGCTAGAATGGATTTGTGCTCAGTGTGAATGCTATTCTCTGCCCCTTACATCAGTTTGAGCAGGAGCAGAGCTTGTTTTAGAACCAGCGGAAATATTGGCAGGGACCTTGGAATCTGTGCATAGCTTTGAGTCCTACAGGCAAATAATAGCATGCAGCAGAAATATTTACTGAACTGGGTATCTAGTGATTTCTTTTCTAAAAGGGTGAGCATCACTTACAAAATTAGCAGTCAGGATATAGAAATTAAGGCAAACAAAGAGCATGCTGGCATTTTGACTTTTCTCTGGTGCATTTGGCAAGGTTCATTCATTAGGTTAAAATGGGTGTATCCTATGCAATCCATTTTGTGTTACTGAAGGAGGTGGACATTTGGTGACATTCATTCTTCCCTATTTTCTGCTTCTGTACTTCAGAGATAATCCATCCGTCTCTCATTGGTTGGAGGAAAAAGAAGAAAACCTTGTAGTTCAGGTATACAGTTTTAACAGTTCTTTTATCCGCTTTGCACACATCCCTTCCAATAAAGACATAATAAGGGATTTTACTGTCAAAATCAGGACAAAAAGGGGAACAGAAAAAGAGCAAAATGAATTAATTCAACTTCTAGAATAAAAACAATGGTAGTGGTTATTATTTCCTTATGGTTCAGCTGCAGTCACTGAATGTAACCTTAATGGAAACAAGATTGATAGGTTCTGCAAACACTTTTGGAAATATAATTAATGATAGTGATTACCTAATGACTAATTGGTTAATGGTTGTAAAGGGCTTGAAAGATAATGTTAAGACACTACTTCAATGGTGTAGAGAACACAGGACTAGACAGACCCTCCTTCCCCGAGGATGTTAGCTAACTCTGTCTGTCAGCTCCAGATATGCTGAAGAGCCCCACAGGTGAATGCAGACCTGGCACTTGTGACCCTCAGGCCAAGCAACAGCACATTCAGCAGAGGTCTTTGTTAGTCTACATGGATGTCTAGGCTTTTTTCTGATGCAATACTATGCCTCAGATGCCTTTTGCCTGAATCTTAAGTAAACAAATTCCTTATTAGGCAAGGAGATAGTGCACAGACAGATCCATGTGATCTATTGTAAAAGTGGTTGCCAAAGCCTTTGGAATAAACGTGAAAAGAAACAGCTGATATTTCAAAACTGAATTGCAAATCTTGCATCCCTGCAAAGTTACAAATATACAAATCTTATTACACATCTCCTGAGTGACTATATTAAGGTGATTCATGAAAATACAGAAAATTCACCCCTGTCAGCTGGGACCAAGAAGGATAAATTACCTGGGAACAGCCTATTATGCTTTTTCTTAGTACTTTTAAAATTACAGCTGACATTTATTTCTAAGACTTTATAATGTACAAGGGAAGATAACATTCTCTGCTACTATAGAGCTGTGAACACCTGCATTCAATAATCATTTGCATGTCTTTCTCCTCTTTAATCCAAGGATTTAGATTCCCTTTACAAATATTTACCAATTAAGCAGCTCAACAGATTATGCTGTGGGAACATACTGTTTATATTTTATGGTTGTGCAAAGTAAGAATACAGAGAAGTTAGAGCATTTATCTGCAGTTGTATCAGAGGTCAAAGGAAAGTAAGTGTCAGGACCCAGGCGTCTTGCTCTATATGGGCTTCAGTAAGTCCATCTTTTACATGTATATTTCTCTTCGAGTGATATACTCATCCAAATGGAAAAGTCATTTTTCAGGTCAAATCTTACATACTCATAGATTTTTTAAAGACAGATGGGACTATTGTGATCCTCTAGTCTGATCTCTTGTGGAATACAGAGGATTTCCATGACTTAATTCTTGCTTCAAGTCCAGGGGCTGTCATGGACTAGAATGTTTCAAGAGGAAAACAAAAACAACAATAAAAAACCAAAACAACCCCCTCAAAACCAACCCTCCTTTGAAGATTCTATCAATGGAAAATCCACTATACCCTTGATAGAGTTGTGGCAATGATTAGGACCCTTACTGTTAAAGTGTTTGCCTTATTTCAGTTAACTTCAATTTCTAAACATAAGCTGCTGCTTTACCAATAATATTTATTTCACGGGATTTAAGTTCCTGAATGTTGTGAGGGGTGTCCGAATGTGTTTAGTTTTTCCCAAAAATGTTTATTCTTGCATCTGTGGATATTTTTATTGTCTTTACAAATGTTCAGTCTCCCTATTAAATCATATCAAATTCTAAAACACACCTATTGGTAAAAATATCTGCAGTTTAATTATGCAGGATGGAAGAGAAGATTTCCTTTGAAATTTGCCTATTTAATTCATTGTCTTCTCGTTCATGAATGTTGAGACACAGATGACAGAAGGTGTTGATTCCCCTTTTCATAGTTGATTTTTTGTATTTCGTCATATTCTTTTAGAGTTCTCTCACCTCAGGTAAACAATCTCAGTCTCAGGATTCAGTGTCTCTCCAGTGAAGACATTTGACCAGACTATTCTCATTATTTTTCTTGAAATGTGTTCTTGTTTGTGACTTGTTACTTTTTTTTCCATGGAAAGCTTGACTAGGACTTAGTGAACAATGAAAAACATAAAATGCATCAATTGTAAATTAATCCATCCTGCAATGTTTTTTGTTTCCTTCTGAGAATCCTTGAATGCAAATATTTGAGGAACAGAGATGCTGAGAAGAGTGATTCAGGACAAGCAAGATTTCAGTTGTGAGTCCTGGAGGTTTATTTCCACTCATATCTTCCAGTGAAATGCAGAGGGGGAAAGTCAACCACATTCTCCCAGGCAGCCCAATAACAACTTTTCTAGTGCTGGCGCAGTCAGTCCATCATGGTAATTTCCCTGTGAGCCTGTCCTTCCCTGTTCCCCAGGGAACACCCTCCAGGGCCCCTGCTGCAGCTCTAGGCATAGCTGGGGACAGAGCCCCGATCGGCAGCGCACACCCAGAGCTTTGGCCGCCAGCAGCGCTTCGCGCCCACCCATGCTCCTGCCAGAGCCGTCTCACAGCAAATGGCGGCTGCAGCGCGGCCCCGCCGCTCCGGGGTGAGGAGCCCGCCAGACCCCGAGCCTGCTCAACAGTTGTGCCGCCGCTGCGACATGGAGTCCCATGGGGGGCAGCAGCACGAGGCCTCCGCAAGGCAGCGGCCTTGGAGCCGCCAGAGCCATGTCGAGCCCCCAGATCCCTCAGCAGAGCACGGCCGCGCGCTCAGTAATGGCCTTGGCAACGGGCAAGTGGCTCAGCTGGGGGTGCCCCGACGGCCAGCAGACAGCGCGCGCCGGCAGGGGAAGGGGTGCGCTCTCTCAAGGAGCAACCTCCCCGGATGGAGGTGAGCTTAATGCCCAGTCTCACACTTTCTCACGCAGTGCTGTAGGCCGTATATGATTTTGGCTCCTGCTGATGTGTATTAGGGTTGCTGCGTACCAGGTGGTGGATGGAGCGTTCAGGGATGGCAAGTCTCAGGATGCCTTGTCCGTGGCAGCTGGAGGCCTTTGGTTCTGAAAAGTGCTTTGAGATCCCTTTGGCAGTGAAAATGTGGCCTTGCTTGCTGGTAGAGTGATAAGCATCTGGAGAATTTTTTTAACAGATTAGGTGAGGATTGTGTGGATTATTTGTTTGGATCCAGACCTCCAGACCGTACTTGAATAGGAGCTGGAGGACTGTATCTTTCTGTGCTGTGACCTTTCCCACTGTTCTTATAAAACCGACACGCTGCGGGGCTCGACCTCCGACCTCCGTGCACAGCAGGTCCCCTCAGGGCATGGATACAGGCTTGCTCTAGAAACAGAATGGGTGACTGTATTTTGAAGCAAACTTTTTAACAGAGGTGGAAGCTTTTCCACAGCTCAATAAGCATATTGAGAGGCTTATTAAAATAATAACAGCACATTTGTTAATAATTAATCACTGGCATTAACAGAGGGACTTTCAGCCAAAGATGCTGAAGTTCTTTCCAAATTTCACTGACCAAAATTGCAAACAGATAGGGATTGCCTAATCCATCATCACATATTGCTACCCCTGACAGCTATTTAATTGCTCACAGCAGAACAACTGCTCAGTAGCTATCAGGTTGGTGCAGAAAGCAAAGAATATGTTGTATATCCAAGAAAAAGTGGAAAGGAAATAGTAGGTGAAGGAGTGCAGGTGTCACTCCAAGATGGGCTTGGTCATGTAATAGTATCCCCACTTTTTAGTGTGGATGATTCATGAATCTTGGTTTACAAGCTCCAATTTTACGTGTCACTTCAGTCAAGTAGTCCCCACTAACACAGTGGTGCAGAAAGTTGTGATGTGTTCAGAATTATCATTGTTGTCATTTCTGCTGAAGGCTGGCATTCACGCAGATCCTGAGACTCTTTTGGATTCTTTCTTGTGTTTAAATGCATTGAAAACTATGATAAGCCCTGTTCCAGACCTCCCAGTAAAGCCTTGACCTATAGACTGAGTATTTTGTTTTAGCTCTGCTCTCTGATTTCGTTGCCAATCTCTGGTAGCCTAAATTGGCATATAGTGATCCCTGCTGACTATGGAACAAGATGAGGTGCCTAATTTATGTGCCTCAGTTAAATGCCTAAAAGCTAGTGGATGTGAATCCAGCCAAAAATGCTTGTGAGTTTTTGACTGCATCAGTCTGACTGTCTTAGTGATGTTACACCTGTATGTATTTATATATATCTGCAGCCTCTCCATATTAAATAGAGGAAATTTATTCTCATTATGAAATCGCTCTTGAGAGTCCATTGCTAATGAAGCTGCTTCTTATTTATTTTTGAAGTTATATATAAACAACTAGCTTTATTAGTACACAGTTACCAGAGAGTAATCACAGAATTACTGTAAACATAGGCTACAAAACATACTGCAAATTAATATTCATTCATTCCTCTAATCTACCATTTGGACTAAATGCATGAATCCAATCTAGACTTCATCACAAAAGCATAATATCACCAGGGGAAATGGGAATGTTTTGTACTTTAGAGGAATTAAAGGGAAAAATTCTGTGACTCTTTTCCCGGTTTTGGGGAAGGGGACTACTGTGGCTGCTGATGCACAATTCAGCAATGCATTGTGTTAGTCATAAGGAGGAAAAGAAAAGCTACTCTAGACATGCCTTTATGCAGAGACATTGCAGCATTCAATCAAATGTGTGCAGCTGAGTCCAACAGTGCTGTCTGACAGCCTAGCACCTGTATTTGCCGGAAGCCTAGGGTTAAGGATAGCTAAAGGAATATGTTTGAATTCTGCTGTTAATAAACAACCATAGATGTTTTGTCCTCTAAAGCAGAAAGAAATAAGTGAGCTAGTAAAACTAGTGGCTTGCAAATCCATGTTGTGTAGCTCATTCATAATAAAATGCAAGTTGTTTGCTCTGCTTAAACTATGCTTTTACACATTCTTCACACAATTGGGAATTGGCTAGTAGTCTAAATTAAATGGGAATGATTACTGACCGGTAAAGTATTTCGTATTTCATGAACATTAACGCTTCACTTCTGTGTGTTTGGGGGTGATTTCTAATTACTTATTCTTAGATGTCCAGAAATGAGTTTTGCAAGGGCTAAATGACCAGAAGAATAACTGCAGTTAATAGTAGCTGTATAGGTGCACCTCCTTCATAACTGAGCAGTAGATAATTGAAAATTTAGGATTCAAATTGAGTTTGCTGAAACTAGGAGTCACTTTTGAAAATTTAACTTATACAGAGCAATATAGAAAGAATGGCAAAGCTGATTTTTTGGCTCTATTAAAATTTTTGAGAGTTTAGAAAAAATAAGAGGAGAAAACAGTGGAAAATTGTGATCATTCTTCTGCTTTTTAAAATTACTTCGCTATAAGTGTCGTCATTGTTCTTATGTGCCCATTTCTGCAGAGGTCCAAGTAGTAAAGTTCCATAGAAATGAAGGCCATAATGGATCACAAGTTATTTTTAGGTTAGATATTTCAAGACCAAAAATCTTGTTTCCACAAGACTGCAACTGTAAGGACTAGCTTGCTAGTGAAAACTGAGCACTCAGTTATGTGGTGATATGACTACAAGATGTGCTAAAACAAGTGACCTTCAATGTATTTGATTTTCTAAGTCACAGAAACCATGTTGAACCATGTTCATGAGCTCCTTGCTTACTGAAGGTTGCATGTACTCTTATACTTCCAACTCCTACATTTATTTCTTTTATATACAAGAAACAAACTGCGGTGTTGAACAGATGCTCAGAAATTGTGCATATGTTGTTTCATTTTTCTTTCATTTAACTTGCTTTTACATTTCATTCTATACTGCATTGGGCACAGGGCTGTCTGTTGTCTTGTGGTCTGGGAATGTACCTGAAAGATTGATAGGTCCTCTGTTTTACAGAAATTCCAACAAAATTAAATGGAATCATGACAAAGCCTGTTTTCCTTCCTGGTCACAAAAGAAAGCATAATTACCTTTCCCATTACTTCAGCCTTTCTCTCAAACTATGTCCAACTATAGCTCAACAAATGAGGCAGAGCATTCCCATTGAATAATGTCTCCTTATGTAGATAAGGCTCATGGTTAGAAACATTACAATAGAGTTCAGGTTTAAAGAAAAAAAGAATAGAAATTAAGCAAGAAAGACTAACACATATTTTCCAAATATATTTTAACTAAGAATGCTCCAGTGAAGTAGAATGATGATGAACATAAGATAGTAAGAAGTGGAAGGCGTTTTCAGGCACCAAGTGTTGTAGAAGGGATAGGTTCTTGCTGAAGTAATTGTGAGGGGACAGAAAGCAAGCTGGCCTGACCTTAAATCTATTTTGATTACCCAGGTCACAGAAACCATCATGAACCACATTTGGGAAATGTACAGAGAAAGGATAAAAGTGTTTAACAGGGAATCTGAGGCATCAAGGGGAAGGAGGGCAGAACAGATTCTTGGTTTATAACACTAATATAAAAAAGACATGTGTGATTCTTATATACTTGTGTTTCTTTATGCAAATCCTTTGAGGATACTTTATGTTTCATGACTAATACTATAGATCTTACCCTTTGTATTTCTAAAGGTGTGTTCACAAAAGTTGTGCAGCATATGTTGCAGAGATTGTTTAAATGTGAATTTGTAGATACAGATTCTGCAGGAAAGCTAAAAAAAAAAAAATTGATTAAGAGTGATAGAATATAACAACCAGCTGACAAAGTTTAATGAGAAATGATTCTGTATGGAACACCAGGTAGCCTGATAACAGGAAAGGATACAGAAAAGAAAGAGAAAAAAAATAACAGGACGTTATTTTTAGAAAGGTTATTGTGGTGCAAGAATTGAGGGGAGTGGGTGTCTCTAGAAAGTCCTTAAAATCTGACATGAAAACTCTGTTCTGCATGTGCCAACAATGAAGGTTTTTCTTCTAGGACATAGAGAACAAATTGTATATTAACTTCTTGCTGGGCTGAGGACTTATTTTAATACTTATTTCCTCTCTGTGTCTGAAAAAAAATCAGGGTCAGTCAGCTCTGGGTACTTGATGAAGGACCAAAATGGAAATTGAAATATTTAAATTTGTATCCCTTGATGGGAAGATGATGACAGTGCTGATGGTAAGCACTTACAGCTGTGTATAGAGGAAGATAAAGAAGAGGATTAAAAATCTAGGGTAGCACTTAGATATACAGGGTAACATTGAGCAAAGAAATCAAAGGACAATGTCTAACTTATTCCTGATTGTTTCTTTATTCTGGCTATATTTTTGTTCTATATATTTCTTCCATTGAATAAAGAGGAATGTAGTAAAAATTATTTTTTTCCACATTTTTTTCTTTCAAATTTTTTGAAAAGAATTTGCAATCCTTGATAAAACTGTTAGGAGGGTACAGCTATGTATCTGATAGCTCTGACATTGGATTAAGGCAGGGCACTGTTTTATTCCTACCGTTTCTTGGTGAAACTATTAGAAAAGTTGACCAGTTGTTGCAAAACTATCTTGCATATGCTGATGATTTCATTGGAGAAGACGTAGTGCAATAGATGACTGAGATTTGAAGGAAACAGAAAACAAATGAGATTTAATATAATGAAGAAAAATTGCTCATGGTTATATGCCAGCAGAAATGTTCTGGATGAGTATACCCAGCAGTCGATAACCATGAATATCAGAATATCATGACTTAGAAAGGAGTGACAATGAGGAATGGGGTAAGGACTAGATCACACAATGCAAATACCTATTTATTTAACATGTAGCGAAACAGTAGCTTCAGCCAACTTTTGAAAAAGACAAGGTTTCGGTTATGAAAACCATTATTGATCTTACTATTTTATGTGGGTATTAGTAAAAGCAACTTAATACTTTCAACAGAGTATTGAGGTGTTTTTGAGCCAAAAACTGAGACTGATGTTTGAAAGAGATGGTGTGATAAGGAAATATGAGAGGTTACTAAAGGGCAAAGGGTAAAAATAGTTTAACTATCCCACATTCAGAAGATAGGTTCAGAGGTTAGGACAGTGGGAGACAAATAAGCTATGTCCCTCAGTAAAGACCCTTCTAATGGTGTTCGACCTGTGACCAAACATTGAGAATATGGAGGAATAATAATGATCAGGGAGGAAATGACTAGTGAAGGGAGGAAATATTGTTACAACCAGGTGAGGGCAAATTATCAGTGTGCCCCAAGATCTATATGGTTTCAAGAACCTGGATCAGGTGGATTAGTATCCCATTAAAACTTGCAGAGTGGATCTCTACCCTGTGACAAATGGCAGCAGTCTCTGGCTCTAAGGGAATAATGGGAAAAAGAAGCCTTTGTGGGGAATATAAAACTTGTCATGAGAGATATCAGAACCTCAATTAGATGGGAGAATATACCATAATGGATAATTCTGGACTGTGAAGGTGATAGAGTGTGATTCAAAGAGACATTTTCTTCCCAAATTTCTGTAATTGTGTGACATAACTTTGATTCTTGATTTATGGGCTTTCTTTTGTTCCACTCATTTTCAGAAAGGATGGGATTTTAATATTTCGGTCCCGTGTTCACTGGTTGCATAAAAAGTAACAGCAGAAGATGGCAGCAGAGATTGCTGACTCCATCTCGTTTCTTTATATGTGCAGCAGAATTTGAATGCTCAGTGAAAGAACACAGGGTGAACTTTTCTTTAAAAACATACTGATTTAATTCTGGAAGGATAAATTCATTGACTCTAAGAACATATTCATCCATTCATTTTTTATGAAAATGACATGGGAGTTATGAAAGAAAAAACACATTCCCTGTGCCTTCCATATGTCCTAACATTCACAAGCAAATAAGATGATCCTTGCAAAAGATCGTGGACATATTCCCTTTACATAGCCCTCCTGCCTTAGTGATAGCTCATCAGAGGCAGGTGCCCTACATTCCATATAAAAATATATTAGATTGAAAATGATGAAGAAGCTCTGAAAAACTTTATATAAAGTTGCTTAAATTTCAACAGGTGACTCAAAGCACAGGTAATAATGCAAAAAAAAATCTTTGCCAGACTAGTTCTTCCTCTAATAGCAAGCCATTGTAAAGATCTGCTTGTAGGTTATCTTAACTGTCTCATCGCAGACAGTGCATGTGGGTGTGAGCTTAGATACATCAATTTGTTGAGAAAGTAACGTCTTTTTTTAGACCAACGGATATAGCTGGAAAACAAAAGCTTTTGGACACTCAATCCCCTTTTCATGTCACAGAGAGACATGTACCCATGCCAATTTGTGCACAGAACATGGCTGTGCTTTGCAGCTTATCCTACCCCAGGGAGAGCCAGTGCATTGTTTCTCAGGGACAGGGAAATACCAGGGTAGATATATTTATAGAGGATAGAGCTGAAGGAGATGCAGTGGAATATCAATTCCATTTTTTTTTTCCACAGTGCCACTGCTGCCTCGCTGCCCAAAGTGTATTTGGAGCAGCTGTCTCTGCTTCTACTCTGGCTGCTGCACACTAATGTTTTTGTACTTCTGCCTGTGCCTAAGGAAGCTCACTTGAAAACTGTCTGTGCTTCTGCTGCTTTTCTAATGGTGAGAGGAGAGTCAAGATGCTCTTGTTTTTTTAATCCAGCATCTCTTCTTCTGTGCTGAATATTAACTGTTTGTAGAACTGTATAACCAAGGCTGACAGACAACCTAATTGCTTGACTGAAGACAGAGGCATGACCCAGGTTTGCAAATTCAAGCCCTCATTAGCCTTCAGAACAGTTCCGATTAAAGGAAAAAGAAAATCAGTGGGTGCATAATAATGCTTCCTGGAGGTGGCATTTTCTAGAGCATCCTTGAATTCTGACAGGAATTTTCTGTGCTGTGTTGAAGAACTTTTTCTGCCTTCCTTTCCAGTTGTAAGTGACTTGTCAAATGGGAGTCCTGGAGTTAGGAACATGTCGAGTGTTTGACTAATAGTTCCACAGTATTATGTCTTCAGTCTTTTATACCTACTTTTCTGTCTGGTGAATGTAACTCAGTTGTTTTCTCTGGTAATTTCTTTATAATCCTACTATAGGTCAAAGTATTCGTGACCACTCTGTCAACCAGAATAAGTTTCGGAAGCAGTAAACTCAGGCGTGGGCATCATAATTTACCCCGATATTGCTTTTTTTAGGTTGGGGTGAGAGCACTTATTCCTCTTAATGAACTTAATTTTGCCTGGTATTTCCTGTTTAGAGCAATCATGAAAGGATGTGAAAAAAAAGTTGAAATGTACCCCAGAATGCGTTCAGTTGAACTGTGCTTGCTCATAGGCATAGCAGTGTATGAGGAGTTATCCTTTCTGCCACAGATTACAATATGTTGCAACAAAAGGAGGTGATAATTGATTATGTCTTTCTCATTTTCTTTATACATTTGTGAGTTTAGATTTCTAGTGTTTCTCTCCGAGAGATTGATACTTTAGGTTCAGCATGGATTGGGGTTTTGAAGTGATGGATGGGCTTCTCAGAACTTGCAAAAATATTCTGTATGGCAGTTGCTGCATTCAGAAAACAGATGTGGGAATATTGGTTCTACCCTGAAACTGAGACTACTTGCTATATTTTTTTCATTTCCTGGAGCTTTCATTTGTACTTAATTTGGCTCATTTGTACCAGTCTTTCAGAAATCAAGTGTACAAAACATTTATAATTATGTGATTTCTGACTGAACGTTGTGGTGAGTAGCTGTTATATTATTTCTATATAAACTTTGTTTCATTTGGTTGCAGATACCACTGGTCCTTGTCTAGCTGCTAAGCAAAGGCCTTTCAAGACCAGTGTCTGAATATGTGTGCCATGTTTAACTTTTAAAAGTATTAAAAAAACCACAGGGAAAGCCTCTAATGGTCTCATCCAGTTCTATGATGTCTTCTTGATTTTTCACTGGTGGAAAATTCAATCCAGTGGAAGCTTTTACTGAAGGTGTGGACATCAAGTATTTGGCCTGCATAGCTATTCTTGTGAGCATAAAGCTAGCTGGACTCATACCAGCAGAAACTGATCTGTTTAAAAATAAAAAAGAATGAAAAATAATAAAAAAAAGCCCATTCCAAACCGCAGGCTTGTTAGGTTAGACTGGGGAAACACTTATTCCCAATAGGAAGTTGTTACCTAGTGTCTTAGAGACTGGTAGGACCATGTAGTTGTAGTAGACTTAAGCACCAGACTCATAACTATATACAAAAAGAAACATATATTGAGATTATTTTTTTTCTTTCTAGTAATTTTTCTCCAAATGTTCAAAGAGCTTATCGGGCTTCACAGATGGCAAATACACAGGCATCACTGAAATGGATAGACAGAAGAGCCTGATAGCCAACTGAAATAATTATATAATTTCTTCTTTTATTCTCCAATTGCTTGGTTCTAATTTTGCCACCTTTGATTTTTGAATGTTTAAATACAGTAACATCTGATCAGCAAAGAGCAAATTGTAGTAACTGGCCTAGGAAATGGATACAATTGGAAATAAACCATCACCACTGGGAATATCATTCATTTGCTTGTATCACTGCTGTGTTCTAGTCCTTTTCTAAAAGGATGTGTTGCAAAACAAATCTTGACCATTTACTGGTGTGCGTCTTGGGAGCTTTGGGGTGACGCCTGGTATTGGGATCTGACAGACAGTTTGGCACCTCTCTGTAAGTCAAATGGTCATTTTGGTTTGAGCCTGGTAGGACTTCACTGATGTACTTACAGCTTCAGATGATGGAGTTACAGAGTTACAGCTTCTCAAAGAGGCATGGTAATATTAGGGAGCAAAGTATTGTGAAGAAAGAAAAAGATCTATTTTGGACCTGTGGTTTCCACAGTCATTTCCATTAAATGGCACTAATGTTAGAAGACTGCCTTCTTCGTACTTCTGTGATTCTTTTTAAGAGTGGACAATTAATATATTATCTAGCAAAAGGCCTCCGGTGGACAGCAGGGAGTATATCCATGCTTTATGTTCCTTTTTAGACGCACAAATCAGTCTTTCGGTGTAGTGTCCCATACTATTGTTGATGAAGTTTGTAGAATTACCAGTATGACATTGATGATTTAAGTTAATTTGCATACAGCCTATTGATTTCCAACCATACTTTAATTTGGGAAGGTTTATAAAAACTTTCATCAGATTGGGTTTTATTGCTTCAGATGGGGCAAAAAACAGTTACTGAAAATGTCTTCTATCTCTAAAGCCAAATCCTGGTGGTTCCATCAATACATTGTGCTACAGCTTTCAGGTTTTAATGATTAGTGTCAGCTTTTGACAAGGATGTGCTAATTTTTATTGAAAGAGAAATTTCTCAGCTTGTTGCTACCACAGAATTGACATCTATGCCTTAGTAGTGCTGCCTACCAAGAAAACATTCCTTCTTTTTCTAACTCTGATTTTCAAGCTTTTTAGGCCTGGAACCAATGCTTTTCCTGAAGAAATGGGTTAGTGATACCCCTCTGAAGTCTGGCTGCTTTTGAGTAGACTGAGGATGTTTCTAAAACCTTTGATCCTGACCCCTTTCAAATTTAGCTAAGTCTGGAGTATTCCAGTATTTGAATGAATTAATCTTTCATTTTCCGAGGTTTCTGATGTCCACTCCTTTCTAATTAATAAGACAAATTAGAAGATACAGTAACAAAGCTGCTTCATAAACATCGTCTGTGCTAACTATTAGTGCATGCTGTTGTTATCCCTGTTTTACTGATGTGGATGTGGAGAGACTTCTCCTTAGTCAGCTTACCTACTCTGACCTTATCTCAAGTAACTACTCAGAACTTCTGGCACTTTCCCACTCATCCTTAGTTGTTTTGGACATCTCTACCTCATTAAAGATGTTGATCTGTTCCATTTTGAAGGTCCTGTTCCATTTTTAAAATCTTAAAGACAGATGGCTCTTATGGGCACAGGAGGTTCACATTTTATTCTGCCATTAACAATGAAAAGAATGCAAGAAGAGTGTTTCTTTTTTATGAATTATTTAACCACTTCAGGTTTTAGTTTCTTTAAACTTTATGCGAGTATTATGGAAGGAATTTGTTTGTCAACAGAGAAATCTGGACAGAGAGGAGCACTGCTGCTGCATGGAAGCATTCCTTGACTGACTTGCTCTGAACAAAAATACATCTCTTCACAAATTCTGTGGTGCTTTCTCTAAAACGCAAGACATCAAATTGGTAATAGCTATCATATTCTGCCTTAGAGACTGATGAATTCAGTGATGCTGGAGAATGACAGAATCACAGACCGGATGATGTTTGAAGGGACTCCAGAGGTCATCTGGTCCAACCCACCTGCTCAAGCATGGTCACCTAGCACAGGCTGCCCAGGACCATGTTTTGAATATCTCCAAGGATGGCGACTCCACAACCTCCCTGGGCAACCTGTGCCAGTGCTTGTCACCCTTACTGTGAGAAAGTGTTTCCTGATGTTCAGATGGAACCTCATGTGTTTCAGTTCGTGCCCATTGCCTCTGGTCCTGTCACTGGGCGCCACTGAAAAGAGCACAGGTCCCACTGCTTTACATCCTCCCTTCAGGTATTTATATACATTGATGACATCCACTCTGAGCCTTCTCTTCTCCAAGCTGAACAGTCCCAGCTCTCTCAGCCTTTCTTCATAGAAGAGATACTCCAGTCATTTGTCTTAGTGACCCTTTGCTGGGCTCTCTCTAATATGTCCATCTCTCCCTTGTATTGGGGAGCCCAGAATCAGAACCAGTGCTCCAGGTGAGGCCTCACCAATGCTTAGGAGAGGGGAAGGATCACCTCCCTTGGCCCACTGGCAACATTTCTAACACATCCCAGGATATCATTCACCTGCTTTGCCACAAAGGCACATTGTTGGCCCATATTCAACTTGGTGTCCGCAGGAACCCTTAGGTCCTTTTCTTGAAAACTGCTTTCCAGCTGGTCGGCCCCCAACTTATACAGGTGCATGGGGTTGTTCCTCCCCAGGTGCAGGATTTTGCACTTCCCCTTGTTGAACTGGGAAAATGGCAAAGTGTAGAAAATGGGAAAGTGTAGACTGTCTTTTGCAGGGTAGCCACAAGCTTTCTATAATGCCAAATGTAGTGTATATCCATGCAATAGACATGGAAGCATCACTAGTAGCAAACCTATTGTGTCTTCTGGAGGAAGCAGGATGAGGAAGGCCCCATGCACCTATATTTTGGTATTCAATTAGCGTGGAATAGATACTTTGGGTGGATAGCATGTGAAATATCTCCATAAGTAAGAGAGGCAGATGGATCTGGAAGTATAGTGGGCTCCTATCCACGCGTTGAATGACCTTTTAGGAACAGTACAGGCCTTTGGGAGTGGTTCTGGTACATGGAAGGAAGCACTCTGGGTGCTGGTGACAGTATAATGGTATAAATCCACTGAATAATGGTACCTTCACTGAAGTCGATACAGGTTACTTCAGGTTGTCATTGATGTACCTAGGAGTGGTAACTTAACTACCAAGACAGTAAATCCTTTGAGATTAGAGATACTTTGTACAGGCTCTGTTTACTATATTTAGGTAGAAAGGATGTCAAGTGCAAACGTAGTGAAAAGATTATGTTGATGTGTGGATTGTCAGGTACAGATATAAAGAAGGGTTAATAGATTCCCCTTGACCAGGGATTCCCTCAGTGAAGAACTACAAACATGTTTTTACTGTGTAGTAGTCTCATTCCCTGTCATCAATGTGACGCTGTAATATTTTCACTGGCTTTATTGTCAGATGTTTGAACTGACCCAAGCTTTCCCTTTGGCACTGTGTTAACTTCTCTAGAGTGAAAAATTACACAGAATGACCTTGTTTGTTAGTGTTGGAGCAGCGAAACAATGCCAGTAAACAGAGATGGGAGGAGGTGTTTAGAGTTTTGGGAGGATCTATCAGCTAGTTTGGATTTGGGTTAGAAAAATATGTGGAACGTACAGATGTTGAATCGAATATTTCTAACTTGCTCCTTTAACAATTATTCTTTTCTGGTTTTCAGACATTTGAGGTATTATTGTTAACGTAATGGCTGGAACTTCACAGAAGGATTTGATTCAATGATCTGCCATCCTCTTTGTACGAACCTTAGCAGATCTTGTAACTTTTTTCAAGAATTCTACATTCTTAGAGTTCTTTTTTCATAAGTTCTTAATTCTTATATTCTTCATGAATATAAAGTCTTTTATGACACTGAGAGACAGTCTTTCAAAAATGTATAAATGTATCTTAATTTTTGAACTATTCCAATAAAAGCTGTACTAGAATGAGTTGAAATCTTGGGGGGAGTTTCCTTGGTGACCTTGATTGTCTATGCTTCACTTTTTCTAAGGGTAAAGCAGGAGGAAAAATGGCACCTTCATACATCTTTCTGTGGTGAGTCACAGTATAATGTTCTGTACTATGAATTGGTTACTTGGGTTTTTAACTGACTGAGAAATAAAAGAAAGGAAATAAAACTCTTTCATGTACCTAGCATTAAGTGACTTTCATAAAGAAACAAATGAGAAAAATATTTAGATACAGTGTTATATTGCTTTCTCTGCATCTGTGCTTATAGCACCTGTCACAAGAATCTTTTGAAATGCTTTGTAGTGCTGTGTTAATTCATACATACTTTTTATCTCCCTTTGGTTGCTGGTGGAACTGAGGCAGGTATTTAATTTGTGTGCAATCACACAAAGAATTAATATTAGAATGATGACAGAGTCTGGTAGTTGCCCATCCCAGACTAACCCTTTACATCACGTTACAAATGTGATTCAGTTCAGAATGTTCATGTTGATATGTCTTCCTCAGAGCAAGCATAGAAAAGAGAAAAAGTAATTTTGGAAATTTAAGGTATTTGGAGTATCTTAGAAATTAGAAGGTAACATTGTGAGAAAAATACTAAAGATATGGTAAATTCAAAATAGGGATAGAGATGAAAATGTTATTATGTTCATAAAAGGTAAATAGAATGCTTTCTCAGGGTAAATGGATGATTATTCAGAAAGAAATAAAGTAGAAAACTCTGTAACAGTGTGTAGAATTGGAAAAAGGAATGTCAAAATTATGCTGACATATCCAGGGCTCCTATTGCTTCCTTTTTTTGTGTGGAATCACCAATATGGGGTTATAGTCACAGGGGAATTGGGCTGATGACATCTGGCCTCCCTTTCTCATTCTAGCATTGAGTCTGGTTTTCTACCTCTGAGAAAACCATTCAGCTTATCTTTGTGAGCTGTGATACCCTCTCACATACTTTCAAGCTTTTTTGGAAAAGCTGCATGTAAATGGTCTCTTTCCATATATGATGTGGGAAGAGAAAATATCTTATGCATTTGTTTCTTGCATGTTTCTTTTGAGGTGGAAGACCTTACAGCAGCCATGTGCCTCTGTCCCCTAACCAGTAAGGCTGGAAGCACAGCTACATAGGACTAGTCAGTGTGCCAGTTAATAAACACATGCAAAATGGAGGATCGGGCGCCAATGCCAGTACACGCTGGTGGATTTGTTGTGTTCTGGCACTGAGAAAGAAAACATCTTTACATGTTTTTTCTTCTAAATTTGCATTCGTTCCAGGTTAGGAACGAGATATTCCTCTCCCATGCCTTGATATATAATGTGATACTCAATCTGAGCATCAGACTAAATTTAACTTGGAAAATTTAATACTGACAACTCCTTTGGCCACCTGATCATTTCTATCTATGAAGAATTTTCTGTGTCCAGCAAGGGAAAAAAGGAAGGAACTGGAAGCATCCAGGCATCCTGTTTATTTGCATCACATTGGTGAATAAACTCGGTTAACAGCAAGTACAAGGTGAAGTCTATAGATGTGATGGAAAATGTTTTAAAACTTTATATTAAGAATTATTTTACAGCCCATCTGTTTTGAATTTTCTGTGTACTTTTAAAGTAAGATAATCCCTTTAAAGTAGTTACTAACCCTTTTTTCAACTCATACTGAAATATCTCATCAACATTCTGCAGGTCTCTATTAATAACAATTTTAATATATATTATTTTAGATTATATAGTGTAAGTATATGTTATATGCAGCTTGGAACAGAGAATTGCCTTTACATTCCCACATACTCTGCAGGGACATGGAATATATTTTTCTTTTTTTTGCATTTTTTTTTCTAAAACTCAGCAATTTAATATTATTCGGTGGAATAACTGTAGTGGAGAGAATGCCCTTTGAACTCCTAAGGTGAAAGAAAAAGGTTCTGTGAAAAACACTAGATTATTCCTAAAAACATTCAGCAGTTTTGTGTTTAAGTGCTATTCAGAGGCAGTTGCCATAATGAATTTGGTGAGAGCTTGTTTCCTTTCTGGGTGATATGGATTTCTTGTGCAGTATCTCTCAATGCACCTTTCCATGAGTTATGATTAGATGGACTGTAAAGAAACTGACACTGTCACTTAGGTATCCTTTGTGAAGAAAATGTCAGCCCATCTGTCTGACATTGACATTTGGGGTTGAAAATGTAGTATGACTGTTTAAAGATTAATCTCCCTAACGTTTCAGTTAATCTTCCCAAAACCTTAAGGGATTTGACAGACAACTCCATGAATTTCCTCCTCAAGTGAATGTGAATGTGTGCATTTATAAGAACAAAGGAGTAAGTAGGAAAAAAAATCAACATCCTAAACCCACAGATGCTTCAGGGGCCTCGCAAACATTAGACACTTTGCCATTCACTTGCAGAAGGCTCTTGTCCTCCTCTCTAATAGTCCTCCACAAACATGACATCCCTTGGTTCTGTGGACTGGAGAAGTCAAGTTTTTGTTCTTCTCCAATAATACTGGTAAAGAAGGCTTGTTAAGAGGCTGGCCAATGTGGTACAACATATATAAGATACTTAAGACAATGCATAGAAAATCAGTGATTCATTTTTTCTTCTGAGATCAATTGTTGTTCACTGCTATGAAAATGCAAATCTAGAAATTAATAGTTTCTATAGAGCAGGTCCCTGGCTAGGAATATCTGGGAATTCAGGAACAAAAGGAAGAGGCTTTACTGTAGGATATAATACAGATTTTATTCAAGCTAACCTAGAATATGTTGAACTTGGCCAGTCATCTCAGGAAAATAGTTTTTTTTTGTGAGATTGATAATCTCTTGGAGATAGAGTCTGTTCTTTCAATCTGTTCAATCTGAGTACTTCTTCTTTGCAAGTCTCTGGCAAAACATGAAAAACTTGAAGTAAAGAGAAACAAATACGTATAGAAAAGATCTATTAGACTGTAAGGACTTTAGTAGATTTTGCTTAAGCTTGGTTCTAATAATAAACAGAAAGTATTAAATAGTACAAGTAAATTGTTGGAACTGCTTTGTTCTCCCTTTTTATAGCTCAGGGTTACAACCTGTTAGAAAGTCTATGTAGATGTTGCCTGTTTTGGACAACTAATTACTGTAGCTTAATCATGTATCTGTCTGTGCTTTGGTGTTCTCATCGTCTGGAAAATAACATGCTAGCTTCTAAATGCTTCCACAAGATGCATAAACTGAATAAACAGAAGAGATAAAGAAGCTTCATGCTATTTCTTCATATGAATGCCACTATGATTGATTTCAGAAAAAAGGAAATTGTTTCCCCTTGTGAAGTATATTATCATTTCCTTGCATTCCTTGATGCCTTCCTCCCTGAAGAGTAGAGAGGTCTCCTCCTGGGCTATAATGCTTAAAAACTAAAAGACATTTCTGGATAAACTGCTCTGTGATCGAAAAGATTTGAAACGAGTCAGATAGATAGATTATACTCAAGCTGACATTTATAAGTGATGCTATCTGTTGGCTCCAGCTGTAGACCATAGACTAAGCAGAAATACATAGGGACAGGGTAACACTTCTTTGCTGCAGTGAAGGTTTAACCTTACTCAGAGGCTGGTTAAGTGGAAGGCAACCAGACAGCACTTAGTTGGTCAGATTTAGTCATTTACTCATTATTATGATAAGATACAATTACTTAAAGGGAAACTGTCAGTCAATACAGGAGAAATGGCTTGGCTTACTTAAAACTAGTGAGAAACAGAGAAAGAATGAGGTGACTGCAAGCTCAAGAGGAGAAATGTCAACAGATATGAATTAAAAAACCAGTGTATGAGACTCATTTCAGGTAGTCATGGTTCCAAATATGATAATGTTACACTTTGGAAAGAACAAAGAGAATGGAAGTTAAGATAACCAGTCTACCTTGACTGAGCTGAGCAGAATGGAGGAAGAAAATATCATCTCAAAACCCCACTGCCTTGATGCTGGACAGTGATGAGACAAAAGCCATGCAATTGAGTTAAGACATTCAAATGTTACTGAAGATCCTTGATCCACCCAGTTGAAAAATAAAAGCCCAGAAGGTGGTATTTCAGAAGGCTATCAAACACCAGTCTGCTTAGTATAGTTTGAGTGTTAGAAAGAAAATGATTAAACAAATATCTATATAAATAAAAAAATATATATACATGCAAGCACACACACACATAAATATAAATCTTAGATATAATTAGTCATAGGCAAAAAAACCCTCATTATTCTGTCTTCATGATTTTCTTTTTTCATTTGAGCAGGTAGAAATTACTGTGTCTGAAGTAAAAAAAAGATGGCTGCTTGATTGAATTAATTAGATATGGTTGGTCCTGACTTGGGACAGGGTTGTAAGGGATGTACTAAATGACCTCTTAGTACAATCGCTTTTCCTATTGAGCTATGTTGCCCTTTCTTTGGCAAATGGTTTGAAAGTCAAAGACAGTTGAGACAGTGGCAGGAGTGTTGATAAGACCAGAGCCAAGGAGGCACCTGGGACTTATCCTTCCTCTCCAGTGCCAGGAGATCCTGTGTCTGAACTGAGCAAAGGTGAGAAGAGCAAGGGCCTATAGGACAGATGGAGAATGGTTACTTTCAGAACTTCTGCCTGTTCTCTTCTTATGCTTGGCTCTGGAGACTCTTGCCCTTGTGCTAAGGTGGGCAGTGGGTGATGAAGCAGTTGGAGTAAGGAGAAGAACATCCGTTAGCTTCAGTGGAGGCAAGCAGGGTAGGGAAACCAGCTGAATTTCTAAGCTCTGATTTGATTGAACATCCATACTGAATCCCTCTTAAACAGTCCTTCTAAAATCTGTAAATAAGTTCATATTTAGAATACGAAAATGCTAACAAAGTCATGCTGTTGCAATACTGAAGGGCATGAATTGTCATTTATTGACCTCCTTTACCAAACTGGAACGTGTGCAGATTGCCCTTTTAAGATGAACATGAACTAATTACCAGAATAATTGGCCTTTGCTGTTAAAACTAGTACACCTATAGTCATGGAAGGAGATTATGGGAATTTTAATTAAGATAGTGAAGATCTCAACGAGGTTTCCAGCTCCTTTAATTTTATTGTGAATTTTGTGATACTTGGCACCACATTACAGTATTGGCTGCTGAACCAATAGGTCCTGGCCTGAGAATTTCAGCCACCATTCAGAACAAATAAGCTTCTACCTGTGTGGACAAGGAAAAAGTTTAAAACACGGTGTTATGGGAATATAGGAGATAGCCTCGAGGGCTGTTCGAAATTACTGAAGCCAGTTGCTGCTTTGTTAGCTTTCATTTCAAAGCAGTTTGATTTTTTTTTTCCCCCTCCATTGCTATATTGCCAAGTGAGTATTAAAGATTGAGAGATCAGAAAGAAACTAACCTCTCCACATTTTTTTTTTCTTTGGAAATATGACTTTCAGGATTTTTATCATCTGGCTCATAATCTCTAAATACTGCTTCATTTTACATCTTATTTCCATTAGATCATAATCTTTTAGCATTCTGGGAAGCTGGCTCAATGTTAATTTAAAGGTGAATTCAGTCTGCAGAGCTACCAAATTTGTTTCCTCCCTTAAATGATTTTTCTGTAACAATTTCACAATAACCTGCTTCTTTGAAATGTTTACATCTTCTAAATGAATAGGCCAGTTCTGTTGGATGCAGCTGAACTTTTGAAAATCACCCAAGGAGACATGTCTTTCCTTGTGGTTTTTTTTATCACGTTTATTTTCTTTTTTTAGAAAGAAGTGATGAGGACAAAAGTATAAAAAACCCAAGTTGTTGGATGATGTTTTTTCTCCTGTTTCAAAAATTACTCCATCAAAATATGCACTCAACAGTGAGGGTCTAATTTTTGCTGGTAGATACCCGACTGAAATTCCACTAAGAGCAAGAGAAACCAGTTAAGTGGAATGGAATATGTGGCTACAGAATCCAGTGACAATTATTCTGTTTTTTTTTTTTGAGAACTGGACCTGTAGTTACCTGCAATTCAGGTTGCTTTTCTTTCAGTGTATGTAATCTTTCAGTAAAGATGAAATGTGGTTTTCAAAGAGATAGAGAACAGGAAGGAAGAATATTCACAACAGCTCTAGAGGCAGGGGGACATTTATGTGGCTTGTGAAGAGAAGTAGCTTAAAACCATTGTAAAAATTATGCAGTGGAATAATATGAAAGGCTTCTGGAAATGTCTTAGATCGTTGTTCTTTCATGTCACTGCTGTGGATGGAAAGGCAATGTAACTGATACCAGTACAGTGCTTTAGCATCAGTGTGCAGAAGCATGACAGTGATGTATGGTTTTTTTTTAGTAATTCCAGTTTTCATTCGTGAACAGAACCGTTTTTGATACAGCCTGTCTAGAACCAGCAGTAAATTTTAATGAAATGTTTTTACACTATGGTTGCAAAAGAAGTATTTAATGAGAAATATATTCTAGAATGTTTTGCCTGGATGAAATGAGTACTTTTTGTCCGCTTCTGTAAGTGATAGCAGATAGATCCCAAAGAACCTAAGTGAGCTCAGTGAGCTGATCAACAGACAGCATTGTTTCTTAGTGTCAGTAGACTTTCCTGATAAGTCCTGTTCCCCTGTCCGGGAACACTAAAGAAGCCATTTAGGAGCTGCTTGACCTTTCTTCTAAAGGAGGTTTTCCTTTGAAGTTGGAGCTGTGGTAACTTCATTTAATTTGGTGTTCTACTCTCAGCTTTCTAAATGGTGCAATGGCCAATATATTTCAGTGCTAAAAGCCAAGAATTGGCTTGCGAATAGTTACTGCTGAACTTAAAACTTTTCTACGTCTTTGACAACGGACACTGATAAAAAAGAAAGCAGAAAGGAGTTGGTGTTGGCTGTGGAAGCTGTGACTGAGCTGGCTGGTCCTCATCTGTGGGAGCACCGAAGAGGCTCTGCAGCTGTTGGAAAAGAGCCCTGCTCCCGCCTGCATGACTTCTCCTTTTTAATGGCCTGTGAGAGGTTTTGGTTTAGCCAACTGTCTCATCTTTAGATCAAATATTTAAATTCTCATATCAAGTTTGAATGGAGGAAAGAGAAACAGATTCAAGCAGACTTGTTTGTATTCATACCAGAAGTCAGTGGGCCTTTCCCTTCCTCTGTAACACTGCTGTAGAATTTCTACATGACTCCGTGTGCTGTAACATAGGTAACTCTTATCTTGTGGTTAAAACGTTTTAGTCCCACATGTAACTAGGTCCACTCTCCTGTCTGAGTTAGTAAAGATATTACTCTGCATCCTCTGAAGGAACTGAAAAGATGTAAAAGAACCCCTATGTCCAATGTAAAGCATATTCAGCACTTTTGAGAGCTAAAGTCAAAAACATACTAAGCATCTGTAGTGGCCCAAGGTTATTCCAAAACAACTGAAAAAAAAAGTATTTTTTTCCACCATCTTTAAACACAAGTATATATTTACAGATTTGTAGTGTAATATTTGATTGTTTAGAAAAAAAAATTCCAAAGCTTCCGGTGGTTTGAAGACCTGTTGCCTGAAAATCTATAGATTTTACTTAAAAGCACTTTGGCTTGAGTGATAGTGCTTTTTTTATATGTGTGTGTGTATATATATGTGTGTGTGCGATTTATACATATTGTAATAATATATATCGTATATAAATATATATAAAAATAACTATATATGTAAAAGAAAGATATCTATCTATTTATTTTTTTTTTTTTAAAGGAGAGGTGGTAAAGGTACTATTAGAGTAGAGGAACATAGTTGTAGCCACAAAATCTGTGTAAATGATTATTTCTATATGTATGTGACTGTATGATTTGATGACAAAAGAGACTTCCAGCCTTGTCCTGAGGACTCAAATATTTGTCCCTTCATTTGTGGGTGCTTTGGATTTGTAAATAGCACTGCTTATGGGTAACATGTCTCTGTAAGGAATCAAGCAAAACTGCTTCACAGAAATGTAGTTATGGTATTGGTACAGTGCCGTGAGCAGCATAGACAAGAAAGAAATACAGCCTGTTACAAAGACGCCTCCTCCCCAGTGACTTATAGTTATTTAAGGCCATGGAGTAATTTTTTTTCTTCTTAAAGAAAAACAAGAGCAAGAAGAAGAATGAGTTTTCATTCCACTAACACAGTATCTGTTTTATTTCTACGGTCTCTTTTGGGAGAGGATATCCTGGCAGAATAACTAGTGACCAGAGTGAGTGTTTAAATCCCTAGAAAAAGAACGTGTCCCTCATGAAAAATTCTGACCACAGAAATGTTGAGCCACTACATTAAGTTGAGGACATGATCGATCCAAGGGATAGATGACATGAAAACATGTATACACTTTGTGTTAAACTTTCATATCTGTGAAGGACAGATGATAACCCCTTCACCCTACTGCCGAACTGAAGAAGGATTCAATCTCTCCACTGGTTCCACTCTAATTAAATGTGGATTTTATGTAAACCGCAACCCAAACTTTTTATGAATTCAGGAAATGCTGGCTTCATTTTTCTTGTCAGGCTACAAAACTAGACCATGACAGATGAGTTTGGGCATTTGCTGATCATTCATCTACAAAACATAATAGTTTGATTCTTTCACTTACGGCTATTTACAGAAATAGAAGTTAATTAATTGAAGCATTGGTGCTCAGCAAATTCTTTTTATTTTTTCCCCTTTAGCCAGATTTCATTGTATCCTAAGAAAAATCTTTAATAACATGATACAAATGAAAGATCATAGACACCATTTCCTATTGAAAGGGCACATTTATTTAGCCTTAATGTAAGAATAATAACACTAGCTACATGTACCCATACAAATATACTGTAACTCAATCAAGAATGCAATCAACTAGTTTGGTATTATTCATGCGGCACCTGAATAATTCAAATTAATCAAATCCCCCTAGAATCAAATGGAGCAGTCACAGCTATGCAAAGCTAGTGCAAAATTTAATTTGTGCTAATCTGCCTTGGAGAGCAGAAGCACAAAATATACTAGAATATTAGCATCAGTTGCCTGTTTTGGAGTTCAGTTCTCTCTTTTTTTCTTCCTCTTATTTTCTCTGTGTCTTATAGACATGAACATATTTAAGGAAATGTGATTTTAAATTTATTGTTTACATTCTAGAAGAGTAGAAAAGTCCTTACTTAAGAAAATGTTACCTTTTAGCCCTATTCCATTAAGGGGGAACTATGTTGCAGGAATATCAGAAAAGGAAATTATTTATTCACAAAAATGAAACTAAGCAACATGCCTTTAGCATTGTATAGGAATGAAATCCATAAACCAAATTCAGATAATAAACAGAAGATTTTTAAATAACTGTTTTCTTCAGTGATCCAAGGCATAACAATAGAAGTTGAAATCAAGACAAATACAAGTGTCAACTTAAGGGATAAATTTAGCTCTAGATTATTTCTTTCTCAGGTTCCTTTGACCTGAAATGGGATGTTATATACTCAACACTCCAACAAGCATACTGTTCCCCATGTAATATTGGAGGCACAGTATCGGTTAAAAGAAGCAGAGCAATGCCACTTCTGTACACATTCAAATGTGTATACAAATTTTACATGAATACTCAGTTCCAAGACGATTGGTTAGCAGTCATTGTCAATACTTTGGTTTTAATAAAGTAGGGATCCTCTATTAAGATTTTTTTTTACCTTATAGATGAAGCCATTACATATTTTAAGACTGAAATGTAGCAAGTGCAGGTTATTTCTTATTCCCATGAGAAGCAAGGACCTGCATAGCTTAGTTTAGACACATAAGACACACAGGAGAAGAGAAGAGGTGTTTTTAGAATGGTAGCAGGGGCCGACATGATCTGTTTGATAGTCCCAAGCTAGGGACTGGTGTTGGTATTTATGCAGACTCGTTCACTTACAGAGTGACACTCTAAAAAGCCCAGTGGTGCAAAGGACCCTTTGTGGTAGAAAAGTCAGGTCAGTGTAAATACTGATAGACACAGGTGACCATATGGCTTGACAACCAAGAATAAATTGAAGGACTAGTGTGATCAGATATGCCTTCCCTAATGTAAGCCGTAGGGAAAGGCTCACTTAGTGTGCTACACTGTACAAGTCACCTACCACCAGAAGCCTCCTTTTGTCTCCTGCATAAAGTAAAAACTCTCTCTGTTTCTGTGTAGTCCAGGATGATCTGTGCAGGAAAATAATCTGAAGTCTGAAGCTCTGTTGATTTATTTGAAATGGTATGAGCAATATTCTCTACTGAATAACACTGCTTGGCTGACAAATGCGTCCCCTTCCTTGTGGTGAAGGAAGGATTTGAAGAACAGTCTTCTGCAAAGATGGCTAGGTTCTCCCTCACCTGCAAGCAGCAATGTGGAAGAAGGGAAACAAAGCACAAAGGTGCATGTTTAAAAATGTGACATATCAGGAAAGGAGTCTGGGATCATGGGCTGATATGCAACAGGAGGTAGAAATTAGAGAAGAATGGGCTGTGACAGGCCATGTCAGTGAAGAGAAAGAATAAGGGGGATCAGTAGAGAAATGACCAAAGAGAAGTGACATAGGTGAAATAACACTCTTTGCAGTAGTGTTCCAAGTGCCTGTAAGGGAGGAAAGACTGTCTTTAACAAGGCAAGAAATAATAATACTGCTTGAGGAGAATTTGGACAGACGCTTTAGCTGTGTGGAGAGAATAAATAGGAAAGGCTGGACAATAGAAACGTTACTTAGAACATAAATACAGAATTTGTAGTGTGATGATGGTGCTTTAGAAAGATTATGGCATAAAATGAAAGATTGTGATGAGAATTATGGTAACTTTCTGCTTCTACAAGTTTTATGAGATGAAGGTGTTGATTCATCTTAAGCCACAATGAAACTTTTTTGTGTGTAACTGCAGTGGTCTTCCCACGTGCAGCCTCCAGGACATAAAGCCACAAGAACATGCCTAGTCAGCTGTGTGCTATTTGGGCTGTGAAATTTTGCTTGAACAAGTCAGTCAGTTGATTTATTTCTCATTTCCCTTTTGCATATTAATAGTTATCAAAGGCAATTACAAGATGTTTAAAAAGAAAGATTCTCAAATGCCACTGTATCACCAGAGATTGGAACCAGAGTCTGAGAGCTTTTTTTTTTTTTTCTCTAAAAATGCACAAGCCAAACCTTCAGCTGCTATATATCAGCTTAGGTCCCTTGAAGCAGTTTTACACCAAAGGAGAGTCTGGCTCTTCTTCCCTGCAGTTTGGTTGATTCCATCTTCTTTTCATTCAAGTGTGTGCTTCTGAGAGGATAATCACTGAGCTGTAGTTCTTAAGGGCTGCAATCTCTTAAAATATAAAATATATAACTGGCTTTGGGATAAACATTTTATTTCTGCCAGCAGCATGATGCTTGGGCTTGAAATGTTATCATCCAAGGAAGTTTTATCTTGAAAAACTTTTCATGCAGTGAACATCAACCCAAGTAAGATCCTGAAAGTACTGAATCATCTGCAAAAAAATGAGAACTGAAAAGTAACAAGAATTCAAACCTTTCCCTAAGCATTGCTTTGAGCAAAGGCAGTGTCAGGTCTTGCATATCTGTCATTAGAACGGGCTAATCTGAGACATTCATGCAGCTGAAGCATGACTGTATGTTCTATCTGGCTCCATTTGTAATACTGCAAATCTGTAAAAGCAGAAATCATTTGGGATTTGCTGTGTTATCATTAGAATCCTGATTATGGGAGCAGAAGTGACCACTGCAGATAATGTTACAAAACTGTTTCTACTATAACATTTCAAATTTACTTGCTCAGAAGTGGGAAACTCTATGCTTTTTATGCTAAAGTTGTCATGCTTTATCACTGCTGCAAATTTATTTATTTATTTAATTTTACTTGGAAATGAAGAAAGAAAGATCAACGGTTTTGGAGGAGAGTAGAAGAAATATATATTTATTGTACGTGTACCTCTGAATAAAGTAGGTACCCTGAAGTTGCCAGACTTCTCCAATAATTTGTTTCAAAAATGTTTATTCCCTTGCCTCATTCTATTTCTCTACTTTTTGCTGACTTCCTCCTCCAGTTTTCTGTGGCCTGCAGAATAGCTGTAATTTATCAACTCTATAACTGCAGCCTTTGAAAATCCTTCGAAGACGACCTTTCAGGCCATGTTGCTGGGCTCTGTGACAGGGTGGTCAGAGCATGTGTCTTCTGAGGTGAGTCTTCTTCTGGATGCATCCATAGACTGAAAAAATCTTTCTAGAAGTTTCCAGTGAGGGAAGTAAACCTTCTGTCCTATTACGATATTTTTATGCATACAGTACATATTGCATCTGATCCACTCTCATTTTGAAGTACTACTTACGCTTGAAATATCCTCAGATAACATGCACCCAAGATATCCTCCATTAAATCAGAGGAATGGACATAGGACAGATGAAGCCATGTACAGGCTTCAGGACTGTAGTACAGGAAAGCCTACTTGGACAGAGCAAGTTAGCTATAGGAAAGCAGAGACAGGGAAAGAAAAGGGAAAGAAAGGACTCTTGGGGTAACTTTCGTATTTTGAAAATGGAAATACAATGGAAACAGAAATACAACATATTACTGCTGAATCAGAGACTGTATCTATGCAACCATTTAATTACGCCAGAATTCAGTCACTAGATCATTTAAATCAAATCAGGGATTTCCAATAAATGTTCACACTGGATAAAACACATCAAAAAGGACAAACAAAACAAGGCCAGCTGTGGACTATGGCAAGCACAGTTTATTTCTAGTACTGCCAATGAAATTCTTCCTGTCAGAGGAAAAAAGATAAAAGCAAACTGAGTTTGGATCATTCTGAGCTTTTTAGCATTTTTCACTGTTCTAGCTCCTTAAAATAATAAAGAGTAATTTTATTTTAGTGGTTTGGCTCATGTAAAATAATGGTTCAAATTAAGTTTCCTAATTATGCATTTAAATGGAAGAAGATTGTAATTTAAATTCTCATTGACTGTTAACAAGTTATTTAATAAGGATAACCAGAGTTCAGCTGTGTATATTACATAGTTGTTGCATGATTTAAGACCCTGTGAGGTGACTCTCCAAGTGTTTTGCTTTGATAGCAACCAAAAAGTTCAAATTCTCACTCATATTATATGAACACTTTAAGTTGTTTTAAGGATTGAAAAATTGTCAAACGTATCTTGTAAGTGTTCTTTCTTACCATGCATTATATCGAAATCTGTAGTCCTTATATCACTGCAACACCTGAGCATCTTCCAGAACTGCATTAATGACTCATCGAACATCTGCTGTGTGTAGTTTTCTTTGCTATTCCTGCTGTTGCAGCTGGAAAGTAAATAGTAAATCTTACCTTTTGTTCTCTCCAGGTTCTTATAGTGCTGCAATCACTATGGTAGCTGAAAGCCTTAGAGGCTGGAGTTAGAGGCTTGATATTTCAGGTTAATCTCAGTTTATTTTTGGTGGGATTCATGTGGTGCAAGCCCTACTAACAAGGCAGCTGTGTGCTGGCTCAAGATTTGCCCAGCCATCAGACACTGTACGTTGCCTTCGCTGTGAGGAACTGCAGTGTTAGATAGGAACTATGACTTGATAGTTGACCCAACCTTCAGACTGGTAGTGGGCAGTCTAGCTGAGCTATATTCAGGAGATGGTTGGTTTGAGTAGTTTGAATCAGTTTTTAATGTCACTTCTTATCTCCAGATGTAAAAAAAATTTGTACTAATACCATGTTCTTTTGATTACAAGTTAGGATATGCAATGTTAGATCCTGAAAAGCTTTTAATGGAGGAGGTTAAACTTCCTATCTAAGAGATGGGAAGGGAAGGAATAAATTTTCTTTGTATTTCTTGATATTTATTGCTGAGGTGGTAGATTGGTTCCTGTTATGAACTAGATGGCCTTAAGGACAGCTCTCATTTATAGCCATAATATCTAAGTCTGAAGGATCTTTGAAAGGTGGAGTGTCCACCTGTACCAGTCAGTGGTTACAAATGTTTAAAGGACAGTAATGCACACCTGGCCATCTGTTCCCACTCAGAGCCAGCTGTGGTGCTGGGGAAGTCCTTATCGTCTAATTAGGACAGCTTTAAGAGGAAAACTGTAAGAATGACTAAGCTCCCAGGGCCTAGCTTTGTGTGGGTATTCAGAGAGATGGAAGTAAAGCAGGTCTCCAAGAAAACCGAACTGACAAAAGCCTAGGAAAACCCTGGGTTTTCCCTCAGAAGTTTCTGTTCAAGGTATTAGCTTTCCCTACTGCTTATTATTATCCTTTCTAGAGAAGACTGGAATTAGTACCTATATAATCCAAGCGATAAACTGTCAATTTTTGCTATCTGTGGTACTCTTTGGGAATGTAATTACAGGCTAGGCTTCATTTGCTCCATGTGTTGAAAAGAAAGAAACCGTTGGGGTCTGGTTTGCTTATTTTATTCTCAGTGTGGTTGTAACATTTGTGTGAGCAATACTGAACTGCTATTTCTTATGCTTCTACCACATATACAAGATACTTTTGAAGCATATCCAGAAGATTGTGTGAAGAATTCTGAAAGCATATTTGTAAATTAATGTTTCAGAGTAAAAGTCAACTTTTTCTCTTTCACTATTTGTGTTTCAAAACTGCTTCCTTTTTTGCATATCAAAAGTAACTTAAATCTTAGCAATCTTTCAGTAGGATTAATTTGTTTAATGGGTTCGATGAATGATTGTGTCAGGTAGAATATAAGCGATATTTGTCTAGAAGGCAGGTGATGATCATCATAGGATCACAGATTGGGAGGGACATTGGGAAACCTGTAGTCCAACCTGTTGCTCAAAGCAGAACTAGCTATGCTGTCGGATAAGATTACTCAGTTGGCTTAAATACCTTCATGAAAACAACTTGGATAGGCTTAAATATTTTTTTTTTTAACCTTTTTAGAAATGTTGGGTTTACTGCAAAAGGAGCAGTATTCAACAAGATTTCATGGGCATCTGTGACCTAACTTGAAAACTTTTTAATGAGCATTTATTCAGTTCTTGGTATGGAGAGAGTCAAGTGCTGTTTTGGGAATGAAGTGTATATTTTGGTAATTAATTCCTGATGTATGGGAAAGAATTTAACACTTAATATTGGCAGAGTTTTGACATCCAAAAGAAAAGAATTGCTTTGAAGTGGCCGGTGTGGAAGCAGAGTCTGTTAGAGAGGGTATATATAATGCTGGTAATAATTCTGGTGACAAACTTGATGTCATGTGTACATCATTAAATTAGAAAAAAACATTGCAAAATTGAAATCTAGTCTGTTGAAAGCTTGAAAAGAATTTCAGAGTCATTCTGGCTCTAAAGCATCCTACAAAGTTTTTTGTTCCTGAAATATTTTTGTCCTCCTGTGTGTGAAAAATTCCCTGCCTCAGATCACAGATGTTAGCACCTGGCTAACAGTGGACTGAAGCACTCCTGCCACATATGAGTTAAAGAAAGCAGGGAGCAATTCAAACTGTTAACTATCCAGGGGTGCTGGACACAGCATCCCTAGGCAGTTAATGGAGAGAAGTGAGAGATGTTCACTGAAATTGAGTTCACTGAAATTAAGTTTGTTACCTATAATAGATGATGTGAACACAGTTACAATTTTTTTTTCTTTCTTTCTTTTTTTTTTTCCCAGTGCAAGCCACTGTCCAGCAACCCTGGTAGTAGGAATCTTAAATTGCTATTGTGCTCTTGAAGTCAGCCCTCAACAACATGATGGCAGAATTACAAGTGAGTTTCTGTGCCAGATGGGATTTAACTGAACATATAATTGAAACAGTGAGAACACCTGGATACACAATGCTGTCAACTATAAAAAGGCATACTTCTAATAGTTACTGGTATAAACAGACCAAACAACATTTATAGGCAGCATGATGAGTGTTGAGGAGAGTTTTGTTCCTTTAAAGCCTGTATAAATTCCAATTGTGGCTGTAGATTAATGCTTTCTCTGGAAAGATGATTTAGTGGGTTCTTGGCATAGCTTTTGGTTCTCCATTTACTCAAACACCACCCAGTCACCATGACATAGCTTTCATTTTCTCTTGTGATTTGAAGAAGTTATGCATAATCCACCTCTTATTAATAATCCAGTCCTTTGAGGTACCAAATACTCTCATTTCCCATTCATTTCATATGTTATGGGGCCCTAAAAGTTGATGTAAAGGAAATACGTTTTGGAACACCTATGTAGGTATTATGCTCTTTTTTTAAAATAGATAAATTGGGCCCATAAGGCTTATTGTGATTAAAAGCTTCACCGCTTATGGTGAAAGTCTAGAGCTACCCATATTGCTGTTATTAGCATATTAATGCTCTTATCTGCCAGAGTTGGACATAATCATGAAATATGCCATCATTCCAGGATGAAGTTGGGAGCTGCCTGGGGTCCCATAACATTATGAGAATGAAGTAGCAATACTATTGTCATGGTTGAAGAAGCACATTCATTACCAGCCCCTCTTTTTTGAAACTAGTAATTTTACAGGAAAAAAAAGCTTACATGTTAGGTAAAATTTCTGAGACTTATTTTAATGTCAGAGGTGACTTTTTTTCCCAGTACAGTGACTTTAATATCTTTACTTGTTGTCATTTTTTGGGTAGCAAGAAAAACTGTTTTAACTTTAATTATTCCAGATTCTTTGCATGCACATGGAAAACAAATAGCTTCTTAATAGTCAATTTGTTAGGGATTTAATCTACATGTAAAAAAGCAACTCTGGAAAACTTTGAGATTTATGCCATATTTTAATTGTGTGGCCAGTTTTTCTGTGGAGCTTTTTAGGATCCACTTTCTTTTTATTTGCTCCTTATTTGTGCGGTTTTGACTACTGCTGCACAAGGGCCTCTGGCTGGGATCGTCTACAGGGCTTTGCAGGGAGGCAGAAGCTGAAATGGTCTTTCTTTGTCTGTGAATATGTGCAACATAGCTAAGAATATCCTTAATGGAGTATTTCTATGGACCTAGAGAAAGGCAAAATAGGACAAGCATCCTTCCACACACCTTTATTTTCCAGAAACCACTAGGTGGGTTTACATTCTGCCCATAGTAGTGCAATATTCAGGCCTTATAAGGAGATCTAAACTCCACTAATGTGTATAAAAAGTTAGATGAAAAAATCTGCATCAACTAAACTAAACTAAACTGTTACTTAAACTGCATGTTTCTTTGAATTTCTTATGGTTAGAATAAAACCTTTTACTGTGCATATTTTTGTTGTCACCAAAGGCTTATAATGCCATGACAGAGGTTATTTTTGCAGGACATGTAGCCTGTGTGAAACATCAATAGAAATCTTAGAAGAGGGTCTGATCATACAAGGTTTCCAGCTCAGTTTGCAGACTAGCAGATAAAACTGGCTATAAAACAGATAGGCATCCAACTTTTGAATCCTTACCTAAGGTGAACCTTTTAAGGTTCTGTCCTTACCACTTTTCTAAGGGATACAGATGGTATCAATTCCACCAGTTCCCAGTCCCAGATCAATCAATGTCGAGCCTGGATTTATTTTCAACAGTTTGTGGAGGATCCCTTGATAGCACGCATCCTGTTCATTATTTTTGACCCACATTATTGAGATCGAATCTATATGTTTATTAATTCCACAAAAATCTGCCTGAAATCTAAGGTGAGTAATTTATGAGCTCTGGCTATATTATGGGAACCTTTCTGTAAGAAAATATAGTATTCTAAAAAAAAAATTGCTCACCTATCTTCATAATCATAAATTATTTCATACCTAATTACAAACAGACAGTCTGAATAATTGTCTTCATTGAGAGCTGTTTGACACAGAGAATATACTGCCTTATTTTATAAACTTTATAATGTGCAGTCCATAAATATGTCACAGCTAAGGAATACTGCATCTTTAAGTATATTAAATGCAGTCTTGTGTAACCAAACATAATAGGATTTTTAAATGAATTATAACTGACGTACTTAAACAGCTTTTTAAACTTTCTACATGTGTAAAGCTTCTTTAAACTGACCAATTCAAATTAAATATCTGAAAAGAAACTTTTTGTATTTGGCAGTATTGAAACAAATTAGTGTGATTCCTGTTTCACATACATTTAAAAGCAATGAAACAGTTTCAGGGAAAATGTTTTTAATTAGTTCCTTTAAAAAGCACCTGTTAATGGGTTTTAGAGCAATCCCAAAGTCAAAGAAATGTGAGAAATGAGAATGCATATGCTTTGTTTCAGTGAAGGTCATGCTGACATCTTTATAGCTGCTTAAGGTCTGAACCTGATATACATTGTACTAACTTGCAGTAGGCTTCATTTTTAACAATCATTCTCTTCTTTTATATTGAAAATAATCTAATTTAAAACTTCATCTTGAGTTGATATGCATTCGTTAATAATGCCTTTTTTTGAGGGGATGGAATTTCATATAAAAGATATGGGTGACATAAGCCATGTAGGAAACTTCAAAGATACTAATCTAAACAGCAGGAGAACTGTGGAGGGGGTAAGGGGATAGAAAAGGAGGTAATAAAAGACAGAAATGTTAAAGTAACTGAAAAAAAAAAGTACCCTGTACTCCTAGTACTAACAACTCAGGCTAAATGATGTATTCAAATATATTCTGCTTTAAGTACTCAACGATGATTTCATCTCTAGTCTGTTTTTTAGGAAGACAACTGGCCTTCATCCAAGTTGCATTGTTTCAGTAGTTAATTATGGCTCATTTCCAATCTAAATTTGCCAAACTTCAGTGTCCGTCCCCTCCCAGTTATAAAACAGCAGTTCTGGTAACAGAGTCCCTGTTCTGTTGTTTCATATGCATGCAAAACACCGTGAAAAAACTTTCACAACTGGCATTAGATTTTCTTTCTGCTCTTGAATCACACCTGCAGAGATGTATGCATGGCAAATTTCAGTTTTATAAAAAATTTATTTGTGAATTTCAGTTACATTTGATTAATAGTTGGGAGGAAAAAAAAAAGGAAATTCCTGAAAACATTGAAACATTTAATCTTCACATACTTGAAAGGATATTTTGCTTTGGAAATGCATGCTTATTTTCTTCCGACATTTTTCTACCACAAAATTCCTTAACTTTTCATTTTGAAGTTGAAAAAAATTTTCATTTAAAAATGTGGTAAGATCAAAAAAGAAGGTGAAATAAAAGTATCAAGTGAAACAACTCTTTGGTTTGAGTTAAATAGATATGACATAGAATAATGTTTTCTGTAGTTGTTTTTGTTTTTTTCAGCATTGTTGAAAAACTTTAAATTATGTTTCAATTGACTTGCCAGAAAATGCTGGAGAGGTTATTCTGAAAGAAAGAAAAATCAAAATCAAACCCCGTTAATCACTGTACACAGTGTCTACAGTGTCTATGCTGTAACTCTCTTTCTCCTTTTTGTTTTATTGCATGAAAATTTAGGCCTCCATCCATGAAATATCTTAAACATATACGGGGCTTTGTGAGATATTTACTTTAAGAAAGTGCTGAAGTCTAGTGTGTTGTGACCTTAGTGTGCAACCAGAATTGTAATACTTATTATAAAGACTTTCAGAAGGGGAGAAGTAAATTAGATTAGTAAACCCAATTGTATGTTAAGAGTCCAGTCGATTTTGTCAGGTATGTTGAGCACCTGGTAGCTTCTGGGAAGTCAGAGCTATGTTTGTAAAAACACTGTCAGTAGCTAAAGCTGAGGCAGCCTTGTTTAAAAACCAAACCAATACAAAATAAACCTCCTACCTTAGGTTTTCCTCTGTGCTTTTGCAACACAGCTTACTACACATCAGGCATTGAAAGAAAGATTAATTTTATAATTAAATACAGTAAATAACACATTGAAGGAACTTGGCATATATGCACCTTCCTTCCTAAGCCCTGCAATTCTGCTGTTGTAAGAAGCGTTAATGGATTATGGCAAAACAGGTGTGCTGGTTGGTTTCTTTAACCAATGTGTTTCTGTTTTTCCACCAAAAAAACTAAACCCAGAGAGAGAACATTTAGTCTGCTTGCATCTCACTTTTTAACCTGTGAGATTTCTGGGTTAGGTACATGGAAAATGAGAAGGTCTGGTGGTGGACACACAGCTGGACTGGGCTGCTATGACAAAAGACAGTTGTGATTCTGAATTCTTTATGCCTGGATGAAGCTTGAAAGAAAATGGTGCTGGCTAATGTCTGGTGCCAGATGGCTTTCTGCCTGTTTCAAGTAAGAGCTCTGATGCTAGACCACACATTAAAATGATACTCCTGGTTATGTTCAGTTTTGGGTTCACATGGCAGTGTTCTTTAATGCATGTCCATCACTACATTTTTCTTTATTTCCATGAAAGCTTGTTTCTCTTTAGTTACAAAAGGGTCACGTCCAGTAAGGCGTTACAGCGTTCAAATTCCATTGCTGCCACGGGGTCTTTTAAATTACTTCTCATTTCATAACTTTTTGAATCACGTATCTGCAAAAAAGTCCCTTTTAAAATGTTTGAACTAGAAAGATCAGAGATACAGCCTGATCCTTCACAACATGAATTAAACAGTGTGATTCATCAGCTCCACTGAATTCAATTGACTTTGGTGGTGGTCTACCTGGAAGTGATTAGCAAATTGGTTATGGTAACTGGAGGTAAAGAGGCAAACACTCAACTTTCATTGTGCCTCCAAAGGGCTGTGGAATACAGCCAGGCAGTTGCCCGAGTAGTTTACCTGTCTGCCTGCCTCCTTTGAGGTACTAAGTCATAACAGCAAAGAGAATTAGAAATACATTCTTTCCAGATTATGTTCAGAATTTCCCTTTGTCCTGCTTTTATTGGCATAAAAGACATAATATCCATAAACACCACATTCTACCAAATACTAATTCTCTCATAAGGCCACTATGTATCTCATATGTCTGTACTGAAAGAGAAGATTCAGAGCAGTAGCCATCTTGCCCTGATCTTTCTTATGTCAGCATTCAGGTGACATTGGAGATGTCAAGGCAAGATAAACCATATGTTACAGGCCATAGTAGAAGCAAATTAAACATGTGCTCAGGATAATGTTTGTCAAGGAAGAGAGTTCCAGAAGTGTTCTGACTTCACAAAAATTCTATTTTAGCATTGAATATACTATACTCTCAGACATAATACAGGTACTCTCCTGTTAACATTAAATATCAATGGCATTTTTCTCCTACAAATCTGGTGCCTAATTTTATAGTATCACATATTTTTCCAGGCTAGAATGTCAGGCCTATTTAAGTAAGTGGATGCTTCCAAATGAAACTAGAGTTTGTGGGGGTGTTTTCCAAACTCTTGTGATGATAACCAGGTTCATGTCCACCTCTGTAAACAACAGTGAACTCCATTTCCATGTTTGACACTGCTTTGGGCTCATAAATATGTTGACTGATCTAAGATCAATTGGTGTAGAAATTCAACAAATGAAAGCTGAAGCTGTAAAGCAAGGTTCAGGAAAAACTGAGGTGGCTAAATAAAGTAAGTGGTAATGGGGATCTCTTCTTAGATGTCTCTTTTTTTGAATTCTGTTTGCATTGGTACACAGAATTGCATGCGGCCGATAAGCTCCATCTTTTAAAACAGAGGGACCCAGTTCTCCTGTAGCCCCTTAAGAGCTTGACATATGAAGTGAGCTCAGCACACACTAACAAGGAGGAAATTTCTAGAAACAAAAGTAGAATAGTTTAGGGTGTGACAAATGCAGGGTCAAAACTCTCCTTAGCAGGCAGTGAATTAAAATCTACCACCTGTGACAATACTGCAGTTACCAAACTAGGCTGAGAAAAAAAATGGGAAAGCACTATCCATTCTCCAGAAAGTGTTTCACTCTGTGACAAGGGGCTCAGGCAAAGGATTATCACTGGAGCAGAGAAAACACAAAAACCTGTGCACTGAGACTTGCTCATTCACTGGAAGAGGTTCAGATGAGTTCCTCCCAGAACTGCTTATGCATTTTAGCGAATGCAGAATATTCATATACACCAGTTCTATAAAAGATGTGGTAATTGAGATGTGAGCCATTTTAACATCTTCCACTTATGACTTTTGGGGCTTTTTGGGCTGCTGGCCCAAGGTGCCTTACTGTCCCTATAGGTGCTACAGATAGGCCCAATCACCTACAAAACTCTCTTTGTAGTGGTTACGGAAGGTACCTATGATCTTTACTGATTCTTGCTCCATGTGATACACCCATGTATTTTTGGAGATGTAGGTCTTGGAATCTAAATGAGTGCAAGTATCTTGTGTCTGTATGGGCAGAGCTTTTGACAATTATTATATGGAAAAAGAAAAAGAGAATATTAGAGAAGTGTTGCCTGTTGTAAAAGCCTTTGGTCAGGGTTCTCAGAACTTGCCTTTATTTTGATTGTTTTGAAGCCTCAGCTGGGAATACAAGAGAGGAATATGCTTGCTGTTTTTAAGCTGCATCCCAAATAGATCTGAAGACAAGAGTAGAAAGCTGGTGGATGTAGGTAAGCAATGTTTATTAGGAAGCTAAAATTAACTTTAATTATTCATAAATGGGTCTGTAAATTAACATTGCTATATACTATACCTTCTCATACATGCCTTGTGATCTCAGGCAGCAATTTAAGCCATTGTGGGCTTAACAGAAGAGAGAATCAAAAAGTATTGATTGATTTCTCCTTGTATGCCTAGAGAGAAACGTCCTTGCTTGTTCATACTGTTTTTTGAATATAAGGTACCACTGTTTGTAATGCACTGGAAATAAAATTAAAACCTGTTAGGTGGTACAATTATTCGGTACAAGACTGTACCAATTTGTGCCAATTGCTTCGTACAAAACTGTAGCATACTATTATATTTCTCTACATGGCAGGGGGGTTAGAACTAGATGATCTTTAAGGTCTCTTCCAACCCAACCCATTCTATGATTCTATGATATGATTCAATAAACAGGAAAAAATATACTTTTTAATGTATTAGCTGTTCTGGAAGTGACACATACTTTAGAAACAGTATGCATTTGTTTTAATGAATAGTAATGTGTATCCAGGTAAAAGTTGCCTCCAAAGTAACTGCATATCCTGCAAAGGATCCTGCATAGTTTTTTACTGTTCCAAAAAGGAAAACAGAAGAAGAACAGTTTGTGCTGAAGGACATCCAGGTGGAGTGAACCTTTTGCAAAGACACGGATTTCAGCAACATCCATTTAGAATTTACCTCATAGTCTCTGGGATTTTTCAGGTGTTTACAGCTGGAAATAAATCTACTGGAAGGAAGCTGGGCTTACATATATCTAGGCAAAACAGACCTCCTAAATTGCTAAATTTTCCAAAGTCATCTATGCATGATGTATCTGCTATGGAAGTGAAAGTGACAGTGACTTCTTAATGGTTGATTTAAATGGAATTAATTTTACAATGGCATTCATGCCGGAGGTGCAGTGAGAGGGAGAAGCAGGAGCAAAGAGTGTAACGGATGTTGGAAATTCGGCTAAGTGACTGTATGGCTAAAGGAGTTGTAGGCTACCGATTACTTCTTTGCTTTGAAAATCTTATGGCCACTATTAAGATACAAAAGTGCTTCTTTTAATTTAGGAGAATAGGAGCTGTGGAAACAGAACTACTCCATGAATCATAAATATAATTAAAGTGTTTTGTAACCTATTTGAATCCCTAAATATGGGAAGTCTTTTCAGACTGCCTTTGTTGGTTTTGTATGATCATTTAAAAACATGCCATGCTGAGACCCAAATAACTCAGTAAGGGAAATTTGATGAGACGAAGTGCTTGCCAACCCTTCAATAAGTGTAGTTAGTGACTAATAGTTTTGATTAAAGCTGATTTACTTTCTTTGGGCTGAAGCAAAAATGCCTTTAAGAGGCTTGATTAGAAGCATTTGGGTTTCATCTCTAGGGGAAACTACAGTTGAAGATTAAAAAAACTAAGGGGTACATCGGGTTTGTGTCTTGTTGTGGAATAAGCAAAACCAAATGTGTAAAACGGAAGGGCTATGTAAAAGTTAAGCACTGCAGCACCTAACTTTTGAGCATTTGGCTCCCTAAGAAGCAAGAATGCCAAGTTACACTTTTCTGAAGTGCTCAGTGTCACTATAAACAGGACTTAAATTAAGCAGTGGAAAGCACATAGATTCTGTCCAGCTGGGAAACAATGAAGACAGGGAGTCTTGTCTAAAATTCTCTGCTTCTCTGGACTACAGAGGCATCATTTCCAGCTGCCAAAGAATCCACCAGCACCAAATCCTTCCTTGAAACTAAGTGGATACAATTGTTTTTGACAGACTTGTTTTTTAAATTCCAGCTGTAAGGATTGAGCTCATCTTCTAGATCCTGCCCTAATACCTATGCTAGTGAAAAGCAGGAGACTTGCATGTAAGGTCTTTGCTAACTTACAGGTTTAAATTGATACTTCTCACCTCTGAATTCCTTCTGTGGGCTCTGGGACTCAAAAGTTAAGGGCAGTGTTGAATTGGTAGTGTTGAAATAATCTAATTACTTCAGTTCTGAGTCCAAACTCCATACTGTAAGGGTCTTCTCATGAAGACCATCACACCATCTTTCTTTTAAAGTGAATGCTGTTGCAGCTGCCCAACACCCTTACTGATCAATAGTCAGCTGCTCTATGCACTGTCTCATGATGTTTTGCTTCTGTGTCAAACATAAATCTCAAATGATGTATTAACCAAGGAGAGATGTTCCCTGTCACAGTTCTGCTAGCCTTTCATTACTTTTCTAGACACAGGTGATACTTTTATTTCTTTGGTTTCCTGGAAATTGTTATGTTATGTTACGTTATGTTATGTATCAGCAATACATAAAAGACATCTCCAAGTCCAGTATTGTAACTGATAACTCATTTTGTTACTATCAATTTGCTTGGACTCCGGATCCCACTGTTCACAGCACACCTTTTTGAAGTGTATTTCTAGTTGTGCAGAATTATGTTGGTATTTGTGCCTTCTGGGAAAATGCCGCGGTGTTCGGATGGGGTACTCTGAAGAGCTGCCACAGACAGCAGCATCAGCAGACGATGCTGCGGTGCCCATCTGCAAGAGAGGTTAGGAAAAGGCTGGCTGGTTCAGACTCACAGGCTGGTAAAGGAAGGATTTCCAAAGTTGTTCTGTGCCCTGTATGAGGAATAAGTATGACATTACAGGCTGGGTCCAAGAAGGAACAAGAACATAGTTTGTATTTCTAAACCAAAGGAAAATGTTATACTGGAAATCCCTTAGGTAGCTCTCACTGAGCTATTAGTCTACATAGTGTAAATTAGTGTGTAGCTGTGTTATTTCTGGAAAGGCACTGTGCTAAAACCTCCACTTGTTAATAGGGCTAATAACGTCAGGAGCAGTGCAGTAGTAATGTGTGTTTCCAGTTCCAGAGATAGCTTGGTCAGCAGCTGGAAAGGAGTAAGGCCAGGAATGGTAACCACAGGGCAAGCAGTTTGGGAAACGTTGGTCTAGGCATTTGCTTACAGAGAAAAGCCCAATAGAAATAGGCTTCCACACTATGAAAAATGTTAAAGCGATTGCACTGAAGGAAGACCACATACTAGCTTGGATTTGACTGCTGTGGTTCATTCATAATCAAATAACAGCTGAGCAGTGAATGGGCACAAATCATTCTTAGAATGTACCGTATCATTCTGCAGCAAATTACCAGGTATGTGTTAGATGGTATTTAACCTATGTAAATGTGCAAGTTCACATCTTTCATATGAAAAGCTCTTCTTTTTTTTCCCCTCTCTGTATCTTCTAGGTAACAAATAGCTTGGATTTAGTCCTTCAGATAAAAGTCAGATACTTTTAATTTAATCCTATCAGTTGAGTCCTCTGTTTGTACTACTGTGGAAGGCAAAGAGATGAGATGGACTTCCAAGGTCTTGTTTAATCTAGCTCCCTAATAAATCAGTGCTAAAATCTAATGTGTATGGATATTAGGGGAGTTCTCATTTCTTTCTGATACATATCAGAATCGGAATATGTATCAGAATGTCTTCATTGTTCTGACATTTTAAAACAAAACCAAGAAAAGCTTGAAGAAATGAAACTGTTCAGCAAACAAAAGAGTGACCAAAATGGTTGAAAAAAGGAAATGCTTTTGGTAGAACTGTGTTAGAAAAATATTTCAAACTCAACCACCCGAGCATCCTACAGAACAATGGAGAAAAGAGAAAAGGAAAATAAATCAGGAAAATAGAAACTTCAGGTTTTAACTAATAGAAACATCTAGGGTTTAATTCTGTGCCTGTTGAAACCGTCAATTATGCTGTTATTGCACAGGTAAGGGCTGTAGGGTTTTTGCCATGACTGACTAGGGTGCAGTAATTAGGTGTGTTGTTAGTGTCACACTGCCAGTAATCGACTGCTCACTACCATATGAGCAAGGCCTTTATAACAACAAATTCAATAATTAACCGGTATGGAAAATGTCCTTATGGGAGCCAGCACACAGATTTCTGCTTTCTCTCTCAGTGCATAGCACAAAGTTTCTTTTAAATATACAGTAACACAAAGTAATGAAAGGAATATTGCTGCCTCATGTCATGTAGCTTTGGGAAACATAGCATGTTCTGTGAACAGGGAAAATGCAGTTCAGGGTCTGACTGATTGGGAAAAGTCACAGTGCATACTTTGAACAGAAAGCAAGGGCTGGTCTATTAAGATCACATTAAATGGCTCACAAACTTCCCATTTTCACAAAAATTGACAAAGCTTGCCTGTTGATTTATTATTCATCTACAGAATGATGCTTCTTCAAGATGATCATAAATACAATTTCTCTGCACCAATCAGCCTCTCTGGGTTCCTGATGAAGTGATAAGCACAATAGAATTCAGGAGGATTAAGGGATGAGGTGGAAAATGAAAGCTGAGCTGTGTTTCTGCGTGTTGCCTTGCGTGAAGCAGCCACAGAGAGATAAGAGCCAAGCAGTACAAAAATATCTGCATAAACCCCCTTGTAATGGAAGCTTGGGACTCCATCAAAACTCTCTTTCAGGGTGAATGATTCAGATTCTCAGTTACGTAGATTTGGGAGGTTAATCCTTTCTTAAAGAATTCTTCCACTTATATTCATTTAGAGAGTATGATCACTATATATTGAAAAAGACACTAAAATCCTCTTCAGATTAGGCTATTTATTTACTGCTATCTCTGGAATTCTTAGGACCATTACTTTTATACGTATTAACTCCCTGGTGCTAATGTAGCTCTTGACTGAAAAATTCTAATAAGTGTGTAGGAAGATGATTTAGCTGGGATGGAGAACAGACCTGGGGATCAGGACCATTTGCTTCTCTGTTCAGCTCCCTGTGTACTTACAGTGTGATTTTGTCACGTTAGCTATACGCACCTCTGTTTATCCATGTGTAAAATGGGCATAATATATTTCAGGGGTTTGGTGAGACTAACTTATGCTGAACACTCTTTTCAGATGAAGTGCTGTCAAAATAACTGTAACCAGTTTTATCAAGCAGCTTTCATTGGCAGTGATCTGGTTGCTTGGTTTCATAACTGTCCCTAGATGAGCTTTGAAGCACTGTTGGGCTGAGGCTCTGTTGTATTGTCATTACTGCTTTATAGTATGGTTTGCAAAGTCTGGAAAATGTCTGCAACTGATAATCTGCACAATTATCTTGTGTGTTTGTGGAAAGGTTTTTGATTTAAGTACTACATCCAGATTATATTATTTTTTCCATCAGTGTCAAAACTGCAGGATGAAAAGTTTTAAAGCATTGATCTTTTTTTAAGTTTACCAAGCCTCTGACAAAATCCCAGCAAATCTTCCCTTTTCTAACTCCAGTGATGCCTATCATATTTAATTTCAAGATACTGTAGTTACTTTGTAGCCTGAATTAAGGGTGCATTTCAGCCTTAGCAAGTAAATGTTAAAATCTAGAAGGAAGAGCATGGATTGTAGGAGAGAGGTGCCCGGGGAGGCCCTGGGCAGTAAGACTGTTAGATGGGAAGCTTGCAATGTCTTTAGAAAAGGATTCTTCTGTTAAGCAGCCTGGGGAATCTGTCTTGAGTATATCTCCTCCTCAGGTTTCACTGCAATACAACATCCAGTTTACTTTGCAGGTGTTGGTAACAAGGAGACAATAACATGCTGATAGAAAACTGATCTCTTATTACCACTGTCCTGTTCCTCACAGACAGAGAAATCTTCTTGAATAAACCTTCTGTGGGATTTTGAGATATCGTTAGGATCATAACCCGTGAGTGCTTAATCTCTGCTCTCATATCTGAGATCATTGGTGGCTTCTGTTTTGTTGGTAACTGTGTATTAGTGTTTTGTTACCAGTGAGCAGCATAAAAGGATATGAAAATGGAAAGAGGTGTTCCATACTGATATTTTAGTTAGACCTAACTACAGACTGTTGCAAATTACTTCTCAAAATTGTAAATTACTTCTTCACAGAACTCACAACCTCAGCTGATATTCTGGAATCTCTTTTCGGTTGCCTAATAGCCTTTCTAATAAAGCTAATAGCAAAATTTCCATCAGCTTCATTGGTGGAGGGTAAAACTTTGTTTTTATTCACACTGATATTAAAAATCAATAGGAAATTTGCCTGGTGAAATCTTGAAGAAGATCAGGCCTTGACAGTGTTTGAAGCACAGAAGTTTTATTGTATTAATTTCCTGACAAATTGTGGATATCCAGCACTTTTTCAGAAGGTACCCCACACATTGCAGGAGTGCATGTTAAATAATAGAAACCGACAAGGCAATTTTCACTTTTACACAAACACAGTTCCTAAGGGGGGAAACCAAGGTGGCAGCCCTTGACATGCTACTCAGAGAAGGGAACTATTTTTCCCAATGCATAAACTAGCCTTGCAGTTCTGCAAAGAGCAGTCACTTTTCAGGAAAATACCTGACTAACTTTAGTGCATACCATGCTATTCTTTTAGGTCAGTGAAGAGTTTAAGAGATCTTCTAGACATCTTAATAAGACTCAGTTCAATGATGTAAAACATTTGCTGAAAGGTCCATCAATTCCAACACTTCAGTAGAAACAAAACTAGATATAGGCTGAGGACTTTGCCTAAGGAAAGCAACATGTTAAAAACTTAAAAAGGGAGAATAGTTTTACATGGTCATATGAAGTGTTTTATACTGCCATTTTATACTGTCTTATATATGGAATTCTGATGAAGAGTGGGGTACCTGGGGACCATGCTTCAGGCCAAGTTCAGACATAGAAAGCCTCTCTTGCACCCTGGAACTTACTCTTTCATTAGATTCGTATTCATTCCTGACATGTCTGATTAAATATACACCTGTCAGATGTAAAATTATATTAATCTGCTCCTCACACTCTCTACTACTTGCTGAAGATCAGTGCTAAGGCTTTCATATTAAAAAGCTACAGGTGTGATAATAGACAAGTTCCTAAAATTCTTTTCCTGATAAAACATTACTGCTCTTACGCTGGTGCTGTTCAGTAAACAACTGGAGAAAGGACAAAAACTGAGCAATTGTACTTGGGAAGAGAGCTGCCCATGAAGCTGTGTCTTTGTTAAAACACTAGAAGAGTCTGTGGAAAGATTTGAGAACTCCAGTTCAGCCAGGAAAAACATTGTTAGTAGACGTGTCCTTCATGTTTTAAGTGTAGCTCGGCAAAGGCACACTCATTAGTTGGATGATGGTGATGGGGATGATTATTTTTCCCAAAGCCAGATGCTTATTTGATCTTCGTTACAAAGAACCCACTTGTATTTGTTAAACAGAGCTGGCAGGACTCGATCCTCTAAAAGATATGGTGCCAGAGACAGCTCACTATGGGAAAGAAAACGCCAACAGCTTCCAGGAACCTAAAGCCTCCGTTTGATCCAGCCAGATGTCTTTTGGAGGAAAAGGCCCCTTTTATGTATTTTGGAGAGATCTGTGTCCTCTGCCTGCCAGAACATGGAATTGCAAAGCTAATGCTTGATCCATTGTTTTTCAGCTTTTCAGAAATTGAGAAAGCTTTGGTTAGAGTTTGGAAAATACTTTGGTTTTGTTTCTGTTTCATCAAACACAATTTACCCCAGGCATGTGTTAGTGGGTGCAAAATGCTTAATGTGTCAGACTGCAAAAAGATGGTGGGGGAATATTAAGGGTATCCCTTTTCTTAACTAGTAGGAAACTTACTTAAAACTTTATACTTATGTTACTGCAACATTATGAAAGGAGAAACAGTTTCCCCAGGAGATACTAATAACTTCAACGTGGGTAAAAATTTGAAGCTGAATGTTGGCAGTATCCCTTTAAAACAACCAAAACTTTAGTATACGAGGAAAGTTTAAAGCATGAAAATGAAAGCACTGTCAAAACAATCACCATTGGGCAGTATCTGGTTGTTGAGTAATCTGCTTGCTGGCACCAAAACAGGGGAAAGTTTACCAGTCACTTCCACAGGAATGACATTGGCTCCCAGATGTGATCAATGCAGACCATGCTTGTCATTGATCTCCGCAATTTACCTCAGCTGATCTGCTGCTGCATTTTGTGCTTGATTGACATTTTTTCCTGAGACTTAGTTGTGCAGAGTAGATAGCTTTTCTCACAAGACTTAGATTGCAAACAAGATTGTAACCTGCTCTCTTGATTAAATTTTATCACTAGACAGCAACAAATGTCCATAGCTGCTGTTTTGTTTTTTTTTAATTGGCCGTGGAATTTTGAAACTCCTGCCACTTTATTTCATTTGGACATTACCCTTATACATGCACCAAACCCCTTGTATTTTATGGTTAACTGGTGAGTCTAGTGATTCCTGTTTAAAAAGAAATAAGTTTGGGGGACGTGTTGAAGTTTGTGTATTAGCAATGTTTCAAATCTTCCTCTGGATGTCATGTTTACCATTGGGTTGCCTTGCTAAAATGTAAGCATGCTTTTGAAGGAGAAAGCATCTGCAGGGGCAGTGTACATATGTATCTGGATGGATATTTGTCTAATTTTTTTAATTACAGTTTCAGAAGACCTAAGTGCTTTAAGTTTTAGTTACATGTCATTCCAGATATGAATAACCACCTAGAAATACGGTGTAACAAAGCAACTTAAATTAAGAGTGACTGCATTAGGGCCAATGATGATATTCAATAATAAAGATTTCAGTGTCCTATTAATTATCCTCCAAGGTCTCTACAAAATATATAGCTTTTTGCTTTCTTGCAGCATGTCCTACATGTGTATGTATTTAAATGAATCACCCAAGTACTGGATTCTGGGATAATATATGCAAATTATGTCACTTGAATGCATATTGAATGCATTGAGATTGTTTCTCACAATCAGCCCATTGCACTGATTTTTATTGCAATGACTAATAGTTAAGTAATCCTTTTTAATAGGATGCATCACGCTAATGAAACTACTGTGAAGGTGTTTTCCCCGTGTTTATATAGCACCTAGTGTAACTGAGTCTGTTTCCTAGGTGCTATATTCATGCAGTTAATAAATATGTAGCATACAAGTGTTTTGAATTAACTTTATGTAATATAGATATAATTGCCTGTCCTTGCAGCCTTTAGGAGACTTCACTGTAACTGCAGATTTATAAAAATGAGCAATGATGGCTTTTTGAAAATGATGCTAAAGTCTGTGCTATTAAAGCTGTCATGAAAATCCAGAGTGAGTGTCCTGATGTTCTGCACTCTGAAACACACCAGAACTCTTCAATGGTGTCAACCAGCATTTTGATAAAACAAGCCTTTGATTTTAGGAAACCAATCTTAAAAAATGTTGGCCGTTTCAAAGTTAACTCTATTGCTAATCCTGTACTCATATATGTTATATATATATATTTAATGGCAGACTAGAGATAAGATTAAATGAACCACACTGAAAAAAGTCTCTCTGCAATTCTCACTGTATGTGCGGACTGCATATGTATTCCTTGAATTTGACTTAATATCTGAAGAAAAAAAATGCAAGTAAAAGCTGTCAGGTAAAAGCTGTTGCAACTTCCACTGAAGTCAAAGGACCTGTGCAGAAAACAAACCTCTTAGGTGAGTTCTGTGATTTAAAGGAATCAAGGCAGGACAAAAAATGCTACTACTATAGCTGGATCTCTTCCTCAGTTTTATTTAAAAAATGATTTTTTGACTTCATGTGAAAACAAAACACTGAAAGTGACCTCTCAAGAACACTAACAACTACCTAATGTTCATATTATGAGCAAGCTGACAATTATAAACTTCATTGGGTGGCACTGAATATATGATCCATATCACCTCAAATGGCAAAGCTGTACCATCATCTTAATTTATGTGTAGCTTGATAGCATATATAGACCTCTTGTGGTGATCATTCTGTGCACAGCCATATGAAGATTGGTGTCCCACCTCAGGGAGCTTCTCATGAGACACTAGAAAATTGATACCAGAAGCATGTGGAGAGCACAAGGTAAGGTAATAAGTGAAGCACATTAATTAAAATGAGCGGATTCCGCTGATAAAAAGAAGTTTTGTGGGGAAACAAATTTAATTAGACTTCAACAGTCTCAGTATGTTCAGTGAGCACACATAATGCTATAAATAGAGACATACTTACATATGTTCATGTGTACGTGTTTAGCCATTGAGTGCACTTATGTACAAAACCAAGCACAGTTTCTGGTGTTGCTTTAATAATGTTTTCATGTGGGAATAGATATAATCAAACTACCTCTGATATGAGGTAATCAGTGAAATGCATTGTTTGTCATCAGATTCTACAACACAAGCTTTCATATTTTATGAGCTGTACAGCAAATATCTGTACAATATAGACAAAATAAAATGCCACCTGCTGACTGAAGGTTTTACATTTCCATATAGTATTATTGTAAACAAAATACAATTTTAAGTGATGGATATATTCTATACTGATTTATGTTCTGTGTAGCCCTGTTGCAGTTAATATGCCCAATTCATTTCTGGTACAATTCCACTAGAGTCAGAATATTAATGTCAGTATAGCTACACTGTGGATGAACTAAATCCAGTAAGATTATTGAAATAAATACCCACTTGTGCATTATGTAATAATTTTTAAAAATCAAATCAAAACTTGATTCTGCAGTTCTTCTCCTTACATACAGAAGAACAATCAAAGATGTCTAACAGGAGTGCTATTGTGAATAAGGGCAGCAGCTTGGATGCTGATCTTAGGAAAAATAATAGGTTCGTGCTGTGTCCCAGATTCAGCAACTTTATAACAGTGTATACTTGACAGAAAAGTAAAAAAAAATTATATGTTTCCACTGGCTCTAACAAGACTAAGATTTGACTCTAAAGACACTCGTAATTAATAATATTCTTATGGGTGTTGCATACCTATAACTTTGGAATACTTGCCAAAAATAAATGAATTCAAATTGCTATAAGCAATTTAAAGGAGAAAGGATGGCATTCTAGATCTACCTGCCACAGTGTATGGGCTTCGTAGGTTTGTATTTCTAGATTCAAAAAGATAACACTGATTCAAACTAACTTTCAATCTTGCCATTCTGACTTCACTCCTACCTAGCTCTATTATTCATCTCTTCTGTGATTTTGCTTTCCTTCCTTGAAATAGCATCTATGTTGATTTTAAATTTTTCAAGGTGTTTTTGGGACGCCAGCTTTCTTGTCTGAATGATCCCCTCTCTGAAGTGTAAATGCCTTCACACTTGTTTCAGTGTGATACCTTTCTCCTGTGGTGTTGAGTGAATTTCAGTCTTGATGACTTAGGAACAGAAGCATGTCTGCCCTTAGCCTAACTTTGCGGTATATCTTTGGAGGAATTAAAAAACATCTTTCTCAAGCTTTTCTAGACTGATCGGTTCCATGGATCAAATATCTAGCATGTCACAATATTATTTCTTCAAACTTGGTTGTGTTTTGACATTACTCTTCAGATGGCTAGTTGACATATAATTACTGTTTTGAATGGGGATCACTGATTACCTTCAGCCATTTTTCCTGAAGCTGTTGCAGATTGGGCGGGTGAGAATACAGTTGTACCAGAAGTGATCTGTTATGCTCTGATAGAATCAAACCACTTCCAAATGGGAAAACTCTAATATACTGTCTCTAGTTTTCACTGCCCATGAGCCCGTTATCATCAGTGGCATCTGAGGTCTTCTAAAAAGGTGGCTATCAACCCAATAACTGTTTATGTATTTTCTTAAATTCTGAATTTGTATTTCTGTTATGCAGATTCTGCTGCATAACCCTTTCCACTGAGGAGTTTTGTCTCCTTAGTTTCAGAGTCTATTACTAGCTTTACAACCCAGTCTATTCTCTGTGATTGTTTACAGCTGGGTATTAAGTAAACCATTGACACAGTCTACATTCCAGCATGTTAGAGTAATTCCAAAATAGGAAAATCCCTTCTTGTAATGTGACCACTTTCCTCATTTTGGTGTCTGGCTGTAAATGAAATCAACCAGATGGTCCTCACTGATCTGTATTTTGTGTGAGACATCGGAGTGTTTTTATGTCAGGGCACAGATTTGTCTCATTTAACAGTGGCAGAGAAGCAGCTCTTTTGTGTGTTTATTTGATGTTTGTGGTTCAGATGGCTGGCAGCACGCACAGTCCAAGAATGGCAGTCCTCCAGATTTAATATGATGCTGAGGATGACTAGTGGATGGAGTTGAAATGAACTGAGGAAGAAAAATGAAAATTGTGTTGTGGTATTTTGGTAAAATATTATATTCATATGGAGCCTGGCCAGAGTTAGGGAAGAAGACAAATGATCTGTCAACTGTTTTATCAAGATCCCAGGCTAGGGAAGAACTGGTAAGTGGAAAAGGCTGCGTGCCTAGTGACCAAGTGTTTTCCAGCATGCCCATCCTTGGCCACAATAGAGTGGAATTGAAAGACTTTGAAGGGACTGTTGAGCAGCTTTGCTTTGTCAAACAAATTAGGAAGTATGATACCATAATACGAGAGCATGTTGAAAATAAAAAGGAGTAATCTGTAGAAGAAAAGGATTACTGGAGTATAAGAGAAGGGTGAAGTTCAGTTTCAACCATCTTTTTCAGGTGTGATGGTTTGTCATGAAGACAAAAAAAACCACTTCCCCCAAAAGCCTGGAGGCTCAGCGACTGTATTGTAGAAATATTTCTGCATGGTAGACTGTCTTTATTCTCTTTCTTAAGCACTTGCTATTGATATGAACACAGCTAGATATGAGACACTGGAGGAGGTGAATGTTTGGTCCAAACCTGTATGACCTTTTCTGTGTTCTTATGTCTTCAGTTGTCACTTTTCTGCACCTAGAAATATCCAAGTTAAATTTCATTTGGAAGAAACAGGATTCCTTGCTTATTATCTGTTTAATTACAACTGGAAGTGGTTTTTTCTGAATTCCTAAGCAGTGTTATTTTAAAATATAAAAAACATAGGCTATCTCAGTGACTGGGAAGTTATCTGCAGTCTAAAGCACCTGTAAAATCCAGATCTCTAACATTTCTTCTATGTTTTAATGATTTTCTGACCAGCCTGGAAAAACTGAAAAACAGAGGCCAATCACGGGAATCCAGAGGACACCTAAACTGTGATGGTTTCTTGACTCTGGGCTTTATTTTTGAATCTGTATTTGTTGCAAGTACAGATTAAGTAACTCCCAATTTAGACCTGTTCAGCATCCATGTAGTATCTGTAGCTTTTAATTTAGGTACATAATACACATTGTCAACAGAATTAAGCTTATAGTTCAGGAGGAACGGTGCAAAGAAATAATGAATCATTATTTTATATCACTTTTTAACCATAGGTTTTCAGGTTTGTAAAAGAGGTTTGTTATCATTATCCTTATTTTACAAATGAAGAAACTGAGTCATGGGAAAGTGGTGTTCTTCCCAACAGCCTGGAGGCTATTGTGAATAGAATGTAGGTCTTTAACTGACATGGTTTGCTTTAACTATATTGTCTATATTAAGATCAGAAGACAGACTTTTCCTTCTGTAGTCAACCATACACATAAAAAAAAAACAACTATAAATGCCAGTAGTAATGTTTCTTTATATAACTTGAGACACTCTATAACAGCTTCATCCCAAACTCAACAAATTCTAGCAATGTCAGCTACTGGTCACAACATCAAGTCACAACTGTAACTGTTTACATTATTCATCTGCCATTATTATAGATTCTGTCAGTAAAAATTACATGCTCTTTACTGAATCATACAAACTTCCTGTGGAAGGGGAGAGCTCTTCGCTGTGAGAAGAATCAGCTTATCTTAGTAGACAAGAGGAAAAAAGAAAAATTTGGTTTTAAAACCAATTTTTTAAAACCAATAGGTGTTTGCCCCACTACCCATTTCCTACTTGGAGTGTGACTAACTGATTGCTAATAACATTTGGGAAAGCGTGTTAATGAAATTTGTACTCATGTTCTCTCAGCAAGAATAACAGAGAGCAGAAAGGCTTTGTGTGGGCCAGGCTGGGATGATGCATGTGAGAGATGAGCCTGAGCAGAACAGAAAACTCCTGAGAGCACTGATGTCATGAACTTTCTTCCCCACTCTTGTTTTAGATTAATGAAAACAAATATGTCTTCCTTAAGAGTTCAGCCGGTATCTTTTTCTTGCCAAGAGCATGCTCTCCCTAGTGATTCCTTACCAGCTTTGTCGTATAATTGTGCCTAGATTTCTGCCTTTCATATTCAAAATAGACTATTGTCCTACTGGCCAGCTGTTACTTTGATAAGCAAATGCTCTAGAACGAAGTGATAAGATACAACTTCTGATTATGTTTTCCACATTTTCTTACACAACCTGAGCCTCTGCTATTCTGCTGCACTCTTCACCAATATAAATTAATGTCTGCAAAATTAATCACTTAAAAGCCCGTATAAATGACACAGTTATATATATGCAAGTGGAATCCCCTGTTTATTGCAGAGATATTTGGGAAGATTCAAGGCAAATGGGATAATTCAAGTTCAGCAGAGAGTCCTTCTCCTGATCAGGATCCTCATGAAGAAGAGAAGAAGGTTGCTTTTTCTCTTTCTTAGTAGTCTATCAAAATTACACATTTTTCATGTTTTTACTGGCATACAAAATTCACAGTTAAGTTCCAGTCAGCAAATTATCAAACCTGACTGGGAAGGCATAAAATGGGGAAGGGATGCCTTTTTTTAACAGTGTACATTCTCCTTGGGTTGGCCTTGAGTCACCTTCAGCCATCAAGCCAGTATGTCTCTGACACATAGACTGAGGCTTTGCTTCATGCTGTACTACATCTATTGGAGATCCATATAGTAAGTGCATGGTTTTACTTCAATGCATCAGCAAGAGAAAAAACCCCGCCAGCATTCTGTTATAAATCTCTCCAACTAATAAGGGAGTTACATTCAGGAAATTAGCTCTTTTAGTGCATGGAACCTTTAGGAGCGTTAATGTGTTTTAAGGTTAATACCAATATTAGAAATAAGCCCCACAGTCCACAGAGGAAAAGCAGCTCCTGAACTATGACTGTATTCATGACCACAGTCCTTGCAAGGATGTGTTCTGAAGAATGGTACTTTTTTATACATTCCATAATGGGAAGGTGAGCAAAATATCAATGATTTTAATTGCTAGGGAAAGTATTATAAATGTTACATAAAAGTTTAGATCCTCTAATAAAGGGTAAAATGAAGTTATAAGACTGACTGGCAGGAGAGTAGAAGGCATTTGTACAGGAAGGACACTGAGAGATTTTCATCTAATAAAAGAAATCCCTTTTTAGTTTTCACACTTTCTGAGTGTTCTCCAGATTTGCATTGGTATTTCTTTCCCAGGCACTAATGTGCCAATTGAGAGAATATTCTTAGTAATGAATGACATTGAACTGATGACAAAGCAGAAAGTGAGTACAGTAAGGGAAGAAAATAAAAAGGCTAGCACAATTGTTAAGAAGAAACACCTGCTGTGAGTGCCATGAAAGGCTGCTGGGGAGCAGGCAGCTCCTGAACAAATCATTTTCTCATGAAAGGTAAAAAATCCCTGCCTGCCCACAAGGCCTTCTTTCCTCCCTCTCCTCAGCCTCTTTCCTATGGATTACTGTTTTCATGTGTACATTTTCTTCGGCACATTGTTAACAACTTGTAATGCAGAGGTTGCACATAAACAGTTTTTGTTTCAGATTGATAACTAACCACGATTTCTTATTCTTGTGTCCCATTGGTTTTCAAACCAACATATTCTTTCTGAGCACATCATATAAAATTCCAGCAAGCTCTTTTGTAAATCTCTAAGATGTGTTAATAGCGGTTTAAAATTGTCTGACCGCACTGTTTAAAGTGATAGCTCCAAAGGCCTTTGCTACACTGGCTCACCAGTATCACAAAAAGTCTTCTCCTAGGAAGCCAAAAATGGCATTTCTAAAGCTTGTCTTTAGCAATCCATTGTGTCTCAGCTTAGAATTCCTCCCTTTTTAAAAGTAATGGGATTCTTTCCTTTGCAAATGCAAAGAAATTTTGACAAAAGATGGCACTGATATCCTCTGCAGCCTGCCCCCATAAAACATATCCTTGGCTGACACTTAAACTCAGATGCAATTGGCATGGCATTTCCTAAGTGAGCGTGATACCAATCTAATAGATGGACCTATGAGGCAACAAACATGTACTTCCATCTTGAGCGTTTCAGGCTCTGAGTTCCATTAAGGAACAGTCTGCTCAGAGAAACATTAGCAAAGATCAAGGAGACTTGCGACCTCTGGTACTCCAGTCATCAGCAGAATAAACCTTGGCTTCTGATATAATGTAAAGCATGTTTTGGCACTCGTCAGTCACAGCTAGTATTTTGCTCACAAAGGAAACAGTGAGAAGAAGCATTTTGACTGCTCTGTTGCTGATTTGAAGATCATGCCCATGGAACTTGGCCTAAGTGCCAGTGGAGGTTTACTAGAATGACTTTACATTGGACTGTGCTGTTTTTTTTCCAAATGACTTGAAGTCTTTATTAGGATTTCAGAACATTTAGTGCACATAATCTTCATGTTAACTTGGGCTGCTGCTCTCCATTCAGTAAGTTCACCAGCTAGACTGAATTGCTTTTTAGTCATAAACAGGAATACAGTGGGTATCACCTATGCAGAATATTTGGTAACTTTTTAAATTGAGTTATTTTCCCCCGTATATTTAGGTAAAACAGTGCGCTGAGCACAAAGATGCTCTAATACCATGGGAAGTATTTTATTAATAACAATGAAATGCAGAATTATATTTTCAAATGAACTGGAAGAAAATCATTCCCAGACCATTGTGACTGCTCCAAGGAGCTGACAATAAGAAATGTTTATATGCCTTTAAAACACAGGCTGCTTTAATGTGGTAGCAAAAGGTTTTATACTTGTGCGAGTGTGTTTTCTGAGTTTTCCAGGTGGCCTCAGCTAGAGCCATCTGAGAGAGGCACTATAGCATGTGTTCATTCTCTTGAGACCAGGTCATCCATAAAAATTACTAGTGACTACATCAGTGAACAAGGGAAGAGCTATGGATGTCATCTATCTGGACTTCTGTAAGGCCTTTGACACAGTCCCCCACAACATCTTTCTCTCTAAACTGGAGAGAGATGGATTTGATAGGTGGACTATTTGGTGGATAAGGAATTGGCTGGATGGTCTCATCCAGAGGGTAGTGGTCAATGGCTCAATGTCTGGATGGAGATCAGTGACGAGTGATGTCCCTCAGGGGTCTGTATTGAGGTATTGAGACTAGTACTGTTTAATAAGTTCATCAGTGACATAGACAGTGGGATCAAGTGCACCCTCAGCAAATTTGCTGATGACATCAAGCTGAGTGGTATGGTTGACATGCTTGAGAGACGGATGCCATTCAGAGGGACCTGGACAAGCTCGAGAAGTGGGCCCATGTGAACCTCATGAGGTTCAACAAGGTCAAGTGCGAGGTCCTGCATCTAGGTTGGGGCAACCCCCAGTATTAATACAGGCTGAGGGATGGTGGACTGAGAGCAGCCTTGTGGAGAAGGTTGCTGGTAGATGAAAAACTGGACAATGTGCGCTCACAGCCCAGAAAGCCAACCGTATCCTGGGCTGCATCAAAAGAAGCGTGGCCAGCAGGTCAAGGGAGATGATTCTGCCCCTCTACTCTGCTCTGGTGAGACGCCACCGGGAGTACTGCATCCATTTCTGCAGTCCTCAGTACAAGAAAGACACGGACCTGTTGGAGCGGGTCCAGAGTAGGGCACAAAAGTGATCAGAGGGATGGAGCATTTCTCCTATGAGGAAAGGCTGACAGAGCCGGAGTTGTTTAGCCCAGAGAAGAGAAAGCTCTGGGGAGACCTTCTTGCAGCCTTTCAGTACTTAAAGGGGGCTTATAAGAAAGATGGGGACAGACTTTTCAGTAGGGCCTGTAGTGATAAGACAAGGGGTGATGGTTTTGAACTAAAAGAGGGTAGATTCAGACTATGTATAGGGAAGAAATTTTTTACAACAAGGGTGATGAAACACTGGAACAGGTTGCCCAGAGACGTGGTAGATGCCCCCCATCCCTGGCAACATCCAAGGTCAGGTTGGACTGGGCTCTGAGCAGCCTGATCGAATTGAAGATGTCCCTGTCCACAGCAGGGGGGTTAGACTAGATGACCTTTAAAGGTCCCTTCCAACCCAAACCATTCCATGACTCTATGATTCAATGAAATACCTCTCACATACATAAGTAGATCTGTTCATTTAAAAGATATGCATTAGTGGCATAAGTAATGGTTTACAGTGCTGTTCCATTGTAAATTTTTCAGAGAAGAGAATGTGTATTTTGTTTTAAGAATACTTATTAGCAGTCATATATATACAACATTCTTCATAGTATTTTGTAAAGAAGTGGGGTCAGATTCATCACTGGTGTAATTCTAGCAGTTACACCATAGATTAATTTATTCTGAAATTATTTTCAGAATATTCAGAATTGACCTATTTTGACCAGAAAATTTCAGAATTATCATTATTTTGTTCCTCTTATTCTTAGCTCCTGAGTAGGAAAGAATTAGTATCATTATATCTTGCTTATTTGCAATAGATGAGTAAGAAGGTTTATCTGTGCTTTCTTGTGCACTAGAATTTACTGAATATTTCATTTTATGAAAAGTTTTGGTTTTCACTTGTATCAGCTGTGCTATTTTAACCTGCCACCTGAGGTAATTTCAATTATATCTGACAAATGAGTTATGGTAACCAAATGAATTGCATTTCCTTTTCATAAGTAATTACAATGTAAATTTTAAGTGCCCAGTTTTCTGGAAATGAATTGGGCAGAGCTCTCTCTTTTCTTTAAATACTCCTTGCAGGAAAGATACAAATGATTATATAGAAACTAAAAGTCAATCAATAACAGAAAATTACATTTGAAAAGCAACTTTATTCCTTGCAGCACTGAATATTAGTAGTGACTATGTGTGTTTCCAGCAGGCCAAAAAGACAAAACAAAACAAATCTTCCAAAGAACACTTTATAACCTAACAAAAGGAGAAGTCTTGGTTTGGATCAGATATCGCACTTACAAGCTCCTACTTGTATCCAAACATACTAAAACTATTCCTATATCCTGGGTCTGAAAAATTTTTATTTTAACATTATCATTTTCATTGCGCATTCTGGTTTAATCAAAATAAAGAAAAGAAAGGAAGGGGGAAAGATGTTGTTGTGTGTGTTTGGAAAGTTTAAAAAAAAAAAACCTTCCTAAAATGCAGCATTTAAAAAAAAAAGTAATTTCCCTAAACATTGTCAGAGAATATTAGCTTAGTAGAACCTCCGGCAAAAGAGCATCGCGTAATAAACCAAAGTGTTTCCTGCAGCACCCAGGGTTTTCTTTGAAATGTGTCTCGCTGAAAATCAGATCATGCTCTACTGTCCAAAAATCATAGCTTCTGGTACTTTCGCTGTGATAACAATGACACTGGTGTGTATTAAATTGGTTACCATCAATGTGATATCTAAGATGCGGGCAGTTAATATGAAATGTTTGGGTATTGCTGGCAGAGCTCATATTTGTTGCCAAAGAGTAGGTAGTTTATGAATGTTTTCATGAATGTCCTGTTTCCATTTAACAATTGTGTACTGTTGTGAAGTAGAGGAAGGACTAATAGAGGCCAGACTGACTCCTTCGTTCAAGCTAATTATCTTTTTCACAGAAGTTGGTGTAAAGGAGAGAACTAAACCCAGAAGTACAAAAAAAAGTTGTTTTAAAGAACTGGGATACAGCCCTTAAGAAACGCAGTTATGCTTCTTTTCTCAGAAGTGATATTCAGAGATACGTATTTTTAGGGCTTGGGTTAAGGACACTGATGAGAGGAGTGTAACTCCTGACTGTCTTGGAACCTTGAGCAATAGCCTGGCAGGAAGGCTGGGTGAAGTGAGAGCAAGCTAGGGGCATGGCAGAATGATGCCAGTAAAAGCGAGCCTGTGCTGATATCAAAACTGCACCTTAATTTGGGGCAGAATATTCTTCCTTTATCTACCTTCCATGGAGATAGAAGTGTTCTTCATGTTGACTTTCAAGTTGCAGAAACCCTGCCTAATGGCTTGCATTATGATTTGAATTAATTATGCCCTGATACATCTTGAGGAATCTTGATAATAAAAAGAAGCCCTTCTACTCATCTTTAAAACCATCCATCAATTTGCTTGTCCAGAAATTATTCTAGATGTTTCATCATCACTGTGTGAATTTGAGACCCATTTTAGTTAGGAGCTTAATGAAGTGATTAAATCCCAAAGATACTAGGAACCATGGCAGAAATTTTCTTTTTCAGTTCCAACAGACTTAATTTTTTGTCAGTCATTTTGCAAGATTCCTGGACTATGTGGATTTAAACAATGCATTTGCTGGTCTGAACGAAAGCTATGGCTAAAATAAAGTGTGCAGAAGAAGTTCGGTTGTAATATAGCAGTGATCATGTTGTATTATATGTAGTATGATGACAAAAGTGTAGGATCTTTAGCAAGACTCTTGAATCCTGCTATTTGCCTGAAATCTGCCTGGATGTACCATTTTGTTTCTGGGGGCAGGAGATGCAAAGCTAGAAGAGAGTACAGTTCTGTACCTTGTGTCTTCACGAAAAAATAACTGGGACTCAATTACTACAAGGAAAATGTTGTGGTAATGTGTATCCTTTGACATATTTCAACCAGGTTTCCTAATAGGAAGGATGATCAGTACCGTTGATGTTAAGTGTACCCCTAATATCAGAAGAAAATTAAGTAAAGTGCAAGGTTTGACTTTTAAATTAACTATATTTGCCATAGTTTAAAAGTGATTCAGTGCCTAAAAAAATTCAATGCCTTTGATAGGACCTAGGTGTATGAGACATCTGCACAGACTACTATGTCCGTATGCAGGGGGATAGCCTGCATATTTAAACTCTTATTAGATGCCCATATTTGAAAAGGGAAAATTAAAACTAAGCAGAGGAGAGACTTTCACAGTACCTATGGACTACTTAAGAACCACGTGTGAAGCAAATTGGAGCTTTTCATTTTTGGGGGGATAATTACTGCAGTAAAAGACAGAAAGGTCCCTAACAAGCTTCATTGGAAAGAACACTGCTTCACACTAACAATAACTTGATTTGGTTACCTGAATCTATTAGCAGTATAAGGAAAAAAATTGAGTCTGGTATGCAGTGTCAAACTCCATTTGAATCAGTCAGTGAGGAAGCAAGGAGTGTGATGGAAGAGAGAGATGAGGGTGAAGAGTATCCGTCTTTCTAGCCTCAAGAGAAAACCAGTGGCATCAAAAAGCTTCCTGTTCAATTTCTGGGATTATCATTAGTTTTTTTTGGCATTGGGAATTAGTTGCTAAGGCCATTCTGCAAGGCCAAGAGGCCTTGAAGGACTGAAGTATTGGTTACCTTTATCACAGGCAAGAATTTGCCTCACTCTACATTGTTTTAAACTCAACTAGTTTTCTGCCTTTTGCAGGGGAAAAAACCTAACTTTCTCTGATATTGGAGGAGGTTTCTATTTAACTTTTTCACCTGTTTTCATCAATTCTAGTGACAGTTTTCAAAAGACAAAAGCATAGTCTCATTGATAGGGTCCACAGTGCGTGCACATAGTGTGAGTCACTACCATTCTCTGTACAGTCAATAGATTTCTAAGTCCTTTCTTTAAAAAACAAAAATATTTAGGTAAATGTAAATGTATTGGGGAAATTTTGGGTAAACACCAATCCCTACAAGCTGGGTGGTTCTTATTTTGAAGAACAGGTATCACCTTTTAACTCTGAAGTTATCTACCTCCCTTGCAAATTGTCAGTACTTGTGATTGACTGACTGACTTTTCTTGTAAGAAATCATGAGGCTGAGATTACAGGAAGAGTTTATTTATCCTCAATAAAATCCTCTTGTATTCTTTTCAGTTGCCAGGTAGAGTAATTGTTTGTCCCTCTATTTGGATCTGTGCCAAAAATCTTTGTCAACCCACGTTTAGGCCTTGGCAAGTTGGCAATATGGCTGTGGTACTTGAGTTTGTTATTTAATGCTTGTACTGTTCTTAGTTACACTGATGAAGACAAACAAAACTAATCTCATTTCTCAGAGAAAAATAAATCTCACACACTCCAAAATAATTCCACCAGCCAATACCTTCCTCAGTCTCCAAAGTCACAGATGTTGTTTTCTCTGAGTTGTCAGTTTTATCCAATTTGGTAGGAAGATTGGAGCAGGAAGCTATCTGTGGAATTGTATAATTTTCTATATGTCATGATGACCATCCAGAGAATTAACCTTCACCCAGTGCAATATTTAGAAACATAACATTTTAAAAACTTATCTTTTGCAATACATTTCTTATTAAAAAGTATTGTAGCTAATACCTTACTAATTGCAACTAAAGAAGATAAGGGCAAAAAGTTCATCAGGTGAGCAGGAACTAGACCTTAGGGTTTTTCAGTCCCAGGAGATGATCTAATCACTGAATCATTATTTTTAACACTGTTAGTGTGTTCACGTAAGTGTATGGTTCAGCAACAGCCTCTGGCATATTGGTACTTAAAACATTTATTATGATCCTAAATAGTAAAAAGCTTCCTAAAATGAATCTGCAAACAAGTAGGATTGTACAATCAAACTGATATTAAGTACTGTAAGGCAAAATTTTGAGAGAAAATAATCTCTTCTTTTTATGTAAGCAAGATAACAGCTCTTCTCTAGCCCCGGGTAGGCTTCTAAAAATCAGATGATTCATTTAGTTGAAAGGACACCCTGACTTTTTTTTTTCCTTCTTCATTTTCTCTGGGATCTTGGCATAAGTGGTTACTTCATCAGCATAGTGCATGACTTTTCAACAAGACCACTGTAAGCTTGTTTAAAGCAAACTTGAAAGGTTGATATAACATGAGGTTTTATCATGCCATAAACGATCTATGACAACAGGAAAATTATCCTTAATATCAGGATGACTCAGAGAGCCTAAATCAAACTTATTCTCTGAGTTACTCTCTAAATAAACCTGTCTCACTTAATTGACTACAGAAGAAGAAGCAACCTTCTAACATGGGTGTTTGCATGTGAATAGTCTCCCTAAGTGTCCAAGGTACTTTTGCAACACAGAACTGAAAACGTAAACACTCCCACATTGTTAGTGTTGATAAATGACTTGCAATATTTACTTTGAGGAGCTTCAGACTTTTAATGTTAATAGATAGAAAATCAAAGATGCCACCTTTTAATAATTAAATTCATCATTCAAAACCATGAAGTTCATTGATGTATATTGCCACAGCTCCAGTGAAAGCTGATTTTGAATTCTTGACTGAGATCTGTATTTTCCCTTCCCAGGTCTGTTCTCTACCTATAAAGTAACAAGTAACTAAAAAAATTGAGTAGTATATGTCTCTATAATTTCACTGCTACCTTTTCAGATATTGGAAGGATAAAAATTTGATATATACATGTATGACTTAATTTCAACAGAAAACATAAGAGAAAGTTTGTGAAGTGATTTGTAAGTGCTTTTGTTAAAACTAAACTTCCAAAGAATATCTTGGTTTTCCTTTATCACCTTCATTCTTGGTGATGGATAACATTGCTGAAAGAATTAATTTTCCTAATATATACTTGTTCATCCCAGGTAATTGCTAAAATATTGGTTTTGCATTTTGTGTTTCCTAGCAGGATGGAAACTGTAAAACATTTTCCTTAGTACCAACTATTACAAGTTAAATTTAGAAATAAAGGAAATACTCAGTTCAAGAAATTAAATTTTAAAGCTTATGCTTATTTTTTAGTAACACACAATAATCTTCTTAAAAATACTGAAGAAAAACTTACTATTTTAATTAGAGTAGCATATGAACTTCTAATTGCCAGTTGAACAACTCTGCCTTTCACACTTTGGGTTGTATCAATTGATCACAATTTGCTTTTGCCATTGTTGGAGCCTGTCTTGCCACGACCTGTGACAACATTTTACTCTTCAGCGCTTTTAACGTTCAGCTTTCAGTTCCTGGATGACATCCAAAACCACAAAGTGACAGTTGTTTTCCAAGTTATAAACACAGTTTTGAATCCATTAAAGACTATTCTGCTGTTTCTTCTGGGACTTCAGCTGTTGTGTCACAGAAAGAACCAGGAAAAGTTCCTTTGCTCCTCAAGAATGTAATATGTCACGGCTCATTTGAAATAACATCTCCACAAAGCAAACCTTTATAGCAGAAGCTAAGTGTAGCATTCTTGAGTGGCATCTGGCAGTTTGTGATATAGAGCAAATAAGGTTGGGGATTGTTATTCCCCAGAGCATTCTATGCAAAGGAGCTTAGACTAAGCAAGAATGACTTAAAATGCCACGGAGAAGGCTGGCTTTAAATTCCGTAAATCTGCAGCCAAGTTCCTAAAATGCATAACAATCTTTTAATCTCTTCCTTTTATCAAAGTTCATGATAAAAAAAGGAGAAGAAATCAGCAATGAAAATAGGTTTTATGTGTAGTGAAATAGTATATAGTACTGCTGGAAACCCCGTAAAAGTGGAAGGAGACTTGGTCTCTGGAAAGCAGTAATACTGCATTTCTGTAAGCCTCTTAATCAGCTCTCTGAATTGGTGAAAAGACAGTCCATCTTCTATTTTATTTAAGTAGAACAAAGAGAATTAGGTAGAATAACCGTCAGTGACATGTGGAACTGGATGACTATAAGTAATTGGAGAAAAGAACTTTAGGACTATAAAATTAGTCAAAGAATTGTAGAATTACCTTTCAACCTTAAATTAACCCTAATAAAATTTTTTGGTGACCCAAGTATCTCTAAAACATTTCCTTTTCTAAAATAAATTGATGGAAGCTCCATGGTGAAGCCGCTTAAAAACAGGGAAAATAAGGCAGGCAAAAATCCATTGTAGAGAATAATTCTGTTTTGAGAAAGGAAATTCAAAAAATGCAATTCTTTTCTGCTGTGTTGAGTGAAATAAAATGACAAGTATTACATGGTGCAAATATATTTGTTATTGTCCAAGATTCAGATGAATAGTTGTGGTTCTCAAACTGAGAGTTGGAAACAAGCTTTTCCTTCCTTTGCATTGGCAAGTGTAAGTAATAACAATCCCAGGTTCACAGCTTTACACTGATAGCCCCCATAAGTAAAAATAACCCAGACAGAATTTGTGTTTGTTCTTAACTTTGTGCCATTAATAATTCTAAGTTCTAAAAGAGAGTTAACATGGGACTGTCTTTTTCTGCCCTGCTACAAAGGGGCACTGGGTCCCGCTGGGACAGAGTTAATTTTCTTCATAGGAGACCATATGGTGCTGTGTTTTAGATTTATGTCTAAAACAGTGTTGATAACAAAACAGTGTTTTAGCTATTGCTGAAAAGTGCTTACGCAGCATCAAGGCCTTCTCTGTTTCTCACTCTGCCCTCCACAGCAAGCAGGCTGGGGGTGGGCAAAAGGTTGTGAGGGGACACAGCTGGGACAGCTGACCCCAACTGACCAAAGGGATATTCCATACTGCGTAATGTCATGTTCAGCGATAAAAACTGAGCGTGTAGTTTTAGCAGAGTAGTCATTGCTCAGAGACTGGCTGGGTATCAGTCTGTTTGTTGGAGGTGCTGAGTGATTGCCTTTGCATCACTTGTGGGTTTTTTTCTCTTTCCTTATTAAACCCTCTTTAACTGGACCCACAAGTTTTTCTCACTTTTGCTCTTCCTATTCTCTCCCCTGTCCCACTGTAGTGGGGGAGTAAGCGAGTGGCTGGGTGGGTGCTTAGTTGCTGGCTGGGGTCAACCCACCACAAAAGGAGTGAACTTAACAATAAACAGTTTGGAATAACAATATGGGTCTTTCAGCGATGTAATAAACTCAACAAGATATGGAAAAATGAATAATTATGAACTCTGAAGGAGAAGAACAAGTAACTTATTTTTGTGATAGAGCAACCACTAGGCTGAAAGTCTAAAATAAGAAATCTAGTTGTACCTTTACTTCCAGATGAAGTACAATAATCTTGCTGAATTATAGTATTTGTTCTCTTTCAGTTCAAAAATTGCCTGAAAAATACTGAAAAAAACTGTTAGAATCATTGTAAAGTATGCATCTGATCATTAATTGTTTGTCACCTGTGTGGAAATTTTATTACATTCACCTACAGTGTGGTGTCTGACACAGGTAATGGTACAGTATATTAATAGCTCAGAGAAACAATCATATTATTTGCAGCACCTATCTGAGTAGACTATGCCTGCCACTCAAGGGTAAGAGCAAGTCTTAGAGGACTACATGTATGAAGCCTGATTTGATTTTCAAGCATCTCACAGTCTGGAGATGCTGAGATGTCTTCTTATAGAAATACAGGACTGAAAGAAGTTTTACAGGTCAGTGTCACATTAGGCTGCGTGAAAAAAAGCAAAGACCCCCACCAGCTCTTGCATGCTTTCATAGCCGATATCTTTGAATTGCTGTTATTACTAAAAGTCCAGTATTTTCTATCACATAGTGATAGATAGAAACTGTCTCCCTCATTAGGCCTGTTGCAAAGAAAAGGGTCAAAATGTGTTTGATATTGAACAAGTCTGCAGTTTGCTACCTTGCACTATAGAGTTTTTGAATTTAGCATATCTCATCTGGAGTCATGGTAAGAAACAAAAGAATGATTCATACAGTGTATGTATCACCTTTGTGTATTTGAAAGGAAAAAGAAGCATGAATTATTAATACAGCTGTCAGATACTTTGACAATACTTTATCTCTTGTAACTCTTAAATAAAACAGCCAGTCATTTGCTTGCATTGAATAATTTCTCTACTTTGTACCAGTAAACAAACAACATTTTTGTGAGATATAAGAATTTTTAAAAGATTGGAGTTTACTTACTGCAAGGATATTAAGCTGTGACAGAAACAGTCTTTGCTTTTCCTGAACATAGACAAAATAAAAAAATATGATCTTCCATGGAAACTAAACTGTTAGACAAATTTTCTTCTGTCCACTAGTCAGTAACTAGCTAAGCTTTGCATCTTAAAAAAATAAAATCTTTGGAGAAATAAATCCCAGGCAACATTACTATGGAGAAGGTCCCAATACGCTATTTGGCTTTAGCCAGGCAAAAACCTATAAAATATTTCTTTTTTTTTGTCCCAAACAACAGAATTACAAAAGTATTTGGGTGCCACGAGATGCACCCAGGAAGAAAATCCATGGGATTTTTCCGAAACTGATAAAGTTGTTTGTTGCCTAACTCAGTGAAATTAGTTCTGGCTTCAGAACTGCCTTCATTAAATATGATGGAGAAAGTACACTGATGGCACTTTCTTTTGCCATCAGTGATCTCTCTGTCACTGTCAGAACTAGATGTTATGCATACTCATGGCAACAGTGATTTTATATCTTGGTCTGTGGTTTGCATTCTTCTTTAAGAATGACAAGCAGCAGTAGCTACTAAAGCCTACGCAAGGTCTCGGAACTGTTTAGAAAGCATGGGCGAAACAAATTGACAAAGGAGAAAAAGGTCAGTCTAGACTGCTTAAACAGGTACTGTAATTCTGCATAGGCTGGGTGAATAGCTGTAGCCAGAACAAATGAACAAGTTGTAAAAGCATTAGTCATTACTGAAGACAATAAGAAACTCCTGAATCAGCAACATGGGTATTGCACAAAGACCCCTTGTGTAATTTTTATAAATGTGGCACTAGTATAAAATAATATATTTTGTTCACATCTCCAACATGACTATTTCTTCCTTAGTTTATGTATTCAATTAAACCCAAACATCTCTACTTAAATATAAATGCAGCAAGTGCAGAGTTTTCACTCTGCTGTACTCTTATACCTAAGAAGAGAGGAAATCTTTTTGTGAAATTTAAGTTTAACTTCATGGGAAAAATACACAACCTTAAATATAATATACTTGCTTCAGAGATTCCTTTTGGCCAGTTGATGATAGAGAAAAATTGACAAGTACACTGAACAACTAATTACTCTTCATGCTTTATATAACCAGCTCATTGCACATGTGTTTAATTATGAGAAATTTTTGTTTGCTGGCACTTTAGTTAAGAACAGCGAAGGGAAAGTTAACAGTTTTCTTTATTGATGAATTTAGAAGACACAAAAAGTATTACTTTGTGTTGAACAAAGTATTATCTTCATCCCCCAGTGAAAACTGTCATTTGGATTTCAGCACTTTTTTTCTGGTATAGATTTCCTTGTGGGTTTGTTTTTTTTTTATATTAATGAATTGAAAGAAATGTTAAAAGTATAGTTCAAACTGAAACATGGAAAATACTTAACATCATAGGAAAATGTTTTGTTGCCTTAACTTTTGTTCTCTCCATTTGAGCTATTTGACAAAATTCAGAAAAATGAGCAAAACATGTTGATGGTTCCGATTTTTTTGCTAAAATAACCTCTTTAAACCAGAAACTTTCACTCACAGTCTTTGTTGGTTCTGTAGATTAGTCAAGAGACTGTGCCTTTGAATAGTGGTTTACCGTTACTTTCCCTTTGTCAGATGTGCTATTTCACAAAAAGGTTATTTGCGGGTCATAATGGTTTTTGTTTGACACTGCTTTCAGGCCAAGAAATGGACCCTTGGGCAGCGGAGTTTGTACAGTATGTGTGGGAGGAAGACAGAGATAAAGATGCTCTTTAGGAAATCAGAAATTATATTAAATTGCTTCTTGCTTCACCTGAGTTATTCTCCTTCCTTGCTCTTTGCTTTGGTTGCCAAGCCTGGAGGAGAAGGGAAGAGGGGGAGGAAAAGTCAAGTATTTATGAATATTATTACCTATTAATAGTTCAGTTTAAATAATGTACAGCAATGGCTGCCAAACTGAGAAACATAGAGGCTTAAGGCAAGAAAAAACCAACAACGCAGCATCAGTGGCAGCAGCTCATGGCAAACTTGAAATGCCTAATAAGTAGCTGTCAAAGCAGAAAGTCAAAGCAACCAAGTGCTTGTGCATAATAATGGACTAATCTGCATAAGAGAAGAGGGTTAGTGTGGGTGTTTGGGAGGAAAAAAAAAGAAAAAAAAAGACAAGAAAATGCTCCCTTTGAAAAAGAGAAAGATTAGCCACTATGAAAGAGGCAGATTTATGAGAAACACCCTTTGCCTTCACCTCTCACCTGTCCTTATACCCCTACCATAACCAAACTGGTGTATGTTGGCAATACACATATACTATATGTAGGTGACTAGGTTTTTTCAAAATCCAGTTGAGTTGCCTAACTCATTTTCATGTTTGCAGGAATTTCAAAGCAATGTCTAATTCATGCCCAAATTTTCTGAAGGCTCTGTGGCTGAGTTGATCAGAAAGCTGCTTCAAAGCTTCCTGAAGTCAAATGGAGTTTTTCTGTTGGCTTTAGATTAACTATCTAGATAGGCTCCTGGAGAGTTAAATCCAATACAGGCTTTAAGAGGCTTGGCTATAGAATAAATATGTCCAGTAATTTGCATAAACATCTTTGTGGTTCAATTCAGTGCCCTTGCTTCAGCCACAGAAAAGATTTGGCTAATCTGGGAAGTTCTCCTTGAGCTACACTCATATGCACCATTTCCTGACTGCTGTGCAGTCCACATGAAGGTGAACAGTACTTTCATCTGATGAAAACAATTTAGAAAGAATGGAAAAGATTGCTAATCACAGAATCATACAGAATCACAGAATGGTTGAGGTTGGAAGGGACCTCCAGAAGTCACCAGGTCCAATCCCCTGCTCAAGTGGGGCCACCTAGAGTCTGTTGCCAAGGTCCATGTCCAGATGGCTTTTAAATATCCCCAAGGAGGTCACATGCACAGTAAAAAAAGTGTTTCCTGATGTTCAGGTGGAAAATGCATCTGTGCATATTAGAGGTGGTTTGGCAGCCATGAGACATGGAAAATAACACCTTTCTGTCTTAGGTTTAGCTGTCCATCTTTTAGGAGTATAAGGAGACTTTCTGTCTTAGGTTTAGCTGTCCATCTTTTAGGAGTATAAGGAGACTTCATTAATGTCGTTTATCCTGGGGACTGCTGCCTGCGATGCAGCAAATCACATCTCCTTTCCTATGGAGAAGTACTGCTGCAAGTGGTAGTGTGTGACATTGCAATAGGAAGAGGGATCCACGATAAAATACTAGCTGTTTACTGACGAAGAGCCTTAGGTATCAGTATTGCTGAAAAAGGGCATTTGTTTTTGGAAGAGTGAATACCAAAAAGCCCAGTTTGATTCTCATCAGTGTCAGTAACCGAACAGGAGCTGCAGCTGCTGACATGCCTGTGTTTTTAGCATGTTGCAGGTAAGCTGCTGCATTGACTGACTGACCAGTGAGCGTCCTCACATTTGAAACCATTGTTAAGAGTGAGAAAATGAATAAACTATCTGCTCTAACTGGAAGTTAGCATCTGTGTAAAAGCAAAGACATAAACCAAAATACTTATTTGTCAGCAAAATTACTTCCTGTTAAAATTGGCAAATTGCTAACAACAAAGGCAAATCACTAACAAATAATTATATGTTTCCTTAGAAAGCTAAGGATTTAATGAGAGAAAGCAAAAAGCACTCATGCTTATCCTAGGAAAAGGGTTAATGCTGCCATTTCTGGTAGGATTAGAATAGATACTGCAAAATCTACAAATTTTCTTTGACGTAGTGTGATGCAACTATCTAAATGGTGCAAGATTCTCAGGCTTATGCAGACCCCTGTCTCCCTGCTTCTTGGGCTATTTGGAGCTAAATGCTAGCTCATTCCTTTTTTTTTTTTTTTTGTATTATCAGAATATAACAGAATCAAGAATTGCAAGACCAAGAATGAGAAACATTTTGATGGAGTCAATCCCATGTGTTAAACTGAAATGCCATCACAAGGAAATAAAAAAATTCCCATATTGTTGAATATCAATTACTTGTTTATAAAATCATTAACAAAAGGTTAACTTTATACCTGAAAGATGTAAGTTCCAATAAATAGCTCACAGTAGTAGGAGATAGCTCCCTCTTTTATTTTTTTTAGATATTTTATAAAGGCTTTATAAAGACTTTCAACTACTTACAGCTTTCAGCAAGAGACTGTTTTGAATCAAGGAAACTATAATTACAAAAGAAGCCACCGAACCATCTTCATACAAAAGAAGACTCTGGAAGGTATTGTGGTCATGTTTTATGACCCTAATCTTTCAATCACATCTGCATGGATTGGTGTCTAGGCCTCCTATTTTGAATATTTAATGTGTGCAGTTTTCTCTGCAGAGTCATTTTTATCTACCAAAATGCTGGTTTCCATTTAAAGAAAGGATAATTGACAGCTTGATATATGTGAAGAAAAGCTTTGTTCACAGGGAAATACAATTCATGGTTCACCTCACAGGTTAGAAGAGATATTGAATAAAATTCTCAGTACATATAAAATCAAGAGCCATGTAGAGCCACATCAGTGTGTAGAATTTGCATAGCCTGTGGTGGTTTGGTTGTTAAATACTCATTTTTGGGACAGGCAAGCAGCAGATACTGAGATACATGCACCAAAAGCCAACACCCTACTGTAGCTTATTGATATGCTTAAGTCCTGGAAGAAATCCCTTATGAAAAATTTCCTTCGCACACTTTCTATCTTTATTATCTTTAGAACACCCAAGAGAGGGCTTCCACACTGAATTCTCCCTTTGAAAAAGACTGTCCCTGACTCAAGCCAACAGCTGCCTTACTCCCTGCACTGAAAATTTGATCACTTCTATTCTTGGGTCTGCACCTCGAATACTGTGTTCAGTTTTGGGCCCCTCACTACAAGAAGGACATTGAGGTGCTGGAGCGTGTCCAGATGTCCTGGTTCCAGCTGGGACAGGGTTAAGTTTCTTCCCAGTAGCTTGGGGGGTGTGCTGTGTTTTGGGTTCGGTGTGAAAGGAACGTTGATGGCCCATTGATGCTTTGGCTGTTGCTGGGTGATGCTTGCACCGGGAGGGGGAGCACAGCCGGGGTGGTGGACCGAGCTGGCCAATGGGGTATTCTATACCATGTGACATCATGCTCAGCATAAAAACCAGGTGTGTGGGGGGGCTCGGCCCCCGTTCGTGACACGCGGTCGGCGGTCGGTGAGCGGTTGTGTTGTGCATTGCCTGCTTTGTGTATTCTGTTATTGTTGTTGTTCTCGTTGTTATTATTACTGTTCTACTTAGTTTTATTTCAATTATTAAACTATTTTTATCTCAACCCAGGAGCTTTCCTACTTGTGCCCTCCCGATTCTCTCCCCCATCCCACCGGGGGGGGTGATCGAGCGGCTGCGTGGCGTTTATTTTTGCTGGCTGGGGTTAAACCATGACAGTCCTTTTTGGCGCCCAACGTGGGGCACGAAGGGTTGAGATAACGACAGATTATTTAGAGCATATTAAGGAATTTATATCTGGTAACATATTAATTTGTTCTGCACCATGCTCTTGTTTTTACTGTACCTGTTAAAAATTGGAGTTGGGTTTTGTAGTCTGTTGTGCTCTGCTGTGATTAATGATGTTTTGCCTGGGAGATTTGTTACTAAAACGCTGGCATTGGGGGTTATTTGGTATTTGGGATTCGTAATGAAGCCGTTTCTGCATTTCGGGTACCACCTCATGGAGACCATTAGCAATAATACCATTTCCTCTGAGAGATTTTTTATGGAGGAAATAGAGAATGGCACCCTCGCTACCTTCCTCTATGATGTCATCTCCTTTGTTAAAATAACTTGCCAGTACCTTGAACATCCCTGGGTAGTTAAGATACATCTATTGGTACTCCTTGGGAATATTGTTGTGGTTTTATCCAAGGTTAGTAAGCAATTTAAGAATGTCATCCAGAGATCTGCCCCAAGGCTGGATAGTTATGAGTGGCAGGGTGAGTGGGATAGCATGGGCAAATGCCTAGGGTGATGGGCACCCCCAGTGTTCTGGAACTTTACCCCTGAACAAGTGCAGAACCCTGAAAAATTAGAATATTTGGAAGAAGTATGCTGTCACCCTGGCCATTCCAGGGAGACGCAAATTACTACAATGTGCTGGGGCCTGGCCCACGCCTACCGAGCCCTGTTTAACACCACTCAGAACCCCCAAGGGGAAGGAAACGTCTCTGCAGCTGATGACAAAGCAACAGGCCCTGTGGCTACTCCACCCCCCACGGCAAGCACAGCAGCTCCCTCACCCCCCAGGGCAGGCACGGCAGCTACTCCACCCCCTGCGACAGGGAACCAACCCATGCCGGTATCAGTCGCCCCTATACAAAAAAGAAAATGCACAAGAAAATCAGCTCGTCTAGTAAGGGATGAAGATGAACCAGGGCCATCACGAGAACAGGAGGAGGAGGAGGCAGAACCCGTAAATGAGATGGTGACGACCCGATCCCTATCTCTGGGTGAGCTGCGAGATATGCGAAAAGACTTCAGCCGTCATCCAGGTGAGCACATTGTCACCTGGCTGCTCCGATGCTGGGATAACGGGGCCAGTAGCCTGGAATTAGAGGGTAGGGAAGCCAAGCAGCTGGGATCCCTTTCTAGGGAAGGGGGCATTGACAAAGCAATTGGACAAGGGGCACAAGTCCTCAGCCTCTGGAGGCGACTCCTGTCAGGTGTGAAGGAAAGGTATCCCTTCAAGGAAGATGTTATATGCCACCCAGGCAAGTGGACCACCATGGAGAGAGGTATCCAGTACCAGAGAGAATTAGCTGTGCTGGAAGTGATTTATGATGACCTGAACAACGAGCAGTTATCTAAAGACCCAGATGAAGTCAAATGCACCCGACCCATGTGGCGGAAGTTTGTACGGAGCGCACCAGCGTCACATGCAAACTCATTGGCAGTAATGACTTGGAGAGATGGAGAGGAACAAACAGTGGATGAACTGGCTGGCCAACTCCGGCAATATGAAGAAAGTCTCTGCTCCTCCCTACGGGCCTGTGTCTCTGCTGTGGAGAAACTGTCTCAGGAGGTCCAGCAACTCAAAGAGGATATCTCCTGCTCCCCCCCTGCACGGGCCAGTGTCTCAGCCATTAGGAGCAAGCGTCCCTCTGCTCGAGAGGAGACATCGTGGGTACACACCCCGGGGCACCCTGTGGTTTTACCTGCGTGACCATGGAGAGGACATGGGATGGAAAGTGGGAAGTGGGATGGAAAACCTACCTCAGTCCTACAGGCACGGGTACACGAGTTGCAAGGGAAAACAACCACAAAAGGGGGTTCTTCCAGGAAAACTGCTGCTCCAGTCTCCAATGAGTTCCCCAGACAGAGTAGAAGGGCTGATTCCACTTCCGACCTTAATAAAGGGGCTTCTGACTCATACTTACAAGAAGTAGATAGCGAATATGATGACCAGGAATAGAGGGGCCCTGCCTCCAGCCAGGTGGAGGAAAGGGACAACCAGGTTTACTGGACTGTGTGGATTCGATGGCCTGGCACATCAGACCCACAAGAATATAAGGCTCTCGTAGACACTGGTGCGCAGTGTACCCTGATGCCATCAGGCTATAAAGGGGCAGAACCCATCTGTATTTCTGGAGTGACAGGGGGATCCCAAGAGTTAACTGTGTTGGAGGCCGAAGTGAGCCTAACCGGGAACGAGTGGCAGAAGCACCCCATTGTGACTGGCCCAGAGGCTCCGTGCATCCTTGGCATAGACTACCTCAGGATAGGGTATTTCAAGGACCCAAAAGGGTACCAGTGGGCTTTTGGTATAGCTGCCCTGGAGACAGAGGAAATTAAACAGCTGTCCACCTTGCCTGGTCTCTCAGAGGATCCTTCTGTTGTGGGGTTGTCGAAGGTCCAAGAACAACAGGTACCAATTGCTACCACAACAGTGCACCGGCGGCAATACCGCACCAACCGAGACTCCCTGATCCCCATCCATGAGCTGATTCGTCGACTGGAGAGCCAAGGAGTGATCAGTAAGAATTGCTCACCCTTCAACAGTCCCATGTGGCCAGTGCGAAAGTCCAATGGAGAGTGGAGGCTAACAGTAGACTACCGTGGCCTGAACGAAGTCACGCCGCCACTGAGTGCTGCCGTGCCGGACATGCTGGAACTTCAATACGAACTGGAGTCAAAGGCAGCCAAGTGGTACGCCACCATTGATATCGCTAATGCGTTCTTCTCCATCCCTTTGGCAGCAGAGTGCAGGCCACAGTTTGCTTTCACTTGGAGGGGCGTCCAGTACACCTGGAACCGACTGCCCCAGGGGTGGAAACACAGCCCTACCATTTGCTATGGACTGATCCACACCACACTGGAACAGAGTGAGGCTCCGGAACACCTGCAATACATTGATGGCATTATCGTGTGGGGCAACACAGCAGAGGAAGTTTTTGAGAAAGGGGAGCGAATAGTCCAAATCCTTCTGAAGGCCGGCTTTGCAATAAAACGAAGTAAGGTCAAGGGACCTGCACAGGAGATCCAGTTTTTAGGAATAAAATGGCAAGATGGACGTCGTCAGATCCCAACGGATGTGATCAATAAAATAACAGCCATGTCTCCACCAACTAACAAAAAGGAAACGCAAGCTTTCTTAGGCGTTGTGGGCTTTTGGAGAATGCATATTCCAAATTACAGTCAGATCATAAGCCCTCTCTATCACGTGACCAGGAAGAAGAACGACTTCAGATGAGGCCCTGAGCAACGACAAGCATTTGAACAAATTAAACAGGAGATAGTTCAGGCAGTAGCCCTTGGGCCAGTCCGGGCAGGACAAGATGTGAAGAATGTGCTCTACACCGCAGCCGGGGAGAATGGTCCTACCTGGAGCCTCTGGCAGAAAGCACCAGGGGAGACTCGAGGTTGACCCTTAGGGTTCTGGAGTCGGGGATACAGAGGATCCGAGGCCCGCTACACTCCAACTGAGAAGGAGATATTGGCAGCATATGAAGGGGTTCAAGCTGCTTTGGAAGTGGTTGGCACTGAAGCACAGCTCCTCCTGGCACCCCGACTGCCGGTGCTGGGCTGGATGTTCAAAGGGAGCGTCCCCTCTACACGTCATGCAACTGATGCTACGTGGAGTAAGTGGGTCGCGCTGATCACACAACGGGCCCGAATAGGAAACCCCAGTCGCCCAGGAATCTTGGAGGTGATCACGAACTGGCCAGAAGGCAAAGATTTTGGAATATCCCCAGAGGAGGAGGTGACGCGTGCTGAAGAGGCCCCACCATATAACAAAGTACCAGAAAACGAGAAGCAATATGCCCTGTTCACTGATGGGTCCTGTTGCCTTGTGGGAAAACATCGGAGATGGAAGACTGCGGCATGGAGTCCTATACGCCAAGTTGCAGAAACTGCTGAAGGAGAAGGTGAATCGAGTCAGTTTGCAGAGGTGAAAGCCATCCAGCTGGCCTTGGACATTGCCGAACGAGAAAAATGGCCAGTGCTTTATCTCTATACTGACTCATGGATGGTGGCAAATGCCCTGTGGGGGTGGTTGCAGCAGTGGAAGCAGAACAACTGGCAGCGCAGAGGTAAACCCATCTGGGCTGCCACGTTGTGGCAAGATATTGCTGCCTGGGTAGAGAACCTGACTGTAAAAGTACGTCACGTAGATGCTCACGTACCCAAGAGTCGGGCCACTGAGGAACATCAAAACAACCAGCAGGTGGATCAGGCTGCCAAGATCGAAGTAGCTCAGGTAGATCTGGACTGGCAACATAAAGGTGAATTATTTATAGCTCGGTGGGCCCATGACACTTCAGGCCACCAAGGGAGAGATGCAACATATAGATGGGCTCGTGATCGAGGGGTGGACTTGACCATGGACACTATTGCACAAGTTATCCACGAATGTGAAACATGCACTGCAATCAAGCAAGCCAAGCGAGTAAAGCCTCTTTGGTATGGAGGATGATGGTTGAAGTATAAATATGGGGAGGCTTGGCAGACTGATTATATCACGCTCCCACAAACCCGACAGGGCAAGCGCTATGTGCTCACCATGGTAGAAGTAACTACAGGATGGCTGGAAACATATCCTGTGCCCCATGCCACCGCCCGGAACACCATCCTGGGCCTTGAAAAGCAAGTCCTGTGGCGACATGGCACCCCAGAAAGAATTGAGTCAGACAACGGGACTCACTTCCGAAACGCCCTCATAGACACCTGGGCCAAAGAGCACGGCATTGAGTGGGTCTATCACATCCCCTACCATGCACCAGCCTCTGGGAAAATTGAACGATACAACGGGCTGTTAAAGACAACACTGAGGGCAATGGGCGGTGGGACATTCAAGCATTGGGACACACATTTAGCAAAGGCCACCTGGTTAGTCAACACTAGGGGATCTGTCACTTGAGCTGGCCCTGCCCAGTCCAAACCCTTACATGCTGTAGAGGGGGATAAAGTCCCTGTCGTGCATATGAGAAATACGCTGGGGAAGACGGTCTGGGTTGCTCCTGCTTCTGGCAAGGGAAAACCCATCCGTGGGATTGCTTTTGCTCAGGGACCTGGGTGCACTTGGTGGGTGATGAGAAAGGATGGGGAAGTCCGGTGTATACCTCAAGAGGATTTAATTTTGGGTGAAAATAGCCAATGAACTGAATTGTACGATGTTAGTTATTGCACAGTACTGTATGTCATCACTTATATGGTTACCATATGCCATATTAACAGTATTACAGTAAGAATCACCCAGATTAATGTAGGATGAACTCCGATGAAACTGAGCAAGGTGCAACAATGAACCGGACGAGCGCCCAGAACTGGCCTCCGCATGCAAGGGCCCAACACCACACACCATCTCTCCTGCCCTGCAAGACTGTTATAACAGGTGGAACCCGAAGTCGTGGACTAAATGAACTCAACGGACGTTTTAGAGGGATGGCCCATGGACTAAGGGAATGATATCTCTGTGTGCGTATATATCAAAAGGCAGGGAAAAGTAGCGGTGACTAATTGGAATGTATGGGAAAATGTGAGACCTGGGCATGATGTAGATGGTATAGAATAAGGGGTGGATATTGTCCTGGTTCCAGCTGGGACAGAGTTAAGTTTCTTCCCAGTAGCTTGGGGGGTGTGCTGTGATTTGGGTTCGGTGTGAAAGGAACGTTGATGGCCCATTGATGCTTTGGCTGTTGCTGGGTGATGCTTGCACCGGGAGGGGGGAGCACAGCTGGGGGGTGGACCGAGCTGGCCAATGGGGTATTCTATACCATGTGACATCATGCTCAGTATAAAAACCAGGTGTATGGGGGGGGCTCGGCCCCCGTTCGTGACACGCGGTCGGTGAGCGGTTGTGTTGTGCATTGCCTGCTTTGTGTATTCTGTTATTGTTGTTGTTCTCGTTGTTATTATTACTGTTCTACTTAGTTTTATTTCAATTATTAAACTGTTTTTATCTCAACCCGGGAGCTTTCCTACTTGTGCCCTCCCGATTCTCTCCCCCATCCCACCTGGGGGGGTGATCGAGCGGCTACGTGGCGTTTATTTTTGCTGGCTGGGGTTAAACCACGACACCAGAGAAGGGCAATGAAGCTGGGGAAGGGTTGGAGAACAACTCTTATGAGAAGCTTGGAGAAGAGGAGCCTGAGGGGAGACCTCATTGTGCTATACAACTACCTGAAAGGAGGTTGTAGCGAGGTGGGTGTTGGTCTCTTCTCCCAAGTAACAAGCGATAAGACGAGACGAAATGGCCTCAAGTTGCACCAAGGGAGGTTTAGATTGGACATTAGGAGAAATTTCTTTACTGAGAGAGTGGTCAGGCCTTGGAACAGGCTGCCCAGGGAAGTGGTTGAGTCACCATCCCTGGAAGTATTTAAAAGACGTGTAGATGAGGCGCTTAGGGACATGGTTTAGTGGGCATGGTGGTGTTGAGTTGATGGTTGGACTCGATGATCTTAGAGGTCTTTTCCAACCTTAGTGATTCTATGATTCTATTCACCTATCCATTTGTCCACGTCTTAAAGACTTTCACTGGTGATGTCCCCTGCTTGATGTTCAGAGTTACTCATGAAATGGCGAGACTAAGGTGACTGAGGTGACTCACAGTCACAAGGGTTTTGTGTTACACAGGGATAGATGCTTGCTTACACGTCAGGGTTTGATAGCTTCCAAATGTATGTCTTTCTCTTTATACTTGAAATAAGGTCTTGGTCATCAGAAAGCTCTGGAGATTACATCCCTTTGACCTGGAATCCAGTTGAGATTTGCAGATGATTGTTCAATGTGTAAATTACAGCAGTACGTGAGAAGAAAGACCCTTTTCAAAACCAGCTCCCAGAAACACCCATATTTGAAATCGGCTTGCCAAATCCTGCAGAAGTAAGGTGGATAGCAAAGACTGTCCCACAGGCTGCTTCTTGAGCATGGGAGGCTATCTTACCTGGGTTTTATCTCACCTCTGGGTGAGTTCTGTTGAGCTATGAAGAAACTTATAGGGTCTGTCTGAAAGATCGCTGTACCCTTGAGCATGTTCCAGGGAGATGGCAGAGCTAGCCAAGCAGCCCTTCTGGGTGTTTTCATACAAGATTGCTTTTGGAAAGGACCACATTACGTCAAATAGGAAGATAATATTCTGAGAAGGATTCTTTCATCTCTCTCTCTTTTTCCATATCTCACATACATACTTTACATTATAAAGACTTATTGTTCAGCTGCCTAAGTATCCCATATTTGTGGCTGCAGTAGTCATCAGTGCTGCACAGTGGCATGGTCTCTCTCCTGTCATCTGCTGCAGAGTACAAATAGCGATACAAGGTGCTAATGAAAGCATGATGGCACAGGGGCAGCAAGGATAGTGCTTTCACATGTGCCCCTCTCAGGAGCTCAGGCCCTTCCGTTCAAATTCCTAAACAAGGATCTGAAGGAAGTGCCAGAGCTTGTGGATTGCCCCTTTATCAGGGGCTTGGCCTGCTGCAGACAATTTGCAGATTGCTTACAGACCACTGTCACCAGGCCTCCAACAGTATCCCTGAAATGTCTAGTTGCTTCCTGTGAATAAATGTGATGACAAGTCTTTCAGCAATTTTGGTTCAAACATTTATATTTGTTCAGGTGAACTTCATATCAAAGTGGAGCCATAGTAATGATAATAAGTAATAAACATACTTTTCCATAAACCACCATAGAATGGACATTTTCTCTTATCTAATGCTGTAATGGGAAATTTAAGAAAAGTTATGATTTCATTGGCATTTACTTTCCAAGAGAACATGGAAATGTTAAATATTTGTACACATAAGTCCATGGCTAATGTATTTCTCATTGAAACATTGCATGAATTTTAATTGGCAACATGAATTTTATGCTGTAGGATATTTTACGATGTTGTACACCGTTGGAAAAGTACACAGTCAAAACCACAAAGAACTGAACCCTGAAGAAATGAATACAATTTGAAAATCATTCTTTCACATTTTTAGTGCGTTTCTTTCCTTAATTGACTGTATTGAACAACTTGTTTTGTCTTTATGCTAAGAAAGTCAGTCTGGTTTATGGCTGAATTTAGAGGTCAAGTTGCATTTCTTGGCTCAGGATCTTAAGCATATGCAATCCTGCCCATGTGTATAAAAGCTCAAATATGCTGAATCGCCAGGAAGGCAAAAAAGAGCTGTCAGGATACTATTCATACCATGTGTGCTGGCTGCCTGAATTATTTCTGAACTAGAAACTTCTGGTAGTGGCTATGTAGCTGTAGAGGTGGGGTTTTCTTTTACTTCAATTCATGCAAGGTAACATGAAATTTAATAAATTACTGCTCTCCTTCTCAATAAAAAAAAGGGAAAAAAAGTCCAGGGTAGAAATGTAGTTTGTGTCAGACATGAAAGGAATTCATTAACTTCTTCCAGTTTAAATTCGTGAGTCATTGAAGCTTCTGAATCAGAAACCCTCATCACCTTCAAGAAATCTAAGAAAATATCTTTTCCATGGTAAAAGTGTCTTGCTGGGAAAAAGGCATCGTTGTCTGTGTCTATTGCCTCCCTGGGAGTAAGAAAGCATTTAGCGTGAGTTATTACAGCTCTACATCAGAAAATGGTTCCCCAGCTGCAGTCTTAAGCAAGAGATGCTTCTTCTTAGAATGAAATTATTTGGGATTCATGAGCTACCTCAACCCTATCAGACTGGCCACAAAGCAACTCAAGCTTCTCTTTTCCTGCCCTATCTACTTCTCACAATGGTCAAGACTCCGCAGCTTGATGCCTGCACGTGGAAGCTCTGAAGACTTGGGCTGCACCTGTACTGCCAGGTTAAGGACGTGCTGTGGTCCCCTGCTGTAGGAGGCATTAAACATTCTCTGCTTAAATACTAGCCTGATTGCACTATAGAGAAAATGAGCTCAGGATATCTCCTGGTAGACAGGATTTCACTGCAGTTGGTTTTGCTTACGCACTGTATGTCCAGGGCATGACCCTTGTCAAGGTGCCAAGTATGAACGGGCGCTTCCTGTTGAGAGAGTTTCAGAAACTAATTAAGATCTGCAGAGCATAGACCTGCTCAGAGAAAAAAAAAGTATGATCTGTGAACCTGGATATAGGCCTGACAATCAGAAGACATGAGTTTCATTGCTGGTTCTGCTTTTAAATAAATATCTGTTTGCAAGATCTGATTAGATAAAACATGGGCAAAATGGAAGCAATTCCTGTGAAAAGCCATTTTGGATAAATTAACTATTAATCTGGATTTGATGAAAAACCTACGCTGATTGCATGAATAGTGGGTTTCTCAAAAGAATTAAACCGCTGGTTCTAGCTGCCCCTCCTGGAGAGCATGGACTCCACTGTGGTTGTAGACTAACCTGCCCTGTCTGCCAAACACTTCTCAAACACACAGGTGCCTTGTAGGCAGTCTAAGCAGTCTGCCCTATTTAATAATTTTGGGGGTGTGTTCAGGAAAGGGGATTTCTTCTGATTCTTCAGGGCATGTTCCAGCTGCTTTTAGCTTCTGTTTGCAGGCAGGAGTCTTATGACTGCTCTTAGCAGACAACCCCATGTGACAAGATAGAGAAAGAGGAGACTTGTGACTTTGGGGAGGTGGGGGGGGGGCGGACTGGCTATAGGGAAGAGATCCTCACCACACACAGACGAACTTACACTATAAAAGAGATTCCCAAACTCTTGTTTGGACTGTGGTTGATATTTAAGGCCATAGTGCATAGTCTGCAGCTTGACTCTTTTGCAATAAACATTATTTTCGATTGTTTTCTGTGCAGAATTTGCAGTTGAGGATACATGACAGACCAGAGAAGTGGTGAAGGCTGACAAGAGTCTTATGCTCAAAAAAAAGAGAACCAATGCGGTACATAATTCACTGACATTAGTGAAGTGAATTAGATTGAGTGCAAATACCCCCCCTGAGAAATACCTTTGTTTACAGCAGGATCTGATTTCGACTTCCACAGAATATCAAGTCAGTATGGGTTACATGTATTTTGAACACCCAATAAATGTCAAGGCACTGGAAGTTATACTGCTTTGTAGCCACTTGTAGCCAGTTACCAAGATATTAATTTTCAGACCACCCTGCACTGCATTTGTGCCTGAGTTTTCTCATCTGTATGATGGGAACAAGTCCTTACTAACCTACTGTACCTCACAGTGTGTTTCAGTTCATTCACTAATGTTTGGAAAGACCACTGAGACCATTTAATAGATCCATTATAGAAGGACAAAGCCTTAATTATTGCTAGATGGCTACAGGTTTAATTATTCTCACTCTACTCTCTGAGAGCTGTAGAGTTAAACTTTTAAAGGCTTCAGTTATTCCAGTGGGCACGTGTCTATTATAGCTCAGTGCAGTATGATTTTTCATGTAATGATCTTTACTTTCAGATTTAAAATCTAGTTTTCTTTAATTTAAATTTTGCTGAAAACAGCCATATTGCTCCAAGCATAAATTAAGGTAGATGAACATTAATGATGTCAGTTCACAGCTGTTCTTAACTTAAATAATTACCACTCACTTCCTATGATCAACATTTTAAATGCCTAAACTATTCAATTAGAAGCACAAAGCACTTGCTTCTGTTATTACTATTAAAATCAGGCCTTAGCTAAAGTACCTGTAACATAGAAAAATATGATTGAGGCTGTTGATTTATTAACCAAGTTGGTTTGTGTTTGATGGCAGTTCTGAATGTGTGTAGTGTTGCAAATGCATTTAAAAAACCATTGAAATTAATGCTACATTTATTACTGATTCTAGGAACACTCTAGCATATGCTGCTATTAATTGCATCCATTATCACAAAATAAACATCTCTTTATAAAAACAAATGATGCTTCATCTTAATATTCTTGATTTTGATATCCTCCTTCACAGCTGTTCCTACTGCTCTTTTAGTGTTTTTGCTATAAAGAGGCACCTGTTAATTATAACAGATATTTGGGATGTTTTTATCCTCAGGAGAAAAAAAGTCTAAAACCCCAAAAATATAATGGAATCTTAACCCTCTGAATCATTTACTAAAATCTCACTAAGATTTTTGCAAGAATTACCCCACTTAAATACATCGAGTTTTTTTCTCCTTTTATTTGAATAATAAATCCCATAGTCAAATGCAGTATCCTGTTGTTAATATTGTTATTAAAATAATGATATTTGTGTTCAAGAAACTGTTTGGACAGGTAGTAAGGGAAGTATTTGCTTAAGGTAAGATTGCTAGTTCTGTTCTGTGGATGAGAATTGATAGTAAGCCCAAAAAGCTTGTTTCAAATGGGCTTTATAAATATCTGAGAAAGTAATTTTGGATTAAGTTTTGGTTTGACATAATGAATGATTGCTGCCTATCCTGTAAACCTGCCACTTCATAGCCAGCCATTTCCATGTTGAAAATATTTAATCAGAGAGAACAGCCTGGCTTTTAAAGTGCCCGTTTCCTTTGAAAAGTGTCTCATTATAAATCACACTATAAGGTTATATTGATTTTGTTTCAGATTTATTGTCTTTCAGTTTAGATTTTCTCAATTACAAGCAGAAAGTTTTTCCTGGGGGAGAGGATGAATCTTTTCATAATTTTCATCTTTGAAGACTGAACCTGGCTTGTGCAATTTTGTCCTGGTTTTGGCTGGGATAGAGTTAAATTTCTTCCTAGTGCTGTGTTTTGGATTTAGTATGAGAAGAATGTTGATAACACAGTTGCTGCTAAGTACCCTGCTAGTCGAGGACATTCAGCTTAAAAAAAAACAACCAACCAAACAAAAAAAAACAGGCATTGGGAGGGAGCATAGCCAGGACACCTAGACCAGCTGGCCAATGTGATATTCCATACCATGTGACGTCATGCTCAGTATACGAATGGTAGGTGTGATCCAGGAAGTAGCGATCGCTACTTGGTTATCGGTCAGCGTGGGTGGTGAGCAATTGCATTGTGCATCACTCATTTTGTATATTCTATCATTATCATTATTATTTTCCCTTTTCTGTTCTATTAAACTGTCTTTATCTCAACCCACAAGTTTTTCTCACTCTTACCTTTCCGATTCTCTCTCTGTCCCACTGGGGTGGGGGGGAGTGAGCGAGTGGCTGCGTGGTATTTGGCTGCCTGCCGGGTTAAACCACAACAAATGTTTATGTTTTCTTTCCACCCTGCACTTTATCATCTGTTAAAGATCCAGCTTGCATTTGGGGTACTGGGTGCTGGGCGCTGGGTTTCCTGAGTGCTGGGCATGTCTGGGTGCTGACCATGTCCAGGTGCTGGGCATAGAATCATAGAATCATTAAGGTTGGAAAAGACCTCTAAGATCATCGAGTCCAACCATCAACTCAACACCACCATGCCCACAAAACCATGTTCCTAAGTGCCTCATCTACATGTCTACATGGCCAGGTCCTGGGCACTGGGGCTGCTGGGTGCTGGGTGCTGGGTTTCCTGTGTGCTGGGCATGTCCAGGTGCTGGATGTTGGGCGCTGGGCGTTGGGACTGCTGGGCATGTCCGGGTGCTGGGTATGTCTGGGTGCTTGGCATGTCCATGTCCTGGGTGCTGAATACTGCGTGCTGAGTGCTGGGCACTGGGGTTGATTGGTGCTGGGTGCAGGTCCAGTGCTGAGCATGTCCAGGTCCTGGGCACTGGGACTGCCAGGTGCTGGGTGTGGGGGGCGCTGGGTGCTGGGCATGTCTGGGTGCTGGGTGTTGGGGCTGCTGGGTGCTGGGCGCTGGGTGTGCTGGGTGCTGTGCATGTCCTGGTGCTGGGCATGTCCAGGTGCTGGGCACTGGATGCTGGGTGCTGGGCACTGGTGGTTCTGAGCACTGGGGGTCCTGGATACTCTGTGCTGGGGGTGCTGGCTGCTGGGCATGTCCAGTTGCTGGGCATGTCAGGGTGCTGGGCATTGAGTCCACTATAAACGGACTCAATGCCCAAGTGCCCATCACCCAAATACAAATTCAAAATGAGATCAAGACTTTCTTCCCTCTGTAGGACCAGAAATAGAGCCAGCTCTCACTGGATATTGGAAGCAGGATGACCTGCTCTGTTTGTGCTATTTCCTCTGACATTGAGTGGGGACATTGCAGTAGTATTTATGTCTAAATGTTTATCTTGGCAGGTTTTGTTTGTTTTGGGGATAGATTATTTTACTCCAGAAAATAAGTACAATAAAATCAATTGGCAAAGAATATCATTAAAAACTATTAATATTCCTAAAAGAAACCCAGCTATTATCATATAGTCTAATTTTCCTACAGCCCTCCTTCATACACCCCAGTCTTGCGCTACTTCATTTTTCAGAAGAATGCTGCCATTGCCCAATTTTCTGGACTTTCCTGTTTCAAAGTGGCCCATTCTGCTTTGCCATTCTCTCTTTATATCTAAAGTATATTCAGCATAACCTCAAGATCGATACGATGAGACTGTTAGTAGCTATTAGTACCTAAAGATTATAAATGGGAACACAAAGAATTTCTTAAGTTCAGTTAAACATCACTTTAGGTAAACTTTCTCTTAAGAAGATTTGCTAAGCTTTGTAGAAAAGCAACAAAAGTAGTATTGGAGACATTTAAAATAAAGCTAGACAAAAACTTCAAAATATATCCTGAGATGAATTATGCATCAGTAGGTAGATGCACTAGATGAAATAATACGCCTTTTTATTTCTCTGATGTGTCAGATCCTGTGATTCAAGTCCTTTTTGTACCAAGCTGACTAATTTAATCAGCTATTATTATTATGTGTTACTGCATGTATCGAATATAGCTTTTTAATTTAGACCTAATAAGTCATTCTGCAATATTATTAAATGCAAATTGGTTGCTATGAGAAACAGTAAGTGACTGTTCACAGTAGGCATAGACAGCAAAGCTAGCTGTTATGTAATTAAGTCAAAATTGTAGACCCTTGAAAGTGTAGGTATTTTTGGTGTATCCCAACATGTTTTAGCGTAACGGAAAAACATAGTAATTTAATCAGATATCAGTTAGCTAAGATAATGTGATGTTGCTCTCTAAATATATTAGTTGATGTCTGACTTGATACATCTAATTTGTTATATGTAGATTAAATGGTGAAGTAGTCTCTTTTAGCGGAACTAGAGTCCATTTATAGTGGAATGGGCTTTGAGTTACTGTGCTTCTAATTTTTTTTCTGTTGCCATTTTCTGCAGAGTATTGTCTTTAAAAATGATATCTCTCAGATTACGATCATACTTTTGGGTCTTGACATCACCTGTCCATACCAGGGTTATCATTAGGAAATCAGTGCTTAACCTGAACGGTTACTTGCTAGATCTGAGATAATACTATGTCCTATTCTGTTCAGAGTTGAAAACTGAAAACAACTGGTGACAGAAGACATTATTCAGGATAGCAGAGAGGACTAGTAATAGTTTTCAAAGTATAGATTATGTACAAATAGAATCTGATCTTCCGAACAGACATTCAGTGTCCAAAGTTGTGTTCATCCCTTTCTAGAATTAACAGCTGTATATATATACACACTTTATATATGCATGTATGCATATACATGTATACATTTGAAACTATTGCTTTGGATCTTGTCCTGAGAATGTTGATGGTAGTTTGGTATTTCCTTTCAGGAATTTTTACCTTTCTGTTGCCATATTTCTGCTGCAGTCATGTGCAGGACTGCCTTTGTGTTTGGATAAGAACTCAAAGTAATTTAATTGTAAGTCTACAAACAGGTGAAAGAAAGAATTTTACTTTTTAGATGTGTCTTTCCTTTGCTTTTTGGAGATGAACACTTACTCCTGGGCAGGAGGATATTTTACCTCTTATTTCACTCTCCTTTAATATCCAACTTTTCCTTGACATAAGCAATTATTTCTCATTATATTGACTTTAAAGATATTTTTAATTATGCTTCAGTATTATATTACATATGCATAAATTTGAGCACTTCAGAAAGAATGGGGGGACATCTCAATTTTTTCATTTATATCCCTCCACACCAATTACAAGCTAAAGTTTTAGATAATCAACATTTAATTGGACGTATTAGTAACAGTAATATGTACATATATGTATCGTGCCAGGGCTTGGATTTCCTGCAGTGCAGCTGATAAAGATGATGTGGTGATATAGGGGAATGTCAATACTATAATTTATAGACTAAAATAAAGAGCTATTAGTAGCATTTATTTTGCCATTAATCCCATTTATTCATGGAGAGAGGGAGCAGGGAGAGAAAGAAAATTGCCCAATGTCAGACGACAAGTTGTCAGTTTAAGTTTGTTCACTAGAGACTGTGCGCTCTCCAGTGAATCATGATACCTTACTGAGCTCGTGCTGTGTAACAGTGTGTAAGCACTATGATGTGGGACATGACTCTATATGCCTGAAGCAGGTACAATATATGCTAACTACTAGAAGGTATCTTACACATCCCATATGCGTTGTGGAATGATTAATACATATGCAGCATTTTATATTGATTATTTGTATTGATATTAAATCTCAGAAAATACATTTGTGGCATTTGCTTGAAGTTCAGTTAAATTACAATATACATCTTTCCAGGCTGTAAGCACAATTCAGTGTATTACTGAAGATACTATTTGAACAAAGAGGGCTAAATGGATTCCTTTTTGCATTTTACCTTTTTTGTTTTCACAGATACTAGGGAGGATCTCACGCTGTGTTTGTATTACTCTAACAACTCCCCTTGTTCACCTTCTGTTAATTAGATATCTTCATTTTAGTACAATTTTAGCATTTAAAATGTACTTGCTAATGTGTATTTGATTCATTCCTTTAAAGCTCTCACTAAGATTTTTGTAAAGTTGAACTGCTTAGTATGTGTTTATTTAGAGAAATGCAAGGTCTGTAGAAAGAGGTAATGTCTATTACTATACAAACAGATGCAGCTGGAAAAAGACCCCTTCTTCCAGTCTGAAACAAAAGCAGCAACATTCAAGGCAGTATGAGTGCAAAAGCAGAAAAGTGCTTTCAGCATGTCTGAGACTGTGATAAACTGATTATTCAGACTTCCAGGTAGCAGACTAGCCAGACTATCAGGGAATCTTACAAATTTTTAAAAAGAGTGCAATAGTTAAACAGGCTGAGGAAATGAACTAGCAGATTTCATACCACTGCTAGCACTATGAGAACCAGCAGAGAAAACCACATAAACCAAACATCCAGAACTCTGGATAGGGTGGGAAGGTAGTCTGCCCTTATATGTGCTGCAAGGCCAGCTGTGTCCCATTATTCCTGCCAGCTGCAGGTGGTGGAGAGGTTGTTTTGGTGGGTAGCTTTTAGAGAGAAGAAAGCTTAGAGAAGCTGTGGATTTAGTAGATGCTTCCTATCATATCTGGCTGCAGAAGAGTTATCTCAGAGAATGGTTGGTGATGGGCGTGCTGGTGTACCAAGAAATAATAGCATTTTGTTTCTTAAGACAGAGTTCTAGTGTCCATCATTATCTTTACTTAGTGGTTTAAATGATAATAACGTATTAGATTACTCCTATGTCATTCATTATGATTTCACGCTGTGACTTATTTCAGTACTATATGTTTATTTTAATTAACTTGCTTAATATATATTGAGAAGAAGTAGGCTTGGGAATATTTCATTAATATTTTATCTCTGGAGAAGTTATTTCAGAAGCCAGTGTGACAGTGAAAATAATTATTAGTGTTTCCTCAGTATATCAAAACTCTAGATATTTGGTCAAAGAAGTCCTAGAACACAAGCTTTGGCTGAATGTCTTGGGGAAGAGGAACATTTTCCTTTTAAATGTGATGCACTGGTGATTGTCAGTGCATATGCTTTGAGAAACTGTTTCTCCATAGCTTCAATGCTAATGTTCTTCAAACAGCCCTAAAACAGCCCTAAACAGGAACAGTAAGCACTTACAGGTAACGGTATCATCTTCCATAACATTTTGTGAAAATAATGTGCAGATTCACACTGGCTAACCTTAGTGCCCTCATGTAGGAAGCCAACATATCCTGTATTTATAGTCCGTGCCATCTGGACAGATACAATTGGGCAGGGTAGATTTCCAGAAGTACAAATAAATGGTTGTAAGCTAAGTGAGTGTGCTGTGGTGTATGTTTGAACAACAGTACTGGGCAGGGCAGTTCCCATGGACGAGCCCAATGTTTGGTCTTGCCCTTAGCCACTGCCAGGCTTGCCAGGCAGCACATGTGGCATCAGCCAGCTCTGGGCTATCAGTGGTGACTGGATTTTTAAGAAAGTATGATTTTGTAGCACCAGCCCATAATAAATGAACTATCTGTATATATAAGAACCCATACTTTCTAAAGTTTAACTGCAGTAGAGGAGAGACACAATTCAGCCCTTTGTGTGGTACTTTTCTAAAACAAATCTGTGGTGCTGATCCTCAGAATCATACTTCTGCATCTGGTACTGTGGAGTAAGTCACAGTACTGGCCATCTTTGGCAGTGTTTTTTCTGTACCTTTTTAGAAACTTCTGAGAAGTAAAGGTCATTGCAGGAACAGTTTGTACGGTTTACTTAGAAAACCATGCAACCCCCCTAAATGACCAAAATCCCAGGTTACTGTGGCTAATTTACCCTGCTTCATCAACAGCTAAAGAGATGTCTCAGCTCATACTGATACTGAGGTTATCCAAGATTGTTTAAATGATCTAATTCAGCTGTAGGAAAAAGAGTAATATAATGGATGTTGAACTGTGAACTCCATACTTCTGTAATTAGACTGCTACCAGTAACTGAGTTAGCCCAAGAAATTGTATGAAACATGGAAATCTACATTATAATGTATATAATGAGTGTCTCAAAGAGCATAGAGCTCTGGACTTTCAGTAAAGCCCATTTTTCCATAGTACACTATGCTGAACAACTAGGTAGAAGTTTTGAATTGTTTCATTCTTTGCTGCTTTTTTAGTTAATTTTTCCATGGATATGTGACTTTAAGTGATTAAACTTTCTGTGTATGTAAATATGAACAGGCAAATCTGTTTCTGTTGAGTTACCAATTTTACACTTTCAAAAATTATTTGAACCCACTGAATAATTTCAGCTGAAGTTGGCAGAAGTAAGTGTCTCAAAAAAAAAATTACGTGTGCATACAAGGCTTGTGAAAATAGACAGCCAGGTACAGAAAGAAGATCCTAAAATGTGCCAGTGGAGAAGTAGATATTATGAGATGCCAAACAATCTATCCATGTAGATTCCTTGTATGCCCTGTGTTGGGAACGGCTTCAGTTGGAAATTATGTTTTCTTAAACACCAAAATCTATCAACCACAAGACTTTAGGAAACCACACATAATTAATTTTGTTGCTTACAGAAAAATGTGGGTTTTTTGTAACACCTTTGAAGTCTGTGGGATTTTAAATCTTCTTATTGGTATATTTAAATTTCTATAGTATTTGTTATTTCAGGATTTAAGAACAAAATTTCACCAAACACTAAATGTCTTATTTTCAAGTCTTAAGCTTTGACAATTATATTTATATACAAAGGTTAGAACATCTTCCTCCTCATCAAAAGCTGGATAATGATCTGGTCAAAATGAGAAACTGATATACGGTGGTAGAAGAGGCTATGGTTAAGTTTATGGTTCTATGATTAGATCTTTAGGAATATCTGAAAGAATTATCTAAGGATCTAGACATTTCAGAAGTGCCTACAAGCCCTCTTTTTAAAGATGAGTGATGGAGTAGTTGTGCTTTTGGGAAGTAATGTTATGTCACTAGTTGTTACATCCAAATATTAGAAGCATTTGAATCAATTTCTTTATTTTAACTCTCATTGCATACAATTTGGGTATGTGAATGAGGTCAATCACAAGTGACTATAAGTATTTGAAAAGACACAACTGTCAAGGAAGGAGAAATATAAGTCTGAAAATATAAATCTGTGGCTGAAATTTCACAAGGGACCGTGCAGATGTGCTATTATGAAACCATGAGTTGTAGTAGACAACGGGATGTCTGTCAAAGGAAGTGTAGTAAGTCTTGTTACCAGCTCCATTTCCATCTGTGTTGCCTGAAGTGCTGATTAACACAGTGCAGGGAACAAAATGGAACTATTCTGTGTTAAGAGTTAATATGATTCTCTATGGGAATAACATCAAATAAAAGAAGTCTATGACCAGATTTAAAATTAATATTTACCTATTTTTTTATATATATATATGGTAAAGTAGATCTTGAGACATGCTAAGGTAAAAACCAAAAAACCAAAAAACAACCTAGGCAAGCTCTTGCCTGTCTATGTGATAAGCAGTTTTGGAGTGGGAAAGGATTTAGCACCTTTAAATTTCTGAAATAAGTAAATGATTCCTTGAGGTATTCTACTAAAGAAAGAAAAGAATGTTCTGTTCCTTTTAGAGACAAACAAGTATAAAATATTCCTCTAGCCAGAACTGAAGGTAATTTCATAAGGTATGGCTTGATTTTGCTAAGCTTAGATATAAGGTATCATTTTGCTTCGCTTAATGTTCCATAGAAAGATGAAATCTCTCAGTTGCTCCTGTCCTTCCCTGGTGCTAGACTCTCCAGATACTCTCCTGAGAGAGTGGTATGGAAATTGGTACAGCCCCTGGAACGATATCTGAAAAGATGCCTTTAAATAGTGAAGCCTTGTTTTAGGTTTGAACTTGTTTGAGGTTTTGTTAGGTTTGCAGTTAAAAGTAATAGTACCCGTAAGGTCTTCCAGCCATATACCCCATCAGTGCTATAATCAGTAATATATTTAGTCATCTACCCCTTCTTAATATTGATCAAAATCATCCATAATTTAGGAGTAATTGATATCTGCACTGTTGCTTGAATAATAGTATTTGAGTTTTCCTAATACTTTAAATATTTAAAAACTTTTCAAAATGTCTGAGTGTTATTCAAAAAGGAGAACCAAAATATTTTAATACCCTGAGAGATGAGAGTATTGCAGATAGATAGAAAGCGTGGCTGTTAGGAAGCATCAGCTGAAGTTTGTGATTGGTATGATTCAGTGCAGAAGTTTCTTTAAATCAGACAGTGAAATCTTTTACATGTTAGACTAATTTTGGACAACTTCTTTACTAAAATAAAAACAGTCAAACCAAATCAACCTAGCAACTCTACTGTCAAAACCACAAATTTAAATAACTTCACTAAAAAAGAGTATTAGCAGAACTGGTCAGGAGGTGTGCCTGTGAGTATGTGTGTGCATACATACATATAATCTGAAATAATACGAAGGTAATATTCTTCCTCTGACATCGCCATTCTGTGCATCTAGAGATCTAGGGAGCTTCATACCATTTCCATAGGATCTATCTTTATGCTGTAATCAGTGTTTTAAAACAAATCCTTTTCTTATCTCCCTTCGGTGTTGTAAGTTTTATTGTGTTTCAGGTCTAGTATTACAGTAAAACATCTTCCATCATGGCCTATGCCACATTTAATGAGGGCTTCCCCAATAAAGTAAAACATGGCACTTTTTCTGGTCAACTTTTTGGTGTATCTAGGTGAAGAGAAGATTTACTATGTTTGCCTGCAAAAACAAGTTTCATAGTGTTTTTTGATGAAATAAGTTCATCATCCTAGAAGAGGTTTTGTTGATCTGGCTTCTCTCTTCTGCCCTGTATGATACATATATATGTCCCACTGCTGCCAGGTTCAGAAAATCAACATGGGAAAAAACCTCCTATTTGTACTTTTCTGAGCTCCTCAGGAAATTTATTTTGTTTAGACTGTTACATTTTGAGATTTTTAAATGGTCAGAATTTTCCTTTGTTTTCTGAACATGATACAAATGCCCTGTGATATAGGTAGGTGAAAGAAGCAATGATTATGGTAACAAAAGCTTGATTTAGGGTAGCAATAGAGAGGAGTAGATTTACTGGGGGAAGTGTATGAAAGGAGACTATTGAATAAGGAAAAAGATGTGGCTAAGTTATACCTACAATGTCTGTCAGAGGTAGTTATGTCTCAGGACTTGGTCATAACTGGGATCTATTAGACCAATAATCCTGCAAGACTCAGCAAGGCAGTGTTATTAAAACACGGCCCAGAGGACAGTGCTGTAGTGTTCCTATGAGAAGCTACAGGACGCAGCTTAGTAAAGCTACCCCGCTGTGGGGTACATAAAACTTTGGTTTCTGTAAATGGCCATGTCTAATTGGATTTAAAATTAAAATGCTGCAGCTTCACTGGACTTGCAACTGTGCCTAGGGATCAGGAAAAATGTGAGCAGAAAGAAAAGGTTGGCTGCTTGCTTACTTTCTATAGTCTGCTTTTTTCTTCTCTATGTCCCAAAGTACTGTGTGATGTCTCATCTGAATTCTGGTGATTGACTTCCATCTGAATTAGCACAGATAAACCATCCTGCCAAGCTTGAAATCTTTGAATTTATGAAATTGCAGATTATGATTTTCCCAAATCAGTGTTGCATCTTGACATAACAAAATAAAACTAGCTGTTTCTTAACGCAAAGGCTTGTGCAAAGTTTAAGGCTTTTGACGTATCATAAAATTGATCACAGTCTTAGAATCCCTTGGTAGCTGTGGTGCAAATGAACTTGATTTGATTTTAGTTGTGTACAAATGGACTGGATACCAAATGCCTATGTCTTTGTGCCCTGGAAGGGTCAGTTGCAACAAAACAGAAAACAATTATGACTGAAAATGGGAATGGCAATTGGTAAATGTTCACATTACTAAATGCCCAAAAAGCCACAGCAGAGTGTGAGTCACACTGATTAGAAAGTGACTCTGAGGGGATGTGAATGCTATTATGAATAATAAATGTATATAACAAGTGGATGAAAGAGGAGTTTAATAATGTAAATAAAAAACTGGAAATTGCAGAGAACTGATAAGGGAAGGACAGAAGGTGAAATTTATAGTCAGCAGAATTAAGAAAAATAAGAGGATTAAATATACAAAGAACAAGATAAATCCTGACAATTTTATCAGTATGTTGCTGGATGGCAATAGCGGAATTGATCATGTGAACGCAGAAAAGGCAGACATGTTCAATAAATATTTGTATTTGGGGAAGAGTGGGGAAGGGACTAGATGATGTAATATGCTTTGCTTTCCAACAGTAATTAAGGAGATGAAGTAACAGCTACTAAACTAGACATTCTTAAATCAGCAGGTCCCAATAACTTCCTTATTACAACCTGGCAGAACTGCTCTCTCTGGCACTTTGACAATTAAGTCCTTTTTTCCAGTCACTTGATACTTTTTCATCTTTTCATGCACTTTTGCAGATATTGAGTAACCACTCAGCAGTTCTCTAGACATTGTACATAACCCATTTAAATCTCCCATTAGTACTACAACATCATTCCTTCATATGTTGTTTAGCACATCTCATACTGAGCTGTAAAATTCACCTTTCTCCTCATCCATCACACTTTCTTTGAGCTATAAAATTGTATGATAGTAGGCTTTGCATCTGAGGTCGAAAAATGTGCAACTGTAATTTTTTTTTCATTCACTGTGTTTAATTGTACTGCTATTTTTGCTGAGACCTCTGATAAGAATAATGATTGAGAATCAAAGGGAGATAAAGTAGGTATCTTGTTGTCCACCTGGCTTTATGGTCTACTAATATTTCTGATCTATATTTATCATGGTAGTAAGGTGCAAGTTTGTAGAAATTTTGCTCAACCTATTCATGTTCCAAGATAAAAGACAAGATTTATTGCTAAGAGAATAGAGTTTTGGGTATCAGTATTGTTGCTGCTATGATTGTTATCCTTCACACTCTCTATATACAACTTTGAGCATATATACAACTTTGAGCATTATTATTTCTTTCTCCCTAGCATGTTACTGGTAATCCATTATTATGATAGTAAGACATCTAGTATAATATTGTTACCTGTGTCCTCAGTATCGTGAGGGTTCAGGCATATTTCTGACTATCATGCAACCTGTTTGGGACTCTTCCTGGCAAGAATCAACCATTGGAACCCCTCTTTAGATAAGATTTCTTCATTTCTTCAAAATAGCCTGTTAAGCCAAGCATAATATATCATATTAGCCTTTCAAAATCAGAAGGAACAACACTTGGTTGCTAGATCCTGGAAAATGTTACAATACCTTAAAGAAATGGCATTTGCTGTTTACAACACCCTGAAAGTATTCTTAACACACGTCTGTCTTTGGATATTTGTCCTAGTTTTGGCTGGGATAGAGTTAAATTTCTTCCTAGTGCTGTGTTTTGGATTTAGTATGAGAAGAATGTTGATAACACAGTTGTTGCTAAGTACCCTGCTAGTCAAGGACATTCAGTTTAAAAAAAAACAAAACAAAACAAAACAAAAAACCCAAAAGAAAACAAAACAAAAAAACAAAAAAACCAAGCATTGGGAGGGAGCATAGCCAGGACACCTAGCCAAGCTGGCCAACGGGGTATTCCATACCATGTGACATCATGCTCAGTATATGAATGGTAGGCATGTTCCAGGAAGTAGCGATTGCTGCTTGGTTATCGGTCAGCGCAGGTGGTGAGCAATTGCATTGTGCATCACTCATTTTGTATATTCTATCATCATCACCATCATCATCATTATTATTATTATTATTTTCCCTTTTCTGTTCTATTAAACTGTCTTTATCTCAACCCACAAGTTTTCCTCACTCTTACCCTTCCAATTCTCTCCCCGTCCCACTGGGGTAGGGGGACTGGAGCGAGCGCCTGCGTGGTATTTCACTGCCTGCCAGGTTAAACCACAACAGTATTGTAAATAACTGGCAACAAAGTTATTACAAAGTTTATGGAAACAGGTGAATAGAAAATTAAAATAATTCCTCGCACTCCTTATCGTCAAGCTGAGAAGCTATTAGGTGATTATAGCAAGCTGGTTTGTGCAGTTCTTGTGCAACTGTATTTCTGCATGCTGGATTCACTGAAAAGTGCATCTAGTAGCTTCTGCTTCCTTTTCATATCCCAAATATAAATACATTCTTAGAAATATTTCAAATGGAAATGATTTTTCTTCCTCATTTTTTTCTCCATCTCTCTGACCCTCCCTCCTCTCTCCCCTGCTGTCCATTTTCCTAAACATTAATACCTCCAGAAAGAAGTCTTGGGCTAATTTCCACCAACCTCTGGCTGCTTTCTGCTGTCTAAATATCCATGTACCTTGTGTATGATTTCTCTCCTGCTGAGGTGATAAACCAGAATCAGACGATGACTTCTGTAACACATGCCTAAGCTCTAGACTGACTTGTAGTCACTGAGAGGCATAGTGGTTTTTTTGGGCTGGGCTGGGAAATACGAAATCATAATCACTATTTTAGATTAATTTCTGCTGCAGATTACTGACTGCTGCTGAGTTTAGATATGATGGTTTAGAGGAGGAGAGGAGGGTAAAATATCCACAAGCTCTGTCTTACAGCCCTTAAAACAGCCCCTACTTACTATGCTTCTCTAGTTATCAATATGGTGGAAGGTATGTAATTTTTAATAGGGTTTAGTGACTGGCTGTTCTGTCACCTATTAATTTACCCTGGTTTAGGGCTGTCACCAAGAGTAAGATGATACTGTGACAGTATTAGTGACAGAGTTAGTCGCATAACAAAGAGAAAATCAATAACAAAGTATAACAGTGTAAACCAGAAGTACTAGAGCTAGAACTTGGACAAATTCAGTTTGGGAATAATGTAGAGGGTGGGTAGGTTAGTTACCTACAGAAAAAAATGTATTTCCATAATATTTTAAAATTCTTTTTTTAAGTAATGTTTTAATTCAAAGAGGAATTAACTCTGGCATCTGTTTGAGTGGAAGTCAGTCTAGATGATATTCATGTTCAGCCTTATCTGTGAAGATACTTCAAGATCTCTATTTCTTTTACAGTATGAATGCTGCTGCTTACTAGGTTGTTTTCATAAACACATTCCTCCTGCTTGCTGCAGAGACAAGTGCTTTTCATGTTTTCTGCATCCTTTAAATCTTTAAATGATTTTCATCTGCTCCAGCTAAATGTTGGTATGCATGAAGTATTGCCTCCAAACAATGTATGTATTTTCCTTTATGCTGGCTACTTGTGGGTAACAGGACTTCAGTCAGATATATTAAAATAAAAGTGGCATCTTGTTCTGTGTCTAATGAAGTGTCTGTTGCCTTCATCTCTGTCTGGATGGTTTTTCCCCACCTCCCTATCCTGTTTTTTCCTTCTGTCAGATGAAAATGTTTCTCAAAATAGTCCTTCCTGTCTTCCTGGAAACTAGACTTGCATTCTTGGTGGGGTGCAGATGAACAGATTTACATTTACATTTACATTTTTTAAATAATATTACCACAATGAGATCAGGAATTCTGAAAGTGTTTAGCAGTAGAACGAGAAAATACAAGGATAAATATATCCATTTTTTGTTAATGCAAATACCTCTCCAGTATTTATTCACTTAGTGAATCCTTCCTCCTTTATAGAATGAATAGAGAAGTATTTTTTGCTTTTGTTTGCACTGCAGAGCTGTTGTGCAAATGAGATCTGTCATGCACTCTGTATCAGTTCTGTGTACATGATACCCACTGTTGCAGAAAGCTTATTAGCAGGAAGGGCAAAAGAAACACATTCAGTAGAATACCAACCATGCTTTAAATCGTAAATGTGGAGTGAGGAGCACCAGAAATAAGTTTTATCTGTGCTGTAAACTGTATTTTAAATATCCAGTGCCTTCTAAGGATAATACAGGATATGCCACAGAACCCATTTTTGTCACATTAGATTCTAGAGATGATGTTAAAGAGATATAATACATCATAGTCCATTTGGTATCATAGCTGCTTGAAAGATGGATTCAGTAGCATAATTTAGATTCAGACAGCTCTAGGTGAGAATATTTTATATCTCTGCATTGGTGGTATCTTGAATGGAATTTGTTTTCTTATATCAGGTGTCTTATCTGGTAATATTTACTATGTTAAGTGTCTTTCAACTGTGTTAAGTGTAGCTGACATTTACTGCATGTTTGTTCTCTTATTTTTGCTGTTTTAGAGTGAAGGAATGGCCTAAGGCTCTTAGTGCCACCTGTGGTGCTAAAGAGATGGGTTTCAGATTACTGTTATGGTTGGGATTTCCACATACCCCATTTTGTAGACATGGATAATTTAACATAATCTCTAATATGTTGTGATTATCCAACCAGAAGGCAGTGAAGTTACAAATAACCGGTGACCTGTCTTTTTCTACCAGTATGAGATTGAAATGGTGAAAGGTATTACTACCAGACACAGGAGCAGGAGAGCTTACTGTCAGCAGGGATTCAAAGTGACTATAGACATATGGTTTTAACCAAAGGAGACTGTACTGTGAGTGCCCTGCCAAAGGTTTTCCTCTGCTCATTGTGATTGTTTCTGTCTTGCTTCGTTTCAGCTATTAATTTATGAATTAATTCCATCAAGACACAGGTAGCTGTGTGGGTTGGAGCTGTGCATCATCACTTGCACTTGAACCTTCAATGTCCAACAGATTCACTCAGTTTAACTTAAATTGCCTTGTCAGAGAGTGGGATCAAGGTTAGTGTGTTCTCTCACCCATCTTTTCATGTCCATATTCCTCTTAATTGTCTGCCTATAATTTAGCTGCTAGCATCCACATCGAACTTGGAACACTTACACGTCCTTTCTGTTCTTGCAGTGGACTATGTTAAGACATTTCTAGTAAAGGGCCATGCATAAGGGATGATGCTATAGGGCAGGTGGACTACAAAGAAACAACTACGCACTTGGGCAGATACTAAGATTTCTTCTAAGATCATCTCAAGATGGTGCTTGAATGCAGGATTGCGTCTGTATACTGTACATACAAGACTAGTTTAATTTTGATTGCAAAGGCTAAAATTGATCTTGTTCCTTTCTGAGAGGCACTGTAATGGAAAAAAAAATCCATTCAGACAGCCATTAGAGAGGCGATTAGGGCATGAAGACATACTCTTGGGACACAGAGGGACTGACTGAAAGATTAGATGTGCTTCATGGACTTTTTGTTAGGCTGTGTGGCTGTGTCATCAGACCCACGTTTATGTGCAGGGCTCTAGTGCAATCTGGCCAATTCTATCAGCTGGATCTAGACTTTGGGAGATAGAAAGGAGGATGTTGCATTGCCCCTCCCACCTTTATCTTTGCTTTGCTCTCACTTCTGTGTTGCCTGCAGTATGCCTTGCTTCTCAACAATGAATCTGACTGACACCAGTTTATGCAGGTTATTAAAGGGTTGCAATTTTGGAGGAGGTATATGCCTGAAACAGCATTTGAGAGTACTGTCCAAATGTACACTTGCAATTTCCCATCATTTTTATAGCTTTGCCCACTCGTGCACACAGCAAAACAAAAAGATTCATGCTATCGAATTAACCTGGTATTATTATTTATTCCTTAAAGAATAGTCCTAATTTTAGAAATAATTGTATGAGAAGAAAGAAAATGTATGGAAAATTAGATAAAAAAGAAATTATAAATAAGTCCTCTTTTGGAATAACCTGGAGAAGAGGTGCTACATTATTATTGTAGTTCAGCATTTGTATCCTCCAGGACACACAAGAAAAAGCATCTCTTATGGGCAAAGGACACTCTGCACTCTATACTTAGCAAGTATTTTTCTGAAGTGGATAACCTGAGCTTTGTGCAAGTAAAGCTAGTAGAAGCCCTATGTAACTATAGCCTAATATACACATTTTAAATTTTCACTACAGAATGTAAATGATGTGGGCACCATTTTATGGTATTAATGTTTCAGCTTCTGATTTTTTAAAAGGTTTTTTTTTTTTCCTGGCTACTTTTAAGTTTTGTTAAATTTTAACTGTCTGGATTGAAAGTTGGTGTGCTGAATTTTTGCCCCAGCCTTTTTTATTAAAAAAAAAAGTCAAACCCAAATCACAAAAAAAAAAAACCCAAAAAACTGTAATCAAATCAGTTTTGATGCTCGAGAAAATGAAATTAAAGAATATTACTTTGCCTATATTGGAAGATTTCTCACCTATAAAAAGCTCCTGTACCTCCTTACTTGAGCTCAGTATTACCCCAGTTATACGACATGGGAGTTTGTGCTCCCACCCCCATGGCACTAGTCTATATTTCCCATGGTTGTGCCAGGTAGACTCAGATCTGTCTTGGAGGCTCTTTACGTTAGTTCACCGTGCCATGTAGATGCTCCTGCTGGTCAAGGTGTGCATGTTGGGTTACACTATCTCCTGTGGTTAACTATCTTTGCATGTCATGTTTCAGCAGCTGAAGCCATGGGAGCTGACTTAGTATTTACAGTGCAAGGGAAGTTTTTTTCACTGGAATTTGCTCGTCCATGGAAATAGAAATGACATGTGAGAATGGGTTTTGGCAGAATCCTGACAGAACCCAAGATTTTTTTTTGACAGAATAGCGTTTATCTGGTGTCCTGCATGATGCATTGTTGGGAAAGCCAAGAACCTGGTAAGGTCAGTGTGCAGGCTTGGTGGCCTAGGCTCTGGAGCTCACTTGTGATAGCCTACCAGGTGAACCACCGAGGACGTCCTGGGACAGTACTGTTTACAAGCCTCAGTCCTCTGGCTTACTGCCTTGGCCAGGTCTGCCAGTTGGCTTGTTTGCTAAGTCACTCTGTGAGCCAGTTGCTGTGTTAGGCTGTGCCCACATCGCTTGTTCATGTGGAATGGCGGAGGGGATCTGGAGAATCAAACAGGTGGTGCCGAGGACCTGATGTCTCCTTTATATGTTTCAGTGGTTTTGTGTTGGATTATTCCTGACTAGGTCCATTGTACTGAAAGCCCTTTAGCAGTTGGAGTGCATTAGGTATGCTGTTGGAAATTGTTTTTTGGGTTTACTTTCATCTCAAACAATTGCAGTTTGAGTGTCAGGACCTCTTCATGATGCAAATAAAACCACTATAGGGAATTCATTTCAAAAAGATAACTATGGATTTGAACCAAAAAGCTGATGTTCGTATACCCTAGGACTGCCTAATCTACATTCCAGAAGGAAGTTTCCAATGCAATACTGTTTCTCTAACAACATTCTCTAGCAGCTGAACAATGTTGGCTTAAATTCTCAAATTAAAGCAAAATAGCTAAGGTAAAGATAAAGCATGGGAAATACTGAGTCCAATCAATTTTGAAAAGTTATTGGCAACTGCAAAGAAGAGCTTAAAATAGAGATAATTAGACACACCTCTGTTTTGCTAACAACACTACGTATCATGACGTCTGGTTTAATACTAAAAATATTTGTAGGAGTCTGTTACAGTAGTTGGGTTGTTTTATCTTTTAAGTTCTTATTAAATGTGAGGAATTTTCTAAAGTGCTGTTTTAGATCATAAAGCCATTGCCTGCTACCATGTCCACTGCGTTCAAGAGCAGGCTTTCTGGCAGACATTTTTTTTCTCTGCTATTATATGTGGAACCCCTCTTTGTTTTGAACATTTTCAGCTCTGCCCACAAAGTGACACACTAAGAATGGCTAATTCTTGACAATTATGATTTCAATGCCTTTTCTACTGCCACAAAGAAATCTTTCAAAAAGCCATTGTTCGGATGCCCAGTGCTTTATCTGAAGCACTGCAATCATGTTTCCTCTCCTATTAGTACATCAAGTCTTTATATGTTTATTCTTAGAAAAATACAAAATACATCAATTTTGTTGTTATGCTTCCTATTTGCTAGAGAAATAAAATTGGACTTTTAATGAAAATCCTTTTGTGGATATAAATAGAATTATTAAAAAATATTTTTTTAAGCAAGTCGATATTTCAAGTTTGGTCTTCCCCATCCCTTCACCTAATTTGCCACTTAGCCTGAAACTTTCACTCTGGTCGAAACAGGCAGGTTCTGATTTATATCTGGCAGGGAGCTGGCCCACTTCCAGCATTTTTATCTTTGTATGACATAAAGAAATCTTCATCTTGAGCCACGGCAAACCACTGATTTTCCTCAGGAGCGCCAAGCCGGTCCCAGCAGCTTGCTTTATGCTTTCTCAAACTCCTTATTCATGTACCTTTCTCCAGACCTGAATACTCATGCTGCAGTGCAGAACAAAAGACAGGTGTTGCTGTACTTTACCCAGCCACAGACTTCTTCCCCCTCGCGGTGTTCCTGTGCGTCTCTGTGCTCTGTCTTTCAAACCAGGCATGTTCGGTAGCACAATGCACAAGGCAAAGTAAATGTCTAATTTGATTTTGTAAGGAAGAGATATTTCTTTTTTGTATTGTCTTTGAACTGTAGCCAACTCTAGTGTTCAGAAACTAGCAAACAGGAGAATCCTTCGTAGTGGTACTTTTTTAAAAAGAGGTCATCCGCAGCCTGACATCATTCTGTGCCTCTTACATATGGAAGTGCTAGTTCTACTTTGCTTTAAGAGAATGATGGCTCCTCCTGCCCAAATGCAGCAGCACTAATGTCTTGCTGGAGATCTTGGATGCTGCCTCTAACCCTGGAAAGTATATGCAATCTTGTTTTGCTCGATTTGTTTTATGATTTATATTCCAAGGCAGTATGTGATACCAAAACCAGAACTACTCGGCTGTATTTGTATGATCGTATTTCTATGCCAATTCTAATAGTACCTAAGGTCTTAAGAAAATATCTCATCATATTACAGAAAGTATAGTCCAGACCCCAGTCTGGGCAGTTTCCCATTTGCGCCATATGAAACAAGACATGTTTCAGAAGCAGAAAACGTCTTATAAGGAGCATGTCTCAGATGGACTAGAACATGAGCTGGATCATCTTTTTCTTATTAATTTCCAAGATCGAGTTATCAGTGCTTGTTATAGTGGTTTTTGACTGCTCCCTTTGTGGTGTGTCATTTTCTTTTCCCCTTCAGGATTAAAACTGCAGATATTGACACTTTTGAAGTGAAAGCAGGTACATAGGAGTGATCTTAAAATATGACTTGAATCTAGTAAATGATGTTTTTGAAAAGATTTGTTTTGTGGTGCAAGAAAAGAATATGTTATAGTTTATCTAAGGCTGGACTAAGAACCATGCTAAGTTTAAAAATTGCCCTTTAGAAACTCCCACTTGGTGGATACTGGGGACAGCTAAACTTTCCCTCATGAACATAAATTTGTCCAAGGTTCCTAACGCTGTGCTGCTGGGTATACTCAGAGTTGTCAGCTCCTGGATCCTACCAAAGCCTGACTGGGATTTATAGATCAGATATTCCCCCTATATTTTCTGGAGTGCTTGATGTGGTAGAGTTCTCTATGTACTCTACAGACAGCTTCAGGTCTGCGTAGAAATCTGCTGAAATTATAAGTACAGGAGATTGAAGAGGCCCTGGAGATAGAAGAGGTCTAAATAGAGCTAGGTATGAATCAGGGCAATTGCAGATCTTTCCTTGTAACTTACACCAGGTGCATTACTGTGAAGCACAGAAGCATGCCTTGTCCAGCTTATGACTTTGACACATTTTCCAATTTAACCTGTTACAGGGATGCTATTTTTGCTGTATGCAAGCCCAAAATTTCTATAGTGAAGAGATTATCAACTGTCTGACTTAAGCAGTTTTAAATACTGATGCTGCTGCTGTCTCTGGTGATTCTTGTGATTACGATCCCTGTTCCCTCTGATCTTGTGCAACTACAGTGCAACAAGTCAATTGACTAATATTCTCCCTTCTCAATAGGAATCAATTCATATGCAACCATTCTTTGTTTATTGTCACTTTAGCCTGCGTAACTACAAATGCTGTTATTGGTCCTAAAATTCTCACTTCTCTATGCTAGTGCATCAATACTTAAATATTTTTATTTCCTTGCTCATTTATTAGACAATGAGAGAACATACTAAAATGCTCCATCAAAAAAGGAAAAATGACTATTAGCCTGCAGTTATGCTTCTAAATTCTCAAGGGGAAAAAAAAAAATCTAAGAAAATGTTAATAAGGAAGTTATTAAAAACCTGACTTAATTAGTTTGCCTTTCAAAATTTCTTGCTGTGTGTTGTCTTGTATGTTTCAGCAGCTTTTCATAAGTTAGAAACAACTCTCACTGCATGCAAGTATTAAAGAAATTTTAATGGTGTGGATAATTTTCAGAAGAAAATTAATTAAAAAATTAATTAAAGAAACCATTTTCCTGGTGGCTATCAATCTCATGGCTCTCCAAGCCCAAGTTATACTTTCCTTCTCCTCTCCAGCATACTAATTTGCAGGAGAGTAATTGCATTTTCATGCCCATGGCTTTACATGCATTCGATTTTAGAAAGCTGAATGGCTATTTTTATTGATAAGGCAAGAAGTTAGAAGCATCTAAAAAAATCCTTCTGTTGACCTTTTATTTTCCCTCGTTCTCCTAAACTGTCTAACTAAAGAGCCACTAGAAGTGTATTTTTTAACAAATTAAGTGCCGTGACATCATTAGGCCTTTGAGTTTAGTGGCCTTGAGTTTTAATTAAATGTCAAACAAATACCATTCAATTCTGCCAACAAAAACAGAGTGTTATTTGCAGAAAACCTCAGCATGTCACCACTTTACCTTGCTTGCTTTCTCTCTGCCTAGTGATACGCAGTGACATGACATGGAATAATTCCACTGAGTATATTAAAAACAAAACAGTTACTGTGTTGTGCACCTTGATACCTCATGGGTATCACAAAGTGACTTAGAAGCTTTTTATCCTGGTATTATTTAGTTAAACTGATTTTTTTGTGGTATCTACCGTAACTCTTTGCTGCTGTATAATCTATCTCCTTTCAGGGAGATTTTTAATACAGTTTCCAAGCCTAATGACATACAGAGTCTCCCAAATAAATGAATGGAAATGATTCCTGTCTTACCATGCTTTGAGCACTGTGTTAGATAGTTGCCCCTTGTAAAACTTGGTCTGTCCTGATGTAGCTGGCGTTGCCCATTGCTGGAGATTACTTCTTGGACTGGAAGTACTTCTGATACGAGAGACTGTCAACTCCTATGTTTATTATGTGGGTAACTGTCAGTGCAGCTATCCGCTCTAGGAGGATCTCTGAAACAGGTTTGTCCTGGCAATTGGAAGAGAGAAAATTGTGTTCAGGAGAGCTTGATTTCCTGTCAGGTAATGAGCAGCTCTCATGGAGTCCATGCAGTTCATTAACATACAGTAGATTCTGAATCAGGCACTGATCCAACCTGACTGTTTAGATCTCCACTTTTCTTTCTTTCCTTTGTGTTAACTTTGGTGATTTTTTTTTTTTTTTTCCTCATGTGGAATAATACTGTGTTGCTTTTTGGCATCACCTGAGGACACAGTCTTTTACCTGTCTGGCTGAACAGTCTTGCATTAGAATCATGACCTAATGGAAACCATATAAGCTTAGCAGAGCTTAAAAATTATTTAGGGTTAGTTATGTCTCACTTGATCAATTGTGATAATTTCTGAAGGCCAGTTAATGGATATATTTGGTTCCTGTATTTCATTACTTGGCTAATATGTACAAAATGAGATACAGAGAAGGCAATTTTTTCCAATCATTATTGAAAGCATGCTTCAGCTCTCAGTTGCTCTGGTATACTGACATTAATTTTAGTGCATTTACTCCCAAAGTGTGCAGGTCTAATGAATATTTATATAATATTCTAATAGTACTTAGATTTCAAGTATCCCTTCTCATCTGTACATCTCTAAGCACATTCAAACAGATGAGCTTCCTTATTCCCTAAATTTTGGTTTAAAATTCCAGTTTTCCAGGGCCTTTGCTATGAAAGGATTAGCTGGGATCCTCCTCTCCCTTCATGGGATATAGGGTACCATATCCATGTACCTCAAGTCTGGGAATCTTCCCTTTACGTAATCTTCTGAGAAGAGAATGATAATGTTGAAGGCTAAAAGATTGGCTGTAGCAGGTAAATAAATAAACTAAGTTCCAAATAAGAAATAGTTGAAAGGGAAAAAAAGGAAATTTATGAGCAATGGGAAAAATGACAGAGCTGCACCTGCTGTGACTGGCAAAGACACTAATCACTTTGGCCTTTTGCGTTGAGTTTCTACTTCCTCAGGAACCTGTTACATTACTGTGAGAAGGATCTCTGAACTTCTTGAGTTCATTGGTCTAATTCAACCACATTTCTCAGAGGGGTAGGGATCTTACTGCCATGAATTTCCAAGACTTGTTATAGCAACAGCTGGCTGGGCAGAGGAGAAAGGCCATACTCATACACTCATATCACAGGCTCTCCTATTTCCTCACTTTTTTATTGGTGGTGCTGTTCCTTTCACCATCGACACTGTGGAGGCTGGCTGGTCCATTTATCTGCTCACCCAAAGTACTTCACGCAGTAGTGGCCTTAGTTTTATTTAGGGTTTTGCTTTTTTTTTCATCTCCCTTTTGTTGGCTGGAAGTGTTCTGAGAAGAGGGGTGGAGGTTTTGTTTTTGTGACGGTCCATAGAGACAATAGTTTGGGGAATTTGCAAATAAAGATCTTCACCTTGTTTCTGCAGATGGGGAAGAGGAGGCCTAGTGAAAGGAAGCCCAAGATACAGATGTGTGCTACAGAGACATTTCCCCAAGGCCACTTCTGGCAATAGCCATTCTCCTAAAGGAATGTTGTACAGGACTAGGAGGTCATAGCTCCAGGCTTCCTCTTCTGGCCTGTATGTGCAACCTGGTGGCCCTGCAGTGCAAAATATGTGCTAGAGGATAGGAAGGGAAGTGTCTTCCCCTCTTGTTTTAATTTCTGTGAACATGGTGGATTTCATGACTGAAGAGCTGTATCTGAGCTAGCTTTAAACAAGCACAACCTAATTAACTCTGCAAAGAAGGGCTAATAAGCTGAATAAATGTGTGCATTCACATGAATTGCTCTGGGGCACAAAACAAGCACCCTTAGTATTAAATTATTATTAAAAAAACCAACACCCTACCAAAACATTAATCTGTCAGGTTTGAAGTACTGTTTCATTATTTTGGGCACTTTGAAGTGGAAAATGACCAAAAAAGTAATTGTCTCAGAGGCCCAGAGGAGAATTGGAGCAAATATTGTGCAGTTGCCCTACTTCAGAGCGCATGAGTCCTGGGGAGCTGGACAGGAGCCAGCTCACACCAGCTGGCCTGTAACCAGCCTTCTCCTTCTGCTGCCTTCAAACAGTGTGAATAGACATGGACTGCATCTCCCCTGCATGGATTAATCCCAAAGGGACATAGAGTACTGATTAGGTATGAATTTACCAACTTTGACTACCATATTTATAAATACATGTGTGTATAGGCATATACAGGATTTAGAGAGATGCTTATGTGATTGTGCAGTGCCCTTTCCCCAGGGGCTATTCTTTCATATACTAGGTGGGACAAGCTCAAAATGTAAATCACATTTTCAACAAGCTTCCCAAAGACTTGGCGTCGTCTCGATTCTCATTATAATTCACTTACACAGAAGGGCTGAATTGGAAAACTCATAACAAAACATATTGACATTTCAAGTCTTTTTCACCTGTGTTATTTACAGTTTCTTGCCTTGCTGAGTTTTACTGAAACTCTTATTTTGCTCTTTTGTTGAGCATCTGAAAACTACTGGGTTGAAAAATACGCTATCATCTTTGCTGTCTGTAATTATCTCTTAGATGCCAATTCCCAGTGAAATGTTTTTTACATATGGAAAAGAAATTTATTAAAAATTTAATAGAAGTTTTGTAAGTACATTCCCCTTTGCAAAATCAGGAAGAGAATTATGGCATAAAAGCTTTGAAATATAATTGTGCCCTTAAAAATGAAGCATAAACCTTATATAAAGAGTAACTACAACCTGTTCATTGGACACAGTTTTCTATGGCTAATACAATTACAAGTCACAAATGTTAGATAATAAATGTTTAATAGAGGGCTGGAAAGAACAGGTCATTTGGTGGACTGGAAATATATGTGCTATTGGTTTTTGTTGTGTTCCACTTTAATCTAGCTCAATCTGAATCATTTCAATACTGAATACTGCTCCCATTTTCGGGCCAGGGTTACAGGCTGGTGTCAGTTTGCTATCTAACAGACAGCTTTATATATTTACCAAACCACCACTACTTTTTGCACTATTGTTAGTAATGTTGGTAGAAAAGCAGAAGGATAAAAAGACTGCAAATATTCCTTTAAGCCTGGTATTTCTTCCAGTTTAGGCCTGACACTGGCTCTGAAAATGATTGTATGTTGGCACTGGCAGTATTAAACATGGAGGATGAATAGAAGCTTTTTCTCTCAGAAACCCAACATTAGTTAACTCTGAGAGTAATGTAAGTATGACAAAATTCGTGACTAAATAGAAGGAGCCAAAGAATCCAATGTAACATTCCTGAGATTAACCCTGAGACAAGTCAAAATAATATATGTCATTAAAAAAAAAAAAAAAGCCAAAATTACTGATGTAGTTGCAGTTTAAATAACTTTCCATTAATTTAAGGGCACTTGCTATAGAAACAAACTTTCAACCAAACCACGTGGCTGAAATTTTAAGCAGTTTTTATGTAGCACCATATTTTTTTACATGTCTATGCTTACTGTTTACTGTCCCAAGCTGTTATCTGCAAAATGTCATAGTGGATAGAGATAAATCATAAGCAACATTGTTTTCTGAGAGATTTATAGCATTTTTACAGTGCCAGTAATCATAAATTGCACTGAAGTAAACAGCTAACACTTGTCCAGACTGATGTTAATACAAATGTGGAAACTGTGCTACTTTATTAAAAAGTCTACTTTGAAAACGGTATTGAAAAACCATTAGATGTGAGAAAGAATCCGGTTGACTAATGGTAGCTTGGGCTGTGATCCAGTGTTGACTGAGTTTGACTAGAAGGGGGTCCTCAGTGATGTGACTGTTGGGCTAGATGCAAGATTAGTGCCTTCCTAGGAGCTTGGTCCTTAAGCGGAGTCCTGTGTCTGAGTGCTGAGTAGAGCTTGGATCCTGACTTAGAATTCCAGGACTCAGGGTCCTCTCTGGCAGTAATTCGTTATTGACGTCAGAGTAATGCCCGGAGCATTGCAAACTTAATATTGGGCCCAATATCACTTCTCTGTACAAGTGTATAACAAAACAAATTGATGCATGCTTGTGAAAGGTTTAAAAAATGTCCTTTGCACCTGGAATTGCAAATGAAAGGTAACATACCCACAGGAATTTTGCGTTTGCATTTGAGTGGTAGTTCACTGAAGCCCTAAGTGAAAGCTTGCCACCAAACAAGTCATTTTAAGTCTTGCTGTTGGCTTTACAGGGCCTGTGACTTCACTGCAGACTTTTTTTCAGGGGTATGATGCTAAATATAGATTTTTCACAGATGAAAACTTGAGAGGGCTTTTGGGGTTTTTCTTTCTTTTTCTTTGGGGGGCAGACTTGGTGTTTGGTTTAATTGATGAAAAGTGTTGATAATAAAATTGATTTTACTTGTGGAAATATTTAATGACTTAGCAGCAGCTGATAGTCCACAATGCTTTCTGCAAGCTAGTCTCAAATAAGTTATAGCTGTCCAAGTAATAGCTCTCTTTAAGGATGTTTTTTTTGCCTTGTGCTGAATATGAATTCTCCCTTCTGTAACTCTCACAAAACATTTAATATTTTGTGGGTTTGTTTTTTTGAACAAGTGAAGAACTTTCAGCACTTTTTTTTGTTGTTGCCTTTCACTACATTTCGTAATCCCTTTCTTTAACAAAAGAAAGATAAAGTCCCCAAATGACCAGTAAGTAGCAAGTCACTTGCAGAACTGTATGAATTACAAATTACTGTGGTAGTTAACCACTGAGCAGGGCTTTTTAAGCAGCATCTATGTATTTTACCACTGGCAGCCATTTTCACTTCAACACATGGATTGTATAATTTCTTAGCTGAGATAATCTGCCAGACCTTTATTTATTACATTATTTGATAGATAGGGTGGTGTTCTGGTTAAGCTACTAGTTTGGCATGAAGAAGGTTGAAGTTCAATCCTAAATTTGCCGTATACAGTATGACCTGGGCAGACCAGTTAATTTTGATGCCCATTAGTTGCCTTGCTTCTGAGTGTTCTCAAAGCACAGGTTTTTCCTTGCTGTATGCATGAACTTCCACAGCAGAAAGGAATCCTCACCAAAAATAGTTTTAGGATATGAGTGTGTAAGCTCAGTAACAAAGTATTTGAACTACCCTTTTGGTAGGCATGGCACAAAAGGGATGTGCGTGTAAGGTGGTTAGGCTAACTGATATCCCTCCAGTGTATAATAACGTTTTCTTTGCATTGCTCCAGGAGTTGACTTTTTCCTGTAATAAAAAATACCTTTGTAACATTAGGATGAAGTCTTGACCTAATGCTAGTCAATTTATTACTTATTTGTTTATTTTATAATTTATTTTTTGCAGACAAGATTTTATCAGCTTCTACTGGCTTTGTTTTTGATCTGAACAGATGGACTTTTAAATTTTCATTTTAACGTCTTAACCTCTAGCTGAAGTATCTTTCTTTTAAGATGTTAAGAGCTAGTAGCTCTGTCACTATATCAACTTTGTACTGAGTTGTAAGTGCCTTCCTCATTTTCCATGGCTATCTATGGTTACTTTGTTCAAGACTAAAGTAAACAATAAAATTTTGTGTTTCTGACTTGTGATTTTTTTAGCTCCTTCATAACAGTAGGAAAATGCTTCCATTCTGCTATACATTTTCCCCAATAAGTAGTTTATTGATCTCTAAAGGTGTTTGTTTTGATGTATATTTTAAACATGTGCTTTTATGCAAGGATTTGTTGGTTGTCCATTACTGTTGCAGAGAACCTGCATGCAGGTTATGTTCTCTTATATGTTTTAGTGGTAATAAGAAATGTTCTTATATGGCTGCATGTTAATCCAGTCAACTCAACTGTGCAGATGAATTGTAACTTGATGCTGGTACTCTGACAGCCTTCTGAAAAACCTTCACTGATGCCTTTGTACTGGGGAGAGTGATTTGTGAATGATGATTAAATATCTGAAGTCATGTTGTGTAGTGTCTGGGGATTCAGTAGTCTACCAAACACAGATTTTACTGCTCTTTCTTTCTAGAAAGCTGAAAAGTAAACAGTAACTTAGAAATATCCCTCTGCCTTCCAGTGAGATAAATCTGAGTCAAACTGCTTCTGCCAACGCTGGCTGCTTTAGCAGGCTGCAGTGTTTGCTTCAGATACTATTTCCTCTCATTCCATGACTTCTTTCGGTGTAATGGGGAGTGATCCTTTCCTTTCTGATACTGCCTTGTGTTATAGTTCAGGTCTGAGTGGACACTGGTGTGCATCTGAGAGGGTGGACACATGGCGCACAGTGACGTTGTACAATGCTTGGGCATGATCATTTCTAGATGAACTCTTTCCATCTCTCACTGGGATTATTAGGCTGAGATAAGACCATGTCTTCCACCTGGCACAGTCAGAAATACTTGCATTTTCATTTGAGAAATGGTTGCACTTTTGCATACTTTATAACATCCATAGCATTGTTCCTTTAGTTTATATTAGTGTTACGTGAGAGTCATTCTGCTGGGCTCAGCTGCTCATTTTACTAGAAAAGGGTAAAATTAACAGCTTTGTTTAAATCACGACAGATTAAAATTTGTTCTGCAGTATGGGTACTTAAGAGTGTCAAAGGATTTTTATGTTTGAGTTATGCTGTCCACTACTTGTTGCATCTGTTTAATCTTAGCAGCTCTCCCTCAAAATCTATGGTGAGTGTTGAGTAAACAAAATGTGGAAGAAGTCATCTCAATAATAAAGCATATGTAAAAATAACTTGGAATTGCATGCTAGTGGAAGTAAGAACGCTACCTGAAATGATCATGATATAATGGATACATTGCATTGCTTCAGTATGTATAGTATGTCACTCATCCTCAGGCTCTATTAGAAGTGATAAAAAAACAAAAAAAAATCTCTTAGATGCTCTGGACAAGATTCAAAGGTAGTGAGCTAAATTGACTACATTCTGTGTAAACTTCTGCCTCCACTAGCTTTAACTTTGTCACAGATTCTTATGTACTCTACACTAAAGACTAAGAGTCAGATATTGTTTAATTTATACACATTGGCGTTGAGAGAAGAAAAATCATTTTAGTCTAAAAATGTTAGGTCAAACATTAGGACTTATTGGGAAAGGAATAAAGAAAAAATTTGTATTGGTCTGCAGTCCTCTTATGTTTTCAGAAATGTGTATAGTATTCCTTTCCCTATTTGAAGAAAAAAGAAATGAGAAAGTTATGGAGAAGGGAAATAAGAATGATCAAAGATGTTAAATGATTTCTGTTTGAGGATTAATTACACAAACTAGTGTGCCTCAGGCTCAGAAAGAAATGATTGAGCGGATATGAAGGTTTATAAAATCTGGAGCAATTGGGAATGATTGTTTTCTGTCTCTTCAATACAAAAACCTATTATTATCGGTTGAAACTAACAGATAGTAAGGGTAAAAATAAAAAAGAAAAAAAACAGGAAAAAAACCAAGATAATATGCAGTTCCTGCTACATGGAGAGGTAATTATTTGCCAGCAGGGACTGTGGATGCTAAAATATGATGTGGCATAAAAGTGGCAGATTTGTGGAAGAAAAAGCTATTAAGGTCTATTTAGGACAAGGACATCAGCTCTACTTCGAGAAATCCTTGTGATACAGATCTCTAGAATTGAAAAGTATTCTGAGGAAGAATCACATAATGCCTGGTGTCTTGCCTATGTGTCTATTACTGGTCAACTTTTTCCTTTAGGGACATTTATCCAGCTTTTCAGTTTGTTAAATCATGCTTTTTTTCCATGTGGAAAAGAACACAAAATACGTCTGTGTATGTGGGAGGAAAAAAAAGACTCTAAAAGTACTTTTTTCTATGCTTTATTTCATTACTGGCAAAATGCATATATATTTTCCATAATAATCTCAACAGCTGATCCCAATTATCTGTAACGTATCCTTTTCTAACAGGTATCGGATCACTTTCTGTGTGTAAACATAGAGCTTATTTAGTCTTTGTGTACAACTTTCTTTCACAACAGATGCTAAAACAGCAATACTGTTCAGTATAAGCACAGTCAGAATATATGTTGATACTCAACAAGAGATACTTTCACATTGGACTGGATATTTGCTTTATGGCACATCCAGTTTAGAGGGATGTTTTAGTCGGCATCAGTCAGTCACTGCGGAAATGCTGACCAGTATATTAACGTAGTAATATGGCAATTTTTCAAAAGGAGGAAATACCGCGATAGAGAAAGATGCACATAACATTAGAGATATAGGTGATCACAGCTCTACTTATCTACTTGTATTTAAGTATAGCTTTGTGGTTGGCTGACTAACGAATTCAGCTGAAACTGCGGGAAAACTTCAGGCAGGCAGAATGTAATTTAGCCCCTTGTCTATCCACAAAGCAGCTCCGGATATTTAATGACCACAGGTGCTTAGGGTTTTGATTTTATATCTCATATGGATATTTAGTTTATCATTAACCACATGATCTGTCTAACATTCAAACATAATTAATTAGCATGATAAATAGAGTGGTGATTTTTAATTTCTTTGGCCCAGTGAATGTGTCAGTGACTTATTCAAATGCACTAAGGAAAATAAATATCCCATGGTACCTAATAGAGAAGCAATTAAGCGTATTGAAGCAAAAGAGACTTGCTTATATTCTCTATGAGTGGCTCTAATCCTAGTGGTAAGAATTTTTTTGTCTACTTGTGAAGTAAAAGTGTCAATAAGAACAATATTCTGGTGCTGGTTTCACCAAACTTGTGTTTTCTGTATCAGTGCTAATCTTTTCTCATTCATTTGCGCAACTGGACTGATTGCCACTGAAATAGTGTACCATTTTTGATGCTGAAAAAAATAAACAAAACTTTTTCCAGGTAAAATAAACTGCAATTAAAAAAATACCTGCTGTCACAATATTTCACTTACTATCAAATTTATTATTATATATCTCCTAGTGGAAAACCTTCCAAAGCTTAGAGAAGTAAACAAGGAAAACATGCAGTGGCCTTTCACACCACCTGTCATCCTAATGACAGGTGTTATGAACTTTTAGCAAATTAAAATTAACATTTTTTTTTTTAATGTAAAGAGAGAGTGCAAGCTGCTAAAGCTCTGATAGGTTTCACAAATATCTTTTGATATGGGTTGACATGTCACCGCAGGGTGAACTGGGGGAAAAAAAAATCATTAAACAATGGGGTTAAGGCAACCAAAATGACAACTACAAGAAGGCAAATGCTAACTGAGATCAATCAGGCTGCAGGTGATCCTCAGTGCAGTTGACGCAGCCTTGTGTTTGATGTGCAAAATGTTTATTGTGGAGTGGCCTTTCTGGCCACAAGGGTTTGGCTTCTTTCATCAAGTGCTCCTTCAAAAAGGAAAGGACCTTCTGTGCTAGGAAGTGCAATTTATCAGCATCGCAATAATGATGGCTTTTGTACCTGCAGGATGATATTAGGCAGAAAATATAGGAATCTGTGCTGCTTTTTTCCTTCTGATCTACTTTAAGGAAAAAAAAAAAAAGGAGCATGCTGCTATGTACCTAGTCATTTCAGTCAGCTTGAGGCATAAAGTTTTGGGTACCAGCTCCCTCCCCCCTGTGCTATAGAGCTGTTTTCAGTTATTTTTAGACCCGTTTTCATACCAAGTCAGAGCCAGTATTTGATTAATGGGAGACTTAATCAAGAGCTAAGTTCGGGGTCTCTTGCTCTTCCCATGTACAAACTTGATGGAGACTCATGCTGTTAATAAACTTTATGTATTGGAACTTCTCTTCTCCTGTAGCCTCAGGATACAATATTCCTTATGGATGTTTCTTCTCCAAAATGTCTCATAACAGTAGACCCCTGCTCTATAGACCTTATTGCACGTAATTTTTTGTGAATTTCCTCTCTAGGATTACGCACAACCATTTTAGGATTATGTACACAGGTCTTTCCTGCCTCTTTTCAGGCATCTCTCTTTGCAAGGTCCTTTTGGAATTATCCCTCTTATCTTTCCCTATCACTATTCTCAGGAAAAGGAGTGAACTGTTATTTCTTCTTAGATCTCAGAAGGAAAGACTTTAGAACTTTAGACTGTAGAAAATGCAGCTTCGCATAAAGAAATGGAAGTTCAGTCAGGATAGGTTTTTCTTACCAGTATAAACTCTCTCAATCTTTTGTATACCTGCCGTGAATACTCATAATTGAGTATTATGATAAAGCACAGCCATTACAAGGTTTGGCCCTTTGGATTGTAGATATTCATAAGTACGAGCTGAGTGTTTGTTTCAACATATGTAACAACATAGAAGAAATTGAATTTGTCTTTTACCATGCTTTTTTCTTTGACCATTGCATTTAAAAAAAAAAAAGTAACATTTAGAAATATAAATCTGATAATAAAACAATAAAAAAGATAATAAGAATGTACTGAATTGCATACAAATCAATGGATATATCTTAAACATGTCTGAGTCACTTTAGAAGATGATTTTTAATCTTTCTATTAATAAGAATTCTTGTTCCCACTTCCATTTTTTCTCCTTTCATATATTCCTTCCTTATTTAATTATTCTTTTCTGGCAGAATAGCCCCTGAGATCATGTCTAACTGGTATTTTCTTAAATCTTGGCACTCAAAAGTGACCTCTCAGATTTCAGTCACTTACAGTGAGAAACAGAAAATGAAAAAAGAAACCCTATGAAAAAAAGAAACCCTGAATTAGTTTGAGAGCTCCTTGGATATCATGTATCAGAGCTTGATGCAATCTGAAATGTCCCAGGGACCATGGAAAGTTGGGATTTCTGACAGAAACACCAATTCAATCTGAACTTGAATATCGGTAATGGCTCCCTTCTAATAAAGCTTTTATTGTAACAGAATGATATTTCAAGGTTACAATAATAGAAAAATACCTTTAATGTTGAACACAGTTGAGTCTGGCAGAAAAAAAAAAATCTGGTGTTTTAGACTCTGATTCTGTTTTAACTAATGTTAGTGTAATCAGCAACTAAAGTGGTATGAGGAAAGATGCAAATCCAAAGACGTGTGTCTTTCTTCTCTGCAGACTTCAGGAAAATTTAATTTTCCCAAGGGATCTCTAGTTTTCCTGTGTATCTTGGGCTTCTTCATTGCACATTTTGCACTGTCTTTCCTGGGTTTAGCCATTCTGATGCCCTAAGCTCCTGAGGGCTGAGAACTGTCTCGCACAAAAGGGTTATTATGTCTCCTAGTATTAGAGGTGGGAAACAGGCAAGGGAGAGACATATGCAACTTCTGTTTCACTTTATTTAGGCTCTTACCCAAGAAAATAAATGTAATTTCTCTCCTTTCCCAAACTGTTAAGTGTCTTCTCCATGTGGAAGTTCCCATGTATACCTCTCAACCTCCAGTCAATCAACGAATTAGCTTGTGGAACCTGTTTTCAAATTTTTCGGTCATGTTTTGGGTCTCCCTTTTACTTTTTCATCCTTCTCAATGTCTGGACATCCAAGCCAGGTAGCAACTAGGTTCTATCAGACAGTTCTACCAAGTTCACATTCTTGTGAAATCCTAGGAGAGGGATTTAGCTAGGCAACTCCCAGACAGAGAGGAGATATGCTAGATATCTCCTGATGTGTTAAATATCTACTGCTAGGTATGCCTGCTAGATATGTCAGAGTTGAGACCGTGAAAGCTGAGTGGGAGAATTGAAGGGATGGACAGTAAGTACTTGGAGAGGTGTATAGCATCCTGTAGGCCTGCACTTAAACCACTGTCCGCGGGATTTCGGTGTTGCATTACTCCCGATTAGTGATTCAGAGCCTATCAAGAGGATATAGGTGTCATTATTCATGATGCAGATGGCTCTCAGCTACTATTAAGGTTGCTATCATTGGTGAGAAGAGCATGCTTGTGTATCCCCTCTTCAAATAGTCTAGAGTTGTGAAAAAAAAAGGTATCTAATGGTTTATTGATAAACCAAATTCAGTGATTCAAGATGTTCTATATAATGGAGGAATTCCTTTCTTTGCTGATATAGGTGGGGGTCCTCAAAGATGGGCATCGAAGGGAATATGAAATTACTCTACAACTGCCACAGAACTAGACAGTGTGTCATGCAAAATTGCTAAGGCCATGGGAAACATCTGTGCTACTTATCACTTTGGGACACTTACTGTTCAGAATAATGATAATAATTACCTCATTTTCAACCTGATCTTCTAGTGATGTGTAAGAATTAGGAGCAGCCAATGATGTCCACTTGAGCAAATGCCTTGTGGCAAGAGTGCTCCTGCTGGAAGAAGAGTATCAGATTGTAGTACATGTTTTGAAAGGTATATTCCTTATTCAGAGAACACTTTCACTCTCTATTTCTTATCCCATATCTGGAGATTAAAAGGACTCGACAATAGCTTCTAATCTACTTTCTCCAGAACAGTACCTTCCTTAAAAGATTTGCTGGTTGTCATGTTGGATGCTGCAACTGCTGCAGCCTAGTTTGATATCTACGGGAATTCAGGATGGCTGTAATTTCCTCCATTGTTGAAGATGGATTTTGAGTTGCTCAGACCACTTCCTTCTAGTTCATCTAATCCTTTCTCAGGGTGCATATAGCCAAATGAAATTCCTCACTGAACTCAGTAGCAACAACAGAAAGTAGCATGATTGGGCATATGTATGCAAAAAGGATCTGGGGGTGAGGCACAGAGGTATGTGAGATAGCTAGAGTGACGGAGTACACTCCTGCAAGAAAAAGTACTAAGGAATCAAGGTGGACAAACTCGTGCGCACTTTGTGATATGCACGTTTCCATAGAAACACAGGTATTCACGTGGAACAGATATAGCCTGTAAGGTTGTGCTTGAAATGTTTTCTTTCATCAATATCTTCCCATTAACAGGTTCTCAAAATCTGTCAGTGAGTTGGTATTTAATCCATTTTAATAGATATTCTATTAACTCCGTGTAACATAAGTTTTTTAAAATCAAGATTCATGTGATGTTAAATCAAATGGCTTGTAGAAATCTGCCTATTAACAAAGTGGATATTAGCAATCAAATCAGTAATCCTGATTCAGTAACCCTTTGCTCAGTATCCTTAACAAAAGCCACCAGTGTTTGATTGGATTTTTTCTATGAGACAACACTAACTAGTATTCATTGCTTACTAATATTCTTACACCTTTTAAAAAAGACACTCCTCCAGTTCTCTGGAACGGCCTCAGTTTTCCAGGATTCCTTAAAATAAAATATTACTGGTACAAAGCTCCTTAGCTACAACCATTATATCTATTGATGAGAAATTATCCAAGACTGTTGATTTTTACATTCTTTCTGCAAAAATCCTTATTCTGATGTTTAAAATGCTTCCTATCAAGTGCAGTTACAGACAGTAAACTTTTTGTCCTGTCCATGACAGCATATGAGCTGGATACAGGCTCCTACTTTGCTCCAAATACAAAAAGAGAACTAGCTAATGCACACACTTTAGCTGTTCCTGAATTATTGAAAATGTTACCATTTACTCCAAGCAGTTGACTTACACATGGCCAAAATAGACTTTTTTGTTCTTAATTGTTTAAAAAATGTCTTTTGATATTTCAGATTTGCTGAGCACTGATATTTCGATGATTTCTTTAACCTCCTTTATTAATTACATGAGTTTATTTTTACCTGTATTATCCATCATTAATGTATTTTTTCTGGTTCTCTGTGAAGTAATTTTTTTTTTTTAAATTCTTTGTTGCTTCTGTATCTGTTTTTGCTCAGCAAAACTGCTTGGCTGCAATAACTTTTTCTGTTTGTTTGAAAGACATAATTTCACAGTTTTTCCTGGGGTGGCTTCAGATAGTCCCCAGGTTTTGTTAACAATTCCCTTTATAGGTTCCCTGTCAGTTATGCTGACAATTGGTTTAAACTAATGGGGACAAAATCAAATTGTGAAATATCAAAATCCTCCATAAAATGGATTTATCTTTCTCAACAAAGCTCTAGTGTGAAAACGAGATTTCATTGGAAAACAGATGCATCATAATCTTAGGCACAATTTTGGACATAAGTTAAGGAGTAATGGAGCTGCTGTAGTTCATTTCCAGTTCAGTCTCTTATGATGACACTTAACTTTCAAGTGAGTGACTTTCTTCAAAAGTCTGTGCTTCTAAGTAATTTGTGTTTTCAGAAATCCTACCATGGAACATAGTGATGCCTTGATACTGGGAAGTTGAATTTCTAACTTTAATAACAGGGAATTATTGTTTTATAGGAGTAGTTCTTCAGGGAATTTTATTTAGTGTTGTAGAAAGAGAAATATCTTTCCTTCATGATTCATTATGAAAACTGTAAGTCAGGTAGCTAACATTATGTCAAAAGCAGCTGATTATCTCTGTCCTACTAATTATTATTGCCTTTAAAAAAAAAAAAAAAGCAGCATATTCTATAGCACCTACTTAAATTAGATTACAGAAGAATACTTTTCATTTATATGGATCCAGAAGCAGGGTTCAGTGGTTTTCTTGTTAAAATACTAAGGGCACATCAGCTTTCTTGTTCCCTAGATACAAGACTGAAATAAGGAATTCAAAGAAAGGCTTGAAAAAATAAAAAGTAAAAAGTAAGTATGATAATGTAGTGTTAGATACAATATGCTGTATTTCTGTATCATCAAGTAAATAGAATATAAACAAATCAGTACCGGATCTATTAAAAACATAGAAACCCCAAATGTTACAGTTTAAAGAAGGTGGTATCACTCTGCTGCTGGAATTTCCTATGACTGTTTCCCAAAGAGCGATCAGTTGAATTTTGTTGCTTCTGTTACAGGCTGGCTGGGAGAGGTGTATATGGAACTCTCTTTTCCATGGCTTGAGGGGAAATGTTACAATGCGAAAGAGCCAGGCTTGTCAGAAGATGATTTGAAATATTTGTGTACAAAATAATTATAACTTCTAGTCCTTTCACATTCAGAAAATTTTACTTGGAGAGGGCAGAAATGATGTATGCCATCCATACTCCCTGACCTGGTGTCTCCTTTTTGACTCCTCCCTTTTCTGTATACGCTCCACTTCCAGGAAATGTTCAATCACACCTGTCTTCCTTTTCCTTACTCTAATGCCATACCCGCTTGTTTCAAACTCTTTCGGCTTCCACAGTTTCCTTTGTAGCTTAGAGAGTTAACAGTAGAAATGCTTGATTCCAGGAATGATTTTTATATTCCATTTTGAAGATGATGAAGCAATGTGCTTCAAGATTCATCCTATTTCTAAAAGAAACCTTGTCTTTCTGCGTCCAATACCATAACTTTCCCTACGGCATTAAGGTTTGTTAGAAGTTTTCCATGTGAAGGGAATACTCCTAGTTTAAAATGAACACCAAGACTGAGTTTAGCCTGACAGAGTGGTGTGATGACCTGGTCTAACCAGCAGGTAGCAATAAAAGAGCAGGCAGTATGAATTAATGAAAGCTGCTCCTTGTAAAAGTGCTTATACCACGGTAAACCGAGATGCAATAGTCTCCTGGCATCTGGTTGTAATATTTCATCTTTGTACTCAAGGCCGTCATCTCACAAACATATTTGTTTCAAGTTAAGAGTTCTTGTCTGGGCTTACATCCTATCCATTCTACTAGTGATTCTTTGGCATCCATTTGCTGTCATCTTACACTATATTTATGCTTTATCCCATGACGTCCCATACACATTGACTATCTGGATTTACAAGCAACGGTTGAACTAGAATGGTCTTTTTTGTGTCTTTTGATGTGGCATCAGTAGCCACACAAGGAACAGAACTGCATTGTATCATGATCTAGGACCAGCCCTTTTTAAAAAGCAACTTACCTTTCCTTGTTAATGCCTTTGGCTCTCTGAATTGTGGTCTTATCAGTCCTTCATAGAAAACTACTTTTTTCCAATTTCAGACTTGCCTATTTATCTCAAAATTTTTTGAGGTAATGCATGTTTCTCCTGCTTATTACTTAGTTGCACATCCAAAAATTTCAAAGTGCTTTAAAGAGTTAAATAAATACAGTTGTTGTGTTTTATACAGAAACAATAAGAAAAGACTGGTATTTGCAGACTTAAATATCTAACAAGGGGTGCAAAAAACATGGTGTCCATACTAAACTTCCTAAATAGTTGATATGACTATCAAAGATTTTGCTGGGAACTTGCCTGTGGTAAGTCCTATGGATAGGCCTTGGCACCTGACCCAGTATAGTCATGTAATGATGTTTTTTTAGCCATGTGCATCCTGTATTGCCTGCTGGCTGTTTTTAATTTGAGGTTACAATTGTGTGATTTATGCTATGCAATACAAAGCTATCTCAAGCTATTCTGGTTGCTTTGCAGTATATGGTAGCATTTCAATGCTAACATAAAAAGAGACAAAGAAAACAAAACAAAAATGTTCTCATCAGATTTGCTGAACAGCAACACTATGCCTGTGTTTTCCCAAGTAATGAAACCTGAATTTTTGCTGGGCAGGGAAATGCAATAACTTACTATTTGTCCATGATTACCAAAATGAGATACCACTCAGAAAATCTGAATGCTTTTATCATTTCTTACATAATAAATCACTCTTGTCCTATAGTACTGCAGTGTGCTGCACAGCATTTCCTTCATCTTTGTGATGATAAGCTGCTTGATAGAACAGAAATCCAGAAAGTGGTGAGAAAAGCACCTGGAGCATCCTGTCTGCTTCCCTGTTTATTCTTACTTAGCATAAAAATTGTTTGCTGTCTACAGCTTTGGCACCCAGATGTGTTACAGCTGCTAATCCTAAGCAAGTTCACAAGAAAAACACTCAGCCACTAATGCTCCCATAGTGGCTTTAGTTCACAGCCTTGTGTTGGGGGCCATCTGCTACAAAGCTGGAGGGTGAACATGGAGAGGCTGGGATGGGGCTTCTTAAAAGTTTCAAGATCCCGTAGACAGAGGTGTCAGGGATATAGGTCAAATAGCAGTGTCTTTTCTCTTAAAATCAGTTATTAAAACTGATGGAGACTCTAGGGGATGGGATGGCTGGGTGATCTATTGCTCATAATGTTAATATTAATCATTATTGCAGGGACAAATTGGAGAAGAGAAAGTCCTTCCAGTGCTCTACTTGCTGCATTTCTGGCTGAGGTGGTTCTTCACCCCATGAGAGAAGAAAGTTAACATTTTGAGGCTTTTGCTGAACAACAAGTCAAAAGACCTCAGCTGCCAAAAATTCCATTCACTCCCCTGCTCCCCCAGCTCAGACAAGCAAAATCTGTGTTATGTGAACCTGTGTAGCTAAGAAGTCCTTCTCTGTCATAAGTCTCGAATGGGATTTTGATTCGTTGCTGAGAATGACCTGTTTTTTGCCCAGCAAAGTCCTGACTCTGTAATGCATGGCAAGAATGTGTCACAAACAAATGAACTCGGGGCACACGGGAGGAGACATCTTGTACAGCCAGGGTTTGTTTTTAAAGCTGAAAGAGTAACATAGCGTAAAAAATCTTTATCCTTTCCAAAAAGCATCTTCCTTGTTCAAAGCGAAATAACTGGCATTAACAAGCTGGAATGTACCTAGTCAGGAAAAACCAGGAGAGAACACAGAAGTCAATATTACCTTTCTGTGAAGTGGCAGAAAAACAAGCTTCTGTGAGCTGTACAGACCAAGCTAAACCACGAGGCTGTTACAGTACGCAGTAGTGAAGATAAATTATCTAATTGTCTCTTGGACTATTTTATTTATAGGGACATAATACCTGTTATCTATGCCTCCTATCCTTCATGCATGGAAACAAACAAACAGTTTTGTTCTAGTTAGATGTCTACTTCAGGAAAGAAGCCAAAACATAAATCAATAGTGGGCTAAAGGAGAAGATGACTGCATCAGTTGCTGCTTCATTTGCATGATTTTTTTTTCTGTATGGAATTTTGGGTGAGGATTTTTACTGGATCAGGAGTCCCACTGCAATCTGTAAGTTATTGCTCAGTGTCTGTGGCACAATCTGATCCTCCCTGCTTATGAGGTTTTGTTTTAAGAAAAAAGATATGGAATACTTTTTCAGCAAAACTTCATATCTGAAGCAGAAATATCATGGAAAAACTTATACAGGTTTCTAAATTTTAAATGTGTGATACAGTCTCAATTACCTTAAAGTGAGTAATCCTAATGATTTAATTAGGACTGCTCACATATTCCTAAATTTAAGAATGGGCGTAAATCTCTACAGGATTAGGGCCTCTTTTTGTTCTGTATTCAGTATGTATAGTGTTTAATTGCCTTATGAAATAAATGAATGTTTTAGCCATCAGTAAGGTTTTTGTCCCTTAACTGAGGTAGTTGTTGCTGTGCAGAGAAGAAAAAAAACCAATCTATTTTAAACATGTTAAAGAAAAGAAAGATTCTGTAATATTTTTTGAGTATTAGAGGGGAGTGAAAAATTTCTCCCAAACAAATTGGTTATGTAGGTGGATATTTACCATAGTGCAGTACTTTTCCTTGTATGCACCTGTAAGTTGTTGGGCAACAAATGATTCAGATAGTGCTGTGTTGTTTTTTTTTTTTCACCCCCAACTGCATATCTCAATTTCATCTTTTCAGCTTGCTTACAGTCTAACTTGATGTTGTATAAACTTTGAAGAGCTTTGCTGCTAAATTTATTTTTAAAACCAAAGTGTTGGCATTACTAAACTACAGCTAGTGATGATGGCATTTGAGTCAGGTGGGGCTTTTTCACTACATGATTAGTGCTCTTGCTATTTTTTCCTCTATTTTATTCCCTTTTTCTTCTTTTTAGCCATTTTTCTTCTGGATTTGTCATAATTAGATATTGTACTGAACAAAATACTGGATTAACTCACCTTGTATCTTTGAGAGATGTTTGAGATAACCATACACATAAAACCATAAACTGAGTTTCTATCATGAACTCTTTTCTGTAGACTGAACTGCACATCCAAAACCTGGGAATTTCAAAACCTTGCATTAGAACCAAATGTTTTCCCAGGCTCTGTAACCAACAGCAGATTGTATTGCCCATGTGCTGCATTGGCTGTGAATAGGGGATGCAGGGGATTGAAAAATAGCCCAGATTCAAGTTTGGAGTCAAGCAGTTATTCCTGTAAAAGATCACAGGTTTTGAGAGAGCAAATATCATACGCAAGAAGCATAAGCAATTTAATGTAATGGCTCAGTAGTCATGGGGAAGAGATTTAAAAAAGTAAAAAAGAAATTCAGAATGTAAAATGTAAGAAACAGTCTTGTAGAGAGACAAATAACAGGTGTTGCATGTTTGCATAGTAGGCAACATGATTTCTCCAAAAAATAGAATAAAATGAAAGGAACAACACCACCCCCACCCTCCAAGTTAGCAGGTGAAGCTGATGTTGTAAGTTTGATTTGCTGGAAAGGCAGACATCACAAACAGAAGGATCTACTTTTCAACCTAATTGATGAGGAAATGATATTCTCATTGTGTAATTTTGGAGATGTATAATTTTGGAATATGTCATAGCTACCGAATAGATCGTTAATAGTATAAGCTTGGTAAAGCCCAACAACACATCCCTTCTTCTTGGAAAGGAAGTGAAAGAAAGAGATAAACGGAAATAGTATAAAGGAGTAATTGTATGTGATGTTAATTTAGAGCTTATATTTTTTTAAGAGGAATTTCTCATATGGTCTCATGTTGTGAACTTTTAAATGCAGCTTTTCTTTCTCAAGATAAAAAAAAATAAGAAATAAGCTGTATGATTCCTAGTTCATTTTGTGAATGTAAGGTTTCCATAAATTGTTTTGTTGATTCACATGTCAGCATGAGATGTACAGGTGTATACTTTAACGTTGCTGCTGAATTAGTGTTGAACGACTAGCTGTTTTAAGGTGTCTGTGTGGGAAATATCTAAGCAGCCTACTCTTTCTGCAAGCTTCAGGGATCAAAATTCCTGTAAGCTGCCTGACATATCTCACAAGTTTTTAATCTGCAGAAGACCATGTCAGAAGCTCAAATGTGGTCTCATATTCTGCATTTTAGCAGAAGAGAAAGAGTAAGCGTTCTTAAAATGTACCTACAGATACTGAATATCTTAAATTCTAACTTAATTAAGGTTTTTACTCAAACTGACTCTAGTTAAGGATGATATGCCTCAGACTTTAACAAGTCACGCCTGAGGGTTCAAAAGCAGATCTTTCACTTGGTTTTTGTCTGAATAATTTTGAGATAGTTGACCAAGTTGCAAACACAAGGTATGAGGGATAAGGCTAAGATGTCTTTTTGTTACAACAAATAGGTATTTGAGTTTACGAGATTAATATGAGCAAGTCATTCTGCTATCCAGTGTCTTTCTACTTTGAAAGGGCTTTCCAGTACTTTACTGGAAGAAAACTGATTACCTGGCAGTTCCTCGTCCAACTCAGTAAGCATCAAAAGGTCCAGGTTCCAATTGATACTTGGGATCAGTCATGCTTTCCGGCTCAAGTCTGGAGTGAGCCACTGGAATGAAGCACTGAATTGGTGTTTGAGGTGGGGCAGTTTGTGTGTAGATGCTGTGGGCAGCATGGAAGTATGGAACTTGTGTTGGACTGATCATGATCAAGCTGAGTACTTCAGAGAGATTCACAGAAGCTTAGCTACTTCAGCCATACTCCAAATTCTTATGCAGTGCCCTTATACCATTTGTTCTTGCAGGCTTCTGCAACCTCACAGGAAACTGAAGCCCTTTCATTTCTAGCCGACAACTTCTGAAAATATGTTGGTCCAGAGGAGAGCTATTTAAGATATGCATGGTACTAATTTACTCATTTGACTTGGAAATTACATGCCTTGCAGTAATTTTTGGTGAGTCAGCCCAGCCATAACGGAGGGCCAGAGGGGCAGGAAAGCATGTAAATGCAAACTAAATACACAAAAAATGTGAAGCAAAATTCAGCAGCCAGAGCTCTAAAATCATGAGACACATCTTCCTCTTCCACAGAGACTTTCAGCAGTGTCCTGGTTTGGGCTGGGATGGAGTTGATTTTCTTCCTATTAACTGGTATAGTACTGTGTTTTGGATGTAGTGTGAGAATAATGTTGATGACACGCTGATGTTTTGGTTGTTGCTAGGTATTGTTTACACTAGTCAAGGACTTTTCATCTTCCCATGCCCTGCCAGATGTGCAGGGGGCTGGAAGGGAGCGTGACCAGGACAGCTGGCCCAGCTGGCCAATAGGCTATTCCATACCATATGACGTCATGCTCAGCATATAAGGCTGGGTGAAGAAGAAGGAGGGAGGGCGTTCGGAGTGATGGCGTTTGTCTTCCCAAGTAACCGTTATGCGTGATGGAGCCCTGCTTTCCTGGTGATGGCTGAACACCTGCCTGCCGATGGAAGTAGTGAATGAATTCCTTGTTTTGCTTTGCTTGCATGCGCGGCTTTTGCTTTCCCTATTAAACTGTCTTTATCTCAACCCACGAGTTTTCTCACTTTTACCCTTCTGATTCTCTCCCCCATCCCACCCGGCGGGGGGGTGAGCGAGCGGCTGTGTGGTGCTCAGTGGCTGGCTGGGGTTGAACCATGACAAGCAGGTTCTTGGTTAAGAAGCCATAGCACCTTCCCTTGACAGAGCACTGTTTTCATGTATAGCTGTCAATGCCATTGTGTCAAACACTTCCTATTGTAAGAAAAATGAGAATTATTGGAGTTCACCAGGTTTTTAGGTTAAATTTGGACTTCTAAATTACTGTATTCTCAGAGGTTCTTGGTCCATGTTGCCTCCCAAATAATTAGGGCTTTTGATATCCTGGGTGTCAAGGTCTGTGTATGCCTAGGAGCAAAATCACATGGAATGACTGGCATGCTGAATTCACCCGTGCCAGAGTGTAGTCCAGATACAACTGGAGTGAGCTGTTGACAGTATAGCTCCAAAGATTTAGATGCTACATATTATTTTATTCTGAGGTAAAAAATATTTGATCTGTCTCAAGTCCTGGATTTCATTAAGTTTGGTACATCTTCATTAGGGTTTATGACCAACCAGATGGCCATCTTTTTAAAGCTGTTTAAGAAATCCCAATAGTATTTATTCTTCACATTAATTTAATGATTTAACTAATTTAAAGATGAAATTTTATTTCAGCTATTGAAATTTCATCTCATTTTCACAGCTGTGTTGCTCCTTCTCAATCAAATGTTTAAATGTAATTCAGATTTGATAATGTTTTCTTTATCTCTTCTTTTTGAGTGTTAGAATAATGTTTATAAAACTGGTAAACATGATGCATTATTTCAGTAAATGGGAGGAATGGAATGAATATTTGCCACATGCAAAATGCCTAACCAGCTTTCTATAATTACCTTTGGTTCCCAAAACATAAGATTTTTGATATCATAAAAAGTAAGCCTTTGTGAATAGTAACCAGCGGTGCATGAGCTTGTTTAACTTCACTGTATGCTTCAGGTTTGTATTTTATATTTGAGGTCGAATATGTGAATCTTTCTGAATGTAGTGTAAGATTCCCCAACATCTGGGAACAGATCTGTGAATTTCTGTGTGTACGTGGTTGCCACCAAGTTTTCCTGCCTTATTTCTTTTTGTACTGCTCAATACAATGGTAACATTTTATTTAGGCAAAGTATCTATCAGGGAGTAAATTTATGTCACAGCAAATTCTTGCTCCCACCATGACATTATCTTTGATTAATCTTACATTGATATGTTTCTGATTAATGAAGTTCCTGTTCTAAATTACAAAGCAATTTAAGAAAAGCTTTTGACTTCACTGAATTGTATCAAAGACTTTATTAGTATTATGTTTTAATACCTGTCCATTAACAGTCTTCAAGCAGAATTTTAACATGTAGGTCTTGCAAGAATCTGTACAGGTAGATATTAAAATGTCCAAAAATAAATCATGTAGATCTAGGAGTAACTGCAGTATGTTCTTAAAACCTGACTGTGTCTTGCATATTAATGGATTGTAACTTGATGGTCTACCAAAAAGGAAAAGACACCGTGATTAGTAGCAGTGGTATAGAATATAGTAAGTAACAATGACACATTCTCCATGCCACAACTCCTCAGATGATGTTTGCCATTTCCCAACAATAGAAAATTGTCATCAGATGAGACAATCTAGACAGTTTGAATAACTCCATGAAGACTAGGAGAAGGTAGTGTTTTGTCCTAAGCACCTGGACTTCAGAATTACTTTGCTAAATTCTCCCAATTTGATTTTCTGAAAAGAGTTATTGTTTTGTGTTCTTTTTTTCTGGACAAGTCAGAATTGTGGTGTCAGAAAATGTTTCTTTTTTCTCCTATTTCATAATCTTACGTGAATCTTTAGGTGCAGATTTTACACTCACAATATTCTTTCAAATGAGTCTTCTGAAGGTTCATTGTATAGACTTTTCAGGGAGAAAAACACAATTCCGATCGTGAAGACTGCAGTCTTGAACATTCCTGAATTACTGCTCTTAACTGAAAAAAATAGTTTATTATAATTGAAATTAATGGAATCAAATTAAGAAGAAAATATTTTAAAATCTTAAAAAAGCAATATGAAGTTTTGTAGCACTACATTTGGATATACTTTTTTTTTAATATGCTAAATAGCCCAATAGACATCTCTGCTCAATGAACTTCAGGATACAAATAGCAGTGAATGATGCCTCTGAAGTTAAAAGCACTGTCGAAACTGCCTGGGAAAATCTGGTAACACTATAGGTGCGATTATGTGTTACTGAAAATAGTGATGCTAGTCCCCCCTTTTTGACATTCACATTCAGTATATTCACAGTCAAATATTTCTCCAAAATAATTACCTGCTAAATCAGGGATAAACCTCCCTGAGGCCTGTTTCCTTTTTCTTTTTAAAATGTAAGGACTAATGGGTTGTTCAATGTTGGCAATGAATGCAAAAGTGTATTGTTCTTCCTAAATATGTACATATGCCTTGTATAATGCATTTTAATAAAAACATAAGGACAGACTGCTCTTTACATGCTTTTAAAGGTTGTATTTAAGGAAGCAGGGAGAGTAGAGACAGGCAGCAAGCAAACTGTAAAATTTGCTTCACTCTCAGACTGAGTTTCCAACTGAAGATGGATATTGCCTTGACTCTGTACAAAGTTAACTACATCAACTACAGAGATCTGTTGAAGATATTGGGCTGCTTTGTTAGCTGCATTGCTCCAAGGCTTTGTTTTTCTCTAGTTCTCCGTATAGCAAAAACTATTGAAAATTTCACTTTTTATGCAGGTTCCTTAATGCATAGTTGACCAATAAGAACACTGATGCAGTCCCAGGCTATGATGTTTTTCCAGTGAAGTTCATACAAGTATAGCCAAAGCATAATGTCCTATAGCTTTTAGTCAATCTTATCATTTTGACTTCTGCATTTTTCTTTTGCCTTTGGGCAGTCCATTATCCACGGACATTATACATGTGGCTCTTAGACTCCTAATATCTAGGCACGGTGATGTACAAAAGAACAGCATTAATTTGTGCTCGGCAGGTCTCTTCTGTGTTCCTATCTAGAGGGCACAAGCTAGCACAGTACTAATTCCAGCTTAATTTTTATGACGAAATTTCATTCTCAGGACTTAACATAGTTATCCCAGACTGAGAAAAAGCTGGGGTTAATAAACTTCACTGCTTTGAAGGTTTCAGATTTATTATATTGGAATCGATATATTTTAGCAGACCTTGTGAGTCAGTTACTACAAGTACTACTCCAGCAAAATGCTGCAATTGAGAAGTGCGTGTATGAAACCTGTTCTCAGTGAACATGATGGCGACACTTATTGTGGGCTGTAATATGTGGGCATCTCTTTAAACAGACTGCAGTGAAATGTGGAATTTTGGGAGCTGCCACTGCTTTGAGAGGATGATCTCGGCATATGCTTATGAGATCATTAAGTCACACCAAAATTTTCATGAAAGGAAGCTCTATAATTGCATGAGATTTTTATCTTAGATGAGTACAGAATTTGAGAAAACTGATGATTCATTCTGATACCAAGGAGGCAGGAAAAAGGGACATCAATCTTTGCTTTTTGCAATATTTTCTATGGCAAGAAGTAGGCCCAAAAAGCCAGTTTACGGCACAGCGAGAAGTAAGAGATTTAGTCCTACTTGATAATCACGTTTTTTGGCAATATATTACACTAGCTTCATGCTTCAGGGCTTCTGCTGATCATCCAGAGAAGTGTGAAAATAATTACTTTTTCCTCCTTGAAGTTTTACTAGAAAAGTGTTGCCAACCTGGTTTTCAAAACTTCCAGAAGTTTTGTGAGAGAAGGCTAGGACATTTGGAAGACTGCCTGCAAATTAAATAATAGCACAAATTCCAGGTACGCAAACAAGGGACACAAACACACAAAGATTCATTTGGAGTGCTGCAGCTTTTCTGAATGCACTTGCCCATCCTTAAGACTGAGTTATTCACAATTTTAGGTGGAACTGAGCTAAAAACAGAGTTTACATCTCCAAATAGTTCTTACATGAGATTTTAACCTGGTTCTTTGTCCCTGTAATGAATGGAAGGAAAATACAGATAAAATAAACAGGACATTTGGGATGTTGTAAATTCAGACCCACATGTTATGACCTCTAGGAGTCGCTAAGGAATCTTAACTCCTTTCCCTGTGAATGGCTTAGATGACATTCAACAAAGTGGTCTTCATATTTGGGGTAGCTGAAAAACAATCCATACTGTTTTAAAAAAATATGAGCAGCTCCAGGTGAACAATGGAAAATATTTTGGAGTTATCTTGAAGGTTGTGTGAGGGACTGTATAAATCTGGCCGTGCCCTCTGGTAACCACTCCTGGGACTCTCCACCTCCCTGTGGTCCCCCAGGGCAGGGAAGCCTCTGTCTGAAGGGATGCTCTGCACAAGCAGAAGCAGTGCCTCTGCCACTCCAGGTAACTGCGGTTTAGAAAAGTTCTACCTGTAATTTCTCTTTCAAAAACAGAGAGGAATGAAACGAACTCCTAAGCACTCAGATGCTACATGGTGTGTTATATCTGGCTGTCATTATTGATGATTTTTGGCATAGTAATTAGTGTCTCACAGAGCTGTATATTTAACTCGGGCTCTGAGGAAGACAGAATATTGTGCTTAGGGTAATTCTGAGCTCATTTAGACACCTGGAAGCAAGAAAGCCTTTGTTTCTTGTTTTTCTTCAAATAATAGCCTAAGGGAAAGTGTCCCTTCAACCACCTTTCATATGTCAAATGAGGTTTTTGACGCAAGAGACTGTTCACTATGTGTATTTAGTATAGCTAAAATAACATTTTTCGCAAAATTCCACAAACATTTTTGTGAAGGGGATGACATTGAAGCTGATCTTCCTCTTTGGTGATGTGTCTTGCTTACTTGAATTCTTCCTTGAATAATTTCATCATCACTGTATTGATTATCAGAATAGCTTTCCACATTTTATGATGTGCTTGCTTTTTTTAAATGAAATTCCTTTACAAATAACAAGCCAAGTTTATACTGAGGAAGAAAAATACCAGTAAGCAGGCACTAAGATCAAATACAAGCATGCAAATAAATGATGCTTCCAAATAGATTCATATAGTGAGGCTGAAAGATGCTTGTATTGTCCTTAGCAGAAGTTGAAACACTTTAGGCTGGAGTAATAGTTTATGAATAAAGAATAAAGAGGACAATCAAAGAAGGAAAAATAAAGCATAAAATTAACAATCCAAACAAATTCAGAAAGTTTGCTTTTTAGGCAGTCAATTACAGCAGTAACTGCAATGTAAAACCTGAAAGGAGGAGAAAACCCCAACTTTAGCAATCTGTTGGACTTCAAACCAGATGAAACAGTGCTGCTCCATTCACCTCCAGTCTTTTTCTACTAGGTTTATATATTTCTTTCCTCCTTGTCTCAACTGAGCCTGGTCAGTGAAGCTGTTTTGTTAATATCAGAAATTAAGAGATTGGGACTTGGTGTTCCACCTACGCCCAAGGTTTAATGAGTTTAAAACTGCTTATAATTTGTGAAATGGATAATTTAAAAACTGGTTGTTGTTTTACAACCTTAGGGCAGTTAGTGTTAGCCCAGGGGACTTTGCTTCACATCCCTGAACTCTTTTTCACTGGAAAAAGAGGAAAAAAATTTTTGAGGAGTGGCAAGCACTCAAGTTAGCCAAGTCCCTCTGTGATTACAAGCTTCTTTCAATGGTGATTCAAGTTCCCTGAAATAACATTCATCTATCATAAATGCTAAATAAGAGTCTAAATATGCCTATATTCTCCTTGAATTGCTTCCCCTCTTCCATAGCCTAATGACTGTGGAGGCCAACCTTTGTCTTTTGCTTTTGTGTTTTGCTTTGCACGGCAGCGTGTCGAGCTGCCTGCTGTCCATTTGGTTGTATCATCCAGCTGTATCCTGCGTGGTTTGCCTCCTGATGTGCTGCTCGCTCTCAGGCCGAAGAGGACAGTCTTTAGAAAGTGGACATTCTCCATTTCGCAGGTGCATCCAAACAGATGGAGTTCCATTTTTTCTGGCAGTGCAAGCCTCTTTTGCATCAATTCTGTCTCTGGATCATTTTGGTTTTGACGGGATCTTGTCAGTTAACTTCAAGCAACTGCTGGTAGCAACTGACTATGTGTGTTTCTGCCTTTTTGAAGATCCAGAGCAGGACTGAGAACCCTGAAGGATTACTTCTCTAGCAAAATATTCAGTGGGTCATAGTGTGCAAGCACATGTGAAATTAAGAATTTCTGTGGGCTTGGTAATTTAGTGCAATATGCACAATCCATTTGTGCCTTGATGTTCATTTGAGATCAGGACTATCTGTATTAGGATATTACCACAACATAAGCAGAAGGTTTTGTACCAGAGGGATTAAGCAGATAAGGTAAGAAAGGGAAACAGAGGTTCAGTGACTTGCTCAAAGTACATAACAACAGCAAAGCTATGAAATCCTACCTTAACTGATACCAAAGGAAGTTTTACTATTGATTCACTGGGGTTAGATATTCACTCCAGGTACTCACCTCTGATTCTCAGTTCAGTGGCCCTCAATGTCATACAACGTGATCTATCAATGGCAACCTGCCTGGAATGAAATGCAGCAGCTGCTTAACACTGCCCAGTTTAACTCTGCATGCAGTTCATATTAGAAAGAAAGAAAGAAAAACGTCCCAGCCAACTGAAAGTGGAGGGAGAATGTTAGCTAAAAAAGAATGTAATTATCTAAATTAGAACTCTGGCCAGGATTACAAGACAAAGACTGTCGTGGGTAGTGTGACAATCGGAACTGGTCACAGCTTTGGTTTCACATTTTCACTGTGCCACTGCTTCTGATCTCACTCAAATCCTTTCTACTTTTATTTTCTTTAAACCTTGTAAAATGTTCTAATTTTACAAAGACTGAAGTAATTGAAAGCTTCCATTGCTCATTGCTTTCTCAGACAAACAGGGCAGGCATCCTCCTGGTGTTACCATACCATCCTGAGAAGCAGAACAAGTACTGGAGACTAATTTTCTAGGGCAGAAATGTCTGTTTTAGCTGCATCCAGAAAAGTGTTAGCCTTCTCAGTAAGACATTATACATGGGTGATGGATTCATTGCTTCAGGCTGTCTTTTGTGTATATTTATGTTCCTGTTCTGAGGGTTATTTTTTCCCATAAGGCACATGTTTAAAAATCACTATCTTGCTTGTAGTTTGAAAATTGATGGGTATGAAACTAACAATTCTAAGGGAGAAGTGCTGTCTAGTGAAGAGAGTGGAGGTCTAGGGAGCTTGTGTTATTCTATGACCACAGGGTGACAATGGTTATGGAGGGTCATCTTTCCATGCCTTGTTCTCCTACCTTTAGAGTGGCCATAAAGATAATGATCTTTGTAATATACTTTGAGAAAAAATTAACATTAAAGCACTGTATGGGAACAAGTTATTATAATTAAAGTCTAGATCTTTTATTAGCAGAAATAATGCAATATTTTAAGAGCAACCTATATGAAATTCTATATTTCTTCTTCAAGGATCAGACCTCATTTCAGATAGAGAAAAACATTTATTTCCTCCACTCCCTACCTTAAGGAGGGTAGACTGGTGATTACAATGATAGCACACTAATGTTTATTGTTAGCAATTTGGCCGCATCTGTTGACCGAATACTTTTCTGTTACAGAAGTCAGTACACACTGAGTATATGATAGCTATTTCTTACTCTATTTATCTGTTATAGAATGCACTTGCAACATCATGTATCTACCTTTCTAGCCACATGCCTCATCATCAGATGTGTTTTCTTATCCAATGTTAAACATCTTGTTTTAACACAGGTGAATAAATAAGAGGTTTTCATACCAGAAATTGAGGAAAAAAACCTGTCTGTGTGCAACTGTTGATCACACATCAAGTTCCCTAAAGATGTTTGTGTATTACGGTTGACTCTGAGGACCTGTACATCTAATGAGAACCAATATACATTTGTCCCAGTTTTTTATATATGTATGTTCACTTTAATATGTTCACTTTAATACATACACGTGTGCACATGTGTGCATGAGTACATATGCATACATACATACTTTAACGCAACAAAGCTATTTCTCATTGTGAATTTATCAAATAATGAAAGAGGCAGGTAGGGAGATTTAAAGTTTGTATTGCCATTTTCTATGACCTCAGCTTTCATCTTCAACTTTGTATTCATAATCTGTTCTTTATTTTTTAATGAAAAGATTACAGAATATTCCAAAAATCACTTTTAACATCTTAAGTCAGAAAAGGGAATAATAAATGCATAAATGAGAGAGCTGAGAAAAATAATGTTAATATTGCAAAATAAGCACTTTATTTAGCTGTTGTCCAGGAAACTGGTCTCCTCCCCAAACAATGTTGTGTGAATAATTCTGTGTATTTTTTAAGAATACATACAGTTTCTTTTTGTTGATAGAAATATGCAGACACATCAAACATAATGTATTGATACTCATGAAGATTACTCCATCTCAGAAAACTCATATAGTTCTCCCAGTTTTTTGGTGATTAAGATGACAATTTGGTCATTGATTCTGTATTTTTAAACAAAAGTGTGGTTAAGGCTGCTTCTACTCTGCTTTCAAACAACAAAGAACAGTAAGAGCGTACTGTTTCTCTGTGTATGGGAAACAAAAGCGCTTAATGTAATATAAGGGCTACCGAAGAAATATATTTGAATTTCAGTGCTATAGTTCTTAGCAGGGACAGTATCTAGCTGAAAATACAGGAGCAAAGCTGAGCTTCTGAAAGATTATAATGGAAATAGATGGGTACGTAAAAGCAGATTTGAGAACAGGCTTTCTGGATTCTGCCTCTGTGTGTTGAGCTCGATATGTGTTCTTCTGCAGAGTGCTCCCCTCTCGTGATCCTGCCTTGCAGCATCTGTGTACCTGTATTTACCTGCCCAACTTTATCTGATGTTCTCTTTATAGAATTCTTCTGTATGCACAAAGGACTTTTGCATTCATTTATGGTTGTCATGGTGTTGCATAGTATTGCAGTCAGAACTGTTTATACTTTCAATAAAAATTAGTACAAATGGGTTAGGTCAAAGATTCCAGACTTTCAACTGTTATAAATAAAATTCTTTATATTAAAAAAAAAATAAATACAGCATGAATGATACCAGTTTAACCACTCATATAACTGAGTATCTCTCATTCTGTTTTGCAAAATTGTTTAATTTCCTTTTCTATTTAACAAGAGCCTTCCCTCCTGAAAATACAATCAGCTCCATCTGTGTGGCAAGTTTTTATTCAGCTGATCTTTTTATGATCAGAAATTCAGTTCAAACTTTCAGTGAGAGGTCTGACTGAGCAGAACACTTTTGACCTACACTGAACTGTGTGAAATCTGAGTTGGTGTCATAATAGTAACTTATTCCTCCATCATCTCTTTGTGAACACCTGAAATCACTGACTTGTTATGCAGAGGCTAGCTTTCAGTCATTGGTGACCTATAATGGACATGACCTAGCAACCAAGCAGGGAAAGTTTTATCTAATTAAAAATCCCCTGAGTCATCCAGTCTCTTTAAAATGAAGACTCTAAATAATAGATTGCATGAAGATAGATGATATTCTCAGCATCTACTTTGTTTCAGCCTTCAACACAAAGGGAGAAGAGAAAGAAGACGGAAGTCAGCTAAGTGAGATAAATGTGAATGAGGGTCTGGGAATATGAGGAAACAGACTTAATAAAAAGCAAGTAAAAGAATGCTTCAATAATTTAAAGTATCTATAAATCAGTGAGGGCCCAGTGACATTTAACCAACAGTTCATAAGGAACAGCAACAAGAACTGTGATGATCCATCAGCTGCATTGGAGGATGGATAGAGTACAAGTGAGCCATCAAGAAGGAGAGAAGCAAATGGCAAGTATGCCTGTAAGAAATTTTTTTGAGTGCAGAAGGCAAAAGCCTCCCCAAAGTATAAGCAATTTCCCTCACACTAAGAAATACTGTATTTTGTGTATATGTGAAATTTCAATTGCTACATCAATTACAGAAGCAATCTCTAAGCATCTCTTAGTACAGCCTAAAAGTTTTCTTACGTATACCCTTAAGCTTTTGTGGAAATTGTTGGGATGTTTTTCCTGGAGGAGTGACAAATATGCTCATGTAATTTTTTAGTGTCACTTCTATGTGCAGCAAGTTGCATCTGGTTGGTTTTAATCTGCCTCTACTTTCTTTCTAGAATTTATCTATCTGCACGCAGATACATCATCTCCCCCTTCTTCTCACTAGAAAATCTTTAGCTGAGTTCTTATTTGGTTTGTTGAATGATTAGGAAGAATGCCTTCTCCAGGCAGAATATCCATTGTTCAGTCAATTCACTCCTATCTGAACAAGCAGACTTTGAAGGAAGTGAAATTACAAACTGGGGAGAGAATTTCAGAAAGATAGGGTATTGGCTTATATATAGGTTATTGGCTGAGTGATAGATGGTGTTTTTGCACAGTTCAGCTGTAAAGGACTTCATATCCCAGAATTTGCTGTCCTGCCTACACGAGAACAAAGTATTTCTGATGTAGTAGAAAGTGACATATGAGTCAAAGAAGTAAAATATTTGAAGTACTGGAGTAGCTGAGATTTTTGGCCAATAATTTTAGTAGATAAAGTTTTGAATGTGGTAGTGATTTTCTTTTCATAATCCCAGCGTATCGTGGCACAGATGAAATGAATGGAGCAGTTGGAGTTGGATTGCTCTCTGATTATGGGAAAAGAGGGTAGAGCCATCTCCATATGGGTCTGTTGTCTCTGGAAGTCATTCCTCTTTTAACTGAAAAGAGCCTCAATGTGATGATCTTAATGGCATATTGCAGAAGATCACTAAGGATGGGGTTTCTGGGAAGAGTTTAAGACCTTCATTGAAATGATTTGCTGTTGTTCTACTTCTATTAGATTAAAATGCTACTTCTATTAGATTAAATTGAATATAATTGCAATTGTTTTTCTTTAAATGTGATTGATGTTAGGATTTCTAGAATAGTATCTTAAGTCTGTGAATATATTCTACAAATGAGAAACTGAAATAAGTTTGAGATGTTAAGTAAATATATATATATGAAAATACATATTTCATAAGGAGATAAAAATATTGTTCTGGGAATTAGGTAGAAATCTGCAGTTCCATCTTAGGGACTTCTCAGAGAAGCACTAAACATGAAAAATTTCAGAACATTAGATCTATATGTCTCTGGGTCCTACTAATTGTAATCATGATAATTATCACATGCATTTACTATATTGCTATTCTGAGTTATGTAGTTATAGCAGGACTATAACAGAAAGAAAACTGAATATACTTCATTTCTAAATGATCTGGTACGTTTTATTGCAAATAGCTTGAGCTCTTAAATAGCTAAGTCTGTTTTTAAAAATGTAAATATGTATCTTTGAACCTGAAAGGAAGAATTTCTTTTAGGTCTTTATATAGGTCATAAATATGCACATAACCTCTCTGTGAAAGTATAGAAGACAAAATGGACTTAGGCTGGATCAGACAAAGAAACAGAATGAGACAAAGTGGAATTAGGCTTGTGCTCTGCTGAATTAGGAGATACTGGTGTCCATATTCAAAATTAAGCAGGGTTCCAGTGCTTTGCTGAATTTGATCTTGATATATGGTGTGAGGTGCTGAACTATGTGTAAAGGGATGTCTGTATGAAATGCTTGTCCAGTGTTTCGGACAATGGGCTCCTAATCCCTGACTGAGCACATTATACTTTTAGTTTCATGATGGTAATGAGCAACAGATAGGGATAGACTCCTTGCTGTTGCCTTTATGAAAAGCTTTTAAAGGTTCTTATTCATTTCACCGAAAAACAATCCTGTTTCAGATAAATATATTTATTTCTAATGCATAAATCTTAGATGCATTCCACTAATGAAACAAAGTCTCAGTCAATTTCTTTCTTTTCTTAAAGTCCATTACAGTTCTCATTTAAACATTGCGGCAAATGATTCATAATTACTTCGGTTTCAGGAGTATTCATTCTTTATCTTGCCTAGAATTACAATAAAACCTTTGGGTTTTTTCTATTAAGGATAAATTAATTTTCCCCTGGATCAGGTGCATTAAATTTTAAATCATTTATTACAGTTGCTTTTGCAAATTTAGGTACAGTTTCCATGATTCAATTTCTTAGACAAGGCCAATGATTGTAATATTAATTCATTCTACATATAGTATTTGCCCTAAAAAATGTCTCCTATTTGGTCTTTTGATCACAAGTGACAAATTAAAGAGGGATAAATTTTGATTTATTTCTTCATTCATACTTGCTATAGGACAAAAAAACTGTAAAGCCTTTATATTTGTGGCTCACTGCCAATTTAACAAGGCAGTGAACTATCTAACAGGGTTAAAATTCCTCCTTAAGCAGTCAATATGTAATAATGAACATTGAATTATAAATGGAAATATGAAGACCTGCAAAACTCTACCTGGCAGGTGATTCCCTTTTTGCTTAAGAAAAAGAAAGAAAAGAAAGAAAGAAAAAGGCATTTTTGCAGTTTGTTAGGATCTCAAATTGTACTACTCATCTACTTCTGCATGGACTTTTCAACGTGGCTGCAGCTTGTGCCTGGATCTTCTTGCTGCCTAAGCAGTAACAGCTTAAGGTATCCACAAAAGTGGCTTTGATGTGATTCTTGAATTTCCAGTCCTTGACTGCTCCTCTTATCATTTCCATGACCTGGGTGGTATTCCTTGCAGCACTGAAATGTAAGGATGAAACAGAGCATATCTGTAGGCTTGAGTTAATCACTACTTGAAACTTCTACCAAGATAGGAAAATGTAGAGAAATATTGTTCCATGCTGAAAGACATGTGGCATGGAACTGACAGCAAAATTATTTTACCCAGATGTGGGCTGGAACTATCCAGGGGATCTTAAAAACATGTCAATGACAGCAGCCTCATTGGGCAGGGTTGAATCTCACATTAAGTTTGTCAGATTCCCCTCTACTCCTCACTTCACCTCTTGCCATAGGAACACTTTCTATCCATGGAGAATACACTTAGAAAACAAACTTACAGCTGCATCTGCAATACCTGTCTTGGTCAAAACATTCTCTGCTTAACACTAAATAAGTTTTAGGACCCTCTTAAACTATTCTGTCTCTTTTTTTGTGATTTAAAATCTGAAAATCTGAAGATGTGACTTGCAGGTCATTCTTCTTCTATTTCCCTATTCCTCACTAGGGAAGAGTCTGCTTTAGTTCCTCTGTTTTCTTACTCTTCTTCCTTGCTGTGATTTAGGCTCACTGGAATAGAAATCCCCTTGCTGTAGACCTAATCAGACTGTACTGAGGCATCCTGAATGCACAGGACCGGAGTGCTCCCACTCTACCTAACAATCCACCACACTTACTCTTGGCCTCATCCTCTGGCTCTGTTCTCAGAGCTGACCGGCTCTCCAGTCTGGGAAACTGCAGAAGGATTTGCCCTAGCTCAGACTCACGATTTCCCTACAAGGCAATAGGAATGCATCAGGGTTTGTTCTTCAAGCTGAAGCCTCAAGTCAAGCCTAGATAGGAAGGAGGCAGGTTAAATACAGCCTTACAGTCCCTTTTGTGACTTAGACACAGATAGCCAAATGCAGAAGGATTAGAGAATGCACATGAGATCTCTTCAACAGTGCATATACACAGAAAAGAGTGTGAAGTTAATGTAAATGGTGGAATAATAATTTTGAGTATTTGTAGGCAGAATGTACTTGTTTCCAGCCTGGCCATGACCTCACCATCCAAGATGTCCTATTCGTTTCGTTAGGGCTGATAGAATAAGGACATTACTTCATGCAGAAAAAGACTGATTATTTGGATTTTTAGAATCAGCTTGAATTTGGCTTTGAATCTCCTCTGGCAAGCATCCTTCAGTGACTCTAGTATATTTTTGTTCTTCTGAATCTTTTATTTTTAAGAATTATTCTTCCAGGTGGGTATACTTCACCCATCATGTTAATTATTTAATGCTCTTTAAGAACCAAGAGTATGCTTGAAGCCGTTCAAGTTCCTCCCTCTGCCGTTCTCTGTAGAGAGACCAGTCTTCTGCATCTCACAGTGTGAGACCAGCTTGGTGAATACATGATTTGCTGAGGGAAATAGAAGCGCTCTCTTAGATGTTTTAATTAGTGTCAGTACAGTCAGACATGTATGCATTTAAGATAGCCCAGCAGATAAAGCTACATTTATAGAAACTTCTAATTCTTTTAACAGTAATGGCAGATATAGTGATTTGTTGCTTTTCCTGAATTTGGGAGAAATGAGCTTCCAAGAAGGATAGGAATTCATGCCCTTTTCATACATTTTAAGGAGTATTTTTCTTTCAGATGCTCTTGGTCAGATTGTCACAGATGGTCATTGACACTGAGCTAGGTCCTCACAAGACCTTGCATTCCCTAGTGACAATAGTGACTTCTCAGCTAGCAAAGTGGCAGGGCTAAAAGAATAGATGTTTCTGCGTCAATTGTAACTTTGGTTCCCAGATTTGTAAGTACAATGGAAACTCATAAATAAAAATGAAAAGAACACATAAGGCTTTGAACATCTGCAAGATTTCTTGTTTGGATAGAATGTAGGTAGAATACTGAACTTTTATAAATTCATATAAACAATTCAGACATCCCAACATCTCAGAATGAGATGCTGTACATGGCACTCGAGTGACTAGAAATCCCTGAAATGGCATTTGCTGTGCGATTTAGGCCATTGTAGTGATAAGAAGTCCAGGTCACCCTGGTACATCATAATAATGATCAGTGTATAGTATCTAACCAACAGAATGATTAAGACTGGAAGGGACCTCTGGAGGTCATCTGGTCCAACCCTCCTGCTCAAACAGGGCCACCTACAGCTGATTGCCCAGGACTATGTCCAGATCGTTTTTGAGTATCTCCAAGGAGGGAGACTTCACAACCTCCCTAGGCAAACTGTGCCAATGCTCAGTAAAATGTTCACAGTAAAAAAAGTGTCTCCTGATGTTCAGACAGGACATCCTGTGTTTCAGGTTGAGTTCATTGCCTCTGGTTCTGTCACTGGACACTACTGAAAAGAGCCTGGCTCAGTTCTCTTTGCAGTCTCTCTTTGGGTATTTGTACACATTGATGAGATCCCCCCTAAACATTGTCTTCTCCAGGGTGAACAGTCCTAGCTCTCTCAGCCTTTCCTTGCAGGAGATATGCTCTAGTCCCTTTATCATCTTTGCAGTCCTTTGCTGGACGCTCTCCAGTATCATAGGATCATAGAATATCTGGAGTTGGAAGGGGCTCATAAGGATTGAGTCCAGCTCCCGGTAGTTCCATCTCTCTCTTGTACTGGGGATCAAGTACTCCAGGTGTGGCCTCATCAGTGCTGAGTAGATGGGAAGGATCACACCCCTCAGCCTGCTGGCAACACTCCTTCTAATGCAGCCTGGGGTACTGTTAGCCTTCTCTGCCACAAGGGCACATTGCTGGCTCCTGTTCAACTTGGTGTCCACCAGGAATCCCAAGTCATTTTCTGCAAAGCTGCTTTGCAGCTGAGTGGCCCCCAGCATGTACTGGTGCATGGGGTTGTTCCTCCCCAGGTGCAGGACTTTGCACTTCTCCTTGTTGAATTTCATGAGATACCTGTCAGCCCATTTCTCCAGCTTGTTGAGGTCCCTTTGGGTGGTGGCACAACCCTCTGGCGTAACAGCCACTCCTTCCAGTTTTGTATCATTTCTGAGAGTACAGTCTGCCTCATCATCCAGATCATTAATGAAGATGTTTAATGGGATCAGACCCAGTATTGACCCCTGGGGTACACTGCTAGTTACTGGCCTCCAACCAGAATTCATGCCACTGATCACCACCCTCTGGGCCGAGCCATTCAGCCAGTTTTCAATTGACCTCACTCAGTATGGGCTCATCCACCCCATATTTCATCAGCTTCTATGTGAGGATGTAATGGGACACAGTGTCAGAAGCCTTACTGAAGCTGAGGCAGACAATATTCACTGCTCTACCTTTATCTACCAAGCCAGTCATTGCAATAGAAGGTTATCATGTTGGTCAAGCATGAACGGGTGTTATTGCCTAGACAATTGCATTTCCAGCAGGCAGAATTATCGGCAGCATGTATGACAATAGACTTAGGGAACTGTGAGGAAAGGCTGAGACAAGATGTGACTTGGGGTCTCCTGTCTTCGAATAAAGTTAAGTGAAAGGAGTGCCATTTCCCCCATATTAATGGTCATATTTTTTTTTCTTGATTTCGATAACACTTAGATCAAGATAATCCTTTCTTGAAAAAAATTGAAAGGAGAAAATACCTTTCTTATATCTAACTGGAACATTCACTTATGTTGTAGGATACCACAATTAACATTTCTGGCTAGTTTGTAGCAGAGGGATTAAACATCCGATTTCTGAAACTGTTGCAGCTTTTGGGCCATGAGAGCTTTAGGAGCAAAGTCATTCAGCCCTTCTTGTTGGGGATATTCTGCTTTGAGTAAACAGTCAGCTACTTATTGGCCTAAAGAGATAATAGTTCTGCAGTTGGTGATAAGGGCACTCGAAATACTTGGATACTCATCCCAGTTCAAATGAATATTTAAGGATTTTATACAAAGTAGACGAGTCTCAACGAGAGAGAGAAGATCCTTAAATATTAATCGGAATAAGGATTAGGGCTTGGGTCTCTCTGGTGAGTACCCTAACAACCAGTCCGCAGAATTTTCCTTTTGCTTTCTCTATTGCTCCCTGAGTAGCTAAGTGTTTCGTACAAACCAGAACAGCTTCATAGGTAGAGCATGAGAGAGCTTTTCCTCAGTGAACCAAGCAGACTCATAATTAAACACAGAAGTTCAGAATTCTGCCACAGATTAAGCAGAAAAGGAATTAGTACGGCGGTCTCCTGTGTGCTAGGTGAAGACTCAAATCATTAGATTTTTGGATGTGAAAGGAGGCATGTCTTTCTCAGGTGCTTTGTGTGGGATTATATGTGATTTGAACCATGGTACTCTACTTCAAATTGTGTCAAAAGTCTAGAAAAGTCTAGGTTGTGCATCTCATAGGGCCTTACTAAGAGCAAGGTACTACTCTGTGGCTGAAACACTGATAATACTGGGACTTTAAAAGGGAAAGAAACAGTAGATTTTCAAAAGTCAGGTTTCCTGAATGATGGCTTTTAGCACCCAAAGTGGTTTTTGGGCCCTTATGCCCTTCTTGGAAATGTGTCCCTAACATGTCAGGTCTCTTTAATGGAAAGCATTCTTAAAATATAAGTACAGTGTCAGATCACTTTCATCTTTTGGGGAAGAAAAAAAATAATCAAAGGAAATAAAGATTTTTTCCCATTGGTGACATGTTTATCATATTTCTAGTTGAACTTTTGTGTCATGATTGCTCATTAGAAACAGTGCCTAGGACACAGAGCCCTTCCTGGAGTTGTAAGGTTTGTCTTTTTTTCAGGTTTGTAGCTAATCATTATGAGCGTCTGAAGCAGAGTGATAAGCAGGAACTATCTGGGTAGTGATGTTTTAAAAAAAGAGTGGTGACACTGAGTAGAAAATGAAATGTCAACTTGACCCAGCTCTTTTTTTCATGAAATGGAGCTTCTTACAGTCACACTAGTCAAGATATCACTGATTACAAGAGTCCTTATTAAAATTCGTTAAAAGCTTACACTTAGCAGACAATTTTGTTGAAGATTGCTGGCACAAAAGCACAAATCCTTCTCACTATCAACAAGGAAATTTCCATAAAGCTTTTACAAAAAAAGAAAGGAAAGAAAAAGTAAAGGAAAATAGCAACATTTTAAATGTTATGCTGTGCATAGCTACTGTTTGGCAGAGGCACGGAAATCAGTAGCTTTAAGTCGTTCATATAGCAAACTCTTACATCTGTAATTACAATTTCTCTCCCTTCATAAGCTTTTGGGGCATTTATCTTTTATCTTCATTCATATTGACTTTAGTTAGATTGCATGTTGTGTGGATCAGGGGCCATGTCTCATATTTGTTTGTGAACTATGCAGCAGAATTTGGCTATTATGTAAATTGACTTGAATTATAGGGTGCCCCTTATAGGTAATGTCTTTCATCCAAGACGAAATATTGAAACCTGTCCTTGGCTTTTATGTAGCCTGGTTAAGCAAAACTTCTCATGTCAGTGAAAGTTTCACATGAGTAAAGGTGACATGAAGATTTGATAAATAAAATTATTCTTTGGTGTTCTGGAGCTGCATCCATTTCCTTCTTATACTGTCGTGCCCAGGAAGATATGATGAAAGCAGTGGTAAAATTAAGTGTTCCTTATATCACTGTAGAAAATCCCACATGTACTTATGTTTGTGTTTGAGGGAAAAGAAAAAAAAAAATCTGTCAAGTAGTAATACTACCTTTGTGTGTGTTTTTTATTTCAGTTGTTAGAAAAATGCTATTGTACGGAGAGATTTATGAAAATGTTTTGGAGAGGAAAAGAAAAGGTGGAGAATTTCTTTTAACTTTTGCATAGAAAGCAACTGTCTCCTCATGCTCAGGAGAAGACAGACAGACAGATTAACACCATTCTGCTTTGTATAATTTTTTTTTTTTTTAAACAGATTATATCTTATATAAATGATAAAGCAGTATTTGGTTTATACTAAAAAAAACCCAAACTTTTTGTACCGGTGCAGCATGTGAAACTTGAAAATGTGATTGTAATGAATGAAAACTGTAAACCAAGGGCAAAGGAAAAACACATTTCTGCGTAGACGTTCCACATCCTCTGAAAAATTTGGACCACATGGTCCCTTGGCACTATTTTTGCATGTTGCTTAGGATCAAAGCTATGTTTTTGCTGCAGGTCTCCTGATTGCCTCTGCTTACTGTGCTTTGGTAATCATTATGGGATGGCCTGGGACTTTTGCTCTCTGTCCCTCCTCATCCGACCTATCGGACAGTACAGGGGCTGTGTTCACAGCCAAGAAGATGTGGCCAGGACACCCTTGTGTCTTGCAACCTCGAGCTGAACTGGAACCTCTGAAAACAGGAGCGTATGGTACTGTATGCTGCCTGCTGACCTGGGAGCCCAGAGGATTTAGAGCTACCTTAGGACCCGTACATCACTATGCAGTACTAGTCACAACCCAGCATCTGGGTGAAATCTGGTTTAAGCAGTAAAATACCTAAGAGATTTTCTACAGTCTCTGGATTACTGCTCACTATGTTTTGACTATTTTTAATATCTTGTGTTACTAATCCATCGGTTCCATTGTCACAAAAAAACCCCAAAGGTTTTACCTATGGCAATTTGTTTACATATAGTGTGAGGAAATGGAATTGACCCTTCTTTGCTGGGATACCTTGTTATTCTAAATATTTCTTCACCCTTGCCAAAATATCAGCAAAATAATTTTAAGTAATCTGTTGAAAATAATAATAAAAAACATTTAACTGTTAAAGTATAAACAAATCAAACACATTACAGACTCTCTTGTTATGGTTCTAAAATCATTTGGGCTTGAAATTAAGATTGGCAAGCCATGACTGCATTTAGGAAAGAGAAAATGAAGTATTAATTATTCTGTTTTTCAGTATCCAGTCTGCAATTTGAATATCTGATCGGTTTCTTCTGTAACCTCTAACTGATATAAGACTTTGCTGCCTTGGAATTGTTCACACAGAGTTCCAAACATGCCCTAGTTTTTTTTTTTGCATTGACATTGAATGTTCCAGCTTGCTTTTCAGTTTTGCTGCTCCTGTCATTGCCAGTGAAATGATATCAATAATCTGAAACTTTCAGTATTTCTCTTCCTTTGAAATTGTGAATAACTGATATTTTGAGAGAAGCTGCTGTTCAAGGACTTTGTAAAACAAAATGTACTAAGACACAAATAAGGTTTTGACTTGGCTGGCCTACTTCTGAGATCTAGGGCCTGATTCTGCTCATTGTGTGAGCAGTAGAAGAGCTAAAATTGATGGTATTCCAGTGCTAGACACTTACACTGTTCCTTCAGATAAAGTATCTTCTGTCTTGCTTAAAACTTTATTTACTACTTGTGAAATTATGAATTTAAAAGTAAGTATATTGTGGCCCTTGTAACTGCACCATTGTTCCATATGCCTGCTGTCTAACCAGATGCCACATACTTCTTCAGACTGAATGGAAATAAATTAAAAGGAATAAAATCAATACTGATCTATTTTGTGCATACTCAGTGAATGAAAAAGTAGGCTTTCCTAGTGAATAGATTCAGGCATCTGCAGCACTGAGTACTTAAAAGTAAACCTGTTATCCATAGTCATTTGTTAATTAATGATCTGCCCAAGCAGACACAAGGGGGAAGAAAACAGAAGTAGAACTCTTGGAAATGCAATTAATACTCAAATACTAACAACATAGTTTTCAAGAAGGCAGTCAAGTGAATCAAATGAATAATGAAGTGTGTCTTAAAATTGCATAGGAACTGATGGACCTGTGGATAAGTTCATCGGGTCACTATGGAAATGAAAGAATATATGGGAGGGAAGGGAAAGGGAATATTCATCTTTATGTATTCACTACATATTATTATTTTCTCTATTTTCATATCTTTACGTATACAGTATTTGTAAGACACAGTGTGATGCCAACTAATCTAGTGAAAACGTGTTTTGAGACATACCTTGCTCAAAATGTGTGGTAACCCAAGTAGAAGAAATGACTGGAGCAGTAATGGTGAGAAGGGATGTTCCTGTCATTAAAGCACCAGCAAAGGGGTCTTGGGAGATCTGAGTTCACCTCTCAAAGCTGTTGAGAGCTCCATGTGATGTTGGACAAGTTGCTGAAGCATAAGCTCTTTCCTCAGGCTCTAGAGTTCCTTAGCCTCTTGAGTACTTCTGAAAATGACTTTCCATAAACTGCCAGCAGCAGTTTTGCGTTTATCACAGTTTTCACTTATGTTTTTAAAATTCAGCTCTATCATAACAGAGATGGATATCTCCTGGCTGCGTTGTAGAGCACCTAGTGAACTGAAGCCCTTCATGTGAGTTTCTAAGCTCTCTGTGAGGGTGGATGTGTATTTCCATATCCTGGAACACCCAATTCTTAAACAATGGTAAGCTGAACTTAAACTGTGCTGTGGCCTCTTTACATTAGAAAAGTCATTCCTATATTTATACTACTAATTCAGATTGAATAGTTCTTATTTGCTATTCCTTGAATGAGCATTGCTACCAGTCTTGTGTTGAGGCTTGAGCCTTATGCCTCAGTACTCTAGTCAGTCAGGTGAATGTAATATGTTTTCTGGAATGGATTTGCAGAGTTGTAAAGTTTTCCAGTCATGTACTGAGCTATCTCAATATTTTATAAGCATCTCCTGGTGAAACTTATACCTGAAACCCATAGGAAACACTCCCGAGACATGAATTAATAACTTTAATATGAATTCAGATGGTGCTTCCTCCAAGAATACAGGTGTTCTGTAAGTGGTGGAAACTGGATTCTCAAGACTACTCTATTACTATTATATTGTACTGTCAGAAGGAAAACTTGGAGGCCTTTAGAACAAATGAAGAAATTGATCTTCTAAGGTAAAAAAAAATATTTTGAATCTTAGGGCTTCTGTAAAGACAGTGTAAGATTTCTGAAAAAGAGTAGAAATTAAAATATGGTATAAAACCCAAAGCATCTAACTTTAAGACTCCTGGGTGCCTAATGGGATCGAAAGCTTGAATTGGGGCCTCGCTCTTTACAGGATGAGTGGAGCAAGGCAGCAAAGATTAGAGTTAGTGTAAACACCCTTATGGCTCTAGGCGTTTTGAGTGCACTTCAATTGTGTGCAGCAATGGGCTCATGCAGGAAAGCTTGTCTGGTTGACAATGGTCAAGAGAAGGTGCTTCTTTTATATATCTGTTAAAGTGCAGGACTGTGGTCTTGTGTGAGGGTGCATCCTACAATTTTTTTGAAACCTTACAGAAGTGGATTGGGATACTGGAAATGTAGGAATGCCTAGCATCCTGCTCTTAAGGGTTTCCACAGCTGCAGGGATTGGATATTCCTATATTGGTTATCCTGAAATCTTCCTTGCCACAAAGAAGGCTAGGAGATTATTTATGAAAGTCAGAAGTAGGCAATGCTATTCTAGACACATGTGCCAGAAAGGAAATACACACCCTGTTTCGGAAGTAAAAGCTCTTTCTGTTCTGTTGCTTTTTGGTAAGCGTGTTTTTAGTACTTAGGATGCATTTACACAACATGCATTTTTGTTTGGAGAGGTATATTGGCTTGAATCATACCATAAACATAATTGGGGCTCATTCAGACTTAAGTCTTAGTTCTAAATTCCAGAAAGAATTAATTTCTGTTGATCCTTTTACCTTGGCTTTTGACAAACCCTTATGACTCAATCTCTTAGGTTTCGGTGTACTTTCAGCAAATTGTGATACCACCTTGAAAGACAGATGACTCTTTCCTTCCCCAGGAAGTCATTCACAAATTGTGATGTCTTGACGTTTATTGGTTTATACAGGGTTATATATGCTTATGCAAGTGCTTGTAAATATCTACACAAGGCTTTTGCCTGAGATCAGGTGTGCTGTATGTTACAGTGCACTATGTAGAAAGGGCCAATAGGGTACTTAATCTTAACACAAATTATTTTGAGTAATACGGCAGTAAAAATAAATCTGTGCAGAAAATCAGTAAGTTATGCTGATGTGGTATATATATATACACGTATATGTCTGGTACAGCATTGGTGGATAAGGGAAGAGCAACTGACATAATTTACCTGGACTTGTGCAAAGCATTTGATACTGTCCTACACAACATCCTTGTTTCTAAAACGGAGAGACGTGGATATGACGGGTGGACCACTCGGTGGATAAGGAATTGGCTGGATAGTTGCACTCAGAGGGTTACAGTCAACATCTCGATGTTTGGGTGGAGACCAGTGATGAGTGGGGTCCCTCAGGGGTCCATATTGGGACCAGTATTATTTAACATCTTTGTCAGGGACATGGACAGTGGGATTGAGTGCACCCTCAGCAAATTTGCAGATGTCACCAAGCTGAGTGGTGTGGTTGGTACTCTAGAGGGAAGGGATGCCATCCAGAGGGACCTTGACAGGCTAGAGAGGTGGGCCTGTGCAAGCCTCATGAAGTTCAACAAGGCCAAGTGCAAGGTCCTGCACCTGGGCCGGGGCAATCCCAAACATGGATACAGGCTGGGGGATGCAGGGGTTGAGAGCAGCCCTGTGGAGAAGGACTTAGGGGTATTGGTGGACGAAACACTGAATGTGAGCTGGCAATGTGCACTTGCAGCTCAGAAAGCCATCCTGGGCTGCATCAAAAGAAGTGTGGCCAGCAAATCGAGGGAGATGATTCTGCGCCTCTACTCCGCTCTTGTGAGATCCCACCTGGAGTACTGTGTCCATCTCTGGGGCGCCCAGCATAAGAAAGACATGGACCTGCTCAAGCTGGTCCAGAGCAGGGCCATGAAGATGATCAGGGGGCTGGAGCACCTCCCCTATGAGGACAGGCTGAGAAAGTTGGGGTTGTTCAGCCTAGAGAAGAGAAGGCTCCGGGGAGACCTTGTAGCAGCCTGCCAGTACTTAAAGGGGGCCTGCAGGAAAGATGGGGAGGGACTCTTTGTGAGGGAGTGTAGTGATAGAACGAGGCGTAATGATTTTAAACTGAAAGAGAGTAGATTTAAATTAGATATTAGGAAGAAATTCTTTACTGTGAGGGTGGTGAGACACTGGAAGAGGTTGCCCAGAGAAGTTGTAGATACCCCCTCCCTAGAAGTGTTCAAGACCAGGTTGGATGAGGCTTTGAGAACCTGATGTAGTGGAAGGTATCCCTGCCCGTGGCAGGGGGGTTGGAACTAGATGATCTTTAAGGTCCTTTCCAACCCAAACCATTCTATGATTCTATAACTTAGTCTTGCCACTCTCTGGAGATTTTGTTCTTAAATCTGCCTGTAAGGAGAAACATGTGTTTGTATAGAAATATGAAATGATTGTCACCGAAGCATGGGCTGAATTGTTTGAGGTAAAGTTTTCATGTAACCTTCGCTCTCTGAAGCTGGTTTCTGGTGATGTGATGATTCTGGTTAAAGGGTTTCACTTCTCATGCCTACTGCTCACTTCTGCCTGAAGCATTTAGTCTGTCACTTGGTTTGGCAAAACCCTTCATAGAGCCAGGCTTTCCACTGGAAACTGATCTGGTTAATAATAAATCACCCTTTAAGACAGAGGTCTGCAGAAGGCATAGTAGTTGAATTTTAAGTGGATATATAATAAATCAGTACTACCCCTAGACATATTGTAGTATGCAGGATGGCATTAGATGATTTAAAGCTTTGTACAGGAATTAACATGTTTTTTGAGGATCTAATTGTAGGAATTGGATGTCTGCATTTGTGAGAGACTGGTCTACAGGTCTTTCATGCTACTTCCTGAACCTCTTGGTTAATAAACGTAAATTTTTGTATATACAGAATGTTAAGGACAATTCAAAAAGGCTGTCTCTATGACATCATTTTATGTAGTCTAGATAATTCAAATAGACAAATCTGTTGTCAGCATCATAAAGCTATGTTTCTGACACCACCATCAAGTAGCAGACGAATGATTATGTTGTCAAAAGATTGACATATTTCCCATGATCAAATACTGAGAGTAAAGGCTGCACTATGAGAGAAAGAAGTCCTTTTCTAAAAAACATGCACTTGTATAATGTGACCATAACTGTATAACAGGACTATAAAAAAATAAAAAAGGGTCAAATCTTTACCGTCAGAAGCCAAGACATAAAACAAAAATAGAATTTCAGATTTGATTGGGTTGGTTTGGTTGGATTGGTTTAGTATTCAGGCTTACCTGATCATTCTTGTGGAATTGTCTTTATTTTCTTGATAGAGTAGGTTATCATATCACTTTTCTTATGCTCTCCCTCTTTTAATCCACGGAAGAAAAAAGTAAGAGAAATAAATTGGTGTTGCAGTATCTTGCTGACTATTATTCTGAAATTTTATGAAGAAATAGAAAGTCAACGATAATGATTCTTTTCACATTCTCTTACCTCCCAGCAGAGTAAAAGTCTACAAAGTCTAATATTCTCATGAAAAAGTTAAATTAACTAAACTTAAATCTATTTTTGCTCTGTGGGGAAAAAAGCTGAGATGGCTTCTCAGCAAATTATAGCTCTCTAGAGCTGGTTCTCTACCCCCTTTTTGTCAGTTTATTAAGGAAAAAAAAAAGAGGAAAGGAAGACAACAATAAATACCCTATGCAAATGCAACGTAAGAAAAGTGTTATTATTACTCTTATAATAATGGAATACTTTCAGATGCTGACTTGTGAATGTCAGTGCAGTTACCCATCTTTTCTCTGTCATCTGTATGTGAGTACTAGATTTTTCGAATGTGTGATAACTCAAGGATGGCTAGGGAAGATGGACATACAGTGTAGTATCATTCACAGCAACAGTGGCTTTAATGTCTGGCTTGGGTAGTCTGCAGTGGGGTTGCTCATAAGCAGGTGTAGATTGGAGCCCTATTTAACCTATTCACAAGTGATGGATCTTTCAAAGTTCCCCAACAACTGTGATTATATAGAAATACCTTAAATCAGTTCACCAGACAATGAAGGATATTAGATTTTTTTCCCCCTGTATTTTTTGTTGTTATTTGGGAACTGGTAAGATCAAAGAGTCTATGCACTGCCTTAAACAACTCTATTTTGGTAAGATGTTTTAATTAATGGATACAGGTGTGTTAGGTGTATCACAAAAGTCTCAGGGAAACCATGATGCAACCATTTTGCCAGACTCTTTCTACTTTATATTCTTGTATCTCCCATGATTTGTAAGCCCTTACAACAAAGATAAAAAATACTCTTTCATTCTATAATTTTGATGCTTTAATTTACAGTGGAATTTCTAGAAGTTGACCTGGTGGCCAGATCTCTGCAATGTCATCCCAACATATAGGATCTTCTTTCTCGTAGCAACTTTTGTGAGTTAGAAATGTGGGTGTATCCCTCACACAGCTATTTGTCAGGGTGCCCAGTGTCACTGAATCTGTATGGGTACCTTTCTTACTCTCCTGAAGTACTCTCGACTCTCACATTGTTTTCTGGCCTGCTTTACCATAGAGAACTATGTTGTAGAAGCCAGGGCTTTTGCCTGGTTGTGCAGCTTTAGTGGAGAGGTAAGGAAACATCCGCCTTTTCTGGAGTCAAAGGACAAATATCATTCTAGTTGTTCTGCTCTTTGAGGATAACTTTTAAAGACTTAATTAAACAGCTCTGAACTGGAAAGGGGAGAAGAAATTCCTCAAAAATCAGCAGATTTGTGAAATCCAAAGCATTTTAACAGAAGAGTGAGGATAATGAAGGTCATAAAACCTCATTGAACCTTTTAGGAGAAACCATATTACACATCCTCGACATTCCACTGTGGTCTGTAGTATTAATAGAAAAGCCTTGCCTGATTCTATTTCTAATTTACAAAGACTAGTCCCTAGGTCATGCAAAAAATGTGTAAAGCTGTGCAGTATAATTTTACATTTAGAGCAAAAAGAAATGTGTTTAAGAAGTAAGAAGATGTATTGGAGACTGCTTTTTCTGCAACTTGCTAATCAGTTAAGATTCTTTAAGGGAAGGAGAGAGGATACTAGAAAAAATATTTACCTAAACCTACTGTTAAGAAATACTGTAATCAGTTATCAGAGCAATGTAAGTGAGATTGACTTTCTTTTTTCCCCAAGAGAACTGTTCTGTGATCCATGATTCTTGTATAACCCCCGTTTACATTTCACTGCCTCCAGGTATTAAATGTAGGTTTAATAGAGCTTGTGGCAGGCAGAATGACTAATTACTTGAGCTTCTGACCCTGTTCTGCTCTGGAAAGATTGAGTATCTATTGACATGGGTGCACCCACCCCTGAGTTTTGACTATTGATCATCCTTTGGCAGCCAGCAGCTGATGTTAGCACTACTGTAATTGTAAAAATTATGCAATTATGTGTGCTGAAATTATGCATCAATGAAGAACTGAACTAAAAGCTTACCTTTCAAAGAGTCTTGACATGTAAATTTGCCCTGCATTTGGACTACACATGGCTGTACGCTAATATTTCCCAAATTAATCTTCTCCATTTGTCATACCAGCAGGACAGGCTTTGCTGCACTTGTCCCCCACCTTAGATTTCTTTTCTTTATTAATGGTGAGTTTTGTGTTTTGTCATGAGTCTCCCCATCCATCTGAGATGGCAGCAAACAGAATGAAATCAGTGAATTTTTCATCATTTTTAGAAAAAAACCCTGTTTTCTCTGACTGTTTTTTATGAAAAATAACCCCATCAAGCTTAAAAATGAAATCTTTCTCTATATTAAAAAAAAGGCATGTCTTAATTCCCTTTTAATGCTTCATTGCTGTCAACATCATAGAACTGGCCTGCCAGGTGGCTGTTGTAGGGTTGTCCATGACTAGCAGATTGTGTGGACCAGTGTATTATAGGTATATTTGAAAGTTCTGATTAGTTTACAAAGAAGCATTTCATTGTTTCAATGCAAAAAATGTTCAAGAGGGTGCATTATTCCTATGTCTGTCTCCTTAATTCCTGACTTTTTGTCATAGAAAATGGCTATTTGAAAAGAGGAAAACTTCATATCATGTAAGACATATCTGCTTTGGATGAAAGTATGCTGTCTCTTTTACAGTATGTGAAGGATTGTCCTTGACATCGTGTTCAATAAGGGATTGCTAAAATTCCCCAAGCAGTTACTGAACATACTGTGTATGCTTCCAGAACATTACCAGACTCTTCAACTAGAAAGGCAGGAGGCAAAAGTTTTGCAAGTCCTCTTCTAATGAAGTCAGAGGCAAATGGAGCACTTGTCCCTTTGTGAGCCATGAAGAGCATTCCACAGAATAAATGGATCATCAGCACCATGTGTCATGCATTTTTTTGTCTATTGAAGGACTTTCACATGTTTTGGATAGCAGTTGCATGATAAATACTGGGTATACTCCTGTAGTTGCTGCCAGTGATTGTATTCTATATTCTAGAGGGCAGCGCTGCCATCCGGAGAGAGCCAGACAGGCTGAAAGAATGGGCTATGAGGAACCTCGTGAAATTCCTCAAGGACACAGGTAAAGTCCTGTATCTGGGAGGAAATAATCCCTTGCATGAATACAGGCTAGAGACTGACTGGCTGAGGAGCAGCTGAAAAGAACCTGGGAGTCTTGGTAGGCAGTAAGCTGAACAGCTTGGTGGGGGATGAGAGACAGCAGATTATGGGCGGACAAGATTTCAATGCATACATTGAAACAAGGGAGAATCTGACTGGATATAAAGAAAAACTTTTTCAATATGAAGAGAGGGAAACATTGGAAGAAGTTGCCCAGAGACATTGTATTCTCTCCATCCTTGGAGGCTTTCAAGACCAAACTGGATAAAGCCTTGAACAACCTGGTCTAATCTCATAGCTGACCCTGCTCTGAGCAAGAAGTTGGACTTGAGACCTCCAGAGGTCTCTTCCAAGCTGAATTATCCTATGATCCTATTTTAAATATCAGTAAGTTCCTGGATGCTAATGCATTGGGTAATGTACCCTTTGTTTTCACTTTTGTTATTACTTCCTGTTCTGTTAGATAAAATGTATTGCAATAAGCAATACTATCACTGGTATGTCGGGTGTCTAGCAGTTATTCAAGATAGGCAGTGACCAGGGACCTTATGGTTTTTAAGAATTTTGCAAAGCTTTGTATAGTCTTACGTGCAAGAAGAATAAAAGAAGTTGTTAAAACTCTCTACCCTTCATTGCTATTTTAAGAACTTAGATGTGTTTCAATTTTCTTGAAGACCTGAAGCTGAAGATCTGTTGCTTGTTTTATAGAAGTCTTTACAAGACTTTATGGATGCATTTCACACTGTGAAAAATAGAAGTAAGAAAGCATGACTTGCAAGAAGTCATATAAAATTAATAGAATAAAACATAAGACTGGTTCCTTCTGTAATCCAACATTTATGCACAGATTTCAAATAAGGAGAATTGTTTTCCACTCTCTGCCCATTTATGCTGCCTTTTCTCTTTTCTCTTCTCCTTTGCTCTCATTTGCTTTCATTTCATATTTTGATACAGAGTTCAGAGGAAGGGAATGGCCTCAGGCATGGCCTCAGGCTCTGACGTAAATATGGGCCAAAAAATATTTTTCCAATAGTCCAAAGTCAGTGGCTTCTCACAGGCAGAACACATAAGAGTTCTTTTAAGAGAAAAATTTTTGCTTTAGTAGTTTCAGTTCAAAGAAGTTTGAGAGGTACGAATGGACAAATTTATTTTAAAATTATGTAGAAAGCTATAAGCAAATTTCTTAATAGAAATCACATTTCAAAATCAGTTCTAGTATTGTCTACAAATCTAGTCCAGAAGGTAATATTCCTCTACTGAAGTCATCAGAGTTTTATCCCATCACTTAGACTTGTAATGACTGTGACTCCATTGTGAAAAGTCAGAAGTGGCTATCAAGTGTCCTTTTGACATGATTTCTGCCAGTGAAGAAAACGGTCATTGGAACAACACCTGGATCTCAGACAATCTGTTTAAAGATTGTCTGGTCTCATTTAGACCATTTGTGTGGGATTATTCATTTAAAAAAAAAAAGTTTAGTGGGGTTCTTTGTGGTACTGTGTGAATTATCTTTAATAGATTGACATCTATCAACTTCCTGATTTAACAGATTCTATTTTCAGGAATGTTCTTATAATAAAGCTGGAATAAATGATGAAGTTATACTTTTGGTTCTCCTCCCTTATTATACAATATATCTCTGTTCTTTTTAGCTCATGTATGTATGTACATTAAGAGTTTTGCCTAACTGAGTCAGCAGAAATCTTTTTATTGACTTTTCTGGTTTTTGGAGCAGACTTTTAGGTCTAAGAGTCTTTCCTTACAAGCCAGACCTTCAAGCTCTGAAAATTAAGTTTCTTTCTAACATACTAAATATACTTAGTGACAGGGAATCTTATGATGAAGCAGTTTCAAGGGATTTGGTTTCGGGATCTCAGAGGAAGGACTGAGATTTTGACTGCTTAGATGAAATATTATGTAATTTAAAAAATAATTTGCTTATCTTTCATTATTTCCACGGTACAAGAAGAAAATACTGTAAAGAACTTCAATTTAATTAAGGAACTCTCTATTAATCTCCTATAACTACTGAATAGACATGTATTGGTTGAGATACTTTGTTTCTTTTAATTCCTAATAAAATATTTCCGTTTGAATAAAATACTTGTATTGGTTCTTCTTGAATTGTGATCCCTGTTTTAATGAAAGGTTGGTCTAAGAAGGCTGGAGGCCTGGAAGGCTGTGCACCACTGAGTCTAGTCCTCTGCTAGAGCAGGAGACACAATAAATGTCCATCTAGAATGGATTTGTGGAACTTCTATTCCATACAGCCCAAGACCTTCAAATAAACTTTTGACTTATACTATCACCCCGCTCCAAGCCACAACCATTGTATGTGTCAGGAAGAAACCAGGGACTCATCACAGTTAGTATTTTAGATCCCTGGAAGGTATTTCTTTATAAAAACCCCTAGAGGACCCAAGGAAACAGGCCATGCATTATTTTACAGTATTTAATAATGTCACATGAGTGAAATATTTCTGCTGGATGCTGAGTGATGTTACTTTAAAGTCACACATGAGAAAAAAAAATCTCAGCTACATTTCCAAGAAGTTGCTGGGCAAACCAGAAAGCATATGTCCTGTGGCACCCATTCATGCACAGGTGGAAAATGAAAAAAACTATGCGAAACAGCCATGACCCAGGGATAAAATATGCGTTAAAAGGAGTGAAAATCTCTTTTTTTCCTCCTGGGATATCAGAGGAAGCTTGAGGTATGGGATTAATTCAATGTATTATTTATAGTGCTAACAATTATTGATTGAATAGTCTCAGTTTTCCCTGTTTATACAGTATCACAACCCCAAAGATTTCTACCACAGGCTTGACTTGTATCTCTTGAGCAAGTTCTTTGCTCTCACAGTTCAATGCTGGAAACAGCTTCAGAACCTCACTTCTCCTTGGAACTGAGTAGTTTGGGATTTATAATCTCTTGTTAACAGCAAATGACTAGTATTGATGTTACAGGGATGTTTATGTAGGAAGGACTTAATATGGTAGCTGAATTGATGAAAACTACTTACATGTTAATAATTTGAACTCACACTTTCCCACAATCTGAGATTTTTGGTTAATGCTTCTGACGTTTCAGTCTTAGTTCCGGCCTGCACCCCACATTTATCCTATCCCTTTCTTTTCACTTTCGTAAACTTCATGCCCCTTTTCCTACTCCTCTTTTATTTTAATTGGGCCTCAGCTGTTCCTTCAAGCTGTGAGTTCGGAAATGTTCACCCACCTTTCTTTGATGCTGCTCTTTACAGATGTTTTCAGCCTTACCACTTGAGCCTGACTGAACAAGAACTAATTCATCTTCCCATGTAAGCTCTTTTGTAGATATTATTTCTGGGATCTTCAGTCATATTATGGAAGGGAAATTTACACCTTGGCTCTCCCTTTCATATTTAATAATACATTTCAAAAAGTCATTCTTAGAGTGAAAGTAACATTTCAACTGCATTAGACTTTAAATGAAATAACACTTACTAAATGATAGTATTCCTAATAAACCATATCCTAAGGTCTTCCATATTTAGTCAGTCTTTACCAAGTAAATCTTCCATTGATTTCAAAGTAAAAGCTGTTTTTAAGAAATGAATTGAAGGGTGCATATTCTCATTCTTGTTATTATTAAAATAGGATAGAATTTTTTGCAGGTTACTAATTTGCAGGTTGCAAATCCACACTGATTAATAATCAACATTCATCAACATTGAAGATATTATGGTTTGTAGGGACTTGCTACACTTAATTTAAGGGAGGTAGTCCATTTTTTCTCTTTACTTCAGAAGCAGTAATAACATGTATAGCTCTGTTCTTTAGCTAAACATTTTTGGAACTCAAGATTTGGAAGAATCAGCATTTGGCTTTATTCCTGTAAAGAATCCTCAGAACCAAAGTGGGGGGGAAAAAACCCCAACAAACCAAACATATGTGGTACCTTTGGTAGTAAATCTTATTGAACAAAACAGGCTGTAAATAACTAAAGAGACAGAATTAAACTTTTTTTCTTGAGAGGCTGGTCCTGCATGTCAAACCGGACTATGTTAATGGTGCAATTTTGGAAGACTGCACTACCACCGTCTCTTTCCTACCCTTGCTATGTCAAAGCTCCAGGGATTGTCCGATTAGCCACTTTCAAAAAAAACTGATACATGCAATTAAAATATCACTGTAAATATAATACAAAGAATAGCAACACTCTTCTCTCAGCCAGTGTGCATGGTGAGCTACACAAACAATTTAAACACAAGTGCTGTAATAAATACAAAAGGAAACTTTAGTAAGTTTCTGTAAATGTTTTCTATAATGCTGTCTATAGAAAGCAAAAACATACCAAAACTCTGACTAAAAGCTTATGGCAAAGCACTTAAAAACTTTAGGGAAAAAATGGCTTTATGTGTCTAAACCTATGTCTGACAGAAATCAACAGTGCTGAATCTGAAATGACTTCATGTCATGGAGGGTGTTTGGCTTTGGTCCTGTAATTCCAAAGAAGGGTTTCTAAGTCTTCATTAAGAGTATTGTGGAAATGGGGTGCCAGAAGACATGGTTGCATGGCACGTTGCCTTTGAGAGAAGCCAGCCCAGGAGGCTGCCCTGGAGTACGGCGTTGCTGGGGCACCAACCAAGCCCTGGAGGGTGGGAGCTTCCTCGGCTAACTGTGCCATGAAAAACCCTGCTGCATAGAATTACTGCCTCCATCTGGGAGTTGTAAAAAGAAAAAGGAGTCCAAGGTGAGCTGCTTCAGATAATTAGTCTGGAAATACTATTAACGGTAGTATTAAATCCCACCATGTTCCAAAGCTGAAGTGTTTGTGTTGACCTGAGCGGAGGGAGACCTCTCACTCAGCTTGGGTGTCTTGGGTGAGGGCTCTGGAGATGAGTGTATAGGCCAGGTCTGAGGCAAGCACACTGTCAGTGTTACCTTAGATACCAACAAAGCTCTTCAATCAAGCAGATGCTAAAAGTTTAGGAGACTCTGGTGATCTTATTGGAAGTTTGAATCAGTCTCTGATTCAGGGCAGAAATTGTTTGTAGATGCTTTTCTGTGGTAGACTGGCCACTTGGTAAAGTGCTGTTGGTGGGGTGATCCTTCCTTCAAGTGTGCTCATACAACCTGGGCACCTGTAACTTCACTCGCTGCTTTGATTAGGAAATAGATGGTAAGTTCAGCTCTTCTGTCTAGAAATTTATTTTTTTCACTAAGTGTTTTGGTGTGATTCATTTAATTCTGCTGTTGTTTCTGTGAGGGAGAGGGTGTCCTGGAGTTCCCAGGGGCATGGTCCCTTTTATACATGCCAATGTGCCTTCTGTCTGGACTTTTAGCCAAGACTTAGTTGTGAGGGTAAATATCAGCCAAGATATTTCAGTTACTTCTGGAGAAGGAAAATGTAATATAACATATGGGGTTGGCATCTAGCACAGAAAGAGGATGATTTTTTTTTTCAGAGGAGACCCTTATTAGAGCACAAGTGATGTGAAAAATGCATAAAACCAAAGAAAACTCAAGAACACTTGTCAAGCACACCCGTTTTGTAGAATAATTCTTTTTTTTTTTAATTCAAGTTTGGTCTATTATGACAATCATAGAATCATAGAATCATAGAATCATACAGGTTGGAAAAGACCTCTAAGATCATCGTGTCCAACCGTCAACCCAACACCACCATGCCCTCTACACCATGTCCCTAAGGGCCTCATCTACACGTCTTTTAAATACCTCCAGGGATGGTGACTCCACCACTTCCCTGGGCAGCCTGTTCCAAGGCCTGACCACTCTTTCAGTAAAGAAATTTCTCCTAATGTTCAATCTAAACCTCCCTTGGTGCAACTTGAGGCCTTTTCCTCTTGTCCTAAATATTAATATTCCTATTAAAGCAGCCAAGCCTATGCACAAAAACTTGTCTGCACCCAGGGGATTTCCCTGCCTTGTGCAAAGCTGAAACCTTCCTTTACCGCTTTTTTGTTTTCCTGTCACTTGATATGGAATTAATTAGAGACCCATCACTATTAGTTTCAAAATCTATTTCTTTCTCGTTCCCTTCACTTTATTCTTATTGGATTCAAAGATTTGATGTATGTTTTACTTCTTTAAAGAAACACGCCATTAGTCAAAAGCTGGTGTTTGTTCAAGCGACTTACTCATTCTCCTCTCTAACATCTCTATCGATAGCTTCTCTGAATGCTTTTGTGTTTTTCAGAGAGAATGCTTTGTGAGCTTAAATGTCAGTGATTTCCCCAAAAGATCACATCATTGAACTCCATATATTCCCCAAGAATTTAGATTGTGGTTCCTGACAGAAAAGAGATTGCAAAAATAACACCTATTTAATAAATCCCCATAATGAATATGTATGATTTTTTCTTTCATGACAAAAATAGCATGAGTCTTATTAAAACTGAAAACATGGTAATTGCTATTAAGGTTAAAATTTTCTGAGTAAGTATTTTTGTGTGAAAGCATCCAAACTTATTTTGGTCAAAATTATTTACAATTTTTTAAAATGACATTGATCATACTGAGTTTTCTTACTGACATGTTCTGATTTTTCCATTTTACTGACACTCTGTACTCAGAATTAATTTTTAAAGAGAGAGTGCGTTGTCCCACTCCAAAATTTCTGAATTGCTTTGTTGAAGCAAGCAAGCGAGCAAGCTAAAAATCCTTTAAACTGATCCAAGACAGCTTTTCAGTGCCTTTGCTGTGTGTACGTGTCTGGGGACAGTGTGGCAACTGTGTAATAAATTTGGTGGTCATGAATATTTGTTTTACTCATCTGCACTATAATCCCTAATTCATCTGTGATGGGATTTCTTTGCAAATGCACCACCAAAGTGTTGTAAAAATATTTTCTCTCCTCTGAATGAAATTAACTGGTAAGAAAATAGAGCTTATTCAGCCATGAGCAATATTGGTGTATCTCTGGAGGTCCAAAGTGAGCTTCTGGCGAAACTTTAACTAAATCAGGTGTTTGCTTGTTAGAATGATAAAGCTGTGCTCCTTTGAATCATGAGTTAATGAACTGTATTTTTTCCATAATATTATGTCAAGATACCTCATGTAGTTTAGATAAATAATTAGATAAGTACTTTAAGCTCTAGAATAATGAAGTTAGCACTCATGACCACAAATAGATGCATGCTGTGCTTTAAATACACGTTAAATTGTCCTTAAGTCATTTGAATTTAGGTATGTGCCTGTTCTTGTTAGGATTTATTGAAGGCAGTCTACTTTACCGAAGATCTTGCAGGTAAAATTCTAGTGTCTGGATGAGATGGGTTGAGCACAAGTGGAACAGCACACAAAAGAAGAGTTTTGTGAGTGACTGTGGAGAGGTCCGTCTAGATTTCACTGAGAAAATGAGGTCAATAAATTTCCACCACATGCCAGATTTTTTCTGCCTGTCTTTAACAGTACTGCAATTAGAAGTAAGTGCAGGTGAGCAAATCTCACGTACTTCCACTGTGAACAATAATAAACTTTATTAACTTCCGACAGATCTGAACACAAAACAGGTGAGTTTACCTGTTGGTTTTTTTTAATGTACTGCTAAACTTCTGATGCATTATCTACTTTCTTTTGGATTGTTTTTTTTTTTTCTACTAACTTTTGTGGAGCTTTCCCTAAGTTTTTGAAGGCATTTAGGTTTTTTGGTTTTAATTCTTTTAAAGATTTTTTTCCTTCATCAGGTTTTTTGGAGTTTTTTGTTTGTTGGTGTTTGGTTTTTTTTTTTGGCTTTTACAGCTCTTCGTGTAACACTAAGTAATTGGCCTACTCTATTTAATTGGAATGACAAACAGTAGAAAGTTAATTAACAAAAAAAAAAGTTCACTGCAGGGCAAGTTAGTAGAATGGTAAAGAAGTCGTGATTTACAGTATTTGCACAACTTTCTTTATAAAGCAATTGTTCTTCATTATAATAATGCCAGGAGAGCAAATAGAAAAAAAAAATGTCTTGCATTAGCAAACAATTAATGAGCATTTGTAGCTGAATGGAACCCACTTTTATGTATTATTTCATTAAAAGTTTACAGGATCCGTGAGACCAGAGAATAAATAAAGGTAATGATTTCAAGGTAATAGTCTCCTAGGGGCCATGAATATTGAACAAATGTGTTAGTCTTGCCTACTTACCTAAGCCTTAAAACCAGGGGCTTTTTGTACCTTAATTTTTCTACTCACTCTTTCATTAAAAGATCAAAGTATGCTATTAGATAAAAGACAAACTGGCACAGGCATTTCAAAATTATCATTAGAGCTACATTCTCTATTGTAGCTTAACAAGAGCTCCCCTTTTATGTTAAATCCCCCACAATTTAAATCCTCTTTTCCATTGTGAAGGATAGATCTTTGTGTCCTTGCAGAAAGTAGCAAGTCTTTTGTTGATAACTTTTGAAAGAGTGATCAGCATTTCCTTGGCTGTATACCAACCTACACTTTTTATTTGGCAGTCTTCCATCAAAGCTGCACCACCAGTCTCGGTGCTTGCATGCACACTTGGGTGATGGGGAGGCTTTTCACCATCTTCATCGTTGTTTTACATACTTGGCATTTGTAGGCAGACCTAGTTAGTACCTTCTTCGTTTCAGCTGCCAGGCAGGTTTGATAATAATTTCAATATAGTACAGCTGTCTTGGTTCCTTATGTCATGAAAATGTCACATAATCAATGGGCACACAGACTGTCTGCAAGGACAGCTGGAGTTTATGTAAAGAAACGTGCATATGAGGATCTTGGGAATTTCAGGGTGTTCCTTGAATCCAACAGTTTAGATATATAGAGAAAAAGCCACTGATGTTCATTTTCTTCTTGTGTCCTTTTATTCCTGCTTGCCTGCCTGTATTCATCTGTTGGTTCTCAGATTGTAGAATTTTGGGAACAAAAATGCCTCAGTTGTGTGTTGTTACAGGGCCTAGCACAATGGAGTGCTGGTCCTTGGCTGTGCTTCTTAGAAACCAGAAGTACATGTAAATAATTGTCAGGTTTCTAGTAAACCTCTGCAAATCCCTTTATTGCTGCTGCTTTACCATCCCCCTTTCTAAGTACATCCCACATGGTCTAAGAATTCTTTTTTAACTAGGCTATAAACTGCTCCTTGCTTTATTAAATGGTTCTAGAATTTGATAAACATTATTTTAATGAGTGTGAGTGTGATTACAGCAGGGGTTCAGGCAGGGGACTTGGAAGATATGAGTGTTATTTGTGGCCTTACCACCCAGGTGAGATGTCTTGCACATCTATGAAATGGACACAGCCACACTTACTGGATTATTGAATAGGGGGTTGCTACTCGAGGAAACTTCTAGGCTGACCGGTCATCTGAAAGATGTATTTTAAAGCATGTAAAGGACTGTTATGGTATAGTTTGGGGTTCTTTGTAGTGCTATAATTTTAGTTCAGGGCAAAATGTAAGTAGTTTTTCCAGCTTGCAGGCTGTCCATATCCATACTTTTCAGTTATGCTGTACACCTCACCCCTCTTAAATTAACTTTTACTGGTGAATTAGGCTAAGAATGGTGCAGATACCTGCTCCAGCGCTGTTGCTCACATTTGTCATGCTCTCGGGGTGGAACAGCAGACATGCTCTTTGTAATGGGTCAGAGGAAGCAGCACTCAATCAATAAATGTAAGAGAATCACATAGCAGACAGTGAGTCCACAGCAGCAGTGAGTACCAGCCTGCAGAACATATTAATAACAGCTGTCATAACCACGTGGCTGAATGAGTGGCTGAGATGACCTTGTTCATTTAATTGAATTCATTATCCTAATATGTTCTCTCTGGTACACAGGTGTTCCCTGATAACTGACCTCCAGCATGTAGGATAACAGGCTGTGGAGCCTATAATTTGTGAGCAGAGGTGGGTGAGGAATGGTGTCATGATGGCAGCAGTGAGAAATGTGTGTGGCTAAAACACACTGCACGGTCCCAACAGTAGCGTGTGCATTGCCCGAGCGGGGATCACAGGGGAAGGTCAGAACTACAAGAAGCTCTAAGGTTCTCCTGTCACTTTTATTGGAAGGAGAATCAAGCACAGTAGCCTGGAAGATTGAAACTTCTTGAAACTGATCACGGAGCCACTTTTGGGCAGTTCATCAGAGCCAGATTTGCTAGACCTGAAGATGAAGTCTTCTGCCTTTCTCTTTCATTGTTTGCAAGGGGTGAATGCTTTTGTATGCAATTTGTAAAGAGTTATTTTTGTTCGTCCAAACTGTAGAGCCATGAATGTCAATACCCAGAATTTTGTACTCTTCATGTTAGAAGTCATTTACCCCCAACTTTGCTCATGTGTAAATGGTTACACAAGGCAAAAGAATACCAGGAATATCTAGGAATGAAGAAAAAGTGGAGGCATTCAATGCTTTTTTTGCCTCAGTCTTTAACAATACTGATAGACCTTGGGCTGCCCGGTCCCCTGAGTCAGAGGACCACGAGTGTGGGAACAGTGACTTTCCATTTGTGGACACTGAAATTGTAAGGGACCAGCTGTATCAGCTGAATGGTCTTGGGAGTCTGGGGAGGTCCCTGCTGACTGGAAGCTAGCCAATGTTATTCCAATCTACAAAAAGGGCATGAGGGAAGACCCAGGGAACTACAGACCTGTTCCTCAGTTCCTGGAAAAATTATGGAGAAGTTCATACTGGGTACTGTTGAAAGGCATTTAAAGAATAATACAACCATCAGGCACAGTCAACATGGGTTCACAAAAGGAAAGTCCCGTTTAACTACTCTGATATCCTTCTCTGATAAGGTCACCCACCCAGTGGATGAAGGGAAGATGGTGGATGCAGTTTTTCTGGATTTTAGTAAGACTTTTGATTCTGTCCCTCACAGCATCCATCTGGACGAGTTGTCCAACTGTGGGATGAGTGGGTTTATGGTGCGCTGGGTGAAGAACTGGCTGAAGGGCAGAGCTCAAAGGATTGTAGTGAATGGGGCTACATCTCGCTGGTGACCGGTCACCAGTGGTGTTCCTCAGGGTTCAATTTCCTCAGGCCAGTTCTGTTCAATATATTTATCAATGATCTGGATGCAGGAGTTGAATGCACCATTAGCAAGTTTGCTGATGATACCAAACCGGGAGGTGCTGTTGACTGTCTTGAAGGACAAGATGCCTTGCAGAGGGATCTAGATCGATTGGAGCATTAGGCTATGATTAATGAGATGAAGTTTAACAAGTCAAAATCCTGGATCCTGCACCTAGGACGGAGTAATGCCAGCCACAGGTATAAATTGGGAGAGGAGTGCCTGGAGAGCAGCCCTGCGGAAAGGGATCTGGGGGTGCTGGCTGACAGCAGGCTCAATAGGAGTCAGCAGTGTGCCCGGGCAGCCAAGAGGACAAACCGCATCCTGGGGGGCATCAAACACAGCATAACCAGCCCGTCAAAAGAGGTGATTACCCCACTGTATTCAGCGTTGGTGCGCCCTCACTTTGAATACTGTGTGCAGCTCTGGGCCCCACAATTTAAGAAGGATGTGAAGGTCCTTGAATACAGCCAGAGGAGGGCAACAAAGTTGGTGAAAGGGCTGGAAGGAATGTCCTCTGAGGAGCAGCTAAGGACTTTGGCTTTGTTTGGTTTGGAGAAAAGGAGGCTGAGGGGCAACCTCATTGCTCTCTCCAGCTTCCTGAGGAGAAGAAGTGGAGAGGGAGGTGCTAATCTCTTCTCCCTGGGATCCAGTGATAGGACGCATGGGAATGGTTCAAAGCTGCACCAGGGGAGGTTTAGACCGGATATTAGGAAGCATTTCTTTACAGAGAGGGTGGTCAAACCCTGGAACAGGCTTCCTAGAGACATGGTCGATGCCCCAAGCCTGTCAGTGTTTAAGAGGCATTTGGACAATGCCCTTAACAACATGCTTTAACTTTTGGTCAGCCCTGAATTGGTCAGGCAGTTGGACTAGATGATCATTGTAAGTCACTTCCAACGGAAAGAATCTTCTATTCTATTCTGTTCTGTTCTGTTCTATTTCTTCTGCTTGCTTTTTGCAGTGTGTATAATTGTGGCAGAGGGAAATACCAGTCAACAATTTGGGATTTTGTCATTCAAATACGAAAATTCTTAATTCTCACTCATATTTATCCATGCAAATTCCCTTGGAAATTAGTTAGAAAATGACTGAGAAAAGTCAAGGAATCTTCTTTTTTTTTTAAGGAACTGTTTTGTTCCTCCAAGGCATCTCTCCCAAGCTGGCTAACTTAATATATATGTGGGATTTGGTAGCACTGAGACTTCAGTCATGCTGAAACACTTGTTCATTTATATAATCTTTGCTGTGTAACAATTAAAAATCTGCTGCACATTTTTGAAGGTTTTGAATATACTCATTTTATAGTTAGGCATTGTTATTCTTAATTACTCAAATAAAATAAACAGAAATTATTATAGACAATGAATTGTAATGAAGAGTTTAAAATGTCCAGTATTAGAAAGAATTACATTTTTTCATTGAGTAGCACTATTATCTCTTCTTAGATTTACATATTTCTGTTCTGTGCAAAGTGTTTGAGACCATCCAAACTGCAAAAACAAATGCAGATGAATTTATCAATACAATGTGGCCTGGTAGCTGAATCTTCTTTTATGAGTTTGTATTGGGTCTGGCTGAAGTGAAGTTAATTTTCCTGTAGCAGCCCTCATAGTGTTGTGCTTTGTATTGGTAGCTAGAAAGGTGTTGATAACACACCAGTGTTTTGGCTACTGCTGAGCAGTGCTCGCACAGCATCAAGGCTGTCTCTCCAACACTCCCCCCTCACCAGCAGGCTGGGGGCGGGCAAAATCTTGGGAGGGGACATAGCCAGGACAGCTGACCCAAACTGACCAAAGGAATATTCCATACCATATGACATCTGCTCAGCAATAAAAGCTAAGAGAAAGGAGGAGGAGGGGGAGAGTTAGAGCAGCTTGGTGGGCCAGCCAAGGTCAACCCACCACAGAGTTAGACAAATGGGCCTGGAAGTCTCATTCAAAGAAGAATAACCCTGGGTCTCCCCCTTTGGTCCCTCACTGACCATGAGGATGTGGCCAAAACAATCAAGTGGAGTGAGATGTTATCCTCATTTAGAACATGCTGATTGCCTAGTTTGTAGGTTCATGTTAGATTTAATCACCAAAAAGATGTATTTGTCTTTCTTTAATGTTTAATGAGCAGCCTCTACTAGGTACCTACAGTGCTGGTGTTTTGTGTTGGTATTTTGTATGAATATGTACCATGGTCCTCATTTTGAAAAGAGATGTATAGCAGAACAGTTTTTTCTGGTAGTCAGTTAATTCTGAGACTCCCCAGTAACACTCACTTTCACTTTATTTCCCTCTGTCTCATGGTACTGATTTAAGAGTTGGCACTTAAATCATGGGATTCATGCAGGATGAATTTTAAATACTGGGGAAGTTTGAACAGGGATGTGAAAGGTCTGGACAATCCTTTGAATACCCAGGAAGGAAATGCCAGTGAAGATTGAAGGTTAATTCAAATCTAAGCCAAACTTCTCCTGGATGGACTAAATTGAGCTGGAGGCTTTGTGCAAGTCTGCATTGCTACATTTTAATCAAGCCAGAACGCTCAGAAGAAGTTTTAATAAATTACAAGTATAAAAGAAAACTAACGGGGAGTTGATGAGCTTCTCAGAACCACTTAACAAAGGCTGCATTTAACATTATTTTGAGTTGGGGAATCACCTTACACAAACTGGTTCATTTTGTATAAACTTGTTTACACTTTATTTTTAGTTTAATAGTTGGATGAACTTAAAAGGACAACTCTTTCCTCAGTCTCTGGTACATCTAGAATTGCATCAAAGAAGATGGATGCAAATATTTTTTTTTTAGAAAAAAAATTTTTGAGAGGAGCTGTAGACAAATGCTGTTCATATGAAATGTTGGAATTTTGCCAAAATATAGCCTTAATCCTAAAAAGTTTAGGACATTTTTATTTGTGTTCAGGCTGAGCTCCTTGAGGGGGAGTGAGGCAGCATTCTGTTGCAGACTTGTCCATCTGCTTATTTTTCCAGCTGGTGGTATGACTAGCTTACCTGGAAGAAAGAGTAATGGGATTGGAAAGGTATGGACATGGCTAAGTATTTTTGTAAAATTGAACTCCCTTGACATTTCCTGATGAAGCATGTGATAGTATAAAGTAAATTAAAACAGAGGCCAACTTGGACAAATGTCTGACAGGCATCATTTGGTGGTTCTTCTTAATGAGGAGTGACACTTCTTTCTTTTCTTTCTTTTATGCAATTCATCAGGGCAAACCAGCCCACAGATCTTTGCAGTAACACACAAAAATATTTCTAACCCCAAAGACTGTGTCAATTCAAACAGCACTTGTACAAGCAAAGTGATAATCTATTGTACTTCTTTAGAGAGTTCTTTTTTGATGTCAGTTATAGCATCATAATGTGCATTGTATTATTGTTCTACTTAGACAGTGAATTACTGATGTGTATAATGATGCACCTGTTAGTCAAGAAATCCCTCAGAAGCCAAACAGTGCTATAAAATTGACATACTCCTGCGCAGCCAGAACTGTCAGGATGTTTCCTCTGCATTATGCAATGTTTTCTGCTTTATGGCCATTACAGGCAATAATAAAACAGCTGTTGGTGAGTGGTATGTTGTCAAATATCAGTGAAAAGCATTGAGATGATGATAGCAATGTGATGTACAGTGCAACAGCTAAGGATGGGTCAGTGTTTTTACTATCAACCCTGTTTTTTTCTTCTGTGTGTATATGTCTTTGCCGTAGGCAGGAACCTGCCAAACAGCAGATAAACCCTGGAGCAATGACCAACTTTTGTGCTTGCAAAATTTTCAATAAATCTAACCATATAACTTCATTTAGTTTCTGGAAATAAAGTTTTGTGACAGACTGCCAATGAATTTTGCAACTTTGTGGGTCTACCACTGGTGCTGACAAGTCTTCTGACTTCTTTGTCTTTCTGATTGTTCAACTGGACTGCCTTTATTACCATGGAGAAGAGGTGAAAGGAGAGGGTGGAAAGACATTCAGTATACCTTTAGTCACAACATCATAAAGAATTTATTTAATATGTATTTGTTGCATTTTGATTACATCTTTCTTGGGGATCCCAGGAATGCTCTGAATACTAAGGAGGCTTGGGGCCTTCGCCCACATTTCTATAGCATCTCTCCTGGCCACCTGAGTTTGGGATGAGGCTGCCTGCAATTCTAAGGAAGACCTTAGAACCTCTGTCAGCTTGCTGGCTCTGGAAGCTTTTTCACTGAAAGGGCAGAGGGGATAGATCATCATCTGAGACCTGTTCACTGCACAAGTCCCTGTATCATGGAGGGTGTGCTTCAAGCACTGGAGGTGTGAAAGACTGGTCTCCACAGATGGCCCAGGAACACTCCTATGGAGAAGAAATGTCAGTGGGAATTATCATGACCTTGAATGCCATTCTACGGAGCCATAGAGTTTATCACCAGCATAATTTGAGGATCACAAATATTATTTTAATATAACCCAGAGAGATAGGAAAGTATTATTTCTTTACATGACTACTGCTAGTAACATTTTTTCATGTAGCAAACACATACAAAAGCTACTGCCCTTCAGAAATGTCTTAGTACTTTCTTTTACTGTTACAGATATGTCATACAGATACATAGTTCATCATAAAAGATCGATGAGAATCAATAATTGCACCCAATTATGCTAAGTTCCACTTCAGTGCTGCGGAACAGGACTATGCCTCTCTCTTTAGATCATGAGTCAGCATCCTGGTTGGTTTAATGATCACTTCTTAAGATAAGGAGCAGATTACAACTGGACTAAGATCAGAGAGCAGAGATGAACTAGAGATTAAATACTATAAATTTGACTTTCACTTGTTTGAAAAGAATAAACCAGAGAGGAAAGAACTTAACTAAGTCTTAGACATGAAAGCCCATTGCAGAGACTGTTTTCTAGCTAAACAAAACCAAGGGCTGTTACCATAACTGTTTCAGCTGACTTCAGATTAGAAAAATAAGGTCTCTGAAATACACAAGAACCTGTCTATGAGAGGCACCAGAATAGAATGATCTCTGAATGCAATTCAGCAACCAAAATTGTCAGTTAAGTTGGTGAAAAAGGGTGACTTAAACCCTCATTCAGAAATTAAATTTATTTCTCCTAAAACCAAACTTTTCACTATTTCTTAGGGAATAAACTGCATGTGTTTTCCGTGGGCTATGCATATGGCACTCCCCCAACCTCGATGATTTAACATTTGTATTCTTTGAAGGCAGGTAGGTAACAATCTGGGGGCTAGTGAAGCCAGAGAGTCTTCGTTTACCAAAGTGGCTTGAAGTTGTAAGACAACAGTAAAGAGTCATGAAGCATTAGCTCAGGTAAAAGTTCTCAGAAATATATGGCTTACAATAACTCAGAATCCCAGATCTCTCAAAACTGTAAGTTAGACTAAGACCTTTTTCTTCTATTTCTAACCTTCCATAGCCCCACCCCTCCTATTTTCCTATTTTCCTTCTCTCCACTCCTGCATGGGAATTTGTTAGACTCAATAGTATTTGTAAGAAAATAGCCTTAGCTAATTTTCTATCAAAGCTGCAATGTACTCTGTAAATTGGTTTTATAGTCTTTATAACACCACTGGCTACTCAGCATGAGGATATTTGCATTTCTGATAAAATAAAATAATACATCTAGAAAGATACTCGCTTGTAGGAACAGCATGGTTCCTGTGAGTGGTGGGTAATAGAAACCTTGAATCTCATTTTGGCTTTCTTGGTGTGTCGAAAGTGGATATATCCTAAATTCTCTATTCAGTTATTCAGTTATTATTATATGCATTTTAAATTTATGCATTGCTATGAGTATTAAATAAATAGATGACAGAGAACAATTTCTTATTCCACAAAGAAGAGGAAAAGTTTTTTCTTTCTTTGCTTCCAAATAACTTCATTTGATTTAAACTACTATTTAAGAGGACTCTCAGCTAAATCTTAAGTTTCAGTCCATATCTCAGGACCATTATGATTATTTTTGTTTTATCCAATTTATTTTAATTAATTTAAGTTTATTAATATTATTTGAAATGCAGGCAGTATCATGGGATCAGAAGCCATGATTCCCATCTTGAAATCAAACAGTCTAAATATTCTGTATACAGACTTAAACTGCAGCCGAACCTTTTTTTTTTTTTTGTTTTGATGCTGCTTTTTGAAAGGACTGGATCACCATGCATCCTTGTCTCGCTGTCTAGTGATTGGGACATTCAGTTTGAACAAAGAAAAGGTAACTTTGGATCCTCTTACACTACAGAGCACATTAACCCCAGCTCTCCCACTGTCTGATTATGAGCTCAGACTGCTGTTGTATGGTCACTGTTGCTGTCTTTTTAAAGGGAACTGAAAACCCTACCCCGTTAACAGGGGTCCAAGCCTTGGACCCTGAAGGGGAGGAGGTACATATTTTCTGGAGATCGTCAGAAGGGTATGCCTTCTGAATAGAGGTTCCCTCAGTTCATCTTGTGGTCTACTTTGGACCCTCTTTGAGATATCAGTGTTTGTAGGTATGTAAGTCAGCATACTGGCAGAGCCTGTATACTTATGAGTTTGGTAGCGAGCTAGGGTACAGTAATCTGAAGCAATAAATGGGGATCCATCTGCTAAGGACTAAATTTTCAAAAGGACCCTAGATTTACAGCGTGGCCTGCAATAGGAAAATAGGCTTTAAATTTGGGATTAAAGCTACTTTTTTTTTCCACTAGTATTTCAAGATAATTTGTTTCCTATTAAATCTTTTTTTCTATAGGTTGTTGATGCAGATGATTGATTGTTCTGCTGGAACTCGTTAGAAACCTGTTTCTTTTTTTCATATTTCAGAACAAAAGAGCAAACCTCTTTTAAGGCATCTGAGCCCACAATATTTCACAAGTGTATGGAGCAGGAAATTGTTTTGGATAATACCCTGAATTAAAGATAGCAGATTTGGCCAATGATTCCTTTTTTAGGGATAGGACACTATAAAACATATAGGAATTCCTTTTTTAGAAAGTGGATGAGTGATTTGTTTCCTTTGCATTAGATGCTGTGTATGAAAGTATTTTAACATTTTTGTATGGTTTTCTGTTTCTATTTCAGTTTCATTGGATGATTCCTTTTCGTATGAAGGCTAAATGTTATATTTTATCTGCATTATTTTCCCTTTACTTCTAATGTTTCCATCTTATAATTTTAAGGGATTCTTTCTCATGGCTTGTTTCAGCTGAACTGGTAACAGAATGTTTTAGAACACTATTAAAAAGGTCAAGGCCTTGAAATTTCTGGTAAACCTGTTATAGCTGCTTGTACGCTCACAAAGACATGAATTTTAGATGGATGGTATATGTTCCTCAGGAGATGAGTTTATTTTGTTACCTTAAAACTTTACCTTGAAAATATCTATCTTTCCTTTTCTTTGCCCAGAGAAATGAAAATTGTAATGAACCCCAAGAATGCTGTTTTGATTACTCTTTTAACATCTCATGACCTTCATTGATTTTTCAGTGAACGGTTTGTTATAGATATTAAAGCAAACGTGGCTAATTCACCTGACTGACAGAAACTGGCAGAAGCTAATCCATGACAGTGGATACATAAAAAAACCAAATGATATTTCAATGTTTATCAAGGAAAAGAGGGGAAGAGCACAACGGGAGTTCTAGTATACTTCAGAAAACATGGTGATAATATTTTCTGACATGAAAACATGTGTTGTGATTTGTGAAGTTAGATGGGATGATTGGTGAAGCTGAGAAGCCACGGTGGCGAGCTCCTCTCCTGAACAACGTGTCACAGCTCAGCTGTATATAACACAGTTTGAAATTAGATTTGATGTTTCAGGGCAAATATTAGATAAATAGTGTTTCATTGTTTGCTTTCAACATACTGTAAAATAAGGAAAGGGTGCTTAAATTCCACAGAAAATAAATTCAGTGTAAATTATTTCAGTTCAACTATACTTTCCATAATGAAGTGGTCAGTTATAATAATGATGAATCCTCTCCTTCCTTCCATCTCCAAAAGAGGCTAAGCACTCACTGGAAATATGATTTAAGATTTGTTTAAATACCTCGTGTTGGCCCCTAAATGAGTTGCCAGTGGTGACTGAGCTGATTAAATGGTTAGAAAGGGTTTTTTTAGGAATTTTGTGTTAGAACATATGTATTAGACTATCTTTTCTGATTGTCTCAATTTTGCAGCTTTAGATTTCAGAAAACTTCATGTGATAGTCTAAGATTTTCTAGGTCTAATCCCTGCTTGAAGAGGAATTTGTAAAATTTATTAATAAGGGGAAATTGCTAGCAAACAAAAAAACTATCTATAAATGTTAGTTAAGTTTTATGATATGCAATTTGGCAACCTAAGGGTTAATAAGAGAAAACATTTTGATGAACTGTTCTTAGTAATATAATCATGGTGTGAGAATTATAACGTGAAGTCCAAAGTCATATCTTAGATTATACAGTGAGTTAGACTGTTAGGGTGCGAGATCTCCAAAGCTATCGTAATAGATGAGATTATTACATGCTGGAGCTGAGTGAATCATGTGGTATTCAATTTAAAATCTGAACTGTCAATTTCTTTTTATTTTATATAAACTTTACTGTGATTTCTCTAGGTCTTGTAGCAAGTTTTTGCGACCATGATAAGCATATACTATTAATTTTACATTGACTTTATAAAAGCATAAAGCAAGGACTAGGTGAATCATAGTTTTCTAGAGAATTACCAGTTTACCGATTTACTTGCTGCTAGATGAACTAGATCATGGCTCTTGATACAGTCATATTCTTGTTGATTCCCAATCTTTTCTAGGGAGAAGTGAGTGGTTCAGCTGATTGATATTGTTTGATATTATTGTTATAAGTACCCAGAGATACCAACAGAAAATAGACCTGTTGCTTTGGTATCAAGGCAGGTATAGTGCCCAATAAGAGAAGGCTTAAAGCCAGGTACCAGGTCAAAAGTGTATTGTTTACCCTCAGGAAAAGGTTGATAAGTGATTCAGCTGTTATACACCAGGGGAAGATGATCTCTGTGCATTGCCTCACCTTTGTGAGGTGAATCTCTGGCCATTGCCGGCTGAGTATCATTTCCTTGTAGATCTCTCAACTTGAATAAACAAGAAAACCAAAGGCTGGAGGGTAAGCTCTATTCAAGAGAGTTGAAATGACAGATGCAGTCAAAAGCAGAATGAGGAACTGAATGCATGAATTGCTCTATCCTGTTATTATATTCCCTGATATTATATTCTCTGATCAAACTGATTATGCGCTTGGTCTGTCTTTTCTAATTTTGAACTTCCAAAGCAGTTTATTTCTTTCTTTGTGTTTTAAAATTGCTCACACCTTTACCTTTTCTAGTTGCAGATCAAAAACCTGAAATGGTGATTGGAAGATTACAGACTCATCACAAGTTCCCATCAACCACCAGAAGCTTAGTCTTGATAGCACTTGTTTAAGCAAAATTTATGTGCGAGTTTTATTTCTTACACAGAAACCTCCTTTTTTGTCACTTAAGAATGATGGTAGGCAGGGAAAGTCTTATAAAATCAGCTTGTTGACCTTCTATTAGTAATGGTGTTAAGAAGTATATCATAGACCTTTGTGAAGAGGTCTTCTGCTGGTACTCGGAGTTCTATAACCTTTTGAAAGCTAGTGTTGGCAAGACCAGATAGATTCATTTTCTAAGTGCTTTCATGAATTAAGTGACTCTCTCTTATTGCTGATAGCAAAATACAGATGCCAAAGAGGAATGTTTTCTTTTGAAGAAATCATTCAGTGCAAAGAATGTCTACAGTTCGTATACAATAAAAAATGTTTACCCTGTAGGCAGCTCCAGAGTTAATATAAGATTAAGACCTGCATTTGCTTTATACAATGATCCCAGCAAAAAAAAATGTCAGCAAGATGTATAGAGCAGTGCATGTTTGGCTTCCGCAAAATGAGCTGATGAAAAGAAGACATGCCCAACATGTCCATTACATACAAAAGTAAACGAGCAGAAGTGTGTGCAGTGTCTTTATGCTCTCAATACTGAGCTACAAAGGGTCTAATGTAACATTTTTTTGTCTTCTGTATGAGATCTGCAAAATGTTGCTGTTCTATTTGACTTCTAAAATACTTCCGAACAGAGATGGTACGGGACGTTTCAAAAGGTGTTTGATGAAACTGAGCACAGCCTCTGATTCTGGTTGTGTCTTGGGTTTTTTTTTGTGTAGCCAGCTGTCTTCTGCATGGAAGCCTGACCATTAAACAGGAAGAGGCTAGGGAAAAGGACAGGGGCTCGAATGCCCCTGTGTGTCATCATGATGTAGTGTGTTCAACTCACGTTCAGTTCCAGAAACTACAAATTAGTTCTGAGTGTGAAGTTAGATGTCATCAGGGTGTAGCCTGGAAATCATGAAGAACTACAATTAGGAAATGATATGAGGAAGAAGCATGGGAGCCTGAGATCCTTTTCACTTTCCTTCTTATTTTTTTGGTGGTTACTTAAATCACAAGCCTGAGGCAGTTTTTGTGTACTCTCATAAGCACTGAATCCAGGAGAGATTCTATATGTGTCTGCTCAGTGCCCGTGTTGGAGTGTTGGCTGAATAGGCAGCTCCATAGAATCATAGAATCATAGAATCATTAAGGTTGGAAAAGATCTCTAAGATCATCGAGTCCAACTGTCAACCCAACACACCATGCCCACTAAACCATGTCCCTAAGCGCCTCATCTACACGTCTTTTAAATATTTTCAGGGTTGGTGACTCAACCACTTCCCTGGGCAGCCTGTTCCAAGGCCTGACCACTCTCTCAGTAAAGAAATTTCTCCTAATGTCCAGTTTAAACCTCCCTTGGTGCAACTTGAGGCCATTTCATCTCGTCCTATCGCTTGTTACTTGGGAGAAGAGACCAACACCCACCTCGCTACAACCTCCTTTCAGGTAGTTGTAGAGCGCGATGAGGTCTCTCCTCAGCCTCCTCTTCTCCAGGCTAAACAACCCCAGTTCCCTCAGCTGCTCCTCATAAGACTTGTGCTCCAGGCCCTTCACCAGCTTCGTTGCCCTTCTCTGGACACGCTCCAGCATCTCAATGTCCTTCTTGTAGTGAGGGGTCCGGCTTTTTAAAAAAAAAGCCAGATCTGGCTTTTTAAAAACAGAGATTAAATATCCAGATTTTTTAAGCCAGTAAGTTAGTTTCTGATTATTAAAACTAGCGATAAGCCAAAAGTTTCAGAGCTTGAATTCCATTTAGATGGTACTTAAAAACACATCCAATAAATATAGTAAAGATGAGCTTAGTATTTTCATGAGAAAAAATGTGACAAAATATTGAGCAGAACACACAGGGCTAAACCTCACAAGTTAAAATATTGACAAAACACATCTATAACTACTTTGATAATGTTTTTTTTTTATCATGCCGTAAAGACAATGACTAGTTGAGGTCACAGCTCTTGTTTTCCTGGCCACAAGGAAATTACTGCCAAAATCATTTAGTCCCTTATTACAAGGTTATTGTCAGGCTATTTGCCAAATGCAAAGCCAAAATCTTAATCTCCATGTGGGTAATTTATAGACTTTCTTGCTTCACAATGAAAGGGGTGCTTTTTAAGAAGAAGAAAATTTACTTAGAGCAAATCAGAAGTTAAGAAATACCTTAGCTTTTACCCTTTCAGCATCTAGAATCATCCACTCTCTCAACAGGTGAATTCAAAGACCTCCATATTACATGAAGGGCTGATCCATCTATATGGGTTATAAAATATAACATAGCAATTTATACTTGTAGAATGGGCTCATATATTACTTAGTTTAGGAAATGTGAATTTACAAAATTCGGTAGCACCTATTGGAAAGAATTTTCTGCCAGAATGGATTTAGCAGTGGTGTGCCAAAGCCTGTTCTTGTGGTGTTGCTCTGAAGAGCTTTCTGATGCCTTCAATACAGATATTGTGAGTCTAAGGCTTGAAGCTTAGGAGACTAAGGCTCCTCCTCCTCTCCGAGTGGGGTCACGTATTAGGGAACATTTGCCCCTATTCTGATACATGTGTCGTGGGCATGTCCCAGCCAAAAGTCATGTAACAGACAGAGGTCCACAAGTAGGGACAATAAATTTCCCAGACATTCAGTAGCCTGGAAGCCATGCTCTGGCTGGTTGACTCTGTCCCACAGAGGAAGGAATTGCAAAAGAACCTGTTACGTGGAAAATATGACTTCCAGCACTATTGCAGGGACATGGAAAGGCTGAGAGAGAAGAAGGAGCAAAAAGAATTTAGAGGGAAGTCTCCTTTCCCTTCCTGCATAGCCTAATAAATCCATGCAGGACATACCTGCACATATATAGATAGATATATATAACTAAATATATATAGTTTTATCTCTCTCTCTCTCCAGTACAAAATTATTAACAGCTGTCTTTAAAATTACAATGTATATACTGAGTACTCAGTGCATTTTATTCCATTCCTGAAACCATTTTCTGCTTCCTGACTGTTAGCATCAGGGCTCTGTTTCTTTCTAGCAGTTGCACACCACTTTTACTATAAGCAACTAAACCATAACACTGACAAAAGCAAAGTTTTCATAATTTCCTCATAGTAGGTTTAGATTCTGGTATGCCTGTATGCAAGGTTAGGGGTATGCCTGTATTAAGTGGAAAATTTTACCCTACCTTATGTTAGTCTGTTACAAATCAAAAACTGTTCCCTGTTGTAACTTCAAATATTCAAAAAATCATAAATTAGTAAAACTGTTAGACTGGCTTAAATGAGAGCACAAATGCTAGCTCTGGTACTTTTTTTAAGGAGAGAAGGTCAAGGGCTGTTTTTTGAGCTCTTAAAATACCTATGAACTACATTTTTGAGGTTTTACATGTTACTGAATGCTCTAAGCTAAATTTTGTTTCTTAAAAATGATTTCTCAAGAATTCAGCTATAGCAGCACTATAGAGAACATTGGAAATTTCTGTGTTTTGCAGTGAAATATGCATGACTCAGTTAATTTCCCTACTCTTGTGCTCTTTTCTACCCAGTTCTTCTTTCTGAAGTTAGAGGATGGGGTGAAAAATGGGTAATTGACAGATCTGTTTATTAACAATATTTTGTTTGGAATAGGTAAGAGTTAAAATACTTCATCAAATCAATCTGGGCAGTAGAGTGGGTGTCTACACAGAGGACCAGCTTGCTCTATATATCTGCAGATGACTGGAGTTTGGAGCAATGGAATATTATCAGGGGCTTAGTGAAGACTAGAAGCGCTGGAAGGAAAAAGGCAGGAACGGGAAAGAGAAGGGACAAGTTATTGTACTGTTAAGGTATATACAGACTCAGACGAACTGGGGACCTTGAAGACAAACAGTGATTTCTCTGTACACAGATGTTTTTTCTAAAAACTTGGTAAGAAAAGATGAAATAGAATGTGGAGTGTCAAATTCAGGATTTTTAAAATAATTTGTTTATTTTCTGCTAATATTCTATTTTAAACGTATATTCAGAAACATTGCAAAGCCTACTTCTAGCCTATCAATTGCCAGAACTGTAAAACAGAAGGTCATACACATAGGAAGATTTTTGGAGGAAGTATGTGTGCAGTCTGAGACCTGGCTTCCACTCATGCTACAGGTCCTACAGTGCTGATAGTCCAGAGACCAAGTTTCCTGAAAGCAGCTTAGTTAGTGGATTAGTCTTGTTCTTTTCCAATAATATGTCTCAAGATTAAAGATAAAACTGTAAGGGTTGACAACCGTATAGTTTTATCTTTCTGCTGTTTCATGCAATTTGATAAAGAAACTTGGCAGGTTGCTTCTCATTCTTCTTAGCTTGGCTTGCTGACTCTTATCTATGTCAGGCAACCACAGTAGTATTGCAGTGGGTTGACCCTGGCTGGATGCCAGGTGCCCACCAAAGCCGCTCTATCACTCCCCTCCTCAGCTGGACAGGGGAGAGAAAATATAACAAAATACTTGTGGGTCGACATAAGGACAGGGAGATCATTCACCAATTGCCGTCACGGGCAAAATAGACTCAACTTGGGGAAATTAATTGGGAAATTAAATGGGAAATTTAATTTATTACCAATCAAGTCAGAGTAGGATAATGAGAAAATAAAAAACAAATCTTAAAACACCTTCCCCCCACCCCTCCCTTATTCCCAGGCTCAACTTCACTCCCAATTTCTCTACCTCCTCCCCTCCAGCAGCGCAGGGGGACGGGGAATGGGGTTTGTGGTCAGTTCATCACACGTTGTTTCTGCCGCTCCTTCCTCCTCAGGGGGAGGACTCCTCACGCTCTTCCCCTGCTCCAATGTGGGGTCCCTCCCACGGGAGACAGTCCTCCATGAACTTCTCCAACGTGAGTCCTTCCCACAGGCTGCAGTTCTTCACGAACTGCTCCAGAGTGGGTCCTTTCTATGGGGTGCAGTCCTTCAGGAACAGACTGCTGCAGCGTGGGTCCCCCATGGGGTCACAAGTCCTGCCAGCAACCTGCTCCAGCATGGGCTCCTCTCTCCACAGGGCCACAGGTCCTGCCAGGAGCCTGCTCCCGTGCATGCTTTCCACAGAGTCACAGCCTCCTTCGGGCACATCCATCTGCTCTGGCGTGAGGTCCTCCACAGGATATCTGCTCCACCGTTAACCTTCATGGGCTGCAGGGGCACAGCCTGCCTCACCATGGTGTTCACCACAGGCTGCAAGGGAATCTCTGCTCCAGCGCCTGGAGCACTTCCTCCCCCTCCTTCTTCACTGACCTTGGTGTCTGAAGAGTTGTATCTCTCACATGTTCTCTATCCTCTCTTCTGACTGCTGCTGGTGTTGCACAGGTCTTTTTCCCCCTTCTTAAATACGTTATCACAGAGGTGTTATCACTGTTGCTGATGGGCTCGGCCTTGGCCAGCAGTGGGTCTGTCTTGGAGCCAGCTGGCATTGGCTGTATCGGACGTAGGGGAAACTTCTAGCAGCTTCTCACAGAAGCCACCTCTGTAGCCCCCTCGATACCAAAACCTTGCCATGCAAACCCAAGACATTCCACTCCTTGCCTCTGTGAATCACATATTTAAGAATTATCATTAAAATCCACATTCATCACACAATCTTCACAGTCTTCACAAACTTCACTCACATCAACGAAAAAGAATTCCCCACACCAAAATCAAAATAACATCATCACAACACTGGACAAAAGTGGACAATTTACACACAATCCATCCCTCATCCCTTCACCACAATTACAACAACAGAAATTCCCCACGATCATTCTACTTTTCACTTTTTAGCTGTATTCAGTCCATGTTTTGCCCATTACCTGCCCCAATTACTATCTTCATGCCCCACCATGGTGGGTTGACCTTGGCTGGATGATGGGTGCCCACGAAGCCGCCCTATCACTCCCTTCCTCAGCAGGACGGGGAGGGAGAAAATAAGATGGAGAAAAACCTCGTGGGTCAAGATAAAAGCAGTTTAATGAAGCAAAAGCAAAGCCTGCATGCAGAAGCAGAGGAAAACAAAAGATTTATTCTCTACTTCCCATCAGCAGGCGATGTCCAGCCACTTCCCGTGAAGGAGGGTTTCAGTAGCTGTAGCGGTTGCTCTGGAAGACAAACATCGTAATCACAAATGCCCCCCCTCCTCCTCCTTTCTCTTAGCTTTTATTGATGAGCAGATGTCATATGGTATGGAATATTCCTTTGGTCAGTTTGGGTCAGCTGTCCTGGCTATGTCCTCTCCCAAGATCTTGCCCGCCCCCAGCCTGCTGGTGAGGGAGGAATGTCGGAGAGACAGCCTTGATGCTGTGCGAGCACTGCTCAGCAGTAGCCAAAACAGTGGTGTGTTATCAACACCTTTCTAGCTACCAATACAAAGCACAACACTATGAGGGCTGCTATGGGGAAAATTAACTCCTTCTCGGCCAGACCCAATACAAATAGTTAGTTTCTGAAATGGGAAAAGGGTGGGATATAGATTATTTTAATAGTTGTTTGCTTATTTTGTTTTTACGCAAAACTTTTATTCTCACTAGCATCTACAAAACTTATAGAAAAGATTTGTTATTCCCACTTCACAGTTCCCAGGTAATATTGGATCACATTTGCATAAAGCATGGGTGGCAACTTTAAAAACTTTAAAAATGTACTTCAGTGAAGTACGTCAGTATATTTTTACCTTGTTTTGGCTTTGCTGCTAGCAACAAGTTAGATCAAAGTTACTAATGCCAAGGAGCCAGCTAGTAGGTGAATTTTTCATTTCAACATAATCTTATTCATGGTTTGTCTGCTCAAGTAAACATGGCTCTTTTTGCTCTCAGGCAACTGACAACATTCACATAAGTTCAAATCTAGTGTAAATGGAAACCTGTATCCTAAAGCATAGAGAAAATACGCAACATTTTTTCAATGTGTTTTGACCTCTTATTTTTCCTCACAGCTTTATACGTTCTATATAGGAAAGTCTCATACTACGGTTGCTATTCCCGCTGGCAAGTGCAGTTGTTTCAAGCTCCTTTCTCTAACAGGACTTGCTGTTTAGTAGAAAAGCCTGATGCAATGGAGTTCAATAGCTGCCCTTTCCTTCAGACAATTGAGCTTTCTGTGCTGAAAAGTGTGCTGGGAACTCTTTGACCTCCTCTTTCACATTCCCTGTTGCACAAATAATACTGAGTTGTGGCTTCCACACATAACACAGCGGCTGACTTCACCAGTTGCTGAAGCTTCCATTATCCCTCTCATGCAAAACCAAAAAGCACTGTGACTTGGAATCATGGAAATTACAAATCTGATCTTCAGCTGTAAAAGCTGGCACAATTGTGCTAAGGCTGATGCCAGTTTGCAGCAGCTGATGTTCTCAACTTGCAGGGGAGGAAAGGAAGTTTGAACTTTACAATCCATCTTAAATATAAAGATATAGTTAAGGTGGAAAGTGACCATTTTATAATCTCGTTTGTCTTAGAGTAGGACTCTGACTGTAGAATTTAAATTCTACGTTGATGGGGATACAATAGAATGCTCTGTGTTTTTCCTTCTCTTTCTTCACTTAAGCAGTAGCACAGCTATAATGTTTGTGGTGTTGGACAGATAGAAAGACTTGAAAGAGATCTAGTTTGAGTTTAAGCCATATTTTGGGGAAGGATTGTTTTTTATTGATCCACACCAGTTGCACCTTCATCTCAAATGCAATTATATTTCCAGATGGAAAATATTATAGCTTTTTAGCTACAATATTGTAGTATTGTAGCTTTCCAGATACTCCTGAGCTGGAAAATGTTGTTGAGGTTGTATAATCTAGTATGGTTTTGCATTCTAGTGAAAATGAGAGCATGGGATATCTGTTTTTTTCCCCAAAATCCTACAGAAGACGAACCTTGAAATAGCAAGTAGCCTGATGAGGTGGGCACGAGTCTTAAGTGTAAGAAACTGCTCTGCTGCTTCTTAGGTGTGTGTCCTAATGACCTCCTTTTAATAGTGCAAAGAATCTAAATGGCTTTGAAGCCAGAAGGCAGGAGCCTTGTTCTGTCCGTAGTGAATATATGAGTTCCACTCCGATTCTCTTTACCCAAAAACTGACATCTTCTTGCATCCGTGTTGTATTTCACACTCCACTGCAAAATGTTTCTTCCCAGGAATGCATATGTAAGTGTGTATGTGTCTTGTTATCAGTATCATTGTAATAGTGTCTCATTTCCTCATTAATTTGGAACATCAGAAAATAATGCAGCTGTAACAAGATTAATAGGTCAGTTATCCCTAAGCTGCTTCCTGCATGAGGTGAAAGGAAGTTGGTGTGTATACTTAGGATGGTGCATTGAACCTGAAAAAAATGCTGTGCTACAGCTGGCTTTTGTGTGATGGATGATACGATAGGTAGAGATGCAACCTTGGATTACCATGGAGTCAAGCTGCTGTCTCTGACAGCACCACAGACACCTGGACTTATGAATTTGATGACCGTGCTCTTCTAAGGTAAAAGTAATAGGAAAAAGAAGTGAACATTTGAAGCATTTGTAACCATAGCTGTTATTAAGAAACTCCTCCCTGCTACATTCAGAAACTGCCATTGCCCAAATGCATCACTAGACAATGAGGCTTCACAGTGTTGGGTTGCTTCCTGCTGAAAGCAAGACTAAAATGAACAGGCAGAGGGAAAGAGAGTAGATAAGAGAAACTGGCAGAGAAAACGGCTAGAGCTCTTTGTTCAGTTACTTGCCTGCTATGATGGTTTTCTCTGAGGCTTAGCAAACTCCTAATTTCTAGTCTACTTTTTCTAGTGGCTGTCTACACCTTCAAAGTTAACCTGCAATAAGTTGCCAGGGACTATAAAAGGGAGAAAAAAAATGCCTATAGAAAACGACTTAGCTTAGATATGAGTGCTGTGCAGAGTTAATAATGACCATTCTGACCACAGAGAGTGGAAATTATTCTAATAGAAAGAAGAAATAAAGCTATTCATGTCATTTTGAAAGACTGTGATCTAGAATAACAATAAAAACGAAGAGGCTGAACACACTAATGGCTAAAAAGGAGAGGGAAAACTTCCAGTAAGCTAAATTCCTTTTGACGTGTCTAATGTTCTGCTCCAGTTCCCAATAATCACTAGGATTATTGGTGTACAATTTCTGCAAGCCTTAAGACAATATGTCTGTTAAGGATTTACTCCCTTTTTCAAGGCTTTTATTTAATCATGTAAACTGCTATGAAAAATAGATAGTTGCCCACAGTGTAAGGGGAAATAAAGAAGAATGCAAAAAAACCCTGCAGACAAAAAAGGATGAAAACAGCCAAGAGCCTATGATGAAAGTTCAGATTGCATCTCACTGGAGAGGTTCAGCTGGGTTATTTCCAAATGCTCTTTCTCCAAAGACCCAGGTTGTGGTAATTTTTTTACGGTCTGCCACTGGTTTTAATACCATTCAGTGCTGCAGTTGCACAGTTTGCAAGTGTTTCCTCTGAACTTAAATAGGGCAATCCAGCACAGAGGGGAAGAGTGGCTTTGTTAAAAGGCAAATTGTGATACTTAGTTCATCATTGTCATTAACTTTGTTTGTTCCAGTGACACACAGCTGTTCCAACCAAGCGTATGTGAGCTGCCATTCAGCTAGATACTATATGAACAACTTTAGTCTGAAGAGGTGTGATATGCAATTATGCAATATTTTAGGACGCATTTAAGAGGGTGTTAGATATTTAGATGTTTTGAAAACTGCTGGAAGTTCCAGTCTGAATTTGCATTAAGGCCTAGAAATAACTCAGAGGTTTTCAAAGTTGTTCACTGATTTTCAAAGTTTCAAAACAAGTGGGCATTAGGAGGCTGATGTCTCTGTCACTTGATGGGTTAGATCAGTTGTTCTGCTGCTCCGAATTACTTTTATCTCTCTGATTATGAGCACCTATCTCACAACAGTCACTCATTTCTAGAGGCATCATCCATATTTGCATGCAGGTTTCTTATGTCTGTCTTATGTCTAAGATTCGGGCTCTTTTTATGTCAGGAATAAAACAGCCATTTAACTTAGAGAATAAAATCCAACCCTTCCAGATTATGATATTTGGCATTTCTCCACATTTATGACCTTAGACAATAGGTGAAATACAATTCCTACTGGACTGTATTTGTTTTTTCTCAATTTCTTATTGTTTCAAGTGTTGCATGATTCCATGTTGTTTATTAGATTTTTTTTATATAAAGTATTATCATGCACTTTTCTGTGATTTCCAGCACAAGTAACTGTGCTTTAGAGGCTTGAGCCACCAAACCTTATCTAAACCATTCTTTTGACTTCGTGATTTCTTCGGTTAGTTATTTATTTGTGTAGGAGTTCTCAGTCTTTGCTTTCAGTTTTATGTATGGATAAAGACCTTTACATACAAGAGAACTGAAGGTGGTCTTAGGCTTGCAGTAAAAAGTAACAGGTAAACTTATAAGAATGTGGGCCTGTGATTTGTGAGAAGAGCCTTTTTCTATGTAAGTATACTTTTATTTAAAACTATTTAGAGATGAATCTTTTTACAGTGGGATTTGGACAACTGTTTTCTGCCCAGAATCTTGGCTTTGCTGTCCCTTACTGACTTTTATATTAAACCCTATTACATCAGTATTTCACTTTTTTGGCAAAGCAGCAGGTAGAATATTTGAACATCTGCCCATCAGCTGTGGAATCACACCTCATTTATTGAGGGGACTTACCCCATTAGCTTTCAATCCATTTTGACAGGAGCGCTTATCCTTTTATACACTGTGCTGGGACTTGATTTAAGTCTTCTATGCACCACTGAAGGCATTTAGAATGCAGCTTTCACTAAACTGGTTTTATAAAGGTCACTATGTTAAGAAATTCATTCATTGTCTTGACTTGGAAAATTTGTTTTGAACACCAGGTGCATATAACGTGTACCAAACTAATTCCTCTTATGCACTTCATTGATTAACTGCTTTTGTTAATGAGCAGCTACAAGTATAAAAGTGGTGCTGAGGAATGATGCTAATAACTTCATACATTTTATGAAACCAACAAACACGAACTATGAAAACTATGATGTGTAGATAGAGTTGAAGAACTGTTTTTTCAACAAGAAACAACTATGTATACTGTCCTAAATAGCCCTGGCTGTTCCCCTCTGGTAATGGGATTGACTCCCGACTCCAAGTCTGCTCTAGAAACCAGATTTCTTGATCAAATACGTGTCTTCTGATGCGTCATGATCTCACATCTTTGGGGAAGGGTGTTTGCTGAAGGTTTGAGTTACTATGGTGTGTTGAAGGAGATGGTTCTGTGGGGAAGAACAAGGGTATGAGGTGAGCATAACAAACTACCAGGACTCCTGTGATGGTGTATTTGTGTTGAAATGCTCAAATAACCTGTTGAAATCGTTTGACTTGTCACCATAAGTGTTTTGGAGTTTTCATGTTTTGCTCAAAATTTTTAGGGAACCTGAAACTTTTTGTATAAAAATTACTTTAGTGTAGGCCATTTCTACAGCTATGGGAAAAGTCAGATACATGGGAACACTGAGATGTGGTTGCTGTAGTATGACAAAATGCAGAGTGTATATATATACACAGTACTGTAATACACCAACTGTCACAGTTGTGGGCTAAGCAACCAGGGTAGTTTACTATACCATTCATCTGATATTAATGAAAAAGGTATATAAAAATGGGTTGCTTATGGACACCTTGACTTCTATAACTTAAAGGGAACTTGAGTATACCCAAAGACCTAAGCTGCCACATTCTTGAGTGTTGGAGGTAATAAAAATAGGCTATGAAGACATGCGCAGTGCAGGTATTCAATTTCAGCTCCACAAAGCAGAGTGACCGTATCTTCTGAGCCCCACCGTAGCTCCACGCTCTGTGCGTTTCATAGCTGAATTTGCCAACTATTGCCTGCAAGTTAGTGAGCTCTGATTACCCAGGTCTTGGCTGGACTTCTTAGCTGGGACACAGCTCCTGGTAAGCATGACTAGATTGCTCCCAGGACTGTGATAGCTTGTGTCCACCTATCTCAGGTGTCTCTGCTCCTTGCTTTCCAACACTTCTTGGTCTGGGATTAGAGCTGGAGGAGTCAGATTTGGTCTGACACATGTTTGGCAGCAGTAAAAATACCTTGCCCTTTGCCTCTCCTGCTTTCTTCACCATGTGGTATCTCAGGACTGGTGCCCAAAGGGCCCGCTGCATTACTCTCCTTATTTAATCCCTGGTACAGAGTCTGTGGATAAAAGAGGACAATGAAGAAACTTACACAGAATTTTACTAGTTTTACCATACGGAAAAAAAAAAACCCTTCCAGGTCCTTACCAAGACCCTGGTTTCACAGCAAATGAAACACCCTACAGTAGAGACACCTAAATGATGGTGCGTTTACCACGCTTTCAGAATTGTGAAGGTCTAGAAAAAAGTACTACTTCTGACAACCTTAACAAAGTTCGGAGAAATATTACAATAATGACAAAAGTTGCTTGCTTATAAAAGCTGAACTTCACTTGTTGTTCTACATTTCTGTGTTCTTCTAGTGCATTAAAAGGTAGTGGTGAGAGTATGTAAGATATAACTATAAATTCTTCACTTTTGAATAATACTGCATACACTTGTCATTAGAGATGAAGTTGTGCTGTATGCTGAGTGTTTTTCTTTGCTCAGTGACATCTCTAAAATAGGGAAAGCTAAAATGTTCAGTATAGAAAGCACCAATGCTGTTTACCTGTAGGCATAAACCAAGGTTATATTACAGGCTTCAAAAATAGGATTTTAATAGAAATGTAGGAACACAGGTAAATAAACTTTTAAAATTCTAATTGAAGTTTGGAAAGCAAGCAGGCCATTCCTATGTAGATACAAATAATAATAGAACAGAATTAAGGGGCAATAGTAAATTTAGCACATTGTGTACAGTTCTATAGTATTTATAATTTCCTTTAGTAATAATATAATGCTCTGAAGTGAAGTAAATCCATTTAAAAATAAGTATAGGACAAATTGTAAAGAAATGAACTGTTGCATCAGTATTTTTTCAAATCTTGCTCAGAGTTAAGAAAAAATATCTTACTAGGTCTCCCCCCCAAAAATTGCAATTTTGGAGTATCCTGCTTGCCTTATTCCTCCTTTCAAAAGGTATGGTTTTTCTGTTTCCTTTGGACCCTCACATCTCTAGATCAGCTTACAAGGCAATTCACGTATTCAAACTTCAGCTTATGGAGTAGAGTGCAGGGAGGGAGAAAGAGGCATCTTCTACCTATAGATCGTGAAGGTGATTCAAATGCAAAAAGGAAAATGTGGCACCTTGTCTCTGCTGAGCCTGGTTAAGATCTTTCCTACTTTTTTCCAGCCTCAGCTAGTGCCCTGGGGTATCATTCAGGAATCATTCATGGTTAAAACAGCTGGATAGAAACAATTGCAACCAATGCAAAACAGAAGTTGGATTCTGGACTTGATGACGTCTTGTCCCTCTGAGGAACTGTCCCACTGCTCAGAGCATCATGTCAAATCCTGCTATTTCATAGACACTAATAGCACAATTGATGCAAAGACATACAAAGTCAGTGCCAATGATAGTCCCACACTATTTTTGTAGTGTAAGGAGGGAGGTGCAGGTGCACAGAGGAGTGTATGCTGCCTTCTCTTAAGTGAGAGAGTGGATGTGAATTTTCAGCTCCCCCACGTGTGCCTGTTTGAGATGCAGCAGCTGGAAGCCCAGTGCTTAACTGAGAGGTCCAAGCCATACGCAGGGATCATTGTTCCTCCTCCTTTGTGAACACTATGATTTTGCATGATTGCAAGTACCCTCACTGCAGGAATGACATGCTATGAGATTTTAAGTCTTCGCTAAAATTAGAACATTAACTCTGATATTGTTTCAATGCTTTTAAATTATTCTCTTCTAAACCAATAACTTGGAACTCTATCAATCTATAATTTGAAACTATTTTGAACCTAATAGTTCAAAATTTTCTTTAAATTTTGAAGAAAAATTTGGCTTTCAGAGCTTTCCTGTTTTCCTATATTTTAGGGCCAAAAATCCTCATTAAATTACAGAGTTTGCATTCTCTGTGCTGTGGAGTATTGAATTGATCCCAGTTACTTTTGCACAGAGTTCAACAGCTCATACTTGTCTGAAGTACATCTTCCAAAAGAATAGCTGATCTTGATTACAAGAAAAAAGATGCTAGAGAATCCATACCTGCCCTTAGTAGTTTGTTATAATGATTATTCATCTTTGCTATTAAAAATACAAGCTCAGTTTAAAATGAGAAATTGCCTGGCTTCAGCTTCTACCTCTTGGATTTTAGCCTGTATTTCTCCAGTAAATTAATAAGATCACTTTATACATTTGTGAAAGAAATAAATGTGCTTCCATATTATAACCAGTAATATGGTTAAACCAAGACACTTGTAACCTGTTGCATGTAAAGTGACAGGGTTGTAACCCCTGTGACTTAACTGGCAAATTAAACCTATGTGTTGCTGATGGAGCAGTGGAAAAACCCACACAGCAGCTTGCCAGATTCAGTATCAGTGACTCAGACATCTCCTTCGACATCTCTTAAAAAACCATTAGCTCAAGTTACTTGGGCCTGCTGGATATATAGAGATGTTTAACGTTCTCTTTGGTTGCTTGTATGCTGAAAGTTTTTCACCCAAACCTGTGAGAACAGGGCAACCTCAAACATCTTTCCAAATATGGAGCAGTTGTGAAAATCTCTGCCTTCATATTAGCAGTAACACTCTCCATCTTCCAATGAGGCTGCATGATTGGCTTCTGTTCTTTGTTTTTCATATTCTTTTTTAAAAGATTTTAATTCTTAATCATGCCAGCCATGAGTCCTCTAATCCCCTCAAGTTCCCCTGCCAACTGCAGGTACACCGAAATATCTAGCTTATTGATTACTGTCCTCCTCTCTCCAGTGTGCGCTTTTTATTCCACATTGTCCCTTCCCTCCCCACATCCTTTTTTTATTGTTGTGCTATTCACTTTGCCATGAAGCCAGGATGGGATTGTTGTCCACAAAGGGTTCTCTCTCAGTCTTGGAATGGTGTTTTGGCTTTCTAATGAATTCTTCTGACAGAACTTCCCACATAAAAGTCACATTTTCCTGCCCAAATTTTTATGACCAAGAATTTTTGCTGAAGTTTTTCTTCAGCTTTGGGAAAGTAAAAGCAACTCAGTAATGACCTTTTCTTCCTCTTTCTAGCCCCTCAAAATACTCTTGAACATGCAAGATCTTTAAAAGTGCTTTTCATAGACACTTCCATCAGTTCCCACTCATATAGATTAGCAACCTAACTGGTTGTGTTTTCTGGGATTTGATCTGATTTTTCTCTTGACTTTGACTTAACTTGAAGGGGCCCTGATTCAAAGATGCAATTTTTTACTAAATAGTAAACAATAACATACATTTTAAAGTGCGTGTATATATATATTTGTGTATATATATATTTATATATAAGTCAATGATATATTTACATAATACAATACACAATTTGCAAATGAAAGTAATTCTCTGATTTGAAACATGAGATGCTCTGGGGTTGCAGAATTGATTATCAGCTGCAAGAGCTATCAAAATGGAGACACACTGACATTACAGAATCTGAAATAAAAGCACTAAAAATAGATGAACGTCTAAATTTTACTCAAGAAGCCAAGGAGAATGTTGTAATAAATTAAATAACCCATGTTCTCTGGGATTCATGCCTTCTCCGGATTGTTAAACTGGAAAAGACCAGTTATAGTGTATCGTCTAAGCCAACTCTTTCTCTACTCAGGGTTGCCCCCTGCAGTCTATTTACAAAGGTTTTATCTAATATATTTTGAAGTGAATCTCTGCTGGGACTTCTGTAACTCCCGCTGGGAACCTAACAGCTGCCATCATTAATATATTTCCTTCCTTTGCTTAAGTCCTTCTCCCTTCCCCATTTGTCATGCTTCCACCTTTCTCACCAAAATTTATCCTCCCCCCCCCCCTTAAATATTCATGTCTTAAAGGTCTCGCACACAGTGTCCTCTTCATGCAGATTCATTGATAGCAATTTTCCCAGAAAAACTGGGATTTCTTGTCTCTGAAATTTCTGGCTCTGTAGATAGACGTTGGCCAACGTTAATACAATTTACACTCAGCCTTTTTTATTTTTTACTCCATTTTGAAGAACTGAATGCATATTTATTCTTTTGTTTGTGTTTCTTGTATTTATGTCAAGTTGTAATCTCCAACAAGCAGCACTGGACTCTCATTTATTGTTTTGATGCAGAGAGAATTAAATATAATTAACTGGATGATTATAATTTGCTGGTAGAATTTGCTAAGAATGCATATGCTCCTGCAGGGAGTTGCTTGCTATTTCCTGCACCACTGATCTGATGCTGTTTGGAGAGAGCCTTTTTTTCCCCTCTCTATTTACTGCTTCACTGATCTGGGGAAGGAAGAAAGTAAGTGTATGAAAATAAGTATGCCCTAGCTTGTGAATAACTATCTCACAGAGAACTAAGGAATAGAGTTTCACATTGGCTTTTTTTCAAGTGCTGAGATGCAGAAACACTATAATATTCATAATTGGACCATGAAAAAAAGGTAACGATGCAAACTTTTTTACTGCCCATGTGATACTGGGGAGCTCATTCAAGCCAAAAGGTTTTGGTTTATTTTTGATTTATTTTCCAAGATGTCTTTGTAGGTGTGACATTCTACGGCAGTAAGATGTTCTTTAAGTGTGTAGAACTGATAAATTTCCTGCATTAGGAATGAAAGTCATCCTTTTTCATAAACCCAGTCTGGTCTGCATGCCACTAAACCCTTACTTAAGCCTTCAGACATTCTACACACAATTTAATTGATGCTTGACTGAGGAATAGGTATTCTGTACTTTGGTTTTGTAATTGCCACTATTAAGCTGATTCCTCAAAACTGATGTTAATATACTGCTGTTTGCCGTCACACAAGGTGGCAATTTGAGCTTCTGAGATATTCAGCAGCCTGTCTCATCTGAAGGTAAAATTGCTTTCATTAACTTGCCACTTGGTCCTCCCTGTTGGAATTCAGACCTGGGTCCCATTTAACATTTCATACCTTACCTTGCTAATAAAGTGTAGTAAAGCATTTTCTGTGCAGCTAAGCTGTGGCCTGATACAAAAAGGAATATATTTTAGCCAAACTTTGTTTTGATAAATAATTATTTAAGGGTCCATTTTATTGTCATCCAGAAACACATTCTGTTCATTTTTGGTTACATTTGGGACTTCTGAGAACTGCTATTCTACCAAGCTTTTGCCTGTTAGATTGGTATTTCCAGTAAGCAATAAACCTTTTTCGCCACCTGAATTAGAAACCCATCTAACTCTCTTCTTAGTGCACTGCTTCAGAGAGATTTCACTGACTGATTCTCATATTCATGTAATACAACCTTACCTGCAAAATATTTTTCCCATCTTTGCTTTTGAGAATGTATGACCCCTTTCTTGCAGACTTTCAGGACTTTGTAAACTTCTATATGTTTCTGTTCCTTTATATTCTGCAATGTTCACTGAAGATCTCTTTGGACATGCTGGCAAGCACCACACAGACAAAAAGAGCCTTCAAATGACTGTGCAAATGTTAGCTATTATGTCTCCTGTCATTCTGTGAGATAGGCTAGTTTTATCATCTGCATTTGCACAGATGGGAAATTAAAACAGAGAGATTTTAAAGGATTTGCCCTCGGCCAAGCCACATGAAACAGTCTCGGAGCTGAAAATGGAGCCTGGGAATTGTTGCCTCCCACAACCCACAGCAATTCACCTATGTTTTGGACACTAACTGACTCTGCATAAATATATCTGATGAAAGTGCTGTGAATCTCTTACAAAATATTCTGTGTTTCTGGCAACAACAATAGCTATCCTGGAAAGAACTGAAGATGCATGCATCTTAATCCTCTAAGGGACAGCTATGATAATCCAAATTGCTGCAGAACATAGCCTATATATTTCACCCAATGTTTCTTACATCTGGCCCCCAAACACAGAAGCTGAGCCATAGCTTAAACTGGACATTTTTTGGCGTAGAGGTTTTATGGGGTTATTTACAGTCCTTCCTCTCTCTTATTACATGTCAATATACAAATGCACCCACACTTTGTAGTTTTTTAAGGAAAAGCTACTGAAAGGAATATTTTTGCTACTTTTGTGTGTTGTTTTAGCAAATGTAAGTACATAACATTATATGTATATATTATATCTATTAAATGTATATGTATAAAGAATTCTAATAGTCATTGAGTCACGTAGCAGTTCTGAGAGAGCAGGGAAGCAGCATGTGAACATGAGAAGAGAAGGCTCGGGGGGACCTTATCACAGTATTCCAGTACTTAAAGGGTGGCTACAAAGAAGATGGAGGCTCTCTCTTCACAAGGAGCCACATGGAGAAGACAAGGGGCAACAGGGGAGAGGTTTCTCCTCGGTATAAGAAATAAATTTTTTATGGTGAGAACAATCATTCACTGGAACAATCTCCCCAGGGACATGGTAGATTCCCCATCACTGGAGGTTTTCAAGGTGTGATTGGGCAGGATGCTAGATAATCTTATCTAGGTTCCCATGAACGGTTGGACCAGATGATCTTTCGAGGTCCTTTCCAACCTGGCCTGTTCTATGATTGTATGAGAAAGCTGAATAGTCAGAATTTCATGGGAAAATGCACCAATTCATACAGGCTGAGTTTTACCACATTCGTTGTGCAGACACAACATTTAAATGGCTCAGATGTCCTAGTAAGCTCTTGAGTTCCTTATGAGCTATTTTCAGCAGCATTTCACAGAAAGTTGCTTAAGGTCTCTTGTTCATCAAAAAGTTACACTTAGAACTAACTTTCAAAGTGTGTTAAAACCTTTATGCTAACAGACTAGTTAGTATTTAGCTGTAAATTCTAGGGGGTCCACTGTATTTCTTAAGGGTAAGTTGGATCGGACAATGGTGTTTAAAAATCAAGACTAGGATTTTAAAATTATTTAGTTAACATGCACGGAGCAGAACTGCATTATACGAATAGGAAGAGCAGACACAACACATGTAGAGTTTACCACTTGGAAGGTGATCCATTTTTCAGCTGTGTTTGTTTTATTTTACAGGGTTTTCTAGACCTGAATTCCCAGGTCATTCCAGCAGGCTGTGAGAGGCCAAACCCAATCTGGCTGCTCTCAATATAGACCCTCAGGGTTGCTTGTTCACCAATTTCACAATGCTGTTCAATTACTGTCTTCATGGCCAATCTACATAAAGTATCTGCCAATGCAACTACTGATTTAGACATGTAGCCAGCTAAAACTAGCACTTTTCTGTATCTATTTTTCAAGCTGGCATCTCTATGTTATTGTCTTACCACCTTTTGCTACTTCCATGCCATGTTGTCCTTCTTTCTGACTACGTCTTACTCTCAGTAATTCCCCCACACTAATCGTGTTGTAAAAGAGGTAGGCAGAAGTAGGAGATTTATTATCTGCAAGATAATAAGCCAGCTGTCCACTTGCTGAACTCAAAATTCTTTAATTTGCCATTTTTTCCTGATATCATCTGATATTTACCTTGGGAGGTATATTCATACTTTGTAATGAAAAATGCACTTTCAGTCCAAGCAATTGAGAGAGGCAGTTCGTTCTCGTTACTTGAGGGAATTAATTAAATACAGGTTTGAGGTGTGCCCAACAATGCCTTCATGAGGGATCTGCTGTTGTAAAAGGAAATATTCGGTGAGGTTTATAAATCTTTAATTTAGAGTTCTCTGGTTTCTTAGAGTTACACTTTTAAAATACATGCAACAGCTATGTTCTGTACATTTAAAAACCCCTAATCTGTTTAGAAATGTGGTGTTGGGCATTGCCAGATGGACTAGCTCCATGAGTAACAGTTTAATAAAGTTTCACTCATTTGAATCTTATTTGGGTTGTGACAACTATTCCTCCTTTTTCTCTTTATTTCACTGTATCTTTTTTGACCCATCTATTTTGTCTGCCTTGATGGATGAGTTGTGAAATCTTAAAGGCAATCTCTGAAAGGGACCTACTGGAAGCCTGGCTCCTATAGGAGGCACTCAGAGCAGGCATACAGAGTAACCTGAGAAAAATTGCTCTTTAAAGATTTCCCATTGAGATAGGAATGGTGCACATTCTCAGCCCATCAAAAGGTAAAATTTTTGAAAAACATTCCTATGCTGAATTAGGATGAAATGCTGACATTTATTAATTAAAAGAAAATCACTCCTGGACAGAACAATCTTCCTGCTCAGAGAAGTTTACAGGTTTTATTAAAAATTAAAATTAGAGATTTCTTGTTTGAAAGTGTCAGGTAAAGCCTTGACAAGCACTTTGAGACTGTATTGCAGAAGATATTTGATTAAATTTGAACTTCAGAAACTTGGAAAATGTTGAACAGTGTTTTGCAATTAAAAACACATTTTTGTGAAACTTTCCTGACCAGTTATATGCCATAGAGTATTCAGCTGCCTGTTTCCATGTACAGTATAGAGGGATGTGGTACTCTGATTTTACAATAAAATCTGTTAGAAGAACAGCAAGAAAGAAAATATGGGGAAAAAAGTGAAAAGGAAAGTGAGGGGATAGTATTAGACCCTATTAATCATGCTTATCCTGGGAGGAGCTCCCAGGTAGCACTTAAGTTACTATCACCATGAAAAAATATTTTACTTCTACATTATTAGGCATTCATTTGTAAGGCCTCCATTATGTAAAGTAGCTGTCAGCTCTGCTGAAATCTATTACAGTTATCTTTATAGCTTACATTTCACATATATGTGCACAGCCTTTGATCTAGAAGAACTACATTATTGCAAGGGAATATTCTAACTATATATTTCAATTTTTCACATTTATAAACCAATCTAAATATAAATACAGCATATGTAATCCACCTATAGATGGGACTCCACATATCTTTCCAGAAAGTATTGGACTTGGAAAAGTTACTGCGTGTCAGATCTCAAGTACATTTCATTAGTAGTATTTGAAAGTTTCAAATACAACTCAGGGTTTTTCATGTCTGTCAGACTGCTCAAGACCTGCAACAATCTATATATGTCTTGTTCCACCTGATGCTCTGTCATTTCTGATAATGGGTTTTGAACTTGCAGGACATAATTGATCAGAGAATTATTTCAAACCACTGCATTAGCTTCTTTGGTGAAATGTGTCAGATGTGGATCTTAATTCCATCCATGGTTAAAAGGGGGATGTTTTGAATTTGCCTTTTCTGTTGGCCACGGTTGCAATTTTGCCTGAGAATTTTCAGTATTACCCTATAATTAAAACTGAAACCTAAAAAACTGCAGGATGCAAAATACCATATGTGGGATAGTTATTGGCATATGTCGATGTTTTACTAGCAACCACTACACACATATTACTTTTTTTTTTTGCATTCTCAGATGTTATAAAATCTTCTAGTGTTTTTTATTCCTGTGTAGATGGTGAAATTGTTTAGGCAAAATTAAATTCCCCAGTTGACAATGACATTGCAGCCATTTCTCACTCTATGCAGCAAGATGTTACATGATTATTGAATGTACTGTTTACTTCTGTGTTACTAATAAATGTATGTTCCCTGTAAACATAGAATCAAATCCCTTTCTATTCCTTTCAATATATTTGTAATATCAGCATGTGCTTATTTCCTAGGTAAAGGTGATCTTTTTTCTGAGAAAATAAAATCTTTCTTCTCTCCCATCTGTGAACCTTTGCCAAAATGTACAGTGGATTATTTTCGGCTATTTTAAAGAAAATAATCATTTGATTCCATTGTTCTCTTTCCATCCCCCTGTTCACTATGTGTTTTCTTCCCCTGTTCACTATGTTTCACTTCCCCTGTTTTTGAAGGTATTTTTGGGAGCTAGAATCAGAAATGTCAGAATAATCAGAGTTAAACTTCGACAAGAAATAAAACTTTCTTGATTTCTGGTCAGATCTGCCATTTCAGGAGACATATTACTGGATTCTCTTCACTGCTTATCAAATCTTAAGCATGCACTGTGGCCAAGACGAAGTAACAAATCTAGAAAATCATAGAATCATATAATCATTAAGGTTGGAAAAGACCTCTAAGATCATCGAGTCCAACCGTCAACCCAACACCACCATACGCACTAAACCATGTCCCTAAGCGCCTCATCTACACGTCTTTTAAATACTTCCAGGGATGGGGACTCCACCACTTCCCTGGGCAGCCTGTTCCAAGGCCTGACCACTCTTTCAGTAATGAAATTTCTCCTAATGTCCAGTTTAAACCTCCCTTGGCGCAACTTGAGGCCATTTCATCTCGTCCTATTGCTTGTTACTTTGGAGAAGAGACCAACGCCCACCTCACTACAACCTCCTTTCAGGTAGTTGTAGAGCGCGATGAGGTCTCCCCTCAGCCTCCTCTTCTCCAGACTAAACAGTCCCAGTTCCCTCAGTCGCTCCTCATCAGACTTGTGCTCCAGGCCCTTCACCAGCTTCGTTGCCCTTCTCTGGACACGCTCCAGCACCTCCATGTCCTTCTTGTAGTGAGGGGCCCAAAACTGAACACAGGATTCGAGATGCAGCCTCACTAGTGCCGAATACAGGGGCACGATCACCTCGCTGCTCTTGCTGGCCACACTAGTTCTGATACAGACCAGGATGCCGTTGGCCTTCTTGGCCACCTGGGCACACTGCCAGCTCATGTTCAGCTGGCTATCGACCAGCACCCCCAGGTCATTTTCCTCTGGGCAGCTTTCCAGCCACTCTGCCCCAAGCCTGTAGCGTTGCATGGGGTTGTTGTGGCCGAGGTGCAGGACTCGGCACTTGGCCTTGTTGAACCTCATACAGTTGGCCTCGGCCCATCGATCCAGCTTGTCCAGGTCCCTCTGCAGAGCCTTCCTACCCTCGAGCAGATCAACACTCCCACCCAACTTGGTGTCATCTGCAGACTTACTGAGGGAGCACCTGATCCCCTCATCCAGAGCATTGATAAAGATATAGAACAAGACCGGCCCCAGTACTGAGCCCTGGGGAACACCGCTCGTGATCGGCTGCCAACTGGATTTAACTCCGTTCACCGCAACTCTCTGGGCCCGGCCGTCCAGCCAGTTTTTTACCCAGCGAAGAGTGCACCTGTCTAAGCCATGAGCCGCCAGTTTCTCTAGGAGAATGCAGTTGCAGTCCAGAAGCGGGGAGAAGCATAATTATACATTTCCTTTATAAAATTAGTGGGAGGCATTGCTATTAGAATATTATTCATGACCACTACAACCAATTTACCAAAAGGACTGGAAGTGAAGGAGGCTGACGTTTTAGCAAAGAGTGTGCTTCTTGCCTCTAATGCATTTAATGATAGCACAAACTTGATTGAGAGAGTTTTCAAGGTCAAAATAAGCAGAAGGTAACTGATTTGAGGGTCACCTGTCTGTGGTGGATGTGATACAAAGCTTCTGACTGCACATGGTAAATATTTCTATTAGTTCTGCATAGAACCAAGTAGCTCAGAAAGACTGGCTGGAAAGGGAGAGAAGAAGAAAAAAGGGAAAAGAAAAGGTCCATATCAAACAACATCAAGGAGCAACATTAGAACGTGCCCCTCTGTGGAGAAGAATTGTGGAATCGGGAGCTTCAGCTAAGATCAGATAGGACTTTGGCCTGTGCGCTGAGAACTAGCAGATGCGTACATATGCTTGAGAAAAGACCTGAACACCTGGCTTAGTTGTCCCTTCTGTAAGGAAACTGTAAACATCAAAATGTAAAAGCTCTCAGTTAGGAATGCTGCTTGCGGTTACCCTGAGGTGTGGCCTAATGAGTACCAGCTGATTCAAGAGCCAATGAGTACCAGCTGATTCAAGAGCCAAAACAGGTGAAGGGAATTGTGAGCAGACATGTGATCGTTGCCGGAAGGAAGATTTAAGAGAGGCAACGGAGAGCAACAGAAAGTGAGGTAATGGAGAGAGACAGAAGGCTGAGGCGAGAGAGGGAGAGAGGGAGAGAGGGAGAGAGGGAGAGAGGGAGAGAGGGAGAGAGGGAGAGAGGGAGAGAGGGAGAGAGGGAGAGAGGGAGAGAGGGACTGACTGTGGGACTGCCCTGTTATGATGGAGGCTCCAGTATTGCTGCGCATAGATATGTGAGGGTCTGTGCTATCTTACACCACAAATGGTGCCCAACGTGGGGCTGAAAGAGGAAAGCCTGAAGAAAGAAGGTCTTGAAGAAAGGAAATAGAAATATCCAGTGGTGTACCCCTGTTGAGCTGGATGGAGGACAATTCAGGTGAGCAGCCACAGGGAAGTTATACGAACTTTATACATTAGTTATGGGGCAGTCGGCATCTCAGTCACAGAAGCTTCAACTTGAAATGTTTCAACATTTTGAAGGTAACAAGGTCTTGAAGAAAAATGAACTGTGTAATGGAAAACAGGGAAGGTCTTTGTATTAGAAGTGTTAAGTTTGTATCTTTGTATTAGAAGTGCTCTCTGTATTAGAAGTGTTAAGTTAAGCTCTGTATTAAGCTTTGTATTAGAAGTGTTAAGAAAATAGGTTTAGTAAGTTAAGATTTGTAAGTTAAGCTCTGTATTAGAAGTGCTAAGTTTGTATGCTGTTTTGTTATGTAGAATTGATCTTTGTGTTGTAGTGTAAATAATTCCTGTAGACTGTAACGTTATATGATAAAAGAAGATAGTTAAGATGAATATTTGTTTCACTAAAAGGAGAATGACCATGCCCATATTGGGATTCGTCATTACTCTGGGTTCGCACTCCTACTCCAACCCATGGTCTCTCCGACACCCCTCCCCTGCTATCATCTGTTACACAGATGATAATCAAAACTTGCCTAATAGTAGCTTTACTGATTTCTAGCAGAAGCAGAGTTAATGTGATGTATCCTCTAGTGTCTGGCAGTGAAGTTAGTTACACCTTAGGTGAGGCAGTGTGTTACTGTGCTCTGAAGGTGTATGGTAAACTGGCAGAGCTATCGTAAATCCCAGCTAGTGAGCGGCCTAAAATAGCAGGCACCTCCAAGGCCGGTGGCAGAGCGCTGAGCGGTCTTTGCTGTTGAAGGGACAGTGTCCAGTCAGGCTCGTGAATGATGGGGCAAGCAGTAACCTCCTTTTGCATACTATTGTTTTCTTACCCAGGAAACAAAAAGCTGTGGAGGGAATAAACCATTCCTGTGTGGTGCCTCATTAGTGCGCTCTCTCCTCCCTTCTTGCGCAGTGATATCCCACTGATGCTTGGAGTCCCTTTATGCCTTTAGCATTCAGGGCAGGAGTCGCATCTCTCTAAACACAACGAACTCCCAAATGGGAAAATACATGCCCACTCCTCAAACCATCTGTACTCATATGTGAATAGAGATAGATTCAAGAGATTTGTAACACATTCATGCGTAAAAGTGGAGAACAGCTAATTCTGATGTGCTAGAGAAAACTGCTGCAGGATTATTACATTCCTAAGAATAATTATCACATTTGTGCAGCCTGTATTCAATATTTACAAACAGAACAGAGATGGAACATTTGATCATCTGGCAGCGGACCAAGAATGCTCCCCCAGAACTGTGAGCAGGGATATCTTGAGGCCAACAAAATAAGTCAGAAGCTTGTAGGAGGGATTACAGTTACTAAAATGATATAACATACAAAGTGGGCTCTGCCTACAAAAATATGTAAGTAAATAGGGCCATAGGACAGTAAAACAATCAGGGAAAACTGACTGGCATTTTTTTCAGGCAGTACAGTTGAAAAGAAATTATGGGACTTGTGGGTAAATAAGCAAAATCCAGATGCAAAAAAACCTTAAAGATGTTTTACTAAATAGGCAAAGTTTGCAAATAACCGTGAAACTGTTTGGAGAAGATTAACAAAACAAAAGAGATCACAGTATTAAAAGTCAGGAACATACAAAAAGTGTCAGCTAGCCATGCAAAAAATGTGTAGAATAAGAGCCATGCAGAAGGCAGTATTTTTACTGATAATAAAATACTGAGTGAAATAAAGACCTTGATATTGGGATTCGATTGATTCAGCCTGACTTATAGGGGAAGAGGTATATGTGAAAGCAAGAATAGAATTATGTGTATATTTGTTCATAAAGAAATATTTACACAGTGTTTGTTATGAAAGATATTTGACAATTAATTTTGCATAACATTTTCCATTTTAATTATTGTTTTTCCTTGTATTCTGAGAATAATAAATGACTTGTAGGCTAATTAAAAGTGCCAGGAAGAGCAAAAATAAAGCCTACAAAGGAGCTTGCTGCATATCTTTAACTCTAGCAGCTCTGAAAACAATATTTGCATATAATTGGACTTCTGGAAAATACAGAGATTCTTTGGTGGCGATCTGAGGAGCTGGTTAATCACTGGTTGTTTTACAATGATGGGATTAATAGAAAAGGGTTTCAGTAATAGTAAAGTCTACCTTTCGTCCCCTTCCTTCAGCACATCAGCAGTCTTTCCCTTTTCCACTTTATGACGTATTTAAGGTCTTTGCTCAGCTGGCTCAGAGTGAACGCGGGGGAGTGGGAATGCAGTGTGGAAGGCAAACAAACCAAGAAAACAGCAGTGCATTCAGAGTGACATCGCTGCTGCTGGCACTGAGGACTGAGACACTCGCAGCCACTTCAGCTGTTCAGGGTTAAATTTGCCAGATGTATTCTCTCTTCTGATTTCCTGTATTTGTGATGTTAGAGTCTAAGAAAAAAAAAGGATTCAGCAACTGTTTTGTCCTGCTGCAGTTAAGGTAGGATTTTTAAAATTGACCAAGAAACAGTATATGTCAATGCAATTACAGGCGTTAAAAGCACTAAAGGTATTTTCAGAATTGGTCTTTGACATGCACATGCTCACTTCGATTGCACTCAAGGTCAACTAGTCCTGCGATGGCAGCACTCAGAGGTTCACTTGCTTCTGTGCCCTGCAGCACTTGCTCTGTGTTTAAGTTACTTTCCAGGAATTAACTCACACAATGGAGTAAAAGGGCATCTTCTCCCATGCTTCTCCACTTCTATGCCTCACTGTGCATGATTTGTCCTTTAATGTTCTTTTAATGGCATCTGTAGGTTTGCCTTTGCAAGAACTGGGTTGTGGGTCTAAACAGATCAACTCTGTTGATAATAAATTCAGGGTAACTCACAAGAATTAATCACTGTAGATTGATGTCAATGGCATATTTTTCTAATAAGAATATTGATTTGACTCTGCTGTAATGATAAGACTACCAAAATTTTAAAGGCCAAGAAAATTGCAGCCTATAAATCTCTGTGTTATAAATATGTGTATTGTATGCAAGTGCTTTGTGCTTCAGATTCCAAGATCCAAATTGAAGTACCATCCTTTATGGCATTTATCTTGTTGTAAACCACAGATTTATTGGATCTTTACAATGCTTTATTCAGGATGAGGCAACAGCAACGTTTAATATATGGCATGAAAATTTATGATTGAAAATTACAGTGCATAAATATTTCCAATCAAGAAGTGAAAACTTCTAACATAGTACATGGCATCCAGACATAAATGCAGAAATATGCAAGTAAAGTTTGCAAATTAAACAGTGATGATGGACTAACTTTATATTGTGAATGATAATTTTGGCTAAAAGCCACACATTAGGCAAAACTGAGGAATTTAACAGACCAAGCAAAAGATAAGAAAGGCAGTGTGTGATATATGAATGGCAATGCACATCCAGCTGAACAAAGCATGACTTTATAGAGCATTTATAATTTCACCAAAAATCCTTCTCGATATACAACTCTGAAAGAGGAGGAAAATTTTGTTTTCTGGGATAGTTCTTTAAAGAGGTAATTTTCTATAATGTCTATAACAGGAGATGTTATAAACTTGGTCTAGGATTCAAGACATAGGTATCTTTAGTCTCTTTGCTTTGGGTTCTGCCTGTCTACTCCAGTCATATATGAGGAGGCCTAGATGATGGCCTACCACCTGTGAAACACAGTCCCAGCTTGTTACCTGTGGATAATGTTCCAGGACATGCAAATGGTGTGCGTTTACTTAACAGTGGAAAAGATACAGTTGAATGACTTTATTTGATTTCAGACATGCTTTCTGGGCGAAAAATACCTTTCTGATTTCACCACTTCCTTTCTCCTGTGAATTTCCTTTTGTAGGTAATCACTTGTGGCCCACTCAAAGGGCCTTTTAATATTAAAGGCAGTGTTATCCTGACAGTTACAGTAAAACAGGAGGGAGAATGTAAACCCATGATTCTAATATTACTTCATCTCACTTACTACTTTTCTCTTCTCTTTATACAACCAAATTTCCACGTATATCAAGCCTTGATCCATTATAATCATATCAGCTGAAATTAAATGGCAGTTAATATTTATAGCGAGATCTACAACATCATGATTTATCAAGCACTGAAAATTATTATGGCAATCTCATAATTTCATGTAATAAAGCAACATCTATCTTTTCTTTTGGTAAATCCCAGAAGTCTGTTCTGTTGCATTGTTGAGCGTGTCTCTGACCTGGACAACCACATGAAGGTAGCTCTTCATCAACAGAACACACTTGTCACCAGCAAGACACGCGTGGATTAAACACCAAAGTTTATTCATGTTTCTTCTGCCTGAGGTATTTGTTAGATCCAGAGGAAAAATAAAACGTGTAAGACCCATTTTTAATTAATAAAACCCATAATTAATGAGCACAAGCAAATAACTCATTTCTAAGACCATGACCTTGTTGCCAAAAACTGGAGCATAAAAACTGGAGGGAAGTCAGATAGCACTGTAAGGCCTATTATGAGCTCCCCTCGTCTGGGACCTAATCTACAGTATCGTACATGGTGTCTGTACTTTCCCAAATCTATTAGGCTCATCCTTAACTCACTAAAAATGTGACATCCACTGTTATGAAACATGTAAATTGCTTAAAAAGTTGAGTTGCTAAAGGTATTTTACATTAAAACAAGATTGACAAATTTGGCCAGATGCATCAGTATTTTTCCTTCAATTTCCACTGGTACTAGGTAGAGTCACAAATAATATGTAATTATTAAAATATGCTGTCGAGAGCTTTCAGGAGAGTATATCACCACAGATTTATATATGCATCTCTGCCAGTTTAATTCAGTTCAGGGTGTATAAATAAAGATGCATAAATATGCAAAGGGATATAACGTAAGTAAGTGGAAAGAAGCATCCTCATAGATAAAGCCTCCTCCTTTGATTCTGCAGTGTTCTGCGCATCTCCTCTGGGCTATATACCACTCTAACATAGGCATCTCCTGTGGAATTGTACCAAATGAGGCCTTCAGAGGGGAAAGTTTTTTCCAGAGAGACTTGTTATTCCACAGTGAATGATTTTCAGCCACCTGCATTGTTGAATGGAGCACACTTTGTTAGAGGTATTAAAATATTAACACCTATAAAAACCAACAGCTAAATAAACCTGGAAGTTTCTCTTTTTGCTTACCCCATAATTTTCACGTAAAGAAATACTTAGATGTTCATCATGCTGATAATTAAAACTCATTGGGGTACTAGCAGTGGCTGACTTTTGGGTAGGCAAATGTCAAAGGCATTGCGAGCAGCAGCTTGAGTTACTTGTTTCTTGTGTGATTTGTTAGTGACACTATAAGATGGTCTCTCCATATGCAGTGGCAACTGCATAGTAAGACACTGCTGCTCTTATTACAAATTAGAGAAAAACATTTTCACTTGTGTTCAATTAAGGATGGACACGTAACTACTCATGAAATACAGTTCATACCATCCTAATTTTATTTCAAGTATAACGAGTAATGATTAAAGCTGAAATACAATGGTTTGGTTTGCTTTGCTTTGGTTTGGTTTTAAAAAGCAAAAATATGAATTCTGATATTTGTCTTCTTCAGTGTTCAGGTTTTCCAGTGAGAAGGCAGATAAAGCACTATGCAGTTCAAGCGTGGAAGCTGTTTTTCTAATGTTGTACATTTCTAGACTCCTCCTTAGGCCATAGCTTCTCCTTCCATTGCTATCAGGAGTTAAGATGAGCCCGGGTGAATACTTAAGAGTTAAGTAGTGATAATTCAAGGGCAACTTAACTCAAATGGACAGATATGCAGCAACTGAATAAATAGCTTCTCTGAAATATTTCATGTTTTTGACAAAATAAAAGCTGACCCATTTAAAATAGGAAATGGGTTTGGTAAAAAAACAGTCTACTTCTATGAGTTATAGATATGCTGTGACTAGAGATTTATGAAGAAAGTTATTTCTACGATGGGTACTGCAGTGTAGTGGGAGATGCCCAAGCTTACTTGGGTCTAGTTAGACTGATGTCAGAAGCTTGCTAGCCAAAGCAGCTCACATCTCAGTGAAAATGCATTCAAATTGCATAAAGTCAGCTGCATAAATGTTTCCCAAGCCTTGACCAGAATATATTTTTACATTTTAACAATAGAATAAGAAAGTACTGCACATATTGCAAGGGTAGGTGGAGACTATCTTCATCAGAAACATAGGCTGATTTATGACAGCTAGTGTCAGGTTTTGAGGACACCATGGGAACCACTGTAAAATACCTCAAATAAAGCAAATGTCTCAGACAGTCAAAAACGTATAGTATGCTTTTGTCACTGCTCAGCATGAGAGAGTTCGGGAGGGTTTGAACACAAATGCCTCATCTGTAAGGGCAATGGCAACTAACACCATTGAAATATTTTAACTGTTTATTTGAGATACAGAAAATAGAAGGCAAAAGTGTTGGAGTAATAAGGAAAATCTTAAAAGACCTTTATTTTAGCAATATCACTCATTCATCCTGTGTAGCTGTCAACATTTTTATAGGGAATCCTCTCATTTCCATTTTACCATTTCAAAGTTTTTTAATGATGGCAACAGCCAACCTTTTTGGAGGAAAACAAAAAAAAATAATCATTGTAGAGGGTTAGAAGAGCCTCTTGTTTTTACACTCAACAGACTTTAACAGGACTTTGTTTTCCTGAAGAAAGAAGGCAAGTCTAAAAAGAGGTTTAAAAAGAAAGTTAAAGAGAGGAAAAAGTAACTTCTAATCTTTCACAGTGACTTTTTCTTAATCTTACTGCTAAGGTATCACAGGTACAAAGCATAAATTTTTCATTCAGTCTGAAATGTGGCAAACCTATGCTCAGCAAAGAGTTATTTAAGCTGTTGTCTTCATTTGACACGTTTTCTGACAGGCTTAGAGGAAAGTTGCAGAAGATACAGTACTGGTCAGTTCAATCAAACCGTCATTAAAGTGCAGGGAAAACTAAAGACAGAGAGAAGAAGGCAAGGCAAGACAGTCAGAAAGCCAGCGACAGGAAGAAAAAGCTCCAGCTTTACTTGCTTGGTGGTACTGAGGATTTAGTCAAAACCTGAACTGGCGGTGAGGTCATTTAAGCCTGACTCCTTTGTCTTATCTGCTCGGACCATCACTACGAGGATGATAAAAGTCCACTGATATTACAGTGGATTGTGGGTCTCAGAATAAATTTGATGACAGCTGTCATAGAGAAACTAGTTCTTCTCAGTTCATTCCTGGCAATGGTATGATAGTATCATATCTTCTACTGGCTGGCTGGTTAAGCTAAGGAGCCTACACAGTAATTGTGGGTGGATTCATACACCTTCTCTGTCTTTTCTATGGTGGTAGAATAAAGTGACGTCCTTTTGCACACTTGTTTCTCATGTGTTTAACTGGAAAATATCTTGCACAATGTCTTCTAATTATTGGTCGTGAAATTTCAGAACATATTTACTGATTTTCCAAACATTGAAGGAATATAAAGCCAATCTGGTAAGCTACAGAAATGTGATTGCACCATGGCACATACTTGGATTCCATGAAACATTCTATTAGTATTCCTTGAAGCTAGAGCAAGATATTTTATAATTTCCATTCCAAAAGAAAATTAACTTAGCAAAACTCAAATGAACAGAAAATTACATGCTAAAGAGATTACAAGCAGAGGGCTAGATCAGAACCTTACATTAACTAGAAATAACTCAGTAAGGTGAATGAAGAGGACTATCAATATCAAATCAACTTAAAAAGAAATTGGTTTTATAATGTCTTTTATGGTATGCTTTTTAATATGTGATAACCATATTGAAAATTCATTAGTATGCAGAAAACCATAGGAACCATATGGAAATACATCTTACAAAGGACTAGCACACAATAAATTTTACAAAAGGCATAAAATATCTTTAGGATGAATGATCACTCTGAAAGTAATGTGCACTAAAATTGTAGGAGTGGTATTCACTCATTAGTTGTATGAAGCCATTAACTGCACAAAATCATCCTTTTTTGCATAACCATTTGTCATATAAAATCATTAGCTCCCTCATAAAATTGTTAGAAATGTGAAACGATTTTTCAAAAAAATCATTAGTTACAGGGTATTACATTATAAAAATCAGTGGCATATTACTTAATCATTTTCTGCATAAAAATGTGTCAGTTATGCAAAATCATTTATGTTGATAAATAACTTTTAAAGTAGCTTTGTTGTCCAATAGTCAGGCTGTTAGCTGTTCGGTTTCAATAGTAATTTTTATGGCCAAGACATTTATTAGTTATGAAAAACTCTGAAATGAACTAGAACAAACATTACTTTCCACCTGCTAAAATTGACAGTTTTAAAAAGCGATCTTGTTCCCTGTAAATGTGCTCTTAGAGTTTTGAATAGTGGCAGCTGTTCCTATTTATTTACCATCATTTTGTCGCTGTTTGAATTCTATTCACTACAGCTTTCAGGTTCCCATTCTCACATCCTAAGCTAGATTCAGGTAAAAGCTTTCATAGCAGTGTTTTTGGTCATATCATGGATGGTTTTATATAGACCCCAGTTGTGCTAGGAAGAGTGATTTACACATCAAAATGGAACACATTGTCTCGCTCTCTCGCAAGATAGTCAGAAAAATTTTAAGCACATTAAGATCAATTCATTTCGGGAGGTGAGAAATTTGAAATTTGGAAGTTGTGCTTTAGCAGGAACTGATATCTGTGAGAGCCACATGAAGATATCCAGTGCTGTGGAGGAAAACAGATCTCTAGCTCATAAAACCTCTGCTGGGGAAAGCAGCCTTCTTGAGCATAGTTCGTTCAAGGCCGATTATTTGCTTTATTGAATTGTCAAGTTATAACTTCAAATAGCATTGTGTGCAGTTCCGTAGAAGCAAGAAAAATGTTTTTCTCCCAAGGAGGCTATAGGCTAAGACTTACCTACTATTGCCAATCTATGGATCAGGGATGAGAGGAACAGATAACGTATCATATACTGACCTCTGTGTTACAGAAGTAATCCATGACATGTCAAACCCATTGAGGTTCCTTGAATCTCACTTGTGGTGGGTTGACCCTGGCCAGCAACTAGACACCCACCCAGCTGCTTGCTCACTCCCTTTGCCAGTGGGATGGGGAAGAAAATCAGAAGAGCAAAAGTAAGAAACAACTCACGGGTCAAGATAAAGGCAATTTAATAAGTGAAAGAAAGAGAGGAAAAAAGGGATGCAAAGGCAATCATTTACCACGCTCCACAAGCAAGCCCAATGCCCAGCCAGTCTCTGAGCAACGGTTACTTCGGAAAAACTATATCCCCACTTTTTATTGGTGAGCATGACGTTACATGGTAGGGCATATCCCTTTGGTCAGTTTGGGTCAGCTGTTCTGGCTGTGTCCCCTCACAACCTCTTCCCTGCCTCCAGCCTACTCTCTTGCAGGGGCAGAGCAAGAAACTAAGAAACTTGGTCAGAGAAAGACTTGATCCTGTGTAAGCACTGTTTAGCAATAGCTAAAACATTGGTATGTTATCAACACTGTTATAGTCACAAATCCAAAGCATGGCACCATACGGGCTGCTATGAAGAAAGTTAACTCCATCCCAGCCAGACGCAGTACATCACTACATCAGCTGTCTAGCAAAAGTGTATCTGAAGAGATAGCAAACAAACTAACAACGAAAAAAATGCTCAAAACCAGAAAAAACTGCCCCAAACCCCCACCCCCAAAGCTGTGTTGCCGTATTTTGAGAAGGCATGGCAGCTGACTCAGTAATACATTCTATTTGTGGCAAAAATTAAGAGCTTAAGATAGTGTTTCACTCTGTACCATTTGGTGTAATCTTTAAAGTAGAAAACAGTAATGTCAGCTGAAATTTAGTATTACAGAAATGTTTTAAGTGCACACAGAAGTACTGTTAGTTTACTCTAGGTGAGTAACTTCTGGTTAAGGGCTAGGAACTGGACCAGCTTTAGTTTGTAAGGTTAAGAAGGAAAGAATTTAAATGGGGTGATGAACAAGTAACCACTAAACTGAACAAAAGTACATTTTCTTTCAAAAGATATGATATATGTTTTCTTCCATCCTGTCTCATCCTGTTTATCTCAATAAATTTGTTATTCTTCTTAGTTCTTGATGCTGCATCTATCCCTCTGGAATTTCTGGGTTGGTTCAAGAGCTAAAATGGTGATAGAATATTGCTTCATTGAGATTATCTATCTATTTATACAGAAGCAGAGCATGGGTGGCCTATAGCCCTTCATGACTCTGTTAAGGTGCCTTTTCACTTCTGCATGTGCTTTCATGAGATATTCTGTTTTCATTTCTCCAGCTCTGGATTGCTGGTTCTGTGGCACAATCCACCCGTGTATTGTGAAGGGACTGATTTACTTGTTACAGCCTGACTCTGGTCTTGCCATCTGTGCAAATTCTTGGTAACAGAAAAAGCCACATCCTGGAAAGCAATGCTGAGGCAATACTTTCCTCTAATGATAGCAACTAATTGGAATGTAATTTTTCGTATTGTTATTGTCATGATTATTGCTGGTGTAAGAAGGATGTTGGTCACATACAGATATGTGCAACCCTGCTTACGCAATTGCTTCAGCAAGTGAAGGGGAAAGAACGTGGGAGAGAGCGAGAGAGTAGGAGACAGAGAGCATGAGAGAGGAGTCATGCAATTCATCCTGAACAGGTAAATGACTCCAATGTGCGGAGTAACTGAGCAACTCCGCTTAAAGTAGAAAGCATAAAAATCGGTATGCCTTCCCTAGACTATTAAAAAGTACTGCAGTTGTCCAGGTCATTATGTAGCAAACAGGTACTGCACTTTTCAGTAAGAAACATGTATTACAGAACAAACAGGTTCCCTTATTTCAGTGCTTGGAAAAATCTCTTGCTGTTTTAACTTCTGTGGTGGGCGTCTAGCCACACACCTGGCTGTTGGAATGAACAGGTATGCCACAGCTTTCTCCATCTGGGCCTGCCTCTTTCACCTCGAGGCGTTGGTCTTGGCTGATGCATTTCACAATCCTTATTGTCTCTCTCATCCTCATTCCAGAGACCACATCTTTAAAGAGTCTTTCAAGTGACCCTTATAATTGCCATTTTTCTCTTCCAGCTGCCACCTATACCACTTATAATCCCTTCCCAATTAAATGATTTTCCTCACTTAAAACCTGAAACTAATATTATAAATGTGATTTGAGCTCCATTAGGTCTTCAGTTTTCCTGAATTTTTCCCAACCTGTAACTTGGCCAGGCTATAATTTATTTAGTTCCTGAGAGCCCCTCAGGATGCCCGTAAGGACAGAAAAATTTTGAAAGGAGACCTGAAATATGGTCCTCGGTACTACCAAATCATAAATAGTACAGAACAGTCGTAATTGTGATTTTATAAGGAAAATAGGGTTAGAAAAGGTCTTGAAAGAACATTGCAATTCTTTCACCACTATTGCTGGTAGATATTTGTCTAACTTGTTCCTGACAGCCTCTTCCTCTTTCTGTAACATTCTCCAGGCAGTTTTTTCTATGTTTGAATCTTTAATGTTAGTAAATTACCTTTTTTGTGCAATTTAAGCTCATTGTTTCTTGCCTTGTTATAAATGATCCATAGTCTATCTATGTTCTTCCCCATCTGTCATACAAAGTAACTGTCCCACATGGCTCTCCAGAGCAGTGGAACAACAGTTACAGGTTTGCAAACTTCCCATTTCAATTCCTTCTTTCATTTTTTTCCCCCACATTTTATGATGCTTATCATAGAATAAATGCAACTCAACTGGACAAGGGTGTGAGAGGCTCCTCTAAGTTTGCCCTGCTTTGAAGAAAGTGTTGAAGTGCATGCCCTTCAGGGCCCTATCCAGCCTAAATTATTGTATTTTTTTAACACAAACAGCATGTATGTATGTATGGCAGCCACAAGCCAAATTCAAAGATCCTGCTACAAAACACAAGGACAGTGAAGTCTTTTAAAGTCAATCTCTTGAGTATTTGTGCCTTTCTGCCATGGATAACTATTGTCTTTTTTTTCTTGTTTCAAAACAAATCAATTTACTCTGTTTAAAACTACAAACCAGAAAACAAAAAAACCACCACCAACAAAAAAGCATTAATTTCAACCTTAGGCAGGTATTCGGCATGAAAACTTCAGCCCAAATACTCGCAGGCTAGAAAAATTACAAGCAGCTAAAAACAGGTACTTATAAAGAGAAAGTGATAGGCAACTTCAGTAATAAAATAATACTAAGCCCCACCACTATTATGAATGTATTATTTCAGTGAAAATAAAGATTTACAAAATAAAAACCAATATCTGTCCTCCCCTTCCACCCATTAAAATAATCAGAACATGCAACACCTTATTTTAAATGCAATCTTCCATGTCTATGTGGAGGTTATCAGCTGAGTCCTGTATTATTCCCAGTAGCTCAGGCTGAAATAAATAGTTGTCTAATGTTGCTATGGTTGAATGCCTCAACGTCATATCTATGCATGCTGTTAAAGCAGTGATAAACAAGATATATTTTTATTGCCCTGAATGTTCTATGTGTCAATAAGGTATTTGTTAGGCTAGAAGAGGGTTCTGCAATGAGCTTATATACCCTAGAGTGCAAAACCTAGCTTGGCCAGGTTTCCCATCCAGCCCAGAGGAGAGGCCCATCAATCACATCTGATGGAATTAAGTACAGATAGCTCATGGCTTGTAGGATGTTATACTGTTAATACCCTAAGAGTTACATTTAAAATAAATGCCAAGAACATTATGCAGTCAATTTCAGTGTGCATTTAGATTTTAAGGGTCATTCCAAAAACTTCTTGAGATACCGAATGCTTTTACTAGCATCAGATGCACGACATTAAAATAAATTTCCATTCAGTTAAAATTCATTGTCATCCCAAGATAACTTGACACCTTTTGGAGTAATGTGGTTTGAAGGTAGTGAAGGTCAATCCTGTTAGATAGCAGAAGTCGCATGTTTGAGAAAGATAAGCAATACCATTCATGAGAGGGTGGATTAAAATATTAAGAAAGGGAAGGTCAATGAAGATTTCAATGAAACTCGAAGTTTTGCTTCTTGTTCAACATGTGGGAGGTGCCCGTATTTACATTTTTAGGCCCAGTTGCACAGGGACGGTGATTTGGATGCTTTTTTCAGAATGTGTATTCTCCCTTCAGTAAAAAACTTGGGCATCATTGTGCTTATACAGTTGGCATTGAAAGGCTTAGAGTTCTTAGAAAATGATGACATGTATAAAGAAATAATATTTTAGAACTCCATGTTATATGGTAGTGCTCTAATCCAGCCTGTAGTCTGATGGGAGGCTGTGATGTGAGTCACATCAACTGAATCCCAGGATCTGCTTGGTTACTTTTAAGTGCAAGTGGGTTAGGGAAAGTCAGCAAAAGACAAAGGCCATGAACACCTCTTCTGCATGTTTCAGTAGTATACTTGTCTCTGCTTGGCTTCTAAATCAGATCTGTAGTTCTCTGATGTCTGATTAAGCTTCTGGTTAAATTGCTAGCTATGGCATTGTCCTGCAAGAACTGGATATTTGGCTATAGACATTTCCATCGTGGCCAAATGCAGATGTTGATATTTGGCTTGGAAATGTGACCACATTTAACAGCTAGTAATGTCAACATGCAGTCATGCGATATAGGTCATTTGTCATGCAAATCAAGGTTTGCCAGATGCCCTCCTTTGCTTATATGAACTGGCTGCTAGGAAGATGTGGCAATTATCTTAGCACAGGTTCTTTAGCCTTAATCAGGAGACATTTTAGACATTTATTAGAAATGCCTGAATCCAGGGTCCCTGATCAGCTATCAGTGTTATTTTTTTGCTAGTGTAAAGCAGGAAGCCTATAGCTCGTCTCCTTAAATTTGTTTTTTGAAAATAAAGTTGCTGGTGGAGATGAAGCAGAAGGGGTACATTAACTCCTTTCAACCCAGCTCAGAGTTTGGGAAAGAAATACCCTTGCTCCAGAGTGTTAAGGATTAAAAGTATGAACAATACATTTTACATTTGGAAGCACATACTTGCTACATACATGTACCTTTAACATACAGTAAATATATGTATGGTCACTACACATAATTGCAAAAAGAACCTGCCAAACTTGTCCGTACAAGCCATAAGGTTTTTAAGCAGGAATATTGCTTGCTGTGTTTCATTTACAAATGCACAGAGTCAGCAATTAGTGTTTTATGCTCCTGATGTTTAGCCTTCCTCTGTCACGTGATTCTTAACTCATACAGTAAAACCCGTACCACTTCAAGATCTATGAGTTCCATTTGGGAACAGAATACTGGTAATGATATTTGTTCCTAGTGTTTGTCACCGTTTGTGAGCCTGCTTGAGCAATTTCTCCGGGACCACAAGTTATATTGTTTGTGCAATTTGCCAGAGCATCCTGTATATGGTAATGAGATGCAAAAACAGTTAGTACAAGCACAAACCAAAGATTTACATGGCCAATGTTATATGGCTCCTGATTCTCTGTATCAGAGCATTGGCAGTCCTATGTGTACCAATCACAAAATGCATTTTCTAGCATTCTCTATGTAATGTAAAACATGTCTTTTTATTCACCAAAAAAATCTTTGGATAAAATAGTGTTTTCTTTCAAAGAAACTTTACAGAAATTGGGTACAAACACATAATTACATAGAAGGCAATATATTAATACATTATCAAATGACTGGTGGGAGGAGAATGTTTTACTCGGTGATATTGGCAAAGAGGAGAACCAATACCTAAAATTAAAGCACTTAAAGAAAAATGTAAATGTTGCTGGTTTGCCAACTTCAATAGTGCTAAATTTTGGTAATGGGATATTCGTTCTAATAATGGGTATATGTGATGATAAGCCAAGGGCACCGTGGATAGGTGGTGATTCCAGCTTCTTCTAGCTCTTTCTTACCTTCACTTACTATGCCACCCTTCTCAGAAGATTGGGGTAGAAATATTTTTTGTGAATTGAATATGTGCTGCTGAATGAATTGCCTCAAGGGGGTTGCAAAAGGATAGCAAACTTCCTAAGGCATAGGTCTAGACAACAGTCAATACCAGGACAGAATATTGAAACTATAATAAATTATGATTTTCTTCCATTAAAAAATTCATTGAATCCTGTTACCCCTGTTCACAAGAACATATGCTGACTGTTTAGCTTGGCCTCACTTTTCAAGTTGATATTAATGGTATTTTATGTAGTTGGTTTAGACAATTGGCAAAGGTTAACTTTAAATTTACATGACACAATCTCTTCAGTTAATAATGGTAATTAAAGTTCTTTCATCCCCAGCTTTGACTATGAGGTTCATTTGCAGATGAATATGTATATTTTTCTAGTTTACTTAGATGTTATAGTTTTTAACAAGCAGGTGGGCATAGTGTATGTCCTCACTCCATTAACAGCTTTCTCCTGGCACTGTGTGCTTGCCCATGTTTTATGCCACCTGGCAAAGGAAATTGCAGGAATCGAGGGACTGGTGAGGAAAATGATTAGTGACTGGAAATACTTCTGCATGAGGAAATTGAAAAGTTTGGCACTGCTTCTTACAAAGAAAGAAAATGAGAGATTACAGAAAGTAATAAATGAGAAGGCAGATTGCTATTTCTCATGGAGAACTGCCTTTCTCTCACCAGATTAGCCCAACACGCTGTTGAGTCAGATTCTATGGAGGTGATTACAACCAATGTTTCTATGAAAAAGAGTATTGAATTCTATAGATTTCCAGGATAATTTCCATAGAAACTGCTTGTTTTTATCCCTGTTCACTTCCATACTGTTTCACTGTAAGGCATGTATATAGCTAACGAGCATAATAAAAATGATTTGCATGTACAAATTTATACTCTTGTACCTCCTATACTGGATCAGAACTGCCATCAGCTGGACCTTCCATAAAAATTTGAAACTCTGAGATAATCATAGAATCATTAAGGTTGGAAAAGACCTCTAAGATCATCGAGTCAACCACCATGCCCACTAAACCATGTCCCTAAGCGCCTCATCTACACGTCTTTTAAATACTTCCAGGGATGGGGACTCCACCACTTCCCTGGGCAGCCTCTTCCAAGGCCTGACCACTCCTCCAGTAATGAAATTTCTCCTAATGTTCAATCTAAACCTCCCTTGGTGCAACTTGAGGCCATTTCCTCTCATCCTATCGCTTGTTACTTGGGAGAAGAGACCAACACCCACCTCGCTACAACCTCCTTTCAGGTAGTTGTAGAGCACAATGAGGTCTCCCCTCAGCCTCCTCTTCTCCAGACTAAACAGTCCCTGTTCCCTCAGTCGCTCCTCATCAGACTTGTGCTCCAGGCTCTTCACCAGCTTCATTGCCCTTCTCTGGACACGCTCCAGCACCTCCATGTCCTTCTTGTAGTGAGGGGCCCAAAACTGAACGCAGTATTCGAGGTGCGGCCTCACCAGTGCCGAGTACAGGGGCACGATCACCTCCCTGCTCCTGCTGGCCACACTAGTTCTGATACAGGCCAGGATGCCATTGGCCTTCTTGGCCACCTGGGCACACTGCCAGCTCATGTTCAGCTGGCTATCGACCAGCACCCCCAGGTCCTTTTCCTCTGGGCAGCTTTCCAGCCACTCTTCCCCAAGCCTGTAGCGTTGCCTGGGGTTGTTGTGGCCGAGGTGCAGGACCCGGCACTTGGCCTTGTTGAACCTCATACAGTTGGCCTCGGCCCATCGATCCAGCCTGTCCAGGTCCCTCTGCAGAGCCTTCCTACCCTCGAGCAGATCAACACTCCCACCCAACTTGGTGTCATCTGCAGACTTACTGAGGGAGCACTCCATCCCCTTGTCCAGATCATTGATAAAGATATAGAACAAGACCGGCCCCAGTACTGAGCCCTGGGGAACACCGCTCGTGATCGGCTGCCAACTGGATTTAACTCCGTTCACCACAACCCTCTGGGCCCGGCCGTCCAGCCAGTTTTTTACCCAGCGAAGAGTGCACCTGTCTAAGCCGTTAGCTGCCAGCTTCTCTAGGAGAATGCTGTGGGAGACAGTGTCAAAGGCTTTACTGAAGTCCAGGTAGACCACATCCACTGCCTTTCCCTCATCCACTAGGCGGGTCACCTGGTCATAGAAGGAGATCAGGTTGGTCAAGCAGGACCTGCCTTCCATGATCCTGTGCTGGCTGGGCCTGATCCCCTGGTTGTCCCGCACATGGCTTGTGAGCACTAAGACAAACCGCAGAATCAGGCAGAAGGGAATGTTTGCCTATAAATTTTGCAACCTTGACTTGTACAAAGGATAGATTACTGAAGAGGTATAAGATTCTGCTAATTACATGGAAAAAACAACACAGTCATTTCTTTGCTTCCTGAACCTTGCTTTCCATGTTGTTCTCTGCTATTCTTTCCTTCCATTGATCAGACTAATACACCTTTTGGAGTGCACTGGCCATTCTCCCCTGCCTGGCTAATCTTTTTTCCCAGTGGAGGCTATAGTGCCTTGGTGGTTGATGAAAGGGAGGGTTAGTCATGGCCATATCTGGGAGCTGTGCAACATTCCTGTAGGTTAGGTGGCTCTGGTTTGCAAAACTCTACCCAAGAAGAACTTCATTCTATGTTTTGCAACAGCACAAAATGGGGGGAAGTGAGGGAGCTCATAACATCTATAATTTCAGATAGAATATGATCAAGTATAATCGTTACACTCAACTAATAAAATAGAGATATTTCCAAGTCTTCTTCTATCTTGAATTTTCTGATGAAATTTTCAGTAGTTTAGAAAACAAATTTTCAGAAATTTGTTTAAGTGTGTTATTAAATATGTTAAATACTTATTAAATAGAATGTGATCAGATCTTCCTGTAACACATTTCTGCTGTCCTCTTAAATCTAAATTATCTGTCACCAGATAGCTGAAAGTTCTTGTTAGGCTACTGGTTTCTCTACTTATGATCTGGTAACTAAGCTTAGACCAAAATTTGCCTGGTGCCTGAATGGGGAGACACTATGATACCTGTATAGCTTCTGGAAGTGCCCACCCAAGGGGAATGTCAAGGAAGCACAGTGGCTGGGCGCAGGCTGCCAGGAGATTAAGGAGCTCTGGCCAGCATTCAGCTGTCCCTGTTGGCTCTCACCAGAATCAACCACTATGTGAGCCAGCGCCTGGGCAGTGTGGATGACTGGAATTCACCCCCCAAATTAACAAGATGATAAAGACATACGTCTCATTTTTCATTGTTTTCAGCCTGTAAGTAAAACATTTCTTTTTCATATAGGAGGAAAAAAAAGGAGGAGGTTATCATGTCTATTTTAAGATGAAAAACACTTAATAACTAGTTTGGAAACAAAAACATAGAACTTTGTGTAAAGTTATAGTTCTGTTTCTCTTTTCAGATGAGCTGCTAATGACTATTTCTTCCCTGTTGTCTCCTCTCTTGGAATCTCCTGCTTTTGCCTCATTTCCCTCCTCTGTTCTTCATTTTTTACTGCCTCCTTCTCCCTTCTTTCTATGAATCACGTTCTTTTGCCTGATTAGTGTCAGTCTTTTCTGTCTCTGAAACATTGCTTTTATAGTTATATTACAGGTATGAAGTCTACAGCTGTTCTTGAGTCCTTCCTTTCTCTTTTTAACATGATGTTTGCATGTTGCGCTAGGCACAGCCATGCTCATCTTCAGCCTCAGACTTCAAATATGCCTAGGGAAAGTAAAAACTTCTAAAAGAAACAAACTTTCAAATGACAAATCCAAACAAATTTGCATTAGTAGCAAACAACCTGCGCCCCAGAATAAGAAAACAACAAACTAAGAAAGGAAATGCTAATAATACACAAGTTAAGCAAACAGAACAAGAAAGGGAAAAATACCTGGAAATAATGATCAGTTTTTGAATAGCTTTGATCCCTCTGTCTCCATCTGCAGCTTGCAACATAAACAGTCTTCATGTTTAAAAACATGATGTATCAAAGGCAAAACTCTCACCTAGATGTATTGACTTGCTTTGTCAGTGGTTCAAAATGCCAAGACGTTCTCTCCTCCACATATGTCACAACACCTATGGACCTCATATGGCTTTTTCTCATTTCTTTTAAATTTTTGTGAAGTCTAGGTGATTTCTTTAAAAAAGTTATACCTTGGGAGTAAGGCAGCTGCTTCAGCCTTTTTTATGTTTGTTTTGGAATTTACTGGACTGTATTTAAAAAAACGAAGTAAAAACCTTAAAACCTTTTTTTAATCATAGCTATTCCAAGAAAATCCATCAATGATTTTGAAACCTTTTACATTATTGAATACAGAATTATTAACAACAAACTCATGCCTTATATATATGAGAAAAAAAGTCCATCAAATAATTTTGTGAAATAAACTGAAACCAAAGAGCCTGACACTAGGAATATCAAATCTAGCATAATAATAAAAATTACATTTAAAAATTCATAATATGTATTTAAACATAAATATTATGTAAGTAGCCATTTATTTTAGGCACTTACCAGGCTGGGACATTAATAAAATGAATGAATCTGCATATTAAAGTTTAAAGCTATCTGTGTTATATTGCCTCATTAGTTTAAAAAATATCTTTAGCCGCTTCGTTAAGCAGGGGAACATCTCTTAACACCCCAAGTCCTGATCCCCTGGTGGAAACACAGACTGAATGAACAGGGTTATAAGGCTTGGGTTGAGCCTGAAGGTTTTTGGATCTGGAGATTTAGTTCTGCTTGTCATGGAGACTGTAGGTAAACCAGCCCTGATCAGCTGAGCTCTGTCCAGAACCTCCAGAGCAGCAGGATAGCCACACCTAGGCTTCTGTTTGGAAGAACAATTTTAAGTTAGTTTAACGTCTAAAAGAAGAATTAGATTTATTAATAACATGATGCTTTTTTAAAAATTCATTTACTCATACAATCAGTGTGAAAGTAGTAAGTCTAGTTCAAAACAAAGACCAGTACCCCGTTGTCTTAGGCATTTAGTTTAAGACATAGTGACTGCTGTCAGGAGTTTGCAATCTAAATAAAGAGAACAGAACAAGGGAGGCTGAAAGGACTCAAGTATCCTGAGTTTTATCGATGGGAAGTGTACAGAGATTAAAGTATTTGCCTAAGGACATATTAGGAGAGGGTGATGATTAGTTTAATGAATGCTTTTACTGTAAGATAAGATCCCGTGTACCTCAGTCTCTTCATACTTCAGTCTGCTTTGATCAATAGATATCAATGTCACTGTTTAAGGCATTTGAAAATAACTCATACAGGAGATTTGTCTGAGAACATTAGGCAGGTCTGACAGAGGAATATGAAAGTCCTAGCTTGGAGTGTGTAATTGTTCAAAGGTCACAGTGCTAAGAATAACTTCTTCAGTTTTGTTCTTTTAACCCTGAAGTATGCCAGTCATTAGTACGATGCCTAGGAAGAAGCCTTGATTTAGCACTTACATATTTTGTCTCCTAGTCCATGTAAACGTTAATGCACTCTTAACAGATTATTTCATACAAAATTTTGTGTTCAGGGAAGAACTGAGAAACAGTCCTTATATATTTCTTTCATATTGTTTGATAGGCATAAGAGCACATGGCAGGGAAAAGAAGCCACACCTACAGGTAAGACCTACAGCCAGACCAGGTAAGGCGGAGCTGGTTTCTTTGGGGGGTGGTTGCCATTGCTTCATGTGACATGGGCACACGGTGAGGAGATGCACTGGGCTGTCCCAGCAGGGAGCTCATGCTCTTACCTTCTCTCTGGAAATCTGTGCCTGCCTCTGACTGCCTTCACTCTGTCCCATGCTGCCTTTGAAGTGCAATATCTCTTTCTTTTAGAGATTCTACTAAAGCTGATCCTCTTTTCTTCCCATCGCTTCTTCTCCACCACCCCAGCACCTGAAGAGCAGCTGTGGTGTATAGTGCTATAATAAGCCTTAAAAGAGATGATTTGCAAAGGGAAGAAACGAAGGGGCCTAATTTTCAAATAACCAATTGCTCACACATGGCAAGCGTTCAGGGATTGAGATGCTGAACATGTGCAGCTGTGATCTGTTGCAGAGTGAGAACTGCACAAATTTCATTTGCAAATATATGGCATCTTACAAAACAATCTGTTGACTGTCAGCTGCAGATGACTTCTCGCTTTACAACATTCCAACCATAATTTTGTAATCTTGTGACTTCACAGGACTACAATGGCCAGATATTTCAGGTGCTCAGAGATAGTAAGTAGTAATTTGAAGAATGTTAGACTTGTGGAAGAGGCAGATGCAGACAGTCGTATCATATCCAGGAGCCTTATTGACTCATGAGCCTCCTGTACTATCTGGCAGTGTGTAGTACGCACCTTCACAAAGAAGAGAACTTTTCCTTGAAATATGATATTTCCTGATAGAAAAGGAGAAAAAGCAAACCAGAATGTTCATCAGTGATCACAAGAATTTTGTTGTAGCTGATGCAGAATGTGCTACCATGTACTCCTGACCAGGAAAAGAAGGAAAATTCAGAATTCCTGTAATGTTCCTTTTCCACCTGTGTAAGTAGAAAAGAGAAGTGGTTGAATAAGCTTGTTAAAGGATCCTCATCTTCTTTGCACATTTCACAAGGACTTATATCTGCTTGAAGAAATCATTGCAGGTATCTGCTTTGTCGTAGTTTGTGGCAGGCAAGATTGCAGTGAAGGGACTTTGTGTTTCCAGTGGATCTCAAGACACCAAGAAATCAGCAAATTTGGGGTTGAAACAAAATTGATTTAGTTTCATCTGAGCTATTTTGGGGTTAGAATCAGCTATTTCTACATGAATAGTAGTTCTACAAACCTGAAATTATTTTTCCAGCCCACTGTAGAGGTTATCTGAAGAGGTTACATCTGTCACCTGGAAATATTCAGCTGTTAGTAGATCATGTGAATATCCTCTTGTTTTACACTAGAAATAGCTACTTCTAGAAATGCCTCACTAACAGGGCTTGTGAACAGTTTGGCTATATTGACACTGATTTCAGGTTTCAAACACAGGGACAAAGGATTTTCAAGGAGTAGACCAAACCTTAAAAATTCAGTTCTGTGTTAGGAGCAAAACGGAGAGCTGTAGAAGTAGAAACATCTCAAAAAGGTTACCAGTTGAACAGCTCCAGGCAGTTCAACTCCATCAGCTTGTGAAGTTGTCTTATCAGTCAGTGGCAAATGATGGCATTACTGCTGTAGGTGTACTGTCAAACTGTCAGCAGGCTGATATCATAACTTCATGATGAAAATAAATATAAAGGTAAAAAAAAAATCATTCTCACTTATTCTTGTAGGTTTTACAGACTCAAAGGTTACAGAACTGATGGAAGATAAAATGAAGCAAATAACTAAAAAACCCCAATGTTCAATCAAACTGATATAGACCCATAAGAAAACAAGTCGAAAAAAAATTATTTTAAATGAGAGGTTTGTGCAAGACTATCAGTGACTTTACCAGTGTAGGAAAACTGGTAAAAAAGTAAAAAAGACAGATGTAAGTAATTTTGTGCAATTCAGATTGTTATGCAAAAGTATTTTTTGACTAAGAATCTTGTTAAGAAAGCAGAGCAGAGGCTGAGCTACATTTGGAGATAGTTGACAGACATAAATATGAGAAATGGAGAGTATGGTGGGTTGACCCTGGCTGGATGCCAGGTGCCCAGCAAGCTGCTCTATCACTCCCCCTCTTCGGCTGGACAGGGGAAAGAAAATATAAAATATAACAAAATATTTGTGGGTCGAAATAAGGACAGGGAGATCATTCACCAATTGCCGTCATGGGCAAAACAGACTCGACTTGGGGAAAATTAGTTTAATTTATTACCAATCAAAATCAGAGTAGGATAATGAGAAATAAAACCAAATCTTAAAACACCTTCCCCCCACCCCTCCCTTATTCCCAGGCTCAACTTCACTCCCAATTTCTCTACCTCCTCCCCTCCAGCGGCGCAGGGGGACGGGGAATGGGGATTGTGGTCAGTTCATCACACGTTGTCTCTGCCGCTCCTTCCTCCTCAGGGGGAGGACTCCTCACGCTCTTCCCCTGCTCCAATGTGGGGTCCCTCCCACGGGAGACAGTCCTCCACGAACTTCTCTAACGTGAGTCCTTCCCACAGGCTGCAGTTCTTCACGAACTGCTCCAGAGTGGATCCTCTCCACGGGGTGCAGTCCTTCAGGAACAGACTGCTCCAGCATGGGTCCCCCACGGGGTCACAAGTCCTGCCAGCAACCTGCTCCAGCATGGGCTCCTCTCTCCACAGGGCCACAGGTCCTGCCAGGAGCCTGCTGCAGCACAGGCTTCCCATGGGGTCACAGCCTCCTTCAGGCATCCACCTGCTCCGGTGTGGGGTCCTCCATGGGCTGCAGGTGGATATCTGCTCCACTGTGGACCTCCATGAGCTCCGCCTCCAGGGGGACAGCCTGCCTCACCATGGTCTTCACCACAGGCTGCAGGGGAATCTCTGCTCTGGCACCTGGAGCACCTCCTCCCCTCCTTCTTCACTGACCTTGGTGTCTGCAGAGTTGTATCTCTCACATGTTCTCTCTCCTCTCTTCTGACTGCTGCTGGTGTTGCACAGGTCTTTTCTCCCTTCTTAAATACGTTATCACAGAGTTGCTACCACCGTCGCTGATGGCCTCAGCCTCGGCCAGCGGTGGGTCCGTCTTGGAGCTGGCTGGCATTGGCTGTATCGGACATAGGGGAAACTTCTAGCAGCTTCTCACAGAAGCCACCCCTGTAGCCCCCCTGCTACCAAAACCTTGCCACGCAAACCCAACACAGAGAGCAATTTTCTAGACTGGCAAAAGTGATATAGCTAAGCATAATACGTTGAATTTGATAAGTAAAAATGACAACTGGGTTAAAAAGTCTAGCAGTCAACGAGGTAACACTGTGAAAGAGAATGGCTTTTTTAAGGAACTGAGGGTATAACTTAGGACATCTGAGATCCATTTCTGAGTTTAGCAAATTTCCTTGGATAAGGGACATATTTCCTCAGGATATGGTCTCTTCTCTGTCTTGAGTTTTTGTAATCTCTTCACCACAAAAACAATCTCTTGCAATGCATGTACCTAAAGAGCCCATAAGCCTCTTTTTCTTTACCCTGCTGTTTTTATTTATCATGAAACATGAGTAATAATAACAAGCATTGCGTCATATTTTGTTTTTGAGGAAGTCCTGGGAAGTGTCATTGTTTGGTCTGTGAAAATTAGCTTTTAACAGCCAAGCCAGAATAAAAAATAATCACCTCTTGTTGCCTTTTATGTCTTTTCCTGTAGTTTTAGACTAACAACTTTCAGACTTTCTCTTCTGAATTGTAACAGGCGGATCAGTTTGTTGTCTGTCATACTGAATGACCTATTACTTAAATAATTTTACTGTTTTGAACAGAGCAGACTGAAATAGAGCATTTAGGTCTTTTAAAAGCCTAAATATTCTTTATGTTTAACCAAAAGAGCTTAAAAACTGGGAGAAATCTTTTCAGTTATAAAAGGAATTCATTTTTCCTATTACCATTTTTTTGAAACTCTTCTGCCAACATATTTTGAAAATAAGGCTTTCATATACATAAAGGAGCCATCACTTGGTTAAACAACTACCCAAAATGAAAATAATTGAACAAAATGTTTCCTGAAAATATTTTAACATTCTTTGGAGAAAAAGCAGAAGCATAAACTAGGAATTTTAGTCAAAAATAACAGATGGATGATCTGTTGCAGAAATTTCAGGGACTGTTTCTAATACTTCGCCCATTCCCACCAGTTGCCCTTTGGGATCTCACCAGCTTTCCTTGGGGACAGTACCTGATGCTTATTAAATCCGTAAAATATTTTCATGTTCAGGATTTTCTCATCTCACTAAAATGTTTGATTTTTCCAAAAGTTTCCCATTCTGTTTTGAGCTGAAGCTGAGACCTCCTAAATACCAAACTCACAGACGGAGTGTTCATTTGGCTAGGGAAAAAGTCGATATTTTGGCAACTTCAGAGTAGGAGGCCTGACCAGTTTTCCCCACACTGATGTCCTCGATGTCATTGATTAGCAGAGTACTGGGGGAGAGGGTTTTTTTCTCTCTGTTGCCGGACAATAATTCCATCCTGCATTTGTGTCACCTTAATGATGAAAGACTTCTCAAAACTGATACAAGTCTGTGAAAAATTTTTGGTTTCTAGCAGTTGTTCTTTTTCTGATAAAAAGACTATTTTGTCAGAAAATTCCCAACCTTCACTAGATACAGCTTTCTACAGTGTGCTGACATTGTGCATACCATATTTAAGACAGAGGATAAAATTATTTGCCCATTTTTTTAATATTAAATATTATTTCTTCCTTTATTCTATTACCTCCCTCTAATCAGCAAAATCAAGGTTTACTATTTGAATTTCAAGAGCACCTGGGATCAATAGGAACATATTGTCTTATTGTGTGTGAAAAGACGACAGAAATCAGAAGCATTTTTGGAGTGGTTTTGTTTTTTTTTCCTTTTTCTTTTTCCACCACAAACAATCTATTTACATCTGGTTCTTGGATTTGTTTATTCACTGAATGTGGCTTGCAATATGAGTTGATACAAACTCACACACACATACACACACACATACACACACAGATGAATTCTGACACAGTGAAGCAGTTGGTATTCCTACACTTTCAAAAGAGGAAAGGCATTCTTCCCAGTACTTGTTTTGTTTGATTCTCCTATGCTTCCATCCATCAGAGTATCTTAGCTTGTAGTAACAGGGCAGGCCAGTATTTTTCTTCTTCAGAAGAGACTTTTTGGACAGAGAGTCTGGTGATACTCTTCCTATGCACCTGGAATGATCTGAAATGGATGCAGAGCTTTAAGAATCAGAAGAAATTCAAAACCCTCCACTGCACTGGCATGCATACACATGCCAACAAATCATTTTCTGGAAATCCATTGCTTCGAAGGAGAAGGTTGCCTTCCTCTTTAGATGTCTGCCAGCCAGAGGCAACCAACAGGGATACCACCATGGATATGCCACTCATACAGGTATGCACTATCAGCTTGTAGATCCTTTGCCTTCACAGTCACTGCACCGCTGAACTCATGCAGGTCTTTGCTCACCAAGCATTCTCCACCTGCAGGATGGCACTTGGTGAAAAAAAATTTCTCATCTTTTCTATTTTAAAATTACAAAGAAAACACTCGCGTGATAAAGTCCAAAATTGTCATATCTTTCTCTCTTGTGGAATAATTGTTTGTTGATACTACTCACTTAAGCAGCTGTTTACTTAGTTAAAAAGGAGATTCATAGTGGCTTTTAAAATGCCTTTTAAAGTGATCAAGAAATGATACTAAATTGGTTTTACTTGTTTATGAAACTTTAACACTGACTGAAGTACTTCTGTATTCATTCTAAATCAATTGAAACTGAACAAAATTTTTATTTTCTTCAAACTGAGACAGCAGCATAGAGGTGCATTACAATCTAATAAATATACAAATATATTAAAATAGTACACAGTAGGGATTTGTTGAAAGTCCATCAAGCCTAAATCTTTACTCAATCAAAATATCCTGTTTTGGGATGTAAAGGGGAAAATGGCTGATACCAGTGGTACTGATTCCAATCTCACTTGCAATTGTTAAATCTATTTAAAATTCCCTGAATTTACCAGATTTATGTTAATAAAAAAACAACAGAAGTGAGATGAGAACTAGCCCCAGCTGGTGCTCAACACCTCTTAGCATTAGGATTTTGAGTCATAAGTGTACTTGTGGCTTCCATATTATGCTTTCTCTACAAGAGGGAGATTCTAAATCATCTGCTTGTGTTTCTTTATGAATAAATTACTCCTCTCCCCACCTTACAGAAACCCAGGGGAGGGAAACAAAACCAAAACCCACCACACTTAACAGAATCACAGAATGGACCATGTCCAGACCACTTTTGAATATCTCCAAGGAGGGAGTCTCCACAACCTCTCTAGGCAACCTCTGCCAGTGCTCCTTATGGTCAGTCAGAGCCTCCTGTGTTTCAGTTTGTGCCTGTTGCCTCTTGTTCTGAGCACAAGTGGGCACCACTGAAAAGAGCCTGGCTCCCTCTTCTTTGCACCCTCCCTTCGGGTATTTGTACACATTGATGTGATCTCCCCTGAGCCTTCTCTTCTCCAGGCTGAACAGTCCCAGCTCTCTCAACCTCTCCTGATATGAGAAAGGCTCTAGTTCCTTAATAATCTTATGGCCCTTAAGATCTTCAGGTCTTTTATCAACTTACAAAATATCAATACTTTAATTCTTGAAGCATTGAGTTCAACTGTCCTCTAAGAAAGAACAATGTTTTGTTTTGATACATAAATTGGGGAGAAAAAATAGTTATCATTTAGGGTATATTTTACAGTAATGAAGTCTGAAATTCTGAGAAAATAACATTGTTTTTTAACTTTTGCATCCAGGGCAAAAAAAGCACCTCAGAGGGGTATGGCAAATGTTATTTTTTATTAGTATTATCTTATTGCTCCCATTACTTTTCACTATCATTGCATTATATTGACTCTCAACTTACAGATTTTTGGGATGATTCAATGTTACAAAAGACAGAGACATATGTGAGTGTCTACATTCAGGTAGTCCTGCAGGAAGGAGGAGGAATGTGTAAGGGCAGGTTCCTCATTAGTGGTAAGTATTCAGAAGTTCTCTTATACAGGTGTATCAAGTGCCCAAATTTCTAAAAGACATCCTGCTCTGAAGACTGCTACTCTTCCCATAGTCCTGACGAGGTTTTTATCCCCATCCCCTCATTGAGAATAGGGAAGTCTACCCAGTTTCCATCTACTGTAAGTTTAGACTCTGCTGTGAGTATGCTACTTCTCAGGACTGAATTGACCCTGGGCTGAGGCCAACTGTATGAGGTTCAACAAGGCCAAGTGCCGGGTCCTGCACTTTGGCCACAACAACCCCAGGCAACGCTACAGGCTTGGGGAAGAGTGGCTGGAAAGCTGCCCAGAGGAAAAGGACCTGGGGGTGCTGGTTGACAGCCAGCTGAACATGAGCTGGCAGTGTGCCCAGGTGGCCAAGAAGGCCAACGGCATCCTGGTCTGTATCAGAACTAGTGTGGCCAGCAGGAGCAGGGAGGTGATCGTGCCCCTGTACTCGGCACTAGTGAGGCTGCACCTCGAATCCTGTGTTCAGTTTTGGGCCCCTCACTACAAGAAGGACATGGAGGTGCTGGAGCGTGTCCAGAGAAGGGCAACGAAGCTGGTGAAGGGCCTGGAGCACAAGTCTGATGAGGAGCGGCTGAGGGAACTGGGACTGTTTAGCCTGGAGAAGAGGAGGCTGAGGGGAGACCTCATTGTGCTCTACAACTACCTGAAAGGAGGTTGTAGCGAGGTAGGTGTTGGTCTCTTCTCCCAAGTAACTAGCAATAGGATGAGATAAAATGGCCTCAAGTTGCGCCAAGGGAGGTTTAGATTGGACATTAAGAAAACTTTCTTTACTGGAAGAGTGGTCAGGCCTTGGAACAGGCTGCCCAGGGAAGTGGTTGAGTCCTCATCTCTGGAAGTATTTAAAAGACATGTAGATGAGGCGCTTAGGGACATGGTTTAGTGGGCATGGTAGTGTTGGGTTGACGGTTGGACTCGATGATCTTAGAGGTCTTTTCCAACCTTAATGATTCTATGATTCTATCTGATAGTATAAAGGCGTGTTGAGGGGAGGAGGAGCCAACAATAGAATTTCTCTTGTGTATTTTTTGGTACTATACATGTTGCAGTTACCATCTTCTTCCATTCTTATATCTTCCATCAGCACTAAAGTTACCTGTTCTAAAAAGCTTATGGCCAGAGTCTGACCTTAGCATAATATTAACAGCGGTGCTGTTACTATGAATTCTTGCAACTAGGAGAACTGAGAATAAAAACAACATTTATATATCTTAAATGTTTCCTCCTAAATGTGTCACACTGTTGTAAAACAGCGATGGCTTTTAAAAACAAATCACCTTAAATACAAATATTATGTGAAGTTGTGACATTAACTGTCTCTTTACATAAGCCTCAAAATAGACTTCCATTAGCAGACTCTGAAACTTGATCGCAGAAATAGTGAATGATCAGTCTCTTTAATTTATAAATAAAAGAGAGCAATTCATTCTTAAATTTAATAGGCATCATTATGGAAGATATGGAAGAAAAGGCTTTAAAATTAGCAAAATGTAAAGTAAACCACCAGTTTTGTATAAATATGTAAATGACACATTAGTATTGTTAAAAGAAGACAGGAATAAATCTAACAAATTCACAAGGGACATGTGAAAGGATGGTATGTTACCATTTCTTGGTGTAATGATCATTAAGAAAGATGATTGTCTTTCACAGTTCAGAGAAAGGATACCAATTCAGATGCCAATTTAAATTATAAATCAAATCCCCATCCTACAGTTCCAATGTAAAGTAGTCAAAACACTCATTGATTAAGTACTTACGAGTTGTGAAGCAGAATTCTGGAAGAAGGGGAACTTAATCATATTAGAACTACATTGCTAAACAACGGGTTTCATTTACAACATATTAACAAAAAAAAGAAATAGAAAGAAGTGTTCAATCTGAAGCCACAAAGGAAAAGTAGTCTCCACATGAAAACAAAACAATGCCTGGTACACAGTACACAACAAGGGATGTTCAGAAATATTCAGTCTTAACTAAACTTGTGACTCCTGAAGGGTATGGGTAGTCCCCAGTTCAGGAGAAGTGCTGGTTCATTTTGTGGAGGTTTGGTTCCTTTAGGAAGGCATAAGATAGTTACATTTAAAAGTGAAGAACATGTTTTAAGCCAAGATAAATACTTAGTGTTGTGTGTGGGAAGACTGAATTGAAAAGCCAGTTACCACATATTAAGGTCCTACCAGAAAGGCAGGCAGTTCTCTGCAAGCCCAAGGTTCTTTTTTTTACTTCTGCAGTTACTTTCAAAAACTTGGGTGCTCCTTTGCCTCCTTCTTGTAGGCTTTCCATGGAACCACACTGAAGGGGAAAAGCGGCCCTTTCATTTTAATAGCACTTTTTGCGGTATTTGTATTGGAGAATTGAAATTAAACTCTGCCTTTCAGAGTACACAAAAACTCCACTTGAGATGATGCAATCCTATGACTCTTGAGGCAATATTTCAGGCAACTGTTATGCGTCAGCATCAGAGGTAGAAATCACAGAATCATACAATCATAGAATACCAGGTTGGAAGGGACCTGAAGGATCATCTGGTCCAACCTTTCTTGGCAAAAGCATGGTCTAGACAAGATGGCCCAGCATCCTGTCCAGCTGAATCTTAAAAGTGTTCAAAGTTGGGGAATCCATCACTTCCCTGGGGAGATTATTCCAATGGGTGATTGTTCTTATTGTGAAAAATTTTCCTCTTGTGTCCAATTGGAATTTCCCCAAGAGTAACTTGTACCTATTACCCCTCACCTTTCCAATGTGATTCCTTGTAAAAAGGGAGTCTCCATCTTCTTTGTAGCCACTCTTTAAATACTGGAACATGGTGATAAGGTCTCCCCTAAGCCTTCTTTTCTCAAGGCTGAGCAAACCCTGTTCTCTTAGCCTTTCCTCATATGGATTTTTTTTTCCTTGTCTTTTGCTTGTTATAACAGTTAAACGTCCAGGGCCAAAACAGGGCTTCTCTGAACTTCCTTAAATGTTCCCCACTAATATGGTCCATTATGACAAGTGACAGATGAGAACATGTTCCCATTTTCTCATTCAGGATTTTCTGATTTATTCTGGGGAACTGATCAACCTTAGAACAACCTCAGAGTACTGAGAAGACAGCTAGGTTTTCATTAACAGAGCTAGAGGATTCTCAGTAGAGAACAGCAATTGGTTAAATAACCTTGAGCAAGATAGCACCATTATTGAAGTTATTTGGCAAAATTAGTGTTGGGTTACCTGTCTCTAAAGAAAATCACGGTTGTGAGAGAAAATCACAGTTGTGAGAGAAAGTACAATGTTTGTTGAATATTGCTAGTCTGAAATCTTATCAAAGTTTAAGATTAAGGCTAGAATTCTGGGCTGGTATTTCTGTCTTGTATAACATACTGGTATTTTTTTTCATAAGTGGATTATATGCTTTCTCTGGTGTCCTAAGCAACAGATGTCTCATTAGCACCTGAGCTATGCCAGCTTCTGTGGAAGGCTGCAAACTGATTAAACACATGTTCCATTTTTATCTCTTTATGAGTCATTACTTAAAGGTTTTATCACCAGATTGCCACACTTAATTACATGTAGCCATAATTAAATATGAATATCTGTAGACCTGGCTTTTTAGTTTTGCTGTAACTTCAATAAAATATTTACCTGTTTGCTAATGAAATGCTATAGGAAAGGAGAAAAACAAGAAGGGAAAGAAGAATCCAACAAGAATTATCAAATATATACAAAATATCTATCAAATATCCTTGTGAACTATTTAGAAAAGGCACTTTTTTTCTAAACAAGGACAACATTGTGAGATAAAGAGATAAGGCAGAAAGCAATGTTTTGATATTTAAAGATGTCATCTGTTATCCACCACACAGATCTAAGCATGCAGAAATCACTCCAGTCCTTGGGAAACTCACAGAGTGAATCCTCTTGGAACACGATTTTGGGCACAGTTCTTTGGGAACTGTCAGCATGTATTTACCAAGGCTAAACAATGCCTAACAAACCTCTTCATCCTCTATGATAAAATGACTAGGTTGGTGGATGGGTAGAGAGCAATAGGTGTTATTTACCTTGACTTCTGCAAGGTTTTTGATGCTGTTTCCCTCAATATTCTTGTATCTAAGTTGGGATGCTATAAATTGGCTGAGTGGACAACTAGATCATGATAAACTAGATCATGTTGACCAAAGGGCCACAAAGATAGCCATGGGCTGGAGCACTTGCCCTGTGAGGAGAAGGAACCAGCTGGGAGAAGAGATGGATTCAAAATGACCTAGCAGCAGCTGCCCCCCAGTACCTAGCAGGAGATTACTGTGAAGAGGAAGCCATGCTGTTCATCATGGTGGGTGGAGGGAGAACAAGAGACAACTGTGTATAAGGAAAACTTTTTTCATCATGAATACAACCAAGAAGTAGTGCAGGTTGCCCAAGGAGTTTGTGCAATCTCCATCCTTGGATGTTTTCAAAACTAGACTGGATAAAGCCCTGAATAACCTGGTCTGGTCTTATAGCTGACCCTGCTTGAAGCAAGAAGTTGGACTAGAGACCTCCTGACGTTCCTTCCAACCTGAATTTTACTATGACCCTAATCTTTGCCCATTTAGGAACCTACCAGGATCTGTACTGATGCAGGATTTTGCCCACAGAAAACTATGGGACTAAATTTTTTGGTCCCCTTAAAAATGCTATTCACAGAGGACTGTGAATTTTAAAAAATATCCAGGTTAAGAGTCTGGGATTTGACAAGTTATGCAATTCAAATGGCCTTACCTTGGTACATTATGGACACATAATGATTAAATATAGCCAAAACACTGTTTCTTTACACCTAAAAAAAATAATCTAATTGTTAAGTTAAGAGCATATTATTTCACTGAGTTTATTCACCAAGAACATTGGTATGGCAAGAGCTATGTTAATGTTTTTTGAACGCTTACAGGCTCAGAAGGCACAACCTGAGCTGAGTGTTCCACAGTTCATTAAATGTGCCCTGCTGTCTTTTCTAGCTGACCTGACTCCTGAGTAGTTTCCAAACATACTGATAACATTGCTTTTTTTCCTCAGGCTCTTTGTCTAGCTGATAATACCTCTTTTGGTAATATAATATGCTTATTGCCCATCATCTGTTGAGTGTGCTGTTATTCCTTACTCTTTATGTAGGTCGAGCTCCGAAAAACTTTTTCTCTGAGTTTCAGACCAAATTCTGTTCCGTAAAGCTGAATTAAGATTTATAGATCTGTTTATAGATAAAACAGCTTCTGCTTTTTCAAATTCTACTCCTAGTCCATGAAAGCTGTCATTCTAATCACAGTGCATTCCCTTTCCTATCTCCTCTTGTTCTGCGGGTTAAAATAAACCATCAGTCTCAGAATTGTGTATTAGCTTTGAATTGCCTTATTATAGCAACATCAAAATGGGGTATTTAAAAAGAAAAAGAGAAAAAAACCACACCTGAAAACCTTTCCATTGCTGTTCAGTGATGATTTAGACAGCCCTTTAATCTAAAGACTCTAGACAGGCTCTAAACTACAGGAGAGTTCTGCAATGGGTGGAATAGTGTTGTAATGCATGATGGGATGTCATACTGTAAAAAAGCGGGAATTTGGGGGCAGCTGGAAAGAAAGTTAAAATTGTATTAAATCTGGCTCTGTTGAAAGCAATGGGAATTTTGTCCCTGAGATTTCATCCATTGTGAGATAATTTTTCGTAATTATTGAGTGAGTTAGTGGTTTGAGTTGATGTTTTGAGTGAAGAAGTGTATGCAGGTCCCCATAGTCTGGAATGCTTCAGCAGAAGCGAGGCTGCAGTTTGACGATAGATACCGTCCTGTATTAGGAGTGTTGTGTAAACTGGACTACATCAGGAGAGGGGTGCAGACTGCTGGGCAGACTGACTCACCGAGTTCATACCTATGGTAAAGCAAGGAAATGTTTGCTGCTGCTGGTCTGTATTAGCAACAAAGATGCTCACTCATGTGGTTTTGGATGTAGGAAACTTGCCCTGGTATGCACAAATTGCTGAAATCACCACAAATAATCTCCATTAATTTGTTTAAGAAAAAGAGCAAAATATCCTTTTCATTATTTCACAAGAGATCTGAGACCTGAAATTGATTAATACATGTTAATTGTCTGGAAGATAATAAGGACTGTATATATATAAAAACTGAAATTATTTGCCAATTTCAGTATTAAATAATTAAAATATATTCTTGTGCAGTAGGTAGATGAAGATATTGTTAAATGCAAAATGGTGTCATTTAGTTTCATTTAAAAATTCTAGCAAGAATAAAGAACAGGATTTTTTTTAGTATAACAATACTCATTATATACTTTTTCCACACAACGGCTTTGAGTTCACAAATACAGAAGGGCATCTTTGAATTGGTAGTGGTAATTAATGTGAGTGAATTCATATGTAAACTGGTGTTTGTTAGGGAGCTCTTAAATATATATTTTTGACATCTTTACAAGCTCTTTAAAGTTTCCCTGGAAAACATCAACATTTCAGATTACATTGATACAGGCTGTTAAAAGACAGTTTGAGTATAATTAAAGACACCTGCCAACATTTCCTCATGTAAGTGTTTGAAGTTGGGAAAGAAAGAGCTGATTCGAAACATCTGGGAAAATGGAAGGGAAAAAAGAAAAAAGAGAGAAAGTAAAAAGCAAGCCACATCATATTATCACTCTTTGTGGAGACGGGCTGCTTGAATGGTAGCACATCCTCCTGTGGTGCCTGGCAGTTACAGGCTTCCCTACTCCCCGTGAGGGATTCGGGTTTCAGAAAGTGCAGGGAGTTGTGTTTCCTGGATCTTTGCCTTTCTGAGTATATGAAGCATTTTTCTCCTTCAAACCACAGAATCAGCAGTGATGTCTTCAAAAGGAAGGTTAAGAGCTTTTTTCCTGTTTTTATTACACTGGGACTTAGCACAGTGCATTGATTTTATTTAACACTTTTATAGACACAGATAGTGGCTTTACGCTGAAGCTCTTAGAGTTTCATAGCTCTGCCTCAGTGCCTAACTAACTTCTATTGGTACTAACACCATGGCAGTTATGCAAGTGAGATGAGAAGAGAATAAACTATATAATGAAGTAATGAATAAATGGTTGATAATAATTTAAAACACCTATAAACTGCAATACTTGACAGCATAGAGGTCTAAGTGCTAGAAGATGTATTCCAGATATAATTTCTGAGAGTGCTTTTTCTCTGTGGGCTAGAAGAGATTCTGAATGCTGCAGTTCAAATGTTAGAGAGAAAAGTCCCACAACTTAGAAAATATGTGGTCATCTTCTTGGATTAAATGACAATATCCAGTAGATGTCAGGGAAAATATGTCCAGGATTATAAGGGACATAAAAAAAAAGAACTTAGGGAGGTTGGCGACAATAAAGACTCTACCGACATCCCTAGGACCAATCCAAGACCTTCCAGAGAAGTTTTTTTGAGGATGAGGTCATATAAATTGACATTTCAGACACATGCAACAACATCCTTGGTGACTGCAGTCACAAACTTCATATGATCATGGAGAAGTACATCATGTGCATCTAAGCTGGTATATGTAGACTCAACAGGACAAATTAACTTGGCAGAATCTCCAGTCTTCCCTAGACAGACTACTTCTAGTACCTGAGGTAGATTGAGCGGAGCTACAGCAACTTTGTATGATGGATTGCAGGCTCTCTGCTATTAAAATTGGGTAAGACTATGCCACATTTCTGAGGTTATGATGATGACTAATTGATTTATGTGACCATTGAATATGGGGATAGTCGTCCTACAAATCTTTACATGTTGTCAAATATAGTATCCATTTATGGGAAAGGATAAAGAAAAAAACTACAGGCAACAACAAGGAAAACATGGGTGAATGAAAAACAGAAAGTAGAAAAGTATATGCGTCCAAGAGATACTTCAAAGGCCTTTTCCCTTTAACACTATGAAACCTAAGCCAGTAAATTGTCACTTTCCTATCAAAGTAAAGCGTTTCTGCTTTTTGAAATCCATTCCTCTGAACACATTTTACAGATATTTTTCTAAATGGGTGCTTGTGTTGCAGACAAATCACTCTAAGGGCTGAGAAAATCTAATGATCTCCTGTAGTTAAAGCAATCCCTCTTCTGGTGACATCATCAATGTTAGCAGTTTCAGAAAAATGCCCAGCACTTAAAAAACTGTTTTCTGTGATGGGATCACTGATTCACAAATATGCAATAAATACAGATTACAATAATACAATAAATGCAGATTAAAAAATCCTTTTAAAAAAGGATGCATTGCTTTTAATGCTGTGCCACAAATCTGAGGGCGATTCTTCCTTTATTTCTGTATGTTTCATAAAATATTGGTGTTCAAAGTGGTCTGGTTTTGGGGAAAAGGTTTTATTCTCTTCTCACATTTCCTCTTGTCCCACGGTTTGCCTTTTGGATCATTTTGAAACAGTCTTTCACAGAACAGTCAGGTATGCTGAAATGAAAGGAAAAAAGATAGTCATGCTTACCCTTCTTCCTGACATAAGTATTAAAAGTGTTGAGCTTGCCCCACTGGAGCACAAAGAACATCTGTAATGGCGACATTTACAAAGCAGATCCTTCAAGTGTCAGCTAAGGTGAGCTGTACAAAGAGGAAGGGGAAGAGCAAAAGGTCAGTGTTAACCAGGATCAGAGCCATGCTGAGATTACATTCACAGATTTAGGTATCATGACTACCAGTGTTTTGAGGTTGATTTTCCTTTTCATGAAAATTCAGTGTTGTACAGAAGAAATAAAGATGTTATCACTCCCTCATCAGTCAGAGTGGCCTGGGGATTTTATTCCTCTGACTCGATATCATTTAGAATAATCGAAGTGAATGGATCGAGCTTTGCTCTGTGGTGGCACAGCACACTATGCACTTGATCATACCCTCTTTTTTCCTAAGTGATACTGGAATCAATGTACTGGGGAAAAGTTCCTTTTCCTCAGTCAGTGTCAGTTCTGTCATTAGGAGGCTGTTCCTTCATAGGGAGTCATCACAATGCAGCTACCTAATGTTGCTATTTTAGGTAATGAATGATGAAGGATGAACAAATAAATGACAAATGAACCCTCCACTGAAAACAGAGTGAACTGCTGAAATTTACTGGTTTGGGTTGTGGTGGGGGGACAGAAACAACATAATGAAGTGCTAGTTTATCAAGCATATCTGGTTAAGATATGTGGTAAGAATTGAATGAGTGATGATTTTAACCCCTAGATTAAAAGTCTGTAAATCCACAGCTGAAATGTGCAGACAAAGGATTCAGCCACATAGTGAAAGAAAGAACAGGTGCTGGTACGGAAGGGAAAACCCAGGCTGATCTATTAACCTGTTGGTGTTAAATCAAGCTAAAAAAGCTCTTAGCAGAATCAATTCTGACCTTAATTGTGGGTAATCTTTTCTCCATAGGTATGCATACCTGGTGTAGTTCTCCCGTTCTGTACCTGAGTAAGTGCTAAACTCAAGGGAATAAATGCATCTGAACTGGCCTCTGTGCTAGGATGAGAATACGTGAAGCAATCCCAAGAGAAGATGGTGACTGAGTAAACACAATCAGAACACAGTGTGGTTTCAGTGCTTAAACTTATTTGTTATGATTTACTCATATGGTTAAACCTCACATTCAATTTATATGGGATAGTTAGCATGGACCCTAATATCAGAAACTAAATATCGATCCTTTATCTGGCCAACAACCTGGGCCCAACTCCATATTTCCTCACCCTTGCAACCTAGTCACTAGACTCTTCCTACTCTTCAGCTGACTATATAATTAATGAATTACCCTAACAAGATTTAAGAAGCAACTTAACAAAAGATAAAAAGGGACAGAAGTCATAATTAACAAAATAAAGGACCGAGTTAAATGTCTCTGAGTCAGAAGAGAAAGGTATAAGAGAGAAGTATAACATCCAATAACTGCCCATGGTGCAATCAAAGGGAAAAATTTACAGGAATATTTCCTGCTCTTCGTCTCTTCCAGTGGCTGGTTTCTTCAAGGGAAAGACAAATCTGCAGGTACACATGCAGTATTGCATTTCTGCACAAAATTATTGCATGACTGTAGGAAAGCTTAAAGAAAGCCTCTCTGTCATACATTGTTCCATTTATTAGGAAACTTCCGTAGAGATTGTTGCAAAAGGAAGAAACTGAAATATCAGGATAAGAATGGGAGAAGGAGATCTAATTCTTTGAACAAGTTATGTCAATACCAAGGATCTTGGTTTCCAAAGCTGTTAAATGGAAATAATAACACTGTCCCCCTTTGCGAATACTGTGAGATCTACTGATGAAAAAAACACTTTAGGCTAATAGTAAGGATATCAGTAGTACAATTTCTGAACATGTGGTAGTGGCAGTAATGGATTCAAACAGTTAAATATATGCGTTTTCAGATACTATGGTAATGAGTGTTTCACATAACATTATAGATTGGCAAATGCACTAGTAATTGTTCTAAAAGTGGTTTCATTTCATCAATTGTTCATAAACTATTCCGGGTGATTAACTGATCGTTCACAACCAAACGCATTCAATCTGTACATTAAAAAAAAACCGTAAAGATGTTTGTCATATTGATTCAAATAACAAGCACATTCAAGAATGTTTTGATGTGCCTCTGGCTATTTGGTGACAGAGTACAACATTAAACAGATTAAATGAATTATGCAACGAGAATTTTTGTTCAAATCTAAAGGAAATTTATTGGAAAAGTTACAACTGTATAAATTGGAAGCACAAATGATACTGAAATACATAGGAAGAATGCTGAGAGTGCATTATTTGTTTATGAGGCAGAAAGGAACAATACACTTTCACTAGTCTGAAAATAGGCCCAAGATCAAGACACACACTTATGTACCCAAGTGTAGGGCATGGGGCAAAACCTGTGTGAGGGAAGACTTCCTACTGTATCACAATTAACATTAAAAAGGGAACAAATCTCTTACCGAATAATAGCAATGTTGCCAATTTACTGCTACTCTTTGGTCAATCAAGTTTTTTGATTGGAAGAAAAGGGAATGATTTTGTAATACGGATTTCTGTTTTTCATTAACTTTTTTTTCTTGTTTTATTTAACTCCAGTGAAGCAGAAAAAAGAAAAAAAAGAATCAAGATAAAAATATTAGAACATCTAAAATGAATGTTTTGAAACAGAAGTGTTTTAGAACTCATGATCAGGAGCACGACATAACTGGGTTTTGAGTTTTATAAAAGTTGTCAAATGCCATTATTATATCAGAAGTCTCGTAAAAATTAATGCCTTTTCTTAAAACCACAGTGGTCTGTGTACTGTGATTGTGTGAGGATCCTAGCTTTTCTTGTTTTGACATTGTATTTACAAGATACAAACCTTAATACATAAACATATTCTACAGCAGATGACTAAGCATTCCAAACAAGAAAGAAACAGGCATATCTAGATTTTTAAAGCAGTATTGTGGTCTTTTCTAAAACCTGATCATTTCTCTAATTATCTGTGAATTAGCAATATTAATTTCTGTCCTTTCTGAAAATTAATTATTTCTATTTTATAAACATTAAGATTTTACTGTATATGGCCAAAGGATACACAGAGTTTCTCAGTGAATTGCATTAGCTGAATCCAAACAGTGTGTGGTAAAATGCAACGGAATAAATGAAAATGTCTTTTTAAATTAAGTATGTTGAATGATGTCTTAAGTAACCTCTTTATTCTCCTGTTATGAAGTGTCATTTGCCCATGAAAAATTATACATCTTTACATAAAACCGCTGGAGTTAATTTGACTTGAAACAAGAGTTCTTTGGTGCAATGAAGACCACTCCAAGGAAGCAGATGCAGTAAAACAAAGTCCTGCTCAGAGGAATATTTTACAATCTCCGCATATGCATGGCTACAGAAAGAGAATTTCATACCTTCTGGGGACTTAAATTTTGATACAGATGGTCCTATAATGTGCAGCAATTCACATCAATGCTTTGAATTTTGCCTCTTTTTCTGCCCTAGGCATATTCACAAATAGACTGTGATTTCCTCAAACGTAGTCATTATCTCAAAGAGTTGGACTTTTCTATTGCAAGAAGATGTTAAAGTTCATGAACATTGCTCTACTGGATTCCTGTCTGAACTGTGCTCTTCTGTTATTAACTAAGCCATGCCATACAACACCTGTTCCTTGATTTGAATGGGCACGCATGCTTTTGCTGATTAATGTACACAGAATAAGTAACTTAGATATACATTCTCTGAATTTCAGTGCACCACAACTCCATCTCTTGAATATGCAAGAGGACAGATTTCTAAATTTGTGGATTTCATATGAAAAAAAAAAAAACCAAAACACCCTCCCTTAAATCCTTTTATTTTGTTTTGTTTTGTTTCTGGTTTTGTACCCATATGTCTGGGTGTGGTGTTTTTTTAGTATTCTTAGCAGAGAAGCAAACATAAAGCAGATCCAGAATGTGATAGTACTTAACACATGATTCATCAAGAATAAACAGTGGCAGATGGAAGCTTGCAGATAAACTCCCATTGCCTAAAATAAGCTGCCTGGACTCTCACATATCCACAGGGAGTCACACAGGAAGGTTACAAGGAGGTCAGAGTCCAAAAGATGAACATATCCATGAGAGGTGATTGAGATTCTACTTTGGCCAGGTCTAACAATCGGTGTTTTCAGTAGGATTGTACTGTGAATCTCACATACCTTTGACATATTTATAATATTCCAACTCCTGTGATTTTTACATTATTACTTATTTAAAATATTATTTAAGTGAACCAAAAATACTTACGAGAAAAAGAAAAGAAATTTTTTTTAACCTCAATAAATTTCAGGCTGATCTCATAATTTTTTCAGGCCTGACATTGTTTTTGAATACTTGATGTCAGCAGTGCTGGGAAGGGGAAAACAGGACTAACATTGATATTGTAACAGGATTCCTCCCTTTCTAAGGTTACTATCCTGATCCTGAGGTTGTGTGGGTTAAAAGAAAACACTCCTTAGCATTGTGGTATTGCCTTAAGCGCGCCATGGTGAAGGTTCTTGCTATGGTGACTGTGGGCCCTCTATTCATTCCTTTGCATGCCTCTAATGCTATTGTACTTAGTAGGTGAGCTCAGAAGCAGCCTTCAGTGGAGCTGCTTGGCTCTAAGAGCAGCTGTGCATGATAAACCATTGCCTCTCTCTAAAGGCTTGTTTTAAAGTCCTTTCTGGCCAACAGGAATCCCCTTCTGGATCAGGTCCGACATTCAAATGCTGCAGTTGCCATTCAGACTAATGCCATAAATGGAATAACACACCTGAGTCACTCTGTGAAGTAAAAGTAGCCGGGTCAGGACCTCGACAGTGAAGTTTAAACCATGCAAAAACCTTCCCTCATGAAACAGTGAACAGAAACCTCCAAATAACCAAACCAGATGTTATAGCTTGTCTTTGGATTCATTTATTACCCTGCATTTTTATAGGAGGATTTGGATTCACCCTTTTCCTTTTTAATGTCATCTAGCAGTGATTATGTTTAGTCAGTAAATTTAAGCATAATCTACACATGTTTATGACAAGTTGAGATCCAATCTTATAAGGTATAAAAAATTCATTACATTTAAATATTCATTGTTAGAAGAAGCTGGATTTCTATTTGTGATAACAGAAATCAGTACGAGCAGGCAGACAAAATGTATTAGGAAGGTAATTCAGAAGAAAAAGAAAAACAATGCAAAGACTTTACATGTGTCTGATTTACTAAAAAATGCATAAGGACAAGGATATGAAGCTGGCTTTGAGAAAATGTATTAGTTCACTGCAGAAATCAGACATACCCAATTAAAAACACCTCCCTTTCAAGCACAAAGGTCACTGGCTTGTAAATGAATCCTTGGTGGTGTTTCCTCAAGGAGCGAGCATCTGTCAGTTGTTTTCTCTGCAGTGTCCCCTCAAAGACTCCAGCTATGCTCTGGGGCAGCTGCATCCCCTGCAGCATCCCAGATTCCTGGTTCCCCACTGCTGGAGCACAGCGTAGCTCCCTCCTTTCCAGACACTCAAATTTCTTTCCATGGGAAATCAGGGCAAATGGGGGCATTAGGAACATCCATGTTTCTTCCCATTATGCAGTTGGGACACAGCTAAGAGGCACATCTGGGTATCAGAACCACAGAGGAAACGCAGCCCACGGTATTGACACAGCTGTAATTGTTGATGTAGGAAGTAACATAAACATATTCTAATATCTTAAGAAGTCTGATTTAAATGCCTGGAGACAAGGTTATAAAGATATAATTTATCTCATAAAGGAAGTTTAAACCATGCAAAAACCTCTCATCATGAAACAGTGAATAGAAACCTCCAAATAACCAAACCAGATGTTATAGCTTGTCTTTATCTCAAAAGGAGCCTATCCAGGGGCTCGGGATATGAGAATGAGACACAAAGACTTTCACCATTCTGCACTCAAATCTATGCTTATTGATAAAGTGAAACATCTCTGATGGTTGTGGGGTAACCTCAGCCCAGACCCCAGCAGAAGCACAAGAACATCCTCTAGCCTTCTCATGGTTCAGAACCCAGGGTAGTCTCAAATGAGAGACTTCAAAGACGGAGATAGGCATGAAAAATAAGACGTGTTTTTAATGATGTCCCTCCAGAGCAACACTGAGCTCTATTCGGAGGGCAATATGCAGAAACTTGTACAGCTACAACTTCTATATTTTGCAGATAGAAACAGAGGACTAGCTCTCTGGCATTTTTCAGCAGTGTTAGAATCACATTGTTTATTACAATTAACATTAAAATCCCCATATAGTTTTCTAATTTATTTAACAAAAAGATTAAAAACGATCGCTGCAATTTATTAATAATATTTTTACATGCTACCTCAATTTAAAAAGTCATTCTAGTTGGTGTCATCAACAGTGATTGGTGTACTTCATTGATCGATCACTTACTAAAAAGAATCCATCCTTAATGAATTTAAAACTCTTTTTAGACAGACTCAGAAAATCAATAACAAGACAGAAAATGTCATGAGAGAAGAAGCTTCTGTCTGTCTTCTTAAAATATAGATGCTGGTTCCTGCCTGTAGATTTTTGTTTACTATTGACCTAATATTTCAGTTACCAAAAAGTAGATGGATGAAAAGGAGATGATAAGAAAATGAAAGTTTTTGTAAAACGGGAATAAGTGGAAGCAACTTTATTGTACTCTAATAATGCATAGCTCATACTACAGAAATGACTGTGAGGAGGGATGGCCTGACCCAGACAAGCACCTTTAGCAACTTCATTCATCAGAGAAAGAGGCAGTTCAGCTCATGCTTAAGATTACTACCACGTCTCATGATTCCAGTTTCTCCAGAATCATGTATTAAACAAAGGTATCTCTGACAACACATCAGGCATCTCCCAATGATACCCCCGGTGCAGTATGAAAAAACCCTGAATTTCTGCCTTTCCTCCCTCTCTCTTCCAGATCTGGCAACATTGCATCTAACAGTTTGTAGAGGTCTTAGGAATGTAAATAGACAAAGTGAAAGAAAACCATCAAGTTAAATTACTTTTCATCTTATACACCCTTACTTATTTCTCTTGCAACTTGCATTCAGGCTTTTTGCCCCCATTTTTAAGGCCTGCCATGACTCTGCTGTAATTTAATCTGTTATTCCCTCCACAGTAACCAGGACACCTGTGGTCTAAACTCCTCTTTTAATAAACATTTTTATCTCCATTCTTACTTCATTTCACAGTCTTTCTTTCACCTGTGAACTAGCTTTAGCTTGACCACTGCTCTCTCCCCTGGACCATCACAAGGACATGGGCTTACACATGGTTAGAGAAGACATGGGACAAGTCACTGCACATCTGTTGCGCCTTAGTCCATGAGCACACCACTAGTAGGGACTAATCAAGCTTAGGGGAGTCCACTTTCACTGTGAGCTAAACTTGTCTTAGTCACAGCTGTCTTTTGGGTTTAAAATCTCCATGATTGTTCAGACAGCATTGCCTACCGATTGAAACAGGTTGATCACTTTTCCAAGAAGTATACTTGTGCTGTTCAGTATACAGATTAAGTTTAGTGTAATATCTGCATTTTGATTTTGGATTTATAAGGAGACTTTGCCATTTATATTTCAGCCACTGTGAATATCATATTCCAATGAACACTGTTGATGCACAATGGATGGTATTTCAGAATACAGTCTAAGCTAAACCAAAATATGACAGGACTGGTGAATGTGTTTCAAATATTTCTTGAAATGCAAACAAAACAAGGACATATTTGCCTCTCCTTCTTAGAGGAATTCACACCCAAGTGGTGAAGCATCCTTATCTTTCACCCTGGAAGTTTAACTGACAAAAAATGGACGAAAAAATGTAGTCTATGTTGGTAGGAGGGACATAAAGTTAACTACTGAAATGCTACTATATTGCAGCTGTAATAGAAAATGCCAGAAATCAGTGGTGAAAGAACTATTTCTGCCAAGGAAATTCAACTGTATTCTCTAGCTGGGTTAATATGCATCTTTTTATCTTTTAACACAATTAAATGGACATTAAAAAGGAGGTTGATGGAACATCTTTTTCCCCCAGAAAAGAGAAAAAAAGGATTGCCAACAGAAATAAAAGCAAAAAAAAAAGTTTTTTTCTTTTATGAGACACATTTGCCCTTGAACATCTGAATAACAGAAATATTTATTTTACATATTGGTAATCTGAAAGAGATTTAGCATCTTGGTATTAAAAAAGCAGTAGAAAGGCCTATGTGTCAAGGCAAGAAGAAGGAGTATGCAACATTAAACAGTACATGGGTTAGAGATATGTGAAGGAGAAGGGGTGAGGGTCTAGGCAAATAACTGAGGCAAAAGTCCACAGATTATTGACCAGAATTTTATCTTTGAGCAAATCTCCACAGCTGGAGTTTAGAGGTGTTTTTTTGTTTGTTTGTTTTGTGGGTTGGTTGTGGGTTTTGTTTGGTTTTTTTTTTTTTCTATTTTGCTTTTAATTCAATCTTTAAATGAATCTGAGGTTTATGGAAGCTTTGGTTTTTGTTTTTTTTCCCCAGGCAACAGAAACATAATTTTTTCTTTTGTTGAATGAAAGCAGGTTGAACATCATCCATATGTGCAGAAACCTATGCTAAAGAGTAAAGTTACTGATGCAACACAGTAAACCAACTCCGAGCCTACATATCGAACCCAAGGCTCTGCCACAGAGCCCAGCTGCTCTCAAGGTCATATATGGCAAAAGCAGAGATGATAACACTTAAGTCTTTGATGCATGCAGGTTATCATCACTAATATAACCAATACCTGCTTTGTAAGGCAGCTGCTTCATGAATAATCAATGAGGGAGCTGTGAATAAGAAGATGGATTGTAGCTGATGAGTTCCATCTGGGCAGGCATAACATAGTTAGTAGTTATGTATAACAGGTGTCATATAATACAAGAATCCCACACTACAGGCACATCACTAAAAGAAGTGGATAACACCAAGGGCAGCTCTGCATGGGTTAGCATATAAAAAAGAAGGGTGACTCAGAAATGTAAAACCCAGGTATGAGTTTGTTTAAGTGTGTGTTTATATATGTGTACTTTAAAGAAATAATGCACCATGTATAGAAAAGGCGAGAAATCCTCCTCAGTAAAGGAACTTGATAGCATGTTGTATTAAGTGCTATAAATGTATAAAGGAACTGGCAATTACTAGTTTTCTGCAAGGATTGCAGGGATTAATGTGGCTGATACATATTTGTTTTACAGGTTTTTCAAATTAAAAGACCAAGTGAAAAAACAGTAGTGACTTGTTTCATTCATTTTATCCTCCTCAGTGAATATGTGTTCGGTGCCATTCATTTAAATAAATACAAATACTTCTTTCACATACTTTTAAGGGCCATGTGAAGAAATTGACCTTGTAGCTAAAGCACTCAGATAAGACTCACGCATTTGTCTTCATTTTTATCATCTTCCTCTGTGACCTTTGACAGGTCACTTAATATAGGACCTCATTTTAGCCATCAAAAGCTAGGCTGAATGGTTGTTCCAACTCATTCTGTTAGATATTAGATACCAACAGTCACTTGCAGAGGGTAATTCATCCTATGGATTTTAAGATATTTAGATTATTATTTTAGGTAATGTCTTTTTCAGATCTCACCCTTGCTCCAGATGCCCTCTGGATATTTAGACAGGAGTGTCATTGCATGTTTATTTGAAGACCTGTAAAAAGGGAATAATAACAAGAACACAATGACAACAATAACAAAAATGCTTGTTACATCTTGTATCTAGATTGTTAAATTTCTATATATGAAGGTTATCTCTTAAGTTACATATTATAATAAGGTCCAGTCTGGATTGAAACATCTAATTATTACTATCATATAAATAATGATTTAATCATTTTCATCCCACAGTATCCAGGATGGCCCTAGCCATTTTGATAAAGTAACTAATTAGTTTTTTATAAAAGTGATATGATCAACAAGAGAAATACATAACTAGAGAGGTCCTTTGATTCCAGGATCTAAAAGTTCATTAGAATTGATTTACTCTTCACATCTTCTGCTGAAGTAGATGGAGAATGTATCAGACCAAATCAAACTGGGTGCTGAAGAAGAGTCATGTCTTGAGAGGAAGACAGAAATGGTTTAAGGACATATATTATTAACTACTTCAGGAATAAAAATTTACCCAAATTGAAAAAAGAAAGAAATTCTATGTAGACAATAATTATATAAGGTGGACTTTGGCCAGGATATTGTGTTAACACCAAGTTTTGAAGGAAAGCACCGTAGAATTTTTAATGATTAGAACTGATTAAGAGGTGAAGTTTAGAAATGATGGGTACATGGAGTACCTCTTGAGAGAATGGCATTACTGAATGCAGAAAGCTGATGAAGAGCTAGCTTTTCTGGTTATAGGCAATTTCATTTTTTAAAAATGCTGTAAGAGAAAATTATGAACTACATCTACTACTGAACAATATTTTCTGTGACATGATTTTATTCATCATGCCTCTCTCAATACAGCGGTGACCTGATCCAATTTTGTAAAATACAGAATGCCTCCCAAGATATAGGGTCTTCTGTAGTCATCATATGCTTCACAAGTAGTATGGTATATTTTTCATCTTGTAATATCCAGTCATCATGACACTACCATATCACAATGATGACAGTACTATGTCACGAACATGATCTCTTTACAGGTCTTGGGTGGGGTGGGGAGAGAAATTTTTTAAAATGGGTTAGGCATACTAAGAATAAAGATGAAAGTCCAGAGTTATGTAAAGTCTATCTGCTTAAAAAAAATAATTCTTATACAATTAAAACCTTCTGTGAATCCACAGTTAATTTTATTATTTATCTCTAACTTTGGTTATGGTTTTCATTTTCGATTTCTGCATTATCATTGAAAATATATAATACTGAATGACCCAGCCTGGCTACCCATTGCCTGTATCTCTTATATATAAAGCAGATACGTAAAGTGTTATCCTTGTAGGGGGCTCAAAGATGTTAGCAGTAATAAGTGCTATATGGCTTAAATGTGCCTTAATGTGCCCAACTCACCTGTTTTCTAGTGCTATTGCTGGCTTAAGTGCTCCATCCCTCTCATGCCATAAGCACAAGGACAAGGAAGAGTGTCCGTCCTTCTTGAATGGAGGCCGAAGATGAAAGCTGCTTTCATCTTCCGCTCTGATTGCCTTTATTTGTTTTTAGAGAGTTAGGCAAATATAGTTTTTAGGAAAATTCTGTAGATTGAAAGCAGTGAGATACTGTACGTCATCTTCATTACTGAAAAAAATAGGGAAAATGTAAATCCATTTGTTGTTGCCCATATGAATGGGAAATTATCTGGGTCAGAAGCTATTGTGAGCGTAAGAGACCATAATGATCCTAAAACAAAGAACTTCAGCAAGGAAATTACAGCTGAATGTAACAAAAGAGAAGAATAAACAAGCAGAGAAAAACCACGAAAGTGAGCGTCCATAAATGGATCCTTTGAACAAGTAAATAATTAATCTGACTTTTATCTTTAAACGCAGAGTTCTTTTATTTATTGGAGGAAATGATACCTGGGAGATAATGTGATGATAAGAATAATCCAAATGTTTCCAGCAGATGGTTTAAATACTATATCTGACATGCCCCTGCCTGCTAGAAATCGATACAAAGCACTGCAGTCATTCTTTTCATTTTCAAGTTATTGCCTTGCTGTCCCTCCTCACCCCATTTTCTCATACATTTTGAATAGTTTATAAATACAAGAACAACACTGAGGTCTCTGTGGAAAATGTAATTGCTAGTAAATGGCCTCACAGACCCAGACACATAGAAACACACATGCATATTTTTACACATACACACAGCTTGGGCTTCAACAGGCATCATCTTTGCACTTTTTGCTCTACGCTTTTTTACATTTTTGTCAAAATGATGATCTCTGCCCACAAAGCAGATTTATTATTACTAAATTGCTTTAACAAATGGAGCAAAGACTCTTTGGGGCTGGCTTGAGAGACCTTCCTCAAACTCTGCATATTTTAATATCCTTTAATTAGAGGTTGCATGCTTAAACTGGAATATAGTTATGAGCCACTACAATCCTGAGTGACAGTAATCAGAGGTTATTTTTTACCCACCTTACATGCAGAATAAACCATTGTTCTCTGTATTAAAAGCTGTTTTTTCATAGACTGAGTTAATTCTCTATGTAAAAGGGAAAATTAAACTGTTAGTTTAATTGCCAGTGCTTTATTTTTAGCTTCTCCTTTCCGATGCTTGGAGTTGTGATAGCTTACGACTGATTTCATTAAGGGTTTACATACCATTTGCATGGGTTCTACATAGAAAATTCAGTCCTTAAAATGTGAAATTCACTCCTTCAAGTATGACAGTCAAAGCTCTGGACATTCTACTGGACCCTTGTAAGACATGGTGAGAATCTAACTTTTTCAGTGTGTTAGACATGCAAACTACATGGCTGGCAACTTTCAGTTTTGAACATAAGTTTAAAATACACCTTGATTTAAAATTCATTATCAAATGTTGTACATATTAAATATTCTAAACTATGAGTCGTCGTCTTGGTGCACCTAAGGAACATGGCCGAGTCTTGCAAACCACTGATCACAGAAAGGGTGTCTTCTTGAGCCAGCACTTCCATTTGCATTGATAAAGATGCTTTTGCCATTGAAGGCTTGCCGTAATGAAGCCTAACATCTGGATTTAGAAACATATTTACCCCTAAATATAGCTGATATGATACAGAATGGTATATAAGACAGCCCTTTCCCACAGTTGAACCCACTGCTCGGGGAGCCCTGACATGGGTACGCTGTCACCATTACACACAGTGGGGACATTTGGGTTTGTGCCTCTGCTGTGACAGGCCTTGACACGCCCCCAGGTGCTGGGGAAGTCACCACCATCCGTGGAAACCCTTGCAGTGCCATGCTTTCCTCAGCCTAGCACCATTGCAAAGCAGGCATACTGTCTCTGTGCCCTCCCACCTACAACAGCTGAGGCAAATTTAGCCCTACATGTTGATGGGGGAGGGTGGGAATTAGCCTTTTACACTCATGGGTTTTAAAATGTGAATATTTGGTTAAGTTGTAAAAAGCTACCTTCTATAGGATTTATAGAGCAGTGGCAAAGTAAACAGAGTATCCATTACAGGCTAGCCATTCCTGTGTCTGCAGCAGATGTGTTAATCTCACAGCTTTCAGGGAGTAATGCATGACCGTTAAAGCATCCCTGCACAAGTCCTGCTGACCACCTGTCATTTCTTTGTGCAGCTATTAATCAGAGTGACATTACAGTTTATGAGAAATCAAATTACAAGACAGTCAGGAAATTAATGCTTCAGCACTTCATTATAGGAGCAAAGGGTAACAACCTATGCGTTCTTTTAATTAGTTATTCATCTGGATCTATTTCATCTCTCAAACCCGTGTGTGATGTTGATGATAACTTTACTTGCAGCTATCCACAGCACAAGAATGTCCTGAGGTCCCTGAAAAAAAATTGCTGAACACCACTAGAAATGTTTAATGGCTGACTTTAAGAAGTAGAAATCCTCTAAAGGTTCAGATAGCAGATACTGTTGGATTTACTAGATGTCTAACAGAGCAGCATATTCACTGCCTGAGCAGAAGAGGTCAATAAAACATTATAAATGTCTTCATTGGAAGTTAGGGAGGGACAGATCAATGTAGCAAGGTCCATGTGGAGGAGACAAAGCAGCAGTCAAACATCGATAAGAAAGATTGCCTTTGGTGTGCTAAGACCTGGTGTGCCTGTTGGAAGATGAGGCTTCCTGGCGCCCAGGGTAGAAGAGCAGAGTGCAGGTCGTAGCCCTAAATTAGCTACCCCCAGCTGGTTAGCCTGAGTGAGGAGGGTAGGTTTGGAGAAGGCGTGATGGGATGGTTTGGTGAATTTAAAATTGTATCTGAGCAATAATGAGGCCTGAAGGTAATGGGAACACTGATGACTTGAATATTGAATACCTAATTTTGCCATGTTACCTGCATTATAACAAAATGAAAATTACAGTAATGTCAGAAGAGATATAAACAGAGAGCATGCAGAAAGAGTTTGGTTGAGTTCCTTTTCCCAAGAAGAAAATATATTGGTGGCTGAGAATAACCTTTCCATAAAGAACTGGACATTTACTTTTGAATGCAAATTAAGACAGGTCACTGAGCTGCTTCATTCGGAAAGAGAACAGTGTGTCACTGCCTGCTCTGTTTAAATATGTGAAGAGAGAGATATGAATTGGACATAGTATTATAATACTATTTAGGGAAGATTACAGAATGTACAAGGAAGTTAGATTACATTAGGTTTCTGCAACTTCACTTTGCAGCAAATGACTTTCCTCATTAAAACCATCAGGATGATTATACTGGTATCACATCATTTAGTCATGGTCAGCTTCTCTGAGTATGGACATGACCAGAAGTTGTGCAAGTGTCCATTTGTGGCATTTTTCTTCCATCCTAAAAGTTCACATTTGTTTTTTACAGATATTACGTTGTTTCTAGCACATGTTTTTGACTGATCCTAAGCAGAATTTTACAGTTAGAATTTGCTGTTTATATAACAGAAGATGTTTATACCAGCCCTATCTTCATCACCAGCACCATGATGATAATTTCCTGCCGTCAAATCAGCTGTCTAAGGAAGACCCATGATCAGGTGTGGAAAATGAGCTCCCTCCTGTGTGCCACAAGTATTTGAAAAGAAAGTCACTCATTTAAACATAACTCTGAAAATTTCTCTCCAGGAGATGACATGTGACATGTGTTGAAGAGAATATAAAAACAACAAAATATCTACTGCATGATTCTGGAAGCCTTCCAAGGGAATTCATGGAGGGATTTTTGTTGTAGTTGCTGCTGTCAGGTAAATATTTTATTTAGTCTTACACAGAGTGTCAGTTAGCAAATTGTTGAAAATATATATATCTCAGCTAAATCTTTCACATTTACAAGAAGGTGGATGAGGGCTTAATAGATTCTTTTCATGTTGCTTTAGGTTTTTATTTCACTTGAAAACACTTTGAATCCTGATGCTCCAAAATCCATCTTCATATTCCTCTTTTTTCGTTTGTGCTTTTTTTTTTTTTTTTTTCCCCTTTTCCTTAATATGTGCACTGCTGTAGCACTCTCTGGTGCCAGGGGGGTTTGAGGCCCACTGTTAGGTGTAGTGTACAAATAAAAACTTTTCAATAGCTACAGTTTAAGGCCCAGATACTGTAAGCAATTAGAACAGAAGGACTTGTAGCATGATAATTTTGATATTTAAGGATGTCTCTCGCATTGTGTGTTTTTTACTTGAATAGCCCAGAACCACAGCAGTACGAGCAGAAATGAGGAATACTTGTGCATTTGGCCATATGTTCATTTTTAGCCTTTACATACAATCATGCGTTATGCTAAAGCACATATCCATCTCTGCAAGGCTTTCCATGTTTTCTGCTTATGGTATGAGATGGATCCTTTCCACCTTAGGAGACTCTGTGAGGCTCCAGATGAGAAATGTTGTCCCCTCAACAGACATAACATTTGTTCCTGTGCCACAGTGTTTAAAATAATAAACCAAAAGAAGAGATATGTTTCAGAGGAAAAAAAGTAACATTATCTCTCTTCTGCAGATAGGGACATAAAACATACAACCTGAATTACCTGATGTAACTCTGTTTAAAGTAAATGGAAAGAACTCTGTAGTTTCTTCAGAACCTGTTGCCTAAAGTCATATTGAAAGTAGATCTAAGGAAAGACCTCAGATTTCCTGCTTTCTTTGCAAGCTGCTTTATCTCGAGTTTATTTTTCATTTATAATAGTCAGGCGTCCATATTATATTCCCACTTAGATGTGAGTTTCAGTGAGTAGGACAAAGAGGTCCAATATATGTCATCCAGTTGTGTCATCATGCGTAAAGTTTATTTTTTTAACTCAGGATGGAATGATTACTGTATTCATTTGTCTAGACACTTTTTTATGCGTGTCATGTATACAGAAGGTTCCCATCTGATTTGTTTTAGGAAAATCTCAAAGGCACTTCTGAAACTGTACTTTGGAGATATTATATGCAACTGTGTTTGCAGTAAGTAGACAAAGGTTGTGTAGTTCTTTCGTTCTTTCCAAGCATTTTTTATCCTTTTCTGCTCCATGCTTTTAAAATATTTTTCCCATTTAGAGAGCTTTGGGAACATAGCCCCTTCCTTGCAGTGCTAATTAAGTTCACTCTTTCATTGTAACAATAGTAGCAAACAAAGATGAAAAAGCTGAAATAAATTGTCCCCTGGGATAGAAACTAAAATGTTGTTATGCTTAAAAATAACTGTTCTCCTCATCGCCCCTTGTTCTTTCTTATTTTAAGGACTTAAATCTACTTTCTGAAAGAAATACAATTCTATCAATGCTACAATCTAGACAGCATGTAGACCATTAACAGCATTGTGCAGTATATGCTAATGTTAAATTCAGATTCACAAAACGTTTTCCTTGAGCTAATAATTAGATTAAAATTATACCAACAAACCCCCTCTTTTTACCTATTAATACATGAAATCTAATTTTTCTGCTTGAAATCCATCAGTTCCAGGACATAGCCCTTATATACCTTTTGACAGTAAAATTAAAGACATGGAAAATTGCTGCAACTTTACTTCTTATTACTTGAAAGACTGCTATAATTCATGAAACAGGCAGTTTTGCAATCCATTTATGGTGAGCTACATGGTTAATGGGTTATTGTTTCAGGGACTAGGGATAGTTAGAAAAAATACTACTCCCTGATCTCTATTTTATGTGCAAATGGAGACAGGAGAAGGAATTTATTCTGAAATAACCAAACTTCCTTTTCTTCCTATTTCCATATAAACTACTTGGTTTAATATTGGAAAATAAACACGCCGGGGGAAAATCTTATCACTTGCAAACTGTTACTCCCTTAAGACCATGTCTTCTACCAGAGACAGTATTTTAGGTGAGTTTTGGGATTTTTTTGCTTCTGCTTATAAAACAGTATGAGGCTAATAGCTTTGAGATTGCCCAGCAGATGAGAGGTACCATACAAGACTATCAGCGCTCTCCAGATTATTCTGTAACATCTCTGAAGGCACTGATCTGGTATTTTAAAGTCAGATTTGTCTTTCACCAGTTCTGTTAATACACAACAATTGTTCATTTTCTTTCCTCCAGATGCTTTTACAAATCTTGTAGCACATATGCAGATATTCAACAGGATTCTTTCTACTCCTTTGCTCACCCAGCATTCTTCTAGATGCTGTCGTCTTCTAGATGATGGGCAATCCATGCCAATGCTGGGTTTGATTTTCCATGGAGATTCCTTGCTGGTTTCCCTGAACAACTTTGTGCCATGAAGAACTCTCTGTGTTTAAATGCTTCTCTCTAATCTAAGTGGAAGCACATTGAAAAAAATGACATGCATTGATGTAGATGTCAAAAGTTCTCAAACTTGATTTTCAAAGCTATGTAAAGAATGTTCTACTTTACTGCTACCTGCACTTTTCTGTGATCATTGCAGCAGTGAGTCAAAAACCTAGCTTGACTGGAATCTGAGTGGGTAACACTGATGAACCCCACAGGTATAAAAAATACTCCAAGGGATACTCCAATATTGATTTTCTTGTGATGACAGTCTCTCCAAATGACTAAATACAGTCTAGCTCTACAGTCAGAATATTACCCGAGTCCTGAATAAATAACCAGGGTCTTTCTAATTATCTACTGTAGAGTTGAACAGTAAAAAATATTTTCTAAAATGGATTAGTTCGCCTTAAAAAAAAAAAAAAGAATGTTTTGTTTTTCTAAAGGGCAAAAAATACAATTACATTATTTTCCTCAAGGCTTTGACTTACACCAGATTCTTGGAGATAGCGATGGCCTACGGTGTATCGCCAACTGTAAACATACTAGGGGAGGATTAAGAGAAATGATATATAAAGCCATGTAAATGAAAAAAAATTAATTACAGAAATGTGGAATTTGACTAAGACAATATGGAATGCAAATGTTAATATAATCTAGAAATCTAGATGTGGGCTTTGTGTATCTTCCAAAAGACAGTGTCACTCATTCAGTAGACCAACCTGTATTTGATAGACAATCAGTACTGACTGCAAAAGAACGTGGCCTTATGAGTTATCAACACCATTCTCTGCTGCCCCTTTTCCCCAATCTTTTTCATATCCTGGCCAACTGCTGTATAGGCTGAGGCCTGTCCGTTTAAGTTACAAGACATACTTCATAGGGCTGGCAAACATCTGGTGTGGCAAAACTTTCTCCTGCAGACTTTTGAACTTCTTTTGCTTAGATTTATCTCTGATGCCTTTCCAAATACTTTTTGTTGTTTTCTATAGCATTTTGTTCTTCTTTTATGTGGCAGATTATTTTTAGGTTTCCTACATTTATAGAGCCAGTCTAAACGTGAATTGAACTGTTTAAAAATAGTTACAAACAAAAGGGATACAAAAATTCAAACAGTCTAAAGGTCTGAAAATCAGCTCTCTATGTAGTTGTGTATGTGCAGCAACAGTAACACTGTATCTGACTCAGTGAACCTGAATGAATGAACACACTGTAATTTGAGACCCGTAAAGCACTGTCTTTAGAATAAAAAATATACAACTGTTTTAGGTTTCCAAAAGCCCTCCTTTCAAAGGGTTACAGTACAATTGTCACCCAGCTGTGGACTATCATTCACTTACTTTACTTAGTAATTCACATTATAAAGATGGCTCAAGGCAGTTTGCATCAGAATTATTCCTGTGGAGTTATGTTTGAGATAAACCTCAGCTAGAAATGTAGAGCTAACAGTGCAAGGCTAGCTTTCAATCAGTGATGATGGATGTCTAGGACAAGCAGTGTTAGACTGATTTGTTATTGATGTCTGAACAAAAACAGGTCAGGGTCGCAAAACATGTCCAGCTAGATAGTGTCCATTAGCTGCATGTTCTGTTATTCAGAAGGAACCTTCAGAGGGCTCACACAGAAATAAAGAAGCAGAAGGATGAAGCATGTATGCTAATATCGGATTTTGTAGCAAAAAAATTGGCTCCAGTCCCATAAGAAGCTCAGCATACATGGATTTATGCAAACATCCACTTAAGTGAGTGAGTTAGACTAGGGAGCCTTCCTCCCAGGATCAGGGCCAGAATGAACTGCTGGTGAGAACAGGTGGTATAAATACAAGGATGCAGAAGGCAGAAAATAAGAGAATCAATTATGCTAATTTATGATACAGAAAATACTGGCAAATCTTTTGACTGCAATTAATACTATCAGTGTGTCAGCAACAGCATCTTTGCAGTTGCATTCAGACTTGTTTTTTAAAAAGAAGACAAAAAATCTTTGAGTTATGTCTGGTGACAGCATTGGAGAATTTATGAGCATGAGTCAGATATGGGAGCAGGGGGGAATGTTACTTACGCGGTGCAGGGAAGGATGCTCTTGAGGCTAGATGTATGCAGATTGGTTTGTGTTTTTTACTAAATTCTACCAGATGCACAATGCATTTCAAGAACTGTTTTGGTGCAGCTGGGAATCTTCTGTGTTATTGCTGCCTGGTTTTTGTCATAGTAGGAAGTTTTTGGTTTGGCAAGGCCACAACACTCAATCAAAGGAAGATGGCTATGCTGTGTGCTTCTCATCTATCTAACTCTGAGAACAAGTGTTGCTTCTGCTTTTCTTTCAGCAGAATGAACCACTGCAGTCATACCTCTATAATGTTGAACTTACAGGTCTCCTGTGACACAGGCTGTGTTTCAGGTAGTAAGGTGGCCACTGTCAGATAGAGCTTCCAACAGTGCCACCCAATAGTTAAATCACTCCTCTTCCCTTGCCTCTTTGGGCCAAAATCAGGTACATTCCCTCTTTTCCAATGTTCCTCTTGTTTGTACTGCTTAAGGGCAACATCTGTGCAATGAAGCCCAACCAAGTGGGAACCCTGCAGAGCTGTTGCTGCACTCACACCTATGCCCTGTTCTCTGAGAGGTGACACATTTCTTCTCACCATAGTATTTTACCACAGTGCCTAGAAATACCTTGTTAAGATCAAGTCCCCACGACAGGGGAATGAGACAAACATTGGGACAAAGGCAGGAGGCACATCCTGCTGCAGCAGCGTAGGCAAGCCCCTCGTCCGCTGCTGAGAAAGCGCAAGACCAGAGGAGGCAGAGACATACCAAACTTGAACAGACTGTGATGTTATCCTGAGTGGATTTGATCCACCTCTGAGAAATGCCTGAGGGGCTCTGTCTTATGCTGTTAGATGCTTTGGCACTGTTTGCATATATTGCCTACACTGCAGCAGAGTCTGGTTTGAATGCTCCCTCTCCGGTGCAGTTCAGCCCTCTGAGCAGCGAATTTCCAGCTCTGGCTACAGGGAAATGGGAGGGAGAGGGGGAAAGGTGTGGGAGAAATTCATGGGATCTATCTCATTCCCTCTTCTCCTAGCAGCAGATCAAAGGGCCAGTGGCAGATGAATACAGTCAAGCTGCTTTCAGCATGGAACACGGTGTTCAAATGGGGGAAATTGAAGCAGCTCAGTTAGTGCTTTGTTTTCCAACACCAACACTGCTATGTGTGTGCATGTGAGACAGGTGAGCGAGGAGAATGAGAGTGGGATGGAGCTTTTCTGCTTTCCTGCTTTCCAGTGAGGGAAAAGAAAGAAAACCAGGCAGGTAGAGTACAATGCATCCTCATCCACTCTGATTCCTTCACACTTTATTACAGGAGACTTTTCTTCCCCTCTTACCATGATTTCTTCTTACTCTTTCTGTTTGCGTGGCATAAATACTGCACATGGAAGTTGGGAAAATTTCTTTCTAAAGACTGAAATAGTTACACACCTTGAAAGCACAAACAGTTATGGTTCTGTCCCTGAACTGAGGTTCTTGTACAAGAAAAGTTTGTTCCTGCAAACAAAAAAGGCTGAAGGATGAATGTGTGTTAGCCCTGCCCAGAGAAAGAGGAGGCAAGGGCGAGACAGGAAAGGTGTGGGTATGCTCTGGGTCCAGGTCTGAGCTGCTCCGATGTCCAGGTTCAGAATTTCTGCTGGGCTTCTCAAAGATCATGTAATTTGCACATCTGGTGGCCAGTGACAACCTCAAAGTAAGAGATGGATGAAAAAGTGTGTGAATGGAGAATGTCAAGAAAGCTACCTCAGCAACCTTAAAAAGGATTTGGTGAAGAAATGGGCAAACCTTGACATACCACTTGTTCCCTAATCCTGAGGAATTATTTTACGGGAAATTTCACAACGGTCTTTCATTGTCGGTCTAGCTGGTATTGTAATTTGTAATGGGATGGGTTTTTGTCACAGGACCTAAGTGACAATAAATGTACTGCTATCTAATGACAATACCTCCACAGATGGATAATTTCCATTTTAAAAGAAAACAGGGAGCATATTCTTACATTCTTACAAGGATTCCTTCCAAGAGAAGACAAGAGAAAATGCCATTCAGACTTTTCTGTTGAGTTTATTTACACAGAAACCCCTTTGTTTAAACTTAAGACGTTTCCATTCAAAGAATTAGTTTATACAGTGTGCATGCATCAGGGCAGGAGTAACATTTGTGGTTAGAGGGTGTACAGCCGGAAGGTGGTAGTATTTGCTGAAACTCCCAGGATACTGGGCTTGTGTATTTTAAATGAAAGAGGACAAAGAAATGTACAAGCAGAAAACCATGGTAAAAGGAACACTGCCAAGTACTTTTTCTAGAAACACTAATCACTGCACTGGAGTCACAAATTCTGGAACAGGTTATGTAGCTCCGTGGAGTAAAATTTCAAGATGCCTATTGACTACTGGGATGACAACTTATAATACTTATCACAGTACAGAAATTACATGAACTGTCAAAGACCGTAGGAAGGTCAGTGGCAATCAGGAGCAGTCTAAAGTTAAATCAGCAGCCTAGTATTGTGCCTCCCAGGCTTTTGGCCCCAGTATGAGATGCTGCTTTTTCTCAGAAGTACTTTCTGTTTACTTTCTCAGTGTATCTCTGCAGCCAAAATAACCAGGAGATTGGCTTCTTACTTACAAATAAAATAGTTTTCCAAAATATATGAGGTCTTACAAGACCTATCTGCCTTATCAATACCTTCTGAATCCAAAGTAAGCATGGTATCAAAGTGAACTTCCCAAAGAGACTCTGGGTAGCACTTGTTTGGCATTTCTATAAATTAATTTTCAGGTGATAGAAATCATTGATTACATATAATGTCCATGATGTCCCATCTGAAAGGCTTGGCTGCAAGAATTGTATGTAAGGTATTTTAAGGTCCTCTTATCTCTAATACATTCATTTGGAATAGAGGGGAAAAATAAGTTAAAATTATTAATAAGTGAGTTTGGTTGTCATGGGAACCAATTGTCTCAGGTGCTCTGTTCCAATACAGCTATTAACCCCTAGTCCATATTTATTATTCAAGGGAAATAATTGACTTGAAAAAGGAAAATTGGTTGTCACAAAAAAGACAAGCCACTGTGCTAAATTTGAATAATTTGCATGCAATGAAAATGAATTAAGGAGGATGAATCTTCTTCAGCCCTAAAATGATTTACATTTGGGTTAGTGCTCTATTTTTCTCAGCTCTCAATATTATAGGACATCAAAAAGAACTGGGAGCAGAAGATCTGGGATGAAATACAGTACCCTACAGCTGCTATGCTCTGACTTAGTTTTTTATCATGCTTTTTAAGAATTTAATCCAATTCTTAAAGTCTATTTCAGTACATACCAGGTGGCAAAATCCAGAGGAAGAGCTCACATTATTAATAATCTGATTTTTATTTTTTTTGTATCAGCCAATATTTATTCAAGTTTGTAATTGTGAGGTTACCCCACTTAACTGGACTGAACAGAATGAAGGGGATTGCTCAGTGGACATTTTAAAAGAATTTGCACAAAGGTGTTTCCTTGATGCAATAATATCAATTTCCAAGGAATCTACATATGAAGTTTTATTCTTAAAATATCAGCAGTCCAAGACTGGAAAGCAATTTTTTTTTTTTTTTTATCATTCTAGTTAACATTTATTAAAAATTGTTATGTATTATCTCAGGGATGTACTATATGAATTCTTCTCTAGAAAGTGTTGACCTTCATTTGCTTTGTCTGTTTTTCCCAGTACCCAATATGTTCTAACACCCAATCCCACATCTTCAGTCATCAATTTTGTTACAGGTTCCCTCACTGAATCCATATCTATTCAACATGGCATGGGATTTATGTTCTGGATGATGGCTGCTACTGTGATGATTTTTTTTCTTTAAATAATAATAATAAAAAGGAACTTATACCTTTTTGTTTTTTTTCCCTGACTCTAAACTAAAGACAAGTGTTTTACTTGCCAGTTTCAGTGATGTTTTACCAATCACAAAATAACCATAAAGTATGCTTTTACCTAGGTTACCAAAAATTAGGATGAAATGATCACCTGGTTGCTTGAAATAGAGGATTTTGGAGTTATTAGTCAGGAGCTTCATTTTTTGGCTTTAATTTTTGCTAATGGAGTGCTTTAGAAGATCAAAAGTAGGACATGCTTATCTCATGTTTAGAAATATTGAAAACTCTGCATACTGTGTTTATTTTTAAGAAGTTGTTAAACATTCCCTGTATGTATCTAGACAGAAAATAGCTACAACATATAACAAGTGACAAACAGAAATCTTTGTTTATAGAAGTCCTGTGATGCACTTGAAGCCTTGGGATAAAAGATGATATAACTAAAGTACTGGCCAGAAGAAGGTAAGGAAGAATCTGGCACTTATCCTTTGTTACAACATTTCCTATTCTGCCTGGTCCTCTTTTGCTCTTCCCAGTTAATAATGTAAGTATGTTGGATAACCCTTAATGTGAACTTGCTGTTTCTGAGAGAACAAACAAAAATCACATCCCTAAAACATGACCTCCTCTCTTTTCTCTCTGTTTTTATTTACTTTTTGCCTATTGCACATTATCACTGCTACTACTTAGTGGCACCTACCATTGACATGGTAGGCAGATTCATTTATCAACCTGAGAATTGATAACACTTTGTACAGTATTCTCAGCAGTGCAGCCACTGATGTTTTCTGCCACAGAATGTCCCTATAGTAGTAGTATTGCTCTTCTTGCAATCTTTTTCAAATCATACATTGCATCTGCTTGCAAATATTGCAATTTATCTATAGGTGGCAGCAGACTTACACTGTAAGGCCAAAGCTAGAGCTGTCAATTACTTTCAATTTCTTGTGCATAATCATTTCATCTCTGTAAAGACAGTATACAGGACAAAAGGGGTGTGGAGACAAATACATGGGTGGATTAGGCCATAATTTTAGCAGCTGAGAAAAAAACAGAAAAAGAACAAGAGAGAAAAAGATTTGGAAGAAGGGAGAACGTTCACACAATAATAAAGTTTACTTCACAGATGATAATAATTTACTGTCTCCTTTTTACAAAGCTATCATTTGGGAATTAACCTACATATTTGAATACCATCTCTTTGCAGCTGGACTCCACAGAGTTTGAACAGAGCTCTGCTGTTGATATTCTGTATTGTTCTTTTCATCATAACGTACTTCAGGCAAAGCTTTTCTTAATCCTGCCACTAGGAAACCACTATTTATGATAGGATACCTTGTGCATACATCATAGAGTAAGTGGACATGCTTCAAGGGACCAGTTAGCCTCTGTATTAGGTTTCAGTGGCTGAAAATGATCATTGAATGTTCTATTGCTATGGTCTTATTATCTTCTGGTCCTTCCTAAGAATCATAAAAGAGATTAAATTCAATTTATTGAAAGGCAGGCCATTAAACCCTTGATATGTGCTGCATTGCCTGTATCAGATTTCATAGCGGAAAATGGATTTCTTATGGGAGATAATAGAAGATAATGAAGGTAAAAACAATTATAGAAACTAGGGTCCAGTGATTATCAGCACCATCGATATTTGCATATTAGACCCTAAGGACTTATTCATAGGACATCTGGTTTATTAGTGAACTTACAGGAGCCAAAGAGAATTTTGCCATGCATTTGTCATTGTTTTTAAAAACCTATATGAAAGAAGAAAAGTGCCTCTTGAAATTTTTAGGCTTCCTGGACTTCAACCAAAAGTGGTATCAGGTGTCTTGCAGGGTGAAAATAACCAATGTACCATAAAATTATCTGAGACAAGAACAGCATATGGATAAAATGTTTGCCTTTCCTTCTCAGGTGATTTATTGGCAGTGAATTGACACCAAAGAATTGGAAAGCCTCAGTTTCGATCATGTGTGTGTGCACACATAAGGGAAAGGTCAGGGGCAGAATCAGTTTAATTTGTATTTTCAAAATAGTTTAAGCTCATTTTACTCTGGCAAAGTAAGACTTGCCATTCAAAATCTCAGTCATCTCAGTACTCATCACTCCAGGCAATTCTCATCTCTTTTTTCCTCATAGTTCATGTTGAGAAAGCCTAGTTTGCTGGTACGAGCACACTCGCCGGTGTTGGGGTCAGTCAACGCTCTTGACTTGCTCTGTCACCTGTGATCCTGCTTGTACAAACAGGTCAGGCCTGTTCAGCATGTAGCTATCTGAAGCCAGAGGACAGGGAACAATAAGGTAAGAGTGCTTAGGTGAGAACTACCCGCTAGTCTCATAACTGAGACACCTTGTGGGCACGCAGAAGTCAAATCTGAAGGTGCTGGGAGACTTGAAGGTCACTCCTACAGGCTAGGTGACAGCTGAGGGTCAGGACTCTGGGTTTAGGAAGCTAAACTCCCTAAATCTTTTTGTGTTTGTTATCCTGGATTACCTATCTGACATGAGATTTGCTAGGATTGAGTCCTTCAATTTGCTGTAAGTGAAGAATTCTTTTACCAGATTGAAATTTTTGGTTTAGAAATCTTATGTCTCTATGTGGCCCAGGTGTATGATTTTATATACCCTGTTATATATTGTACTTCAACAATAACAACGTGTGACTGTAGAGACTATGAACTTGCCATTAAAGCCAGACAGAGGTATTTTTGTTCCTTTTTGAACAGGTTTTCCTCTTGAATGTCATAAACAGAGCGGAGGATGTAAGGTGGCTTAAAGGTTAACACAAAGAACTGGAGGTTGAAAGAAGGTAGGTCAGCTCAGCTAACAATATGCATAAGTCTTCATGAGCTAGTGTCTCAACTCTTTACCCCCAGTTGTTTTTCTGTGTCTGTTGTTAGTTCTTAATCTGCCAAAAAAAGCAGGATGATCTTCTTCCAATACCACTTTTTTCATGATTTGGTATGACATTTATCCCATTTGAACTACAGTGATAGGACAAATACATTTTTCACTGAAAAGAAATTTTCCTTTTGAGAAATCTAAGAAATGTCATGGTCTGCAGAGATGACGCTTCTTAGAGTAATGCACTTTATTTCCTTTTATATCTGTTATGTAAGAAAAAAAATGAATTAAGCTTTATCCAAGAGAATGAGTCCATTGAAAACTTTTACTCTACCCTGGGAAATATCTTGGTTCACTAGCTGGGGTCCTTGGAGAAAGCCAGTGAATAAATCTTCATCATGGAGATGGTAATGGAATTTTAGTAGTTTAATATTTAGAAAACCTCCACCTTTATGGCATAGGCATAAAAGCCTGTAGTGGTTCGAGGTGGTTCTGAGTAATCATTAACACTGGGAAATACTGTGTAGCCATTAGGTCATAGCTTCCTTAGATGAAGTTATGTGTTTACCACATAACATATGTCTTGCAGATTGGATATGCATATGTCTACAAGATTGTGCCCTTTCCGTCCTGATAGCTTTCTTTCTCCATTTCATTCCTCTCTGGGAATATCCAGAAACTTTAGAGGAATAAAAAATTAGGGATTAAAAGGTAGATATAACAAAGATACTAAGCTCTTAGAATTTAGCTGCTGGGGTACCTCATCTTTAGGTGTTTTGACCCCAAGGTGCTGTGTAGAAGAATCACAAGTTTGGTGTATGCATTTTCTTTACTATATTCACGTGCCTCAGATGCAGAGCAAAGCTTCCCTGCTGTCTGAGATCCAAGACGACTATTAGAGATAAGGAAAAATCAAGTTCAGTTTTCTGCTCAGGCTGAAAAGGTTCAGCTTATTATTCTGACTTTAAAGGAGTGTCTTAACTACCTTACTAGATTTCCAGTTTTCTTCTCCAAAAGCCGTTCACAAAGCCCTGGCAATGGTGGGAGTCATCCTCTAGCTAAAGTCGTGGCACTGTGCCAGCAGATAGAGATGACCTCTTCTGCGTTTATGTGGGAAGATGTCTCCAGAAGTTCCTTGCTTCTTGCCAGTTGGATGTCAGCTCAGCCAGTTAATTCAAAGCTTCAATTCAGATGTCTAATCTACCACAGCTAATTTTAAATGAAGTGGGTCAGGCTGAGCTCACACAAATTTGCTTACAACAAGTTCTGCAAAGGGATAACCTCTGGAAGACAGAAGATATAACTAATTAGTGGGTAACTGTAATGTCGTAAAGTTGTGCAGCTGTTTACTAAGCGAACATCTGGCTTAAGCCTTAGTTGTCCTCTCCTAATACAGAGAGGACTTCAGCAGCCTATAAGCAGATTCAGCTTTCTTTCACTGCTGTGCTCCAATTAGACTAAAAAATATCACCTGCCATCCTCAAGGCAATCAGCTGCTTCTTGCAAAATCTGACCATTCTAGTTGATTATTCTGCTAAACTCTCCTACTAGAACTAGATGATGGTGCCTAAAAAGAAACAGCTGAAAAAAATCACTCAGCAGTGGGGAAAAAAAAACACAACATGGGAATAGAGCAGATAAAATGGAAGAGAATGCACAGTAATGTAACTGCTTGTAGGTGGAGTTTTATCAGGTGAGTGTTTTGGTAGATAAATATTTGCAATTAGTGCTATTCATATATTATAAAAACCATATTTAGTGCTTTTATCAGTTTTGATAATAATAAAATGAAGAATACTTTACAGACAGTAATGCTTTAGCGCATTAAATGACAATATGTTTCTCAGTCACCTCTTCCTGTGAAATCCACAGCATATGTTTCTTACATGGCTGACTTTGCTACTGCAGAATAGTTAGGAGCGTGTAAGGAAAATCTTCAAAAAAAATTAAAGGCATGCAATATTTTTGTTGATACTTTTGGCCTTCATAAAAATCCTTTGGTAATATTTTCATATTTCATGAGTAAATTTGGCTGCTTTTTGATAACTCATCAGCTCCAAAGAAAAACAGAAGAAAGCACATTTCCAGGGCCAGAGAAAAGGGCATTTTTTGTATTTACAGGGATATTAAAAAGAAAGGTTAATTCCTTATTTCTTCTTCTGTCAAGTTTTTGTTTCAATTTCAGTGCCATTTCAGAAAGAAGAAAATCTATAGTGAGATAATCGGGAGTCTTCGGAGAAGAAGAATTAGAAGAAGAATTAATTTGGTTATGCAAAAAGATATTTCTTTTTTTAAATATCCAAGCAAGCTTTGGAGTGCTGCTACCAGGAATGAAGAGTAAAGGATGTGAAACATCAGAAATAAATAAGGTGAAAAAAGGTAGGCATATGAAATCAGACAGTAATTTTTCATGTTAAAAATATGAGATAATCAGTTTCTTCTTTCTGCAAGTACAGGATAAAAAGAGATTTCAGTGAAACAGAGAAGCTACATTTCAAATGCAGATCATGCAGATCAGCTTGCATAGGAGATTCAGAGATTTCAGGCCCGGCTCTAATCATCACAACCTCTCTTGTCTAGTGAGGTTGTCCCACCAGCTGTCAGCATATTGGTTTAAGTTTATCTCCACAATTTAACAGAGTGCTCTTTTTGTCTTTCACAGCACACTGATGAAATATAACTTGTAAAGGCAGGGAGCAGTGGAATCATAAATGCTCACTTTTCTTAAAGAGCATGTGTAATTGCAATGGCTCTGATGTAAAGAGTGAAAGAGTGAAAAAAGCAACGCTCTGATTAGCAAATGCTGTCCTATGGCCAACTAGGTACTTCTGTAACATGCACAGAATTTCAAAAGCATGTTCTTTTTATCGGGAGCAATACAGAAATTTGGGGCCTAGGCTGCAAAGAAGCTGAAGTGACGCATGTGAACAATCCTAGAGAAATCAGTGCAAGTAAGTCTTCCCTCTGACCTTCAGGATTAGGCTGACAACAGCAAAGCAATGTATCTTTTATAATTCATGGAGCCTATTAAAATTAGAAATATTTCTGAAACCTAAATGAAATCTAAGCCTTGTTTGTTAGATTTCATCTAGACTTCATCTAATAAGGAAATCTTCAGTTATTTATTAAACTACGTTTCTTGGTGCTAAACAGTCGTTATTATAGTTTGTTATCTTCGATAATATGTCCACCAGAAAGCTTTTCTGAGTTTTTGGGAAGGATGTTAAAGTAAAAAATCCTCTAGATAAACAATTCATAGAATTAAGTGCACAATATATTCTGAACCAACCAAAATTATTAGATAGAAACTGAGGTCTTACTGGGCATTTATTTCAGTTATTACTGGAATCTTAAATGAAACACTTTTAAAATGCTTTAAATATTTTTCATACTTGAAATGAGACACACAGACTACTGGAATTTGAGACAGGCCCATTGCCTTCCCCTTCTGGCTTAATTCCATCATGTCAAAGACTCTAATAATTGCTGGAGTAACAGTGAAGGATGGATATACTACATAGGACCTTAATCTCTTACAACTTCAACTATACCAGCAAACTACACTGTTGTCTCTCCTCTGATGTATCTTGTTATAAAACCTTTCAAGTTTATTCTCTCTCTAAAAAGCCACTTCCACTCCTGTCTATATTATATGGGAGCCCTGATCCTGCTGTGTCCTGAGCCACAGTCTTGACTTGTAGAACAAAACCCCCTAAGTTTATGAAGGAAAGCAATTCTCAGATTTATTTCATTAAGGAAATACCCTTCTATTGTTTGATATATCTGGAGTGATCTGTTAATAGTGAACTAATTTTAAAACAGTGGATATGAATCCTCTACCTCACTGCTACTCAAAATCATGAATCATACCCCTAAACCAAAAAAATGGAAGATTGTTTAAGCCAATTGTATTTGCCCTTAATAAAGACTGAGAAATTCTAGCTCCTGTAAAATGACCAGAATCGTTCTTTGAGAAACTTGTTTGAAGATGCAGTATTTTATTTTTCCTTTGAAAACTTTTTTTAGAGCTCTCTAAAATGAGCCATAGGTAACTGGGAGTCGATCTAGCTCTAAATTACACCCCTATTAGAGAAAGATAGAAAGGTCCAAACAATAACGGGTTGCACCCTCCTCCTTTTTACTGAAAAATGAAGTGATAACGTAAAACCTGTAAGAATGGCCATATAGCCTGGATCAGACAAAAAACCTAAAACCACCACAAAAACTAGCCCAGTCTCTTTGCCCTGAGAAGGTTCAAAACTAGATGCCTAGAGAAGAGTATAAAAGCACAGCAGTCACAGATGATACATCCACTTAATGTTTTCTAGACTCCAACCATTTTCAGTTCTGGGGCTCCCCGAGCTCCAGCATGACTAGTATGCTCAAAACCCCTTAACAAAGCAGATGTGCTTGCCATGTGTTACTGAAATAGACCTTTAGCTCCCACCACACTTTTTGGAAAGGAGCAAGACAGCTCAACGACCTGTTGTATGGAGAACCATTTCCTTTGGAAATTGCCTCCCATTAGCTTCATCCAATGCTCCATTTTTCCTGTCTTGCAGGATATTACAAACTGTTGATCACTACCTATTATCTCATGTCATTCATGATTTTGAAGACCTATATCATGTCCCTTTTAGTTATTTCATTTTAAAAAGGGAATCCTAGCTTACTTAGAAAGAATCTGTCCCATTTTCTTTTTTTTTTTTGACTGTCAATATTGTTCTGCTTTAAACTTTCTACAATTCTACTATCTTCTTTATGAGATGGAGACGAGCAACAAAAAGTATTCTAGATACTGTGAATTGATACAGTAGTAAAGTAAAAGCACAACAAGTAAACACTGTTGGAGAAGAAGAAGAAGAGATGTCAAAAGTTATGAGAAACAGTTTTATTATCCCTTTCTCATATGTGGGAATACCTCTTTTGTGTCCTGAGGACCAAAACATTTTGATTAGTTTTTCTTTCAGCCAAATAGCTAACCAAACCTTTAAACAATTTTTTTTTTTAATTCATTAACAGGACTGAAATTGTTTTCTCTACCTCAGAGGTCATAAGAAATTATTTCCTCTGCATGCCATCTGTGAAGGTGTGATTTCTGGAGTAGTCACATGTGTAACGAGCTGTACCTCCCTCCCACTGGCCATTTCCTCATGCCGCTTCCACCTGCATAGACTCAGACTGCCTGCTGAGAGGTTACTTGGGTGTGCTCAGCTACATAAAGAATATGTAAACAGAGCCAAAGCACTTCATACTATAGTGATTCCAATAGCAGTAGTCAAGAAAACATGTATGATTTTAAACTACGTCAAAAAGAAACAGAGTGCCTTTTCAATAGTGTACATTAATAGTGTGTATGCCTCATATCTAAAGATTCACTGGATATTTTCTGTTTCACTGAAGATATTCCTGAAAGATGGACTGAGTAAAGCTAAGCATACCTGTTCTTTCTTCTGTTGTTTCTCCATATGTGAAAACATTTGCCTAGTGTCTTACCATTGGTAGCTTTGCTGCTATTGGTTTTGGCATATATCCTTTTGTAGGCTTGATGAATAGAAATGCGTGAAAATGGTATCATATGGCCTAAAAGTGGAGTAACATCAGGCTGTAAACAATAGCATACAGTGCTATTAAGACTGCAGTGTAAACACACACAAAATGATAAAATGAGCCAATCCATTTCATGGATTTATACTAGCTGAAGTGAACTGATCCTCCTCCAAACTCAATCAATTACAGTTCTCTTTGTTTATAACAATACTAAGTTCTAGAGAAATACAGATAAAAGTCCGATTTATTTTTTTAAAGTCAATAGTATCACTTTAAAAATAAAACTGAAATACGGTGACTAATATATATTTTCATGAACCAACTTATAATGAGCTTTGAAAACAAACTTCCCACTACCATAGATAATTTTATAGTGATTGTAGGGTTATTCATAATGCTTCAAAAATAACAGCAAAATACATTATAGGAGTTTGTAATTATGAAACACTCGTACGCAAGGTGAAGACATTTACATATAGATTGTAGTTGAAAATGGTGATGGCTATATGAATGCTTTATAATGTTTACACAATATTGCCTGTTTAGCTCTTGTTATATTCAATTATTTTAAGACAGGAGATATATTTTTAGTAATTGTCATCGTATTGCTTGATTACAAGAAGTATGTGTTTTATATTAAACACAAACAGAGTATTCCTTAGAGAAAAACCTACATGAAGGAAGATGAAGTGATTGTGATTTTTCTCTTCTGAAGGGAATTAGGTCATTATGATCATTTGATGGAGAAACTAGATGATAACGGGCTAAACTAAGGAACTGTGCCTTCCTTATTAGTGTGATCTGATTTTCTAAAAACTTCCTGAAGCATAAATGTTCATGAATTTGCAGAAGTATAAATGGAACAATTTTTGCTGCAGTGAGTATAAATATGAACTGGCTATTAAGCTAACTGGGGCAGAGAATTTAATCTAAAAATCCCTTATTAATGTATCTTGTTCTCAAAGTGAAGTATTTGTTTGAATTCATCATTTCAATGGAAGTTTTTTGCCATTGCATAGAATGACGATCACATTGGACCTTCTTATTCAGTGTGGATATGTAGGACCTCCCAATATTCTGACAATGCTTCAATAAAATGAGAAAGGAAGAACAGTGGGCTATTAAATACATTTTGGTTTATCCACCATTCTTAATCAGACTGGGGGAATATAAAAATATGAGGATATGGGAACAGCAGATCAATGTTTAAAAAAAATTAAATTCTATAGTGGTGAAATAGTGCATATATTAATAAAATTTTTTTACATACTTGAAATATTTTCATTGAAACAAATAGATCATCCTGCCAACTAGACATGATACTGTGGTAATAAAAGTTCAGTTTGTCATGAAAACAGAACAGTGTTAGACTGCATAAAAATTTCACATTCACTGTGTTAAATGCTGTAGTACTTCTCAGTATATTTTAAAGCATTATCACCTTAACTGCAGTTTGAAATGATCCTTACTTCTTTAAAGAATATTGACTGGTAGAAGTCTGAGACCAACTTTTTCCCTGTAGAAGGCCATGAGACTTCAAATTTTGTCAAACTAAAAAATGACATTTATTGTTCTCTTTCTATGTTCTTGGCGCTTTTTTTAATAATGCAAACGCTGAACATACCATTAATGATGGCTTTGTTTAAAAACCCTGCCAAGTCTGCTTACAAATGAAAGACTGGTGGGTGAAGGTAGTAACATTTGATTTTCTTTTTTTTTTTTTCTTTTGAGAAGTTAGGTTTTCATTAAAAAATTAACATGTAGGCTGAATTTTTTTTTCATAATTCTGTTTTAAGCTGACAAAAAAATCAATACAATATTACAATTTCTCCAGAGAGAAGGACAAAAACTAGTTTGAAAAATAGTTTTCATCATTGGATGTCACCATTCTTAGAATCATAGAATCATTAAGTTTGGAAAAGACCTCCAAGATTGTTGAATCCAACCCAACACCACCATGCCCACAAAAACATGTCCCTAAGTGCCTCACCTACACATCTTTTAAATACTTCCAGGGATGGGGACTCAACCACTTCCCTGGGCAGCCTGTTCCAAGGCCTGACCATTCTCTCAGTAAAGAATTTCTCCTAATGTCCAGTCTAAACCTCCCTTGGCGCATCTTGAGGCCATTTCGTCTCGTCCTATCGCTGGTTACTTGGGAGAAGAGACCAACACCCACCTCGCTACAACCTCCTTTCAGGTAGTTGTAGAGCGCAATGAGGTCTCCCCTCAGCCTCCTCTTCTCCAGACTAAACAGTCCCAGTTCCCTCAGTCGCTCCTCATCAGACTTGTGCTCCAGGCCCTTCACCAGCTTCGTTGCCCTTCTCTGGACACGCTCCAGCACCTCCATGTCTTTCTTGTAGTGAGGGGCCCAAAACTGAACACAGGATTCAAGGTGCGGCCTCACCAGTGCCGAGTACAGGGGCACGATCATCTCCCTGCTCCTGCTGGCCACACTATTCCTAATACAGGCCAGGACGCCACTGACCGTTTTTGCCGCCTGGGCACACTGCCGGCTCATGTTCAGCCGGCTGTCAACCAGCACCCCCAGGTCCTTTTCCTCTGGGCAGCTTTCCAGCCATTCTTCCCCAAGCCTGTAGCGTTGCATGGGGTTGTTGTGGCCGAAGTGCAGGACCCGGCACTTGGCCTTGTTAAATCTCATACAGTTAGCCTCGGCCTATCGATCCAGCCTGTCCAGGTCCCTCTGCAGAGCCTTCCTACCCTCGAGCAGATCAACACTCCCACCCAACTTGGTGTCATCTGCAAACTTACTGAGGGAGCATCCAATCCCCTCATCCAGATCATTGATAAAGATATTTAACAGGACCAGCCCCAGTACTGAGCCCTGGGGAACACCGCTCGTGACCAGCCGGCAACTGGATTAAACTCCGTTGACCACAACTCTCTGGGCTCGGCTGTCCAGCCAGTTTTTTACCCAGCAAAGAGTGCACCTCTCTAGGCCGTGAGCCACCAGCTTCTCTAGGAGAATGCCGTGGGAGACAGTGTCAAAGGCTTTACTGAAGTCCAGGTAGACCACATCCACAGCCTTTCCCTCATCCACTAGGCAGGTCACCTGGTCATAGAAGGAGATCAGGTTGGTCAAGCAGGACCTGCCTTCCATGAACCCGTGCTGGCTGGGCCTGATCCCCTGGTTGTCCCGCACATGGCTCGTGAGCACCCTTAAAACGAACCGCTCCATAATCTTCCCCGGCACCGAGGTCAGGCTGACTGGCCTGTAGTTCCCCGGATCCTCCCTCTGGCCCTTCTTGTAGATGGGCGTCACATTGGCAAGCCTCCAGTTGTCTGGGACGTCCCCAGTTAACCAGGACTGCTGGTAAATGATGGAGAGCGGCTTGGCAAGCTCCTCTGCCAGCTCCCTCAGCACCCTTGGGTGGATCCCATCCGGCCCCATAGACTTGTGAGCATCCAGGTGGCATAGCAGGTCATTAACTTCTTCCTCTTTGATTATGGGGGGTTTATCCTGCTCGCCGTCCTTGTCTTCCAGCTCAGGGGGCTGAGTACCCTGAGGATAACCACTCTGACTACTAAAGACTGAGGCAAAGAAGGCGTTGAGTACCTCAGCCTTATCCTCGTCCTCGGTGGCAACGTTCCCCCCCCCGCATCCAATAGAGGATGGAGATTCTCCTTGGCTCTCCTTTTGTCATTAATATACTTGTAAAAGCATTTTTTGTTGTCTCTCACAACAGTGGCCAGGTTGAGTTCTAGCTGGGCTTTTGCCTTTCTAATTTCTACTCTGCACGATCTTCTGCTGAGCCACCTTCTTCCATGGGACAAGATCTGAATTACCTCTTGCCTTCTCATCCACAAAAAACTTACATTGCTTCTATCAGCTGCTAAGTGCTATGCTAATGCACAGATTAGTTTTTTCAGCCATAAGGATCGCAGGATTTAATTCACTTTCTACTGTGGTATTTCCTGTCAGCTACTTTTTTTTGCTTTGTTTTGGGGTTTATAGGTAAGTCCCAGCTCAGAATAGCAGCCAGTAGACATAAACTCCTTTATGCATACATATAGATTTCCAGGTTAAGACATGTTGTATATAACATTTACCTGACATTCCCTATCCATCTAGGTATTGTTTGTAGTCAGTAGAGAGGAATATGTGCTTCCACAATGATTCAGATCCTAGGGGGACTAAATTGCCCTTTGTAGGTACCTGTCCTGTTCCACCGAGGCGAAGGGCTCCGGAGCGGAGGATCGCGCCGGGGGACCCTTCCTGAAGCGGCAAAACCGCGGCAAAAACCGCAAAGGCAAAAGCGCAGGGAGCGAGAGGGTGCCCCAGCCCCCCTCCCCCGAGCCGGAGGAGCGAGCTCCTGACGAGCGGCAGCTCTGACTCAGCGTGGGCGGGGACAGGAGGGACGGCGGCCAAACCCCCTCAGGTACAAGAGCAGCCCCCAGGGAGCGCGAGGAAACAGGGCGTGGCGCGTCAGAAGGGCGCGGCGCGGCGCGGCGCGGCAGTTTGCGCGGCAGTTGGCACAGGGCAGGGCGTGCGAGCAGGGCGCAGCCCCCCTCCAGGCTCCAGAGGCTAGCTCAACTCGTGGTCGTCGCTCTCCCAGAAGAGGACCTGGCCATGGTCTCCACTCGGCCGAAAGCCATCGCCAGGACAAACGTGGCGACCCAGACGGAGCCCCTACGCAAACACACACCTGTCCAGGCCTCCGGCTGCAGGGAGTGCCTGAGGCTGTCCCTTGTACAGGAGGGCAGCAGGGATGACGCCTGTGTGCACTGCGACCAGGTGGATGATCTGCTCAGCCTGGTGGCAGAGCTGAAAGAGGAAGTGGAGAGGCTAAGGAGCATCAGGGAGTGTGAGAGGGAGATAGATTGGTGGAGCCGCAACCTACCATCCCTGAGGCAGGGGCAGCACATGGAGGCTCCGCAAGAAGCGGAAGAACCCCTGCCCTCTTGCCACCAGGCAGAAGGAGGAGACCCAGGCGACGGAGGGGAATGGACACAGGTCCCTGCTCGGGGCGCCAGGCGAACCCCCGGCCGGCCTTCCTCACCTCAACCTTCCCAGTTGCCCCTACACAACAGATATGGGGCTCTGGAACTTGAGGGCCAGACGAACGAGGACGAAGATGAAGGCCCATCCAGGGGGTTGCCCGAGGCGAGGCAGCCAGCCCCACAAATTACGACTGCCTCCGCTAAGAAAAAAAAGGAGGGTAATTGTCATTGGTGATTCCCTTCTGAGGGAGATGGAGGGCCCAATTTGTCGGCCAGACCCATCCCACAGGGAAGTCTGCTGCCTCCCTGGGGCCCGGGTGAAGGACATTACTAGGAAACTCCCTAGTCTCGTGCAGGCCTCCGATTACTACCCGCTACGGGTTATACAGGCTGGCAGTGAGGAGGTTGCAGGGAGAAGTCCCGAAGGGATCAAAAGGGACTTCAGAGCGCTGGGGCGACTGGTGGGAGGATCGGGAGCACAGGTAGTGTTTTCCTCGATCCCTTTAGTGGCAGGGCGGAACACTGAAAGGAACAGGAAAACTCATCGGATCAACACATGGCTCAGGGGCTGGTGCCATCGGCAGAATTTTGGCTTCTTTGACCACGGGGAGGTTTACATGGCACTGGGCCTGCTGGCGACGGACGGAGTTCAGCTGTCTCACAAGGAGAAAAGGATTCTGGCGTGTGAGTTGGCCGGGCTCATCGAGAGGGCTTTAAACTAGATTCGAAGGGGGAAGGGGATAAAACCAGGCTCTCTAGAGAAGAGCCTAGGGACCGCACGCCATTGTCGGGGGAGAAATCGGCAGCCCAGCTCAAGTGCATCTATACCAATGCACGCAGCATGGGCGGCAAACAGGAGGAGCTGGAAGCCATTGTGCAGCGGGGTAGCTATGACTTAGTCGCCATCACGGAAACGTGGTGGGATGAGTCTCACGATTGGAGTGCTGCAATGGATGGCTATAAGCTCTTCAGAAGGGACAGGCGAGGAAGGAGAGGCGGTGGGGTAGCCCTGTATGTTAGGGAGTGCTTCGACTGTCTAGAGCTCGATGGTAGTGATGACGAGGTCGAGTGCTTGTGGGTAAGGATGAGGGGGAAGGCCAACAAGGCAGATATCCTGCTGGGAGTCTGTTATAGACCACCTAGCCAGGATGAGGAGGCAGACGAAATATTCTACCAGAGGCTGGCAGAAGTCTCCCAGTCGCTAGCCCTTGTTCTCGTGGGGGACTTCAACTTTCCGGACGTCTGCTGGAAATACCACACGGCAGAGAGGAAACAGTCGAGGAGGTTCCTGGAGTGTGTGGAGGATAACTTCCTGACACAGCTGGTGAGCGAGCCCACCAGGGGAGATGCCTCGCTTGACCTGCTGTTCACGAACAGAGAAGGGCTGGTGGGAGATGTGGTGGTCGGAGGCTGGCTTGGGCTTAGCGACCATGAAATGGTAGAATTCTTGATACTTGGTGAAGTAAGGAGGGGGGCCAGCAAAACCGCTACCATGGACTTCCGGAGGGCGGACTTTGGCCTGCTCAGGACACTGGTCGAGAGGGTCCCTTGGGAGACAGTCCTGGAGGGCAAAGGGGTCCAAGAAGGCTGGACATTCTTCAAGAAGGAAGTCTTAAAGGCGCAGGAGCGGGCTGTCCCCATGTGCTGCAAGAAGAACGGGCGGGGAAGGCGACCGGCCTGGCTGAACGGGGAGCTCTGGCTGGGACTCAGGGAAAAAAGGAGAGTTTATCACTTGTGGAGGAAGGGTCAGGCAACTCAGGAAGAGTACAGGGATCGCGTTAGGTCGTGCAGAGAGGAAATTAGAAAGGCAAAAGCCCGGCTAGAACTCAACCTGGCCACTGTCGTGAGAGACAACAAAAAATGCTTTTATAAGTATGTTAATGACAAAAGGAGAGCCAAGGAGAATCTCCATCCTCTATTGGATGCAGGGGGGAACGTTGCCACCGAGGATGAGGAAAAGGCTGAGGTACTCAACGCCTTCTTTGCCTCAGTCTTTAGTAGTCAGAGTGGTTATCCTCAGGGTACTCAGCCCCCTGAGCTGGAAGACAAGGACGGCGAGCAGGATAAACCCCCCATAATCAAAGAGGAAGAAGTTAATGACCTGCTATGCCACCTGGATGCTCACAAGTCTATGGGTCTGGATGGGATCCACCCAAGGGTGCTGAGGGAGCTGGCGGAGGAGCTTGACGAGCCGCTCTCCATCATTTACCAGCAGTCCTGGTTAACTGGGGAGGTCCCGGACGACTGGAGGCTTGCCAATGTGACGCCCATCTATAAGAAGGGCTGGAAGGAGGATCCGGGGAACTACAGGCCAGTCAGCCTGACCTCGGTGCCGGGGAAGATCATGGAGCGGTTGGTTTTGAGGGTGCTCACGAGCCATGTGCGGGACAACCAGGGGATCAGGCCCAGCCAGCACGGGTTCATGGAAGGCAGGTCCTGCTTGACCAACCTGATCTCCTTCTATGACCAGGTGACCCGCCTAGTGGATGAGGGAAAGGCTGTGGATGTGGTCTACCTGGACTTCAGTAAAGCCTTTGACACTGTCTCCCACAGCATTCTCCTAGAGAAGCTGGTGGCTCACGGCCTAGACAGGTGCACTCTTCGCTGGGTAAAAAACTGGCTGGACGGCCGATCCCAGAGAGTTGTGGTCAACGGAGTTAAATCCAGTTGCCGGCTGGTCACGAGCGGTGTTCCCCAGGGCTCAGTACTGGGGCCGGTCTTGTTCTATATCTTTATCAATGATCTGGACGAGGGGATCGAGTGCTCCCTCAGTAAGTTTGCAGATGACACCAAGTTGGGTGGGAGTGTTGATCTGCTCGAGGGTAGGAAGGCTCTGCAGAGGGACCTGGACAGGCTGGATCGATGGGCCGAGGCCAACTGTATGAGGTTCAACAAGTCCAAGTGCCGGGTCCTGCACTTCGGCCACAACAACCCCAGGCAACACTACAGGCTTGGGGAAGAGTGGCTGGAAAGCTGCCCAGAGGAAAAGGACCTGGGGGTGCTGGTTGACAGCCGGCTGAACATGAGCCGGCAGTGTGCCCAGGTGGCCAAGAAGGCCAACGGCATCCTGGCCTGTATTAGGAATAGTGTGGCCAGCAGGAGTAGGGAGGTGATCGTACCCAGTACTCGGCACTGGTGAGGCCGCACCTCAAATACTGTGTTCAGTTTTGGGCCTCTCACTACAAGAAGGACATGGAGGTGCTGGAGCGTGTCCAGAGGATGGCAACGAAGCTGGTGAAGGGCCTGGAGCACAAGCCTTATGAGGAGCGGCTGAGGGAACTGGGATTGTTTAGCCTGGAGAAGAGGAGGCTGAGGGGAGACCTCATCGCGCTCTACAACTACCTGAAAGGAGGTTGTAGCGAGGTGGGTGTTGGTCTCTTCTCCCAAGTAACTAGCGATAGGACGAGACGAAATGGCCTCAAGATGCGCCAAGGGAGGTTTAGATTGAACATTAGGAGAAATTTCTTTACTGGAAGAGTGGTCAGGCCTTGGAACAGGCTGCCCAGGGAAGTGGTGGAGTCCCCATCCCTGGAAGTATTTAAAAGACGTGTAGATGAGGCGCTTAGGGACATGGTTTAGTGGGCATGGTAGTGTTGGGTTGACGGTTGGACTCGATGATCTTAGAGGTCTTTTCCAACCTGTATGATTCTATGATTCTATGATTAGTAAAGAAGAAAGCGACGACAAGTAAGTTCTGAATTTACACATTACATGCTTCACAGGAGATTAGCCTTGTTTTTTAGAAACTAACTTTAGGCTCTGGGTGTCATCATGGGGATGAAGAAATTTAATCCTGATGCAAGTTAACTTTTAAGCACTTAAATATGGTATTGGATTTGGTCTCAGGACAGCTATATGACAATGACTTCTAAGGTACTCTGGCAAGTTGTTTTGGTTTGGTGTTTTAGCAAACATCTATGATAAAGTCTGAGTCAAATACTTCATTGTGGCAGTCAGTTCAATATCAGATGAATGGCAATCCACTCTTTTTCTTTCCCAGTCTCTGGTATCTCAAACCAAACATGCTTGGCTTTCATACTTCATGCCTCCAACAGCTGGCATTATTAATGAAAACACATTTAACATACCAAGAAATACATCCCTATCACATTAACTATTACATTTTGTCCCTTTTATTTTTCTGTTTCTTTCTGTGGAAAGCAGTGCAGTTCATCCTGATTCTCTAAGACATTTATTAAGATCCTTAAAAGATGAGAGATGGGAGGCGTCGGGATAAGTACTGTAGGCTTCATGTCCAGAAATGCAATGAGGCTCTTGAGAATATTTCAGGGCATTACTTTATTCATGAGCTGAAGACAGTGACTGCTGAGTGAACAGTGATCATAATAATATACCCAATGGGTTTGAAGCCTCTTGCAAGGATATACTAAAAGCTTTTAATATTCTCTCAGCTTGTAGCAAATCCCTTCATTATTTGGTGTGTTAAATGAATGTGAAGTGCACTCATCTAAAAATCTGTCTGTCTAAAAATAATATTTTTTGGAAGAGCTACTTGGAGAATAGAAAAGAGGAAAAAAAAAACACCCTCACATGCTTTGACAGAAAGTTATTTTATTTCATATGCATTAGCAAAACTGGAGTCAGCATAGGGTTTTTTTCTTTCTTTTTAACATAAGGGAACTGTGTCGCAAGTTAGAGATGCTGTCAGAGAATATGGTGAAAGAGAAATAGAAGAACCGTTACCATGATACAGCAGCTCAGAAAGAAAACTACTGAGAATGGTATCTGGTTTTGCAGTAACTCTTGTCTAGTGTGGGTTACCAATGCAAAAGAGGATACCATATGGAAATTTATACATTTAAAAATACTTCTGTGCAGTGAGTTTCTTCAGCTGGTCTCAGAGGACTTTACTACATATCACTTTAATGCAGATAAAATTAAAAGTAAACTGAAGAGAAGGCTGTTTATTTAACTTTCAAAAGATCATTCAATAACAATCAGGTTTGTGGAGGCATGGTCTTTGGCCACCTTCCTCCTAGGTGTACCATGAAGGACTGCTATTACCAGGAGGCATTTTTTCCTAATGAATTGCTGCAAAACATGTTTAGATTTGGGTCACTGCAAACAGGGAGTTGCCAAACCTAATGGCCTCTGGATTGAGAGATATTAGTGCTTGTAAATATGTCTCTCAGTCTAGCTGCTTTTAACCTGGAAAGAGAATATTTGTCTGGTAACACTAAGAGAATACACTTAGGCTATCCTTTGTCTCAACAGGTAAGCTCCATTTTGTCAAAAAAACTGAAAAAGGCCTGTCCTGTATTATTATTTAGTTTTATTTCAGCTTTGAAAAAATGATATGCACACTTCGATTCTAAAAGGAAAGAAACTGTGGTGTCATTTTAATGTTTTTCACATCATCACTTATCTACTTAAATTTGACAGCATGATGGGATCTTTTTGCCTTCAGAATTCTTCAACTTAACCTGCAATCACACACAGTTCAGAAACACACAGAATTGCCAGCACTTTGGAGTTAGTAAACACTGGTTGACTATATAGCGATCTCTGAGCTCCCTGCTACACATGACCTTGTGGTAAAATATGGACAAGTGGTTTAGTTTTCAATTCCTTCAAAATCTGCCAGGAGATCTTATCTTTAACTTACTTCCTCCGAATGCAAAGGGCATTTGTTATTCTTTATCTGTGCAGTGGATTTGCAGAGTGTTAAGATGCAGTTACAGGTCATTTTGTGTTGCTGAGTCTGTAAGGTGGTAACGGCATGCTGTCCCCATAGCTCCGCAGTGTGTTGGTGCTGCCTGGCCGCGGCTGGCAGGGCGCCTCCGGCAGAGCAGGATGCAACCAGGCTCGTGCAGTGAACAAGCCCCTGGCCTTTTAGTAATGTATATTGCCTGCTCCGCTGCTAAAGTCATCTCACACTTGGAAGTTGGGCTGTATACCAAGACGCAAGACCACTCAATAACTTTATACTAATCTAAGAAATTAGGTAGTGGGGAGAATGATGCAGAAAGGTTGATTTCAGTCCAAGAAAAAGAGATGGTATTAAGTCCTGTTTGTATACATGGAAGGGGTTGTGTTTTCTGTTCCAGAGTGCCATGTGGCCATACACAGCATAGTTATTGTGCTATATATTCTAGCATAGGTAGAATAATTTTCATGTACCCACATTGCTGGGGAGTGGGATATACTTCAAAAACAACACACATGTATGAATTTAGACCCAGATCTTCAAAGGCATGCAAGTGACTCTTCCCACCAAAATAAATTATAGTTGGGTACCTCAGTGCCATGGTGCATTTACACCCTTGATACACCTCTTTATGGGTTTCAGTAAAGACAGCGTTTGAATATGCTATTGATGTTCAGTTTACATTGTTTACGGAACGGGTCTTAATACATCAGGTGATTAATAATGGCAATGGTAGACATGCAACGTAAGGGTTATTTATCTACAATATCTTCATCCATCAGTAGTTACAAAGAATGAAAGTAGTGGATGCTGTGGATTTCAGACTGACTACATAATATATTAGTGCTGACTCAGCAACCCAAACCACTAGAACACTGGAGAGAGTTTTATAACCTTGCTTGAGGTCACTGAGAAATACAATTCCTATCTCAGGAAATTCTGTCATTTACAAAAATTTGGTATGAACCCAAAACACAATCAAACCTTAACATTCCAGAAGCAGCAAAAAGTGATTATTTCTGTTTTGAGTCTATTGGCATTTTTAGACCTTTTAAATTTGATAAATACTTTTAAAAATTAACCCTTTCTTATCAAAAGGAATTTTTTTTTTCATATCAATAAATTGAAGGATTTTCTGATGGTATTATTGAAACCCAGGAATAATTTTACTTTCATGTAGGAGAAAACATGGACTGTGATTAGGATAGAAACATTATTTTTCAGCTCTAATGTTATAATTTGGAACCCCACAGATGAAAAGCTCTTTGACCAAGAAAGAGACATCTTCAATTAGTTACTGCTAAAAAAGACATTTTCAGTTAGTTATGCCTGTATCCTTAAAGAATTTAGGTCAGTTTCCTATAGCATTGGGTTTTTTTTAAAAGCATAATATATTTAATTTAAAGTTCTTTAAAATGAAGACAGAAAAGACCAAACTTTTCAGTGACTTATGCCCTTATCCACTTTTTTTCACTGGAGTTTCCTGAGATGAGTATTGGCTCTAGAAATGTCAACTCATTTGCATTTGTGTTGGACTATTACAAACCGTTAAAAATATGGATGTACCAATGTTAGATAAGAGTCTTGAATATGCATTTGTTATTGACCAGAACATGAATGAAAAGTTGGCCAATAAAATGCTGATTCAACAGTGACAAACAGAAAGCCAGATGTTATTCACTTTATCATAATAGCAGAAGTCAGGGAACATATGGAAATGAGAGTTTTAAACATAGGAGGAAGTCAACGGTGCAGCTTTTAGGAGAACACTTGACTTTTCATCTTCTCTCACATCTAGGAAAAACCATCTCTTTCTAAAATTTCCAGAGGACATCCATATTTTATTGTACCAGATTTATCACTGGTTAAACAAACTTGCCTAAAGCAAATCTCTGTGTTCTTTGCCTCTAATAATATGAGGGAAGATTAAAATATTAAATGGACCCCACTATTCATCTGCAAGTGAATGAGTATTTCCAACAGATAATGTTTAAATCTGATGTCTTTAAAAACATGCATTAAACAAACTATTATTAGTTATTGCACTTTGAATGCATTCTTTACTTAATAAAATAATTCTTCGGTGTCAGTCACTGTTTTTAAAATATCTCTTAAATAAGTAATAACAGTAAATATCTTGATAAACTTCAAGGATAACTTCCAAGAATGGTGCTTCCATTAGCCTCCAGCATTTGCTTCAGGCTTTAGAGTAACCTATGTTGCTTGGGATATTATATAAAGGGAAACAAGAATATGTATTTTTATATACTTACTGAAAAGTAAAGAAGCCTCTCTTGGCATTATAGGCAAAAATACAAGTACAATAAATATTGAAGTAAATATTAAACACCATTTAAATGACAACTAGTTTTATTTAGATCAGTTTGGATGTAAACTTGGTATTCACAAAACTTAATATGGAGATTTTAGAAGACTGATAGCATTCAAGGAAATTATAAAAACTGTATGCTGCAGAAGTCTTGGAGAAAGGTAAGGGATTGTGTGCCCTGACTGAGGAATGGAGGTAACCACACAGTGCCATGGGATTATCTGACACTTTAGAAGCATTAACATTGGTACTTTTGCTGGTGCTCATGAGTCCATATAAAAACAGTATTGCATCATCCATATTTTTCTTTTTCCTCAAGAGAGTTTGGGTCAATTTTCTAAAAATGACTTTACATGGGTCTTTTCATTGACCTGACTGCAGTGCAAATATTTTTGTTTTTTTTTTTTTTTATGAGAATGTTCAGTTAGACTGAAGTTAGACTTATTGATTTGTATCAGCAGTTGATATATATCAACTATATATCATATATATTGATATATATCAATATAACAATGCATAGAAGGGCATTTTATACCGACTTAAGCAGAAAGTTCAGCTTTTTGTATAGCTCAATAAACTAATGTTTTATTTTTCAGAATGCCACAGTTTCATACCTCCTATCCATAACCCTGATAAGTGTTGTGTATATTAATAATTTGTAAAACAAAGCTTTCCCAGATAAAAAAATTATAAAATCTAGTAGTGTGTGACTGTTTGCTAGTCTTTCCATTTCAGAGGATCTCAAGGTATTTTATATAGGAATAGGACTATGAGGTTCCCATTTATAAAGGCTTAAAGTCAGTCACGGAGAGTGTAGCAAAATTAATGTTTTCTTTTGTTTAAAAGAGCAAGGTACTAATGGAAGAATTGTAATTTTCCAAGAAAAGTGAGAAAAAAACTGTCTACTTTTTGCTTACTTTGTCTTGTCTTTGTTTTGTTTTTGTGGTTTCTGTAATATTCAGTGCATGAATTATATTGATATAATTTGCTAAGTGTGTTTTCTTTTAACAAAGATATTTGAAGGAGGAGATTATACAATTGTAAGGTCATCATTGTCACATTCCCTGCTTCAGTTATAATACACAATATAAAGAAAATATTTCTTTTTAGTAACTTTTAATGGAATAGATCTCATGATTCAAGTAAGAAGTTTGGCAGAAAATGTCAAAACAGGAAGTATGTAATGCCTGGACTGTCCACAAGTTTGAGGTTTGGAGATCTTTGCATCTCCATGGGTGGCTCAGCACATCTGGCCTTTGTTAGTAGTCTGTAGGGACTCCTAATTCTTTTCTCCCAGAGTCTTACATTACAGATAAATTACTTCTAAATTATAACTAAGTTCTCAGGCAATTCATTTCCTTTTTCGTAAGGTATTTTGGAAGCATCTATTAAATTAACTAACCTGGGAAGAAGAAAGAATGTACACATACTTATGTACTGGAGATTAAATTCAACATCAAATTAACAGTTTGTGGCTAATTTCATCTGTCATACAGATACATTCTTGTGACTGCTAGAGAATTCAAACCAAATGAAATTAGTAAGTGCCCCAGCTTTAAACAAAATCATTTTACAGTGAATATTAATAACTAAACCTGTTGGAAGTGTATTCTTCATGTTACAAAATGCGATACTGTTAATGCTAGAATTAGCACAGATAAAACTAGAAGGATTCATATTCAGATAGGTGAAGTTCATCTCAACTAGAAAAGATCTCATAATCTCTTTCATCTCATCCTCATAAAGAGATGAACTCTACATCTCTTTAACTGATTTACTAACAGGTATAGAATTCCTCCAGTTATGTGCCTTACTCTCTTCTACATTAGTGGCTGCTAAGAACAGATATCTATCTATCTATCTATCTATCAATCATCTATCTATTTATCTATCTATCTATCTATCTATCTATCTAATCGATCTATTGATCTACCCATCAATCTATCAATCATCTAATGTGCCTATCTAATTTAGTAAAAGTATGTTTTACAGGTGAGAGAGTGAAGGATAACCCATACTTTGAGATGAGACAATAATTTTAATTTGAGACTTTGAGAAATACCTGTTTGACTGGTAACAGTGAGGAAAATTCTTCTAGTTGAAGATTTGTAGAAACCTACTCAACAAAGGTAATGATTTAGGACGTAGCTGGAGATATCAAAAGAGAACTCAGTGGTATTTCTTGGCGGTCTGATAAAAGCTATTATTCTTTTACTTTGCTGCTGGTTGTATTCGAAGGTAGCCCATCAAGCACACATTCACAGCCTGAATAACATAAAAAAATCATTTGAGATCTCATTTTATCCTGCAGTAAAGGAGCAACGCTATTATGTATAGTGAGAGATGAAGAAGATGAGCAAGTGACAGCATTCATTGCTGTGTATAACTGTCTCAGCGTTACAGAAATCCTGGTTACACACTGCTAACACGCACATGTCTCTGCTTATCTACCACAGATCCACAGAACAAAACTGTGATGATGAGGAACAGATCATGTCCATACACAATGTCAATCATATATTGTTGGGAGATGAATTTTCTTCCCAAGAAGAAATAGGCACGTTTTCATTCAACTGTTCCAATAAAACTACTAGTGGAAAAGAAATGAATTTTGAATTGTTTTTCTTAATCTCATCTTCTTTATAGCACCATCCTACCAAGCCCTTAAAGCCAATGGAAGTTCTTAGTACCAAACCCTATCTGCTCCTTGTTTATTATTATCTTAAAATTTATGTGTTACAGTTGCAGTAAGGTTTTCCTAGATGTAGTTTCTTCGTAAGTGGCTCAGAATTTACTCCCAAGCAAGCATTTCTTTGGAAATACACAACTGGCTCACAGTTAATTGTTTTAAATTGAGGGCTATTTTTTTTTTCCGTCTTGTTTTCTTCCTTTTCTACAGTAATTGGTTTAAATATACACTATCTGTTAACACAAAATGACAATAAAGCAAGGGAAAATAGAGTACTAAGACATGATTTCATTTTGAAGAATCATTGATTTTTTTGTAAGACTTTTGCTAGTTTTTTTGTTTATTTGCATAATGTTATTTTGTAACACATGCAGATTTCTGTCATCTGCAATGAGAGTTTTATTAGTTCTTTCACAGATAAATATAGCCAGTGTCTTCTGAGTCAAAATTTCACACTGAGCTTCAGGTTAATATCAGAATATTGTTGAAAATACAGAGCTGCTTCTGATTCTCAAGAAAGCTCCCACAGACTTCTGTGTTGCCATATCAAAATCTGCATTGTTATACTGACAAACTGTCAGCTCTTGCTACTTGATGTCAGGTGGAAAATTTTGGATAGGAAACCACTGTTTCTAGAATACTAAAATTATTGTATTAGTGCCCTCATGCCTCTCTTATTCTTATAAATTGATATTTTTACCGTTCTCTGTCCTGAAAATTATCCCTACAGGCTTGTTGACTGGGAGGTCGTGGAAGATTTTCATTACAATATACTTGATGTACCTACTCCTGAACAAATGACAATTTAAAATAGCACTTGTGCAGGTATCAGCTGAATTCAGTATTCTAATTTACTAGAAAGCATGAATTTCTGACTATCTGAATAATGTTGGAAGAATGCATCTCCAAAACTTTTACTGCCATCCTTCTGTTGGATGGTGTTGGCTATGGCTTCTTTTGGGTTGTTTTTTTTTTTTTGGACATGAAACTCTCTTATGCTGCCTGCTTGTACATCAGCAATGTTTCCTAGTACACTGTTCAATGTTCAGATGATCAGGCATCTAGGAAAAAACAGAGAAATAAAGTGTAAGAATGAGAGACTATAGGTAGAGATCAATTAAAAGTATTTAGAATTCAGCTTAACTTAATTTAGGTCTGCAAAGGGACGCAATTATGCTGAGAAGGTAATTTCATTAGAAGCACATGATAGACAAAAATGGTGGGGTTTATCTGTTGAAATGAGGGAGTGGACATTTGAGAAAGATACTTTAGGCTCCCTCTAAGATCAGTGAGAAGGTATTCAGTGTAATTAAGGTTTGAGTCATCCTTCAGTATATGCCTGCTTTGGACAGATGATTCATTTCGTAAACTCCTCTGACTGTGTTAACTGGATCCCTATTGGCTGTAATGTGCAGCTAGTTGAGGTATGGACGGATACAGTATTACAGATGTCTGAGGTTAAATGGAATGAATCTCATTGTATCAGAACAACTTGCACTGTCTAGGGTGAAAATGAAGTACAGAAAGGGGGATATACCAAAGATCTAACTGAAGACTCTTGTCCAAATTGGGAGTCCATAACCAGAAGAGATGAAAAACCTAATCACCTTTAAAACTGAAGCTGATATGTATATAAAAGGAATTGCAGAAAATATTGTAGTGAGAGCAGAGAATAGGACTTGACTGAAGATATCCTTTCCTGTCCTATGTTGTATTCAAGTAAGCCTAAAGAAATTGGTTCAGAGTTGCAGTATGAATATTCATATAAGCATAAGTTAAAGCCTTCCCCAATACTTATTCAAAACTTGCTATTTCCAGTAAAAAAATTCCTGCAAGTAAGTTTAGAGCAAGTATACACTAATAATGTGAATACAAGTGCTACAATGCAACCAATGAATGCTATATTTTATCCTAGCCAATACTCATGGAAAAGGGTTTTTTTAAAAGATATTAATGGCTAATTTATGTGTGCATTAGCTGACTACCCTTATAATTTTCATTCTAATTGTTGCTTTTCATTCCTTATCAGAGCTGGACAGATAACAAAAAATCCCTCATGAATATTTTAATGAATAAATAGAGTGAGTTGCTATGCTGTTATTCTGTGTACCTTATTGTATATTATTTGACAGTATTCTGACAACAGATATTTAGTTCATGAAAATGAGTGCAAATCCCACAAATGCAAGCCAGTGTGACTGTTCATCCAAAAGTCCACACCAGTAATATATCCTGCGCTTTCTCTAGTTGTCCCTTGTTACATGCCTGTTTAAAAAGATTCACACATCCATTGGGCTACAAAAACAACACTATGAGACTTAAATATGAGGAAGGAACACCCCAAAGTAACTGATTGTTCTGAAATGTGGAAGGCTACAATTCATTTAAATAATCTGATCAAAGATTAGATATTTACAGTATGAATAATTATAGAATCATAGAATCATAGAATAGTTTGGGTTGGAAAGGACCTTTAAAGGTCATGTAATCCAACACCCCCTGCCATGGGCAGGGACATCTTCAACTAGATCAGGTTGCTCAGAGCCCCATCCAACTTGACCTTGAATGTTTCCAGGGATGGGGCATCTACCACCTCTCTGGGCAACCTGTGCCAGTGTTTCACCACCCTCATTGTAAAAAATTTCTTCCTTATATCTAGTCTAAATCTACCCTCTTTTTGTTTAAAACCCTTCCCCCTTGTCCTATTGCAACAAGCCCTGCTAAAAAGTCTGTCCCGTCTTTCTTATAAGCTCCCTTTAAGTACTGAAAGGCTGCAATAAGGTCTCCCCAAAGCCTTCTCTTTTCCAGGCTGAACAACCCCAACTCTCTCAGCCTGTCCTCATAGGAGAGGTGCTCCAGCCCTTTGATCATCTTCGTGGCCCTCCTCTGGACCCGCTCCAACAGGTCCGTGTCTTTCTTGTACTGAGGGCTCCAGAGCTGGACGCAGGACTCCAGGTGGGGTCTCACCAGAGCAGAGTACGGAGGGAGAATCACCTCCCTTGACCTGCTGGCCACGCTTCTTTTTTATGCAGCCTAGGATACGGTTGGCTTTCTGGGCTGCGAGCGTACATACCCTGTTATGTTGAGGTTAAAGAGAAGTACATTTTTAAGCTCTTTGCTGGTTTGTAATAAAACTTGTTTACAGATTGTGGTCCTGTTTGTCAATGATGCTAGAATTAACAAGCAAGGGAGAGAGGGAAGAGACAAGACGCTGACAATTGTTCTGTGCTGCTTCTGTTTTACACAGATGCCACCTCTACTGATTGTACTGGGGTAGGTTGGGAGTAAACTATCAATTAAACGTATTACCCACAACAACAACAACAAAAATCAGCAAATCCAAGTATTTGAACAAACATAAATACAAAACAGCCTGTGCTCTTATTTTAGGAGCCTGGATAAAAGTACATGCAGGTAAGAAATAGCATTCCGTTTTACCCCCTTTTTCCCTCATCCTGAAACAAAGGCTTTTTCATTTGACTGTTCTATGTCTAACAGTTTTTGTTCCGGTTGCCATCTCATCATTGCTAGAGCTCATAGTTGCGACAATTCCTCTTTTTAGATAAATATTTCAGGTTTATTACCCTTTGTGAAATGGGATTTTAAAAATCTATAAAATACCATTTTGTTCTCTAATTCCTTAATTTTTGAGAGAACAATCTCTTTAATGTCTGTTTCTTCATCTTTAAATATTAGGGTTGGCCTTGGATTTGATTTAATCTCCATTATAACTTTATAAACCTTGCATGGATTGCTTTGATGTTCCCTTGCATCCACTGAGCATACATTCAGCTTTTTCAGTCTTTTTCATACTACAAATCTTTGAAGCTTGATATCATTTTTGTTGCAGTAGGATGTACTCAATCAGCAGCAATTATACTGTTTCCAAGCTATGGTACCTAGGCAGGGTGAATACACATCAAATCAACCCCAATCCCCAAGCCACATGTTTAAAAAAAAAAGATTGAAACAAAAAATGGAGTTGCCTATAATTTTAAACAAATTGTTGTTATTTTTAATAGAGGTGACCTAAGCTTTTTTATTTGATATTTATTTGAGATATATATTTTTAAATATATATATATTCATGAGTCATTGGAACAGCTCATCCTGAGAAGAGGTAAATTCAGTTGTCCTTGCAATCTGTCTTTACATCTGTGCTTTATATTAAGTTTAGGCTTGCTTCTAAGAATTCTGTTATAAAGAGAAAGTGACACATAGGCAAATTCAAAAGTTCCTGCAGGACCCTATTTTCTTTCCTATGTTAGACTGCTTAGTGATATGTCTACCTTATTTCCTACCAACTTCTCCTTTTCATGTTTAATGTTAGGTGCTAGAAAATGATCCAGGCACATGAAAGCTGATTTATATACTGAATAAGTGATAAAACTATGACAATTTATACCAACTGAGGATTTTTCTTGTAGATTATTCCAGATATTCCTTCTCCATGTTAGTTATTCATGGGGGTACAAAGACATAAGCATAAAGAGAAATCTTTAATAGCTGCACTTTATGCTGAACTATTGTGAATATTAACAGAATTTCACCCTATTTTCAGTATGAAATTTTTCATGATCATGAATAAGCATTTTACCATGATGGGAGCCAAGACTGGCCCCATCAACTTCTACTCTAGGAGTCTCTGGAGCATCATGAAATATGTGATGAATTTAAATCTGATCATGGCTTTAATCCGTCTCTCTTCTAAACATGATGAGGCTCCTCCTAAAAGTTTACAGAGAGAAAACAAAAAAAAATTTTTATATATTAGAACAAAAAGGCATCTTACCTCTTAACTTAGACCTTTATAAAAAGTTACAGAATAGCAGAATGAAAAATGGATCTTTAATTCTGTAATTTTTCAAGACTTCCCCCAACTTCAGAAGAATTGCACAGTCTCATTTCTCCTGTGATGACTCCAGGTGTACAAATACATCTTCACTAGCCAAAAGAAACAATGGAAAATAAAGAAAAAATAATTTCTGTTTGATTAACAGGAAAATGAATATAAAAAAAAATGTTCAGAAGTTTTTTTTTTAATTAAAAAGAAACAAAAGAAAAAAAAAGAACATGAATAAATCACCCAAAAATAAATGACAGGAAAAAAGGCAGCAATTTCCCTAACGGTATTGATGGCAGAAGCATAAGAGAAGAAGATTCAGTAGAAAAACTGTTGGAACAATCATTACTTGGAGATTTTCTAATTGATTGAGGCTTTCCCTTAGTGTTTACAAATTTGGTGGGTGGTGGTGTTGTTTAACCCGGCAGGCAGCCAAACACCACACAGCCGCTCGCTCACTCCTCCCCGCCTCAGTGGGATGGGGGAGAGAATCGGAAAAAAAGTAAAATTCGTGGACTGTGATGAAGACAGTTTAATAGAACAGAAAAGGAAGGAAAAATAATAATAATAATAATGATGATAGAGTATACAAAATGAGTGATGCACAATGCAATTGTTCACCACCCACCAACCGATGCCCAGCCTGTACCCAAGCAACGATAACCCCTCCCTGACCAACCCCCAGCTTATGTAGTGAGCATGATGTCATATGATATGGAATACCCTGTTGGTCAGCTGGGTCAGCTGTCCCGGCTATGCTTCCTCCCAGCTTCTTGTGCACCTGGCAGAACGTGGGGAGCTGAAAAGTCCTTGACTATATAAACACTACTTAACAACAACTAAAACATCAGTGTGTTATCAACATTCTTCTCATACTAAATCCAAAACACAGCACTATACCAACTACTAGGAAGAAAATTTAACTCTATCCCAGCCGAAACCAGGACAGGTAGCTACCAGACAAAGCTACAACTTCAAACCTCCTAGGTCCCCTGTTTGGTAGAAAAGACACAGAAGGTAACTGCAGACTAAGCTCCAGTTCTGCAACAGAAAGGAAAAACTGCTGCAAGTGTAAGGAGATTCTGCACCTGCCTGTGTGTACCTCTGGCCTTAGGTGTTTAGTAAAAGCACATTGGTGAACAAGCTTTGTTGAGTATGAACTGTGCTCATTCTAGGAAGCACTAGAAACCAAAGCTGCTTTTCTCTCTGGTGCTGGTCATATTTTTGTCTACGTATCTGCTGTTTAAGTCAGTGACTATAATCAGTTTATTTAAGGGAGTTTGGTCACCTGTACAAATAAACGAGTTCGTAGCAGTAGATGAATCCTCTGTTAGCTGCCTGCTTGTCTGCCCACTTGAACTGGCTTCACAAAGTGTTGTTTTCATGCAAAAGTGGCGGGATAGGAGAACAACAGCAGGACATGAATTTTCTATAGCAAAACCTTTGCAATCCGCATTTGAGAGACATTGTATTAGCACAGTCTGATACAGTAGCAACATATTTGCAATTAAAAGAAATATCTAGGGCTAGACATTTGGACATACAATTGACAAAAAAGCACTATAAGGAAAAGTACCTTTTCCTTCTCACTTTATACCCTTATCCTTTCATTGGTAGGTTAAATGATGACATCTTCTACTTAATAGAACGTGATCTTATCATTAAGAGTCTGATCCATGTAAAAGGGGATTTAGGCAGCACTTAAGTGCCCAGATCTGAAATACATCTGAAATCTCATGTTTATGTATCACATAATCCTAGAAGCCCTAAGTGCCTTAGGTTTCTAGAGCTTTTCTCTTTTAATGCTTTAAGTGTGCTACATATCTAAAAATGTCCCTCTTGACAGGCCTGATGTAGCCAAAATTTTTCACACACAAAGTAGAAGCAAGCTAATATTTGCTTGCCTTAAACTCAGATGTAAGGACATTAAAATATGTGACAGCATGTAGACCTTTTTTAATATGGTAACACTACCAATAGCAGAACCAGCAATAAACATTTTGTAACACAGCTAAACATAAAAGTGATATATAACTGCAAACAGGCAAATGGAGATTTGTGGTATATTTGCTCCAACATGGTAGTTTGTACAAGTAGCAAAATCTACAAGGAATATAATGAGAGATATCTGACAGAATTGGGATAACTCTGCACAACAAGCAGGGAAGATGCTTGGTGAAACCAAAACAAGTCCTGGTCCATCCCCCAAAAGATGAACTATGTCAAGAGCAAATGACATGATCCCTTTTCTTTTGTGGAAAGTGTTGAGCAGAACAAAACATGAGTAAGGAAAATGGAGAAGAAAAAACATCCATACTTGGGCCACAGTTTCCTTCATCAAAGAGCTCTCAATCCCGGCCACCTCCATCTCAGTGACTATGTACCTTAGCCATCAGCCCTAAACTTGCCCTAACTGGAGGTGTGTGATATTGTTCACCTTCAGCCGATTTAGGATAAAATTATTAAGGATTAACTGCTTGAATATGTAGTGATAATGATTATATTGACCATGTATATTGTCAATGAATGTCAGTCCAGTAAAGTGTTGAAGTTTGAAACCAGCTTGATTTATCAGTCTTTTAAGCATTTCTATCAGAATATTCTCTAATAATTGCAATATACAAATACGTTCAGTCTGCGGCACAGACTGTCTGTCTTGCCAATTTACACTGTAATGAAAGAATTGTTTCTTAATATGCGTTCATAGTGTGCAAAAACCTGTTCTCAGCTGATACTTCTACTGTAGCACGATTAAATAAGAATTATTTATTACTGTATTAAGAGAATACTGAAATCTCACCCAAGGCAATTATTTTGTAGATTTGAATTCTATTGTAAGGACAAATAAATAGCTCCTGTTTAAATGCATCTACAAAGACCTAAGTGCTTCATTATAAGAAGGGACTTTATTCCTTTTCTGGCTTTTTTTTTTTTTTGCTTTTAATTATATATTATGCTCTGACAACAGCAATGTAGTACGTGGATGTGTTTTAGCTGTGCTGCAGATATCAACATATGAGTATATTTAGCAAATCCAATAACACTTCACCACTCATTCTCAGGACATTTAAAAATGTACAAAAGTGTGAAGATAGACCCCCTCAGAGAGCCTCTTGTCTCCAGTGGCACACAGTAGCAGGTGTCTAGCAGTCTCAGGCATCTCAGTCTCTTGTATTTTTCAGATCAATTTGTCTAATGAAATCAAGCAAATTATAGATTAGAATAGGTGAAGTATGAAAGAGTTAAAAGCTCAAGATCATTTTCAATGATTTTTTTTGTTAAATTTTGTATACATTTTGGAATATATACATAAGGTGAAATCAGTGCTGAACCCTTTGAAACTTCTTGTACCCAAGTGGGAGAGAGTTTCACCGACATATTTTCCCTGGGAAAGGACAGGCAGCAGGTAAGGTGCTAATGGAGGCTGAATGGGGAAGAGCCTCACATCTCTGTAGATGTGTCTTCTAACATTACAGAATGCAGAGTGGCTGAAGGAAGGTGTATAAAAGGGACTCTAGGTGCAATCCCACCTCCGCCTTAGCCCTTGCTTGAAAGTTCTGGCAGCACAGTGTTGCTGAAAGAGCTTTGGCTGATACAGCTGGTCTCTGAAAAGGCTATCGTACAGCCCTCTCTGATTTGAGTGGAAGCTGGATGATGTAGGCTGTAACTTCCAGAATTAGTCAAAGTACTGCTGTGACAGATTCTTGAACCAGTCTCTGATTGTGTGATAGATTCTGGATTCAGAGATGCAGGGACTAAGTCATAGCTACTCAAGTACACACCTAAAGGTCCCATTTAAGGAAAATGCGTAAGTACAGCTTTAAATCAACCACATGGTTGAGATCCATTAACATATGGAACTCCTTAAGTCTGTGTCTAATATTAAACATGTACTTAAATATTTTGCCAAATATAGATAGATTACTTACATTGGAATGATGAAGAGCTTTGCTGCAAGAGCACTTTGTCGAAAGAAAAGACAAAGCCACTACTTCCTGCATTGCTAATGTGCCACGATTTGCTTCTGAGAATATTTCAGTCTGCATCCTGAAGGTAGGGAAAAGCTTCTTAGGTCTGCTGATAAATGAAACAAATATCTCTGTTCTAGTAAGAATTAAAGCGGATCATTATGAAAGACCATAGGAATTAGGAAAATGCCTGGAGAGCACACGCTTGACTAGGGATCTCTATATGCTGAGTTCAATTAGGCCCTGAATTTAATCTTCTGTTTCCTCTATTAGTTCTTGTTTTATTCTATGTCCTTTTCCTTCTACTTCCTCATTCTTATCCACTTGAGCCCCTTTACTCTTTCCTTTCCTGTCTTGGATTTGAGAGCTACTTTTTTCTTAATTTTTTTTCCCTCACTCTTCATAGCAGTTTTTGTCTGAATCTGTGCTAATTTACTCATACTCTCCACTTTGTATTTAATTTCTTTCCTTGCTAACAAATGTCTGCCCTACTTTTGCTCCAGCAATTCTGTCTGCCCATAATAATAAAAGAAAAAAAAACCCACAGCATGGGCCTAAACACTGATCCATGATCCTCAGCACTGGTTAATAGCTACCAAGCTCCCAGGAGCAGTTTGGCTCATCCCTGCTTGTACTACAGTATGCAGGCATGATTCAGGCCACAGCAAAAGCGAAGGATATTCTCTATAAGCAGCAAGAACAACGCCAGACCAGTTTGATTCCCTTATCCTACAGTCATTCAACACTATATATCTTGGCTTTAATTCCTCAAACACCTCCACGTGCCCTCATGACACAGATCAGTGTATGCATCACGTACCGAGGTTTTTTTTGCTGATGGGTTGCTGTCCAGCCCATACATTATTTCAGATGTTCTGAACTGACCAAATATATATTTATATTTTACAATGCCTTTGGGCTTCAGCAGTACTACATGGGGCTCAAAGAGGGCCCAGGGCCAAGCTCTATATAATGTATATTTAAATACTCTGCTTTAGAAAGCACACGGTGGCTGTGAGCCAATCTGTGCCACTTGGTCTCAAATGAGAAACCATCCTCGGCTTGTTTTACATACTAATGTAGATTTAACCTAAGGACAGCCAGGGATTGGCTTTGCAAATGCATCTTTTTTCCCCGGCTTCATTCTCTGTTCAGACACACCTAGGAGGAGTGATGTGCCAGAGGCTCTCCACAGGAGAAAGTGGCCTGGAGCAAGCTGCTTTGCTGTTGCCTTGTGCTAGAAGTCACTCATAGTGGTCATAGCAGTGTCTCTCCAACTGGTCACTCTAATGTTAAACTTCACAAATCTAAGTAGATCTGTCACTGAACAAGCCCTGCCACCTGAGTGTGGGGTTGCAGTTAGGCCTATCAGAGAACAATTTTGCAGGAAACGTGGAAATGCAACAGTCAAATTGCATTGATGTTTACCTAGGGACAAGCAGATGGTTATTGGTGGGAACTTCATTTATATGTAGGGATATTCACAGTTGCCTTACCTTTGCTTGTGCCTAAAAGGAAGCTTATCTCCTACTGAAGACCCTCAAACTCAGTCTTATTATTTTTGCTCCTGTAAGGACTACCTAAAAAAGCAGAATTCGTTGCCAAGGAGTCTATCTTTACCACATTTTAAAAGAGTGGCTATTTACCCTAATAAAAATTATCTGTTATTAGTAGTGTCCTGGTTTCGGCTGGGATAGAGTTAAATTTCTTCCTAGTGCTGTGTTTTGGATTTAGTAAGAGAAGAATGTTGATAACACACTGATGTTTTTAGTTGTTGCTAAATACCCTACTGGTCAAGGACATTCAGCTTCCATGCTCTGCCGAGTGCACAAGAGGATGGGAAGGAACATAGCTGGGACAGCTGGCCCAGCTGGCCAACGGGGTATTCCATAACATGACATTATGCTCAGTATATGAATGGTAAGCATTCGCGGAAGTAGCGATCGCTACTTGGTTATCAGTCAGCGCGGGTGGTGAGCAATTGCATTGTGCATCACTCATTTTGTATATTCTATTATTATTCTATTATTATTATTATTATTGTTGTTGGTGGTGGTGGTGGTGGGTTTTTTTTCCCCTTCCTTTTCTGTTCTATTAAACTGTGTTTATCTCAATCCACGAGTTTTTTTTCACTCTTACCCTTCTGATTCTCTCCCCGTCCCACTGGAGGGGGGTGTGAGCGAGCGGCTGTGTGGTGTTTGGCTGCCTGCCGGGTTAAACCACGACAAGTAGTCAAACACACACACAAAAAAAGTGGATTTTGAAGTTTTCCCTTTCAGCTTCCACTTAAGCTTCAGCATTTCATTGCTATGACTCTCTCTAACACATCCTTATTTTATCAGCTTGCTCATTATTTTTATGAATTTTCACAGGTGAAATGTGGTTGCCCACTTCTCATTTTTCTCCCTGAAGTCTCAAACACAAAGGAAAATTCACCAGTTTAATTTGGATGAACATCCTTCTTATAGTTGCAGGGCTCATTTATATTGTTCCTAAATGCATTAGTAGCGTACTTATAGGTATAAGAAACACCAGTAGATGGCTCTGTAATTCCTGAATTAGAAGCAAGGAAACAAGGGAGGCTTTGATAGCTTTGACTTTTGTGAGCAGATTTGATTCGGTGACACCAATGACAGGAATGAACTTCATGCCGACTTGCTGAAATGGGACACTTCCATTTGTTATGTCACACCGTTTCAAAATGGCCAGCCTGCCCTCAACCCACATCGACCTTGAGGGCTTCCGATGGAGCAAAGGGAATGCTGTCATCCTGTACAGGCAAAGGCTCCAAATAAATCGGCAGCAGGATGACACCCAGCTTATGGGAGAGGGCAGAACTACTAAGCATTGCCATGCCCTGCTTGCTGCAGAGTGATAAACATGAAGGTGTGGAGGCTGCTACAGATGCCCGAGCCCAGCGGTACTGTACCCTGGGAAATGGGAATAAATCTGAACATAGCAGAACTGTGCTGAACATATGCCTGCACTGAAATTAACTACCAAACACTCAGGAAAGGTTGTTACTGTTTTGCTTAAAAAATATATCTCTCTGAGAATGTGATAATTTAAAGCAGGAAGGAAATGCAGTGTAAAAAAACCCTACTTTTATTAATCAAAGAGTTTAATCATTTGTTACAGGCGATTTAGATGAAGTAGTAGGATTTCCTCTCTGCACAGACCCCATTCCTGAGCGCAGGACCAGGGTGTGTTTGCAAAGGGGATTTTAAGCATGCTTGAGTGCACTGGCTAAGGTCTGCTGGGCCCCCTCTGTGTATTCTTCCGCAAGTTAAATTCCTTTGAATACGTGTAAAAATTACTGTAGAAAAAGGGGATTTTGAAAGTTTATATGTGGCACTCTGCACCAAATACAAATATTGGCTGTATGTAAACGTAAACTGAGGCATCTAAGTTAAAAGCATGGGCATAGTGGGAATCCTTCCAGAGTTCGAAAAAGAGCAGAGAGCAATTCAATGTTTAACAAAGCAAAGATGTTTCATCTGTACCAGCTGAGATGATTATTTGTATGTTTTAAGTAAATCCAAACCCATATGAAAACAATATAGAAAATGTTAAACTTAACTTTATAACTGCTATTTTTTCACTGAAGTAGATATTCTACATGACAAATATTTCATTTCATACTTCATAATGAAAAATATTATTAGTAAACCCTGCAGAAAATCATCCTAACTGTACTTCCGAAGGAAATTTATTTTATAGGCATTTTCCAGCTAGTCCTAGTGTGTGTTTCAATGGCACATAAATACTGTCTCTGCTATTGTTTATCTGCTTTAAAAACAGATACAAGCTGTTTTGAAAAGAAATTCATCCATTTAATATAAATGGCAAAAATATGCGAGGATGTTGATATTTAAACATCTACATTAAACTTTATATGTTTATGTCAATAACTCACACATAACAAAAATAACGATCTGCTATGCTTTTTTGTAAAAACAAGATATTCTCTAAGCCCCTTACTAGCTTCCCTTGCCATTGGCAATGGTTTTCAGAGTAAGGAAAGTAAGATTACAATGGAAAAAAATCATATAAGACTATTCTTTATTTTGCTGCAGAGAAGCTGCATAAGGAGAGATATTCCATTTACACAATGCAGTAAATTTCTGTGACCTTTCATTTACTTAGAAAAGGCTAAAGTATCTCACAGCATTAAGTATTCAGCACTGGTATTGTCTTGGGAAACAATGCTCTTTAAATAATGTGAGGCACAAGTATTATTATGTTTTATAATGTACAAATACAGTCATATCTAGCTGGGTAAAAGACAAACCTGAGTTTAAGGCAACCTGTACTTTCTCTAAAATTTTATAGCCCAAAATATATTTTAAATTTACCTTATTAATGACAATTAAATAAGTTTTGTTTCTGTTGAGAATAATATTTTCAGAGTAAGCTACTTTGAATTACATTACATTCACTACTTAAGTGCAGGCAGTCCTAATGGAATAGCTGATGTGTGGCAAAATACTTCCCTGATAGCTATATTCAACTTCTGCCCTATGGCAAGTCTGAGATAATTAGATTGCAATATGTGAATCCAACATGACTCCTCGATTCAAATACCTACACAATGCGGGGAAAAAAATACCTTCAGGCTCAAGTAAGTGCAGCCTATGTACCTGCTTGGCTGCATACGGTGGTGATAGGCACTTCTGACAAATGTCATATTATTTGGTAATACTAGTTTATTAGCAACATTTGACTTCTTCATCCTCACTTTGTCATGTGATAGATCTGTATCTGTCTGAAATGAGACTACTTCTGAATCTTCCAGCTTTAGCCAGCACCATAGAACTGACAGAGGCTGATGGAGGGATGCTTCTTCATTCATTTCTGAATTACAGAATTATCCTTATCCCCACTCCTGTCCTGGATCAGGAGCACGTTTGAACACTGCAGTCATATTACATTTCAAAATTAGAATTCAGAGTTTTATGGCCTGTAAAAACCAGTCTCAGAAAGTTACAGAGAGAGAACAGATTAAATAACGGCCATATATAGTACAGAAAAATCTTTTTAATATTAACACTATATTTACTAGCTCTAGATTTTTTCCTGTGTTTCTTGATCCATCTACTGTAGGGGAATGTCTGTATATATTCAATTTTTTTATTCTAACCACTAGCACATTACCATGATGTGAATAATACAATTCATATTAGTTGAGATAAAAGCAGTAATTTTACTAAAAAGTTAAACCCCAACATACTGAATTTCCAGTAATTTTAAGTTAAATGCTAGAAAATAACATCTGTTCTTCTCTGCGATATACAATATTAAGACCAGATTTTTTCAAGGTTCTGAATGATTACACTTAATGCCACTTATCCGTATTGGTATAATAACTACTGGAGAATTCAAAGCACAGATCATTTTCTTCTCACTTATGCTATAACTTGTATATAGTATGTACTTCATATAAAGACTGTATAATAGATATACATTCAAACTAATATATAGTTTCCACTATAGATATAGTGGAAAGGGAAAAAAAGAAAATTAAATTGAAGACACAAAAAGAAACCTCTCAATAGAGACCTTCCAAATGTTTTGGAAGTGTTTATGGATACAAAAAAGAATATTGGCAACTATCATTATCTTATCAAAACCAAAACCAAAACCATGTGCATAGACACATGCATACACACACACTTACAACCTAGCTGCTATATTATGATGTGATTGTCTGCCCTGATTGTTCTGGGAGTTTAGTGTGGGTTATTTTTTTTTAACAGAAAAGGTTTGGGGTTTGAAGTTTTCCTGCTTCCTAAACTGGCTGTATCCTTATACTCTATCAAGTAAGATTGGAGAGAACTCAAAGCAGATGGTATAAAGTAACCAGTGAGAGGTGAAGCAAATACTTCAGAAAGAATTGCGAGAAAGCCGTTCTATCTGCATCATGCCAGAACACTTCTCAGCCCACATCCACACTATAATTAGGTATCACATGGGATCCATGGCTAGTAATGCTTTCACATGACAAGCTCAGAATGATTTAGTACAAAATTTAGAAAATGTACAGATGGACATCTTTACTTTTTGGCACATAAGGGAGTCTTTATTTGAAAAATGTTTTGATATATATTTTTAAATGCTTTTAAATGTGTACACATATAATAGCGTAAAATCATAAATATCTAGTAATTTGCCTTAAAGTGTATCTATTTTTCACTGCTGTGTACATGTACTCTGCTTTATATAGAAGCAAGTTCATGCAGTGTACATCTCTTAAGATGATTCTTGATGGCAATATTGGGTGAGAAAGCAGCCTTTCCCCATAAAAGCTCTCTGTAAATGCTCTTTAAGGAACACTGCTATTTGTGTAAATGAAAAGTATGTTTCTCTAGGGGACTGATGTACCATTGACTGAATGAAGAAAACCACAGACTCCACAAACCCTGATAGGAATGAGTGGCTAATGACAACATATCCCTTTGTGAGTCAGAAGTAATTATATATCCTATCCAGACCTCTCCAACAAGGATTATTTTATTGATTTCAGGAAGCTGAGTGAATTGAATGACACAAATAAATACATTATTAACATGCAACAAACTTAAAAAATACAGGCTTAGATCAAGTCTCCAATATTTGCTCAGTAGAAGGATGCATTGGCACCTTACCAACAGCCCAGAGGTTGCATATAATTTACATAAAGTAGATCAGATTTCCTCCCCTGTCATCTGTTTGAAGATAGGATGAGATGCACAGATTCATTTGTTCAAGCAGATGTTGGTGGTTAGAAAAATATATGCAAGGAAGTCCTGATTGATAAAGAACTATTCTTACAGATCAAAGTAATGTGACTTTGAAATACAGGAATTTTGCCTTTCCTTAGTTACAAACAGGTATCTGAACAGTGGCAAGGTATATTGCTTTCATTTTGTTTCCTATTCATTGTTGAAAATACTACTGTATTTCTTTCTGTATGAAGAAAAGTTAATGAATCTAGAACTTCTGAATTAGGAACAAAAGACCCACTGTACATTAATCAAACACTCCAATTCTCTAATGGCCACCATTTCTACAGATCATCTTCGTCTTGTCCACCTGGGCTTTGGTAGAGACATGATTATGAAGAGTATCAATCCATTTGACAGTAACAAGCATACTGAGACACACTGTAAACGGTCACCAGTATGAATTAAGGAAAACATAAGAACAGCAAAACCAATCTGCAACCTTCAGAAAAAAAAGTTTAACAGTGTAAGCATAGTTCTTTAAAGGAATAAATAGAATTTTTATATGAGGTTTTAATAAATAGTAACAGTTTTGGAAGTTTAAATGATAACAAACTGGCCGTTCATTATTTAAAAGGAACTGAAGAGAAGTGATATGTGGAGAGACGTTCTTTTAAAAGCTATGGGTTTGATCATTCCTAATTCCTAAATTAAACAACACCGTTGAAAATACATGATTTTATATTTATTCATGGAGTAAATTCTTTCTCAAAATGTGAGAAAGATAGATTGAATTTCTTGTACAAAGCTAAATGGTTGAATCCTTGCTTTAAGTAAACTGCTGAGCACAACCTTAATTATTAATTAGGAATCAGCTGAACCTAAGATTAATTATAGAACAGCTGCTGCTGCAGACCCACGATCAAATGCTCTTGAGTGAGCAAGGGTACTTGCTGTGGGAATTTAGGGTGATAAATTCTTCTATTGTACTGAGCTGAATTGTTTGCAGATCTGCCCAGAAAATACTTCAGAAGTTGTCAAATGACAGTTCTAGTAAGAACTTATTGCTGGTAACCAAGATTTAATAAAGAGATAGAGCAGCAGATGAGGAGTTGGTATAACAGTAAGAGCAGGTATCTTTGCAATGATTGAAATAGCCCTTGAGTACTGTAGTGCAATATATCCAGCCATACTGAAAGAGATAAGGAATGCTTCTCAGTAGCAGACAACAGTTATTTGAAGTAATTGCATGTCCAGAACAACTTCAAAACCACAGGAGCACTATGGGGTTATTTTGCGTCTTAAGGTTTACAAAAGCGGTGTCCAATAACAGACCACAATTCACTACAGGAGAATGCCAACAGCTTGCAAAGCTCAACAGCAGGAAATACTCATAGACTTTGCTACCCTATCTTGAAAGCAGCAGAGACAGCACTTAAAAATAAATGCTGAGTCTGAAGAAATGAAATGATCCTACTCTACTGCCTGTTAAACACTGGACCATATAAAAGTGTGCTTGAAATTCCTGTAGCTGGAGATCTTATTAAGGTTTTCTTTCCTCAAATCTAATTTGTTTCCCGTCTTGACTATGTTTTTAATGAGGAGGTGAAAAGTCCAATGTGGTAAAACTCATGGTGCATTTGTTAAATGGAAATAATTGGAAAAAGAGGATCACGGCAGTCTTTGCTAGGGCAATTTGATATAAATGTATGTGGAGGGATTGTATCTAAAACTCACAAGATATGTATCTGCATGCATTTTACCCTCAGGAGAAGGAGGGAAACCCAGAACAGTTGAAAACCGAATGTCATTGAGAATTGTTTTCTTACTGTAGAATTGAAACCTTTTCAATTTTGGCTGTCACAGAACCAATTGGGAGCAAACCAGCAACATGAAGGTAGACTTAGCCGGTGTATGGGTTTCAGCATACCTTTCAAACAAGTAACAGTACCAAGTGGCAGGCTACTACACAACTGGCAACTGAAATAAAGATGAGTATTCCAAAGTGACTGCAAATGCAATGCAGGTGGAGTAGTATGTGCTTAAATTGGGTGGGAGAAGGTTAGCCAAAATACCTTCTAAGATGGACCAAAATGAATTCTAAGCTTCTCCTTATATGTTTACAACACCCAGGGTTCTTTCCTTGCTATTTTTGCAGAAATCCATAAAATTTAACATCTTAGTGCTCTAAGGCTCTAACAAGCCTTAAAATTCAAGGCAGGGTATAATGCACTGATGATCTACACATAAAACAATGTCAGCTTTGGATTAAGGGATATTAGCCCTGACTGCCTGTGTAGTTGGTCCCTGTTAAAATTAGATCTGGTTTTAAGAACAGATCAAAGCATTTCAATGACATTTAGTATTTCTCTTGGGAAGGAAGAATGATTTTTATGGTTGGAGAACTAGGAAAGGAATCAGATATGTGAATTCCACTCTAAACTCTGCACAGGAACACACAGACTGCTAGCCAAAAATTGGAAAACTTCATGAAAAAATGTTCTTCTCTGCATCACAGAATCCCTTTTAGGCTTATTTGTTTGCTTGTCATGGTAGCTAGTATACGTCATAAGATCATGTCTGTTGTATGGGATTGTATGTATAAGCTTACTTTCATCAGTACTGGGATTAGTGCTGTATATCTAAATCAGAATTTCTTTTCTCAGCCCAGTTGGCTTAAAGATTTCTTCCTCAAAGGCTCTTCCAGTGCCTGTCTGAAGAATCACATGAACAGAACTGAGGTGATGAGTAGATGAGCTAAAAGGCTTTCACAGGTCTGGGACCCAGACCCTCTGCTGCTGTGCAATGTCATAACTCTATGGGGAGTTTACCCCTTGAATTCAGAGAGGTCAAGATTTCATTCGTGGAGACCTTTGATATACAGTCCCAATGGAAAATGATGTTGCTTGACACTTTACAGTGCATTTTAGTATTTTGCTATGATTGTGATCCAGATTGCTGGCATAATTTATAGGTTTAGATTCTTCAGTACAGCAAACATTTTGGTGTTATGCAGTACATTTGTCACTGCATTTATTTCTGTGTGGTTTATTTCCTTCTCATATGCTCTGCTTATTGTGTCTATTATTTGAAGAAGTATAATACATATATATTTGAAGAGAGAGAGAGTGTATATGAAAATTCGCACTAAAAAGTGTGAATTTATACAAGATATCTGTAATCACTTTGGACTGCAAAATCAAATATAAGATTGGATGAAAAAGATTTGATCTTTTCAATTTTGAAACTGTCACTGCCTCCAAACACTCTGCTGACTTATCTTTCAGTTTACATCTTTTCTGAATTATCTTTTCAATTTACTTATCTTTTCAATTTACATATCTCTGTCTAACTTTGGCAAAGAAAACACTACCTCAAGATAAACTTGTTTGAGATTTACAAATAGAACAGCTCTAAGCAGTTTCAAAATAAAGTCTAATTTGCTGTGATTTCAAAGCAAGAATGAATGTAGTAAAAATAATAATTCATAATAGCAATAGTAACTGTAACGATAAAGATAATGCTAATAATAATAAGCATAATAATCAAAAGTATTTATTTGCATTTCAGGGGAATACATTTGTTCCAATGAGAACTCATGATGTACTGAATTAGACAGTACTTGAAGACAACATGGCTATATATGAAAACAATAGGACAAGATTCAATTTTCATGAGTATCCAAAGTCAAGATCAACCAAAAACTGGACAGTGGAATATAATAGGGCTGAGATGGCATTTAAGGATCAGAGTCTTCTGCTTACTTGCTCTCTATGGCTGGAGGAGCCTAAGTTCCCTATGGCCACTAGTTTTTAACTGGAAAGTATAACAGAGACCTATTTTTACTTCCATATTCAGAAGTACATCAATTGTGGCAGAACTGAGTCACATTTTTAATACTTCAAAACAGAAAATAGACAACCATTTGCCTTTCTAGCAACCTGATCTCATAGGTACTTTCTGAACACATTTCTGATGTACATGTCAAAAAAACTCTGAAAGGATTAACCTGAAACTAGAGTTAGCAGCTTTTCCTTTAAAATGGTGCTGGTACTGCTTGTCACATCTTTCTGAGAAGCAATTCCAGAAATTTGCATAGGCTCTGGGGTAGTAGAGTTCAGTTGTCTCATCAAAATTTAGAAGACTGAAAGTTACATTTCTCCGGCTTCCACAACAGTGTTGTAAAACAACAAAACCAACAACAAACTGATTAGTTATCTTACTCTGGCATGAAGACACTCATAATTGTTCTTTTGAAGCTACTCCAGCATACCTCTCCTCCCCCACCCCGAAAACTGGACATTGGAAATAAAAAGAGAATAAAAAGTTCTTGTTTTGTGTTTAGGGCACACACCAAGGAGCGGGATAATCTGGATTCTGTTCTCTGTGCTGAATATTGTTTATGCATTTTCAAAGAAAACATGTATTTGGCAAAATACATAAGTGTGCTGAGGTGGGAGAGAAGCACAGGTCTCTGCTTCCAAGTATCCTTATTAGTGTAGGAAAACATGGTCTCAAGTGATCATACTGCTGTGTATATTCAGCCCTAAAATCTTGATTTAATTTCTTCACTGTGACACGCCTTTCACTGAAATGGGAGATAACTTGATTATGCTCACCAAGCCAGTGATGAAAGCACAGACATACTGTTGTTCTTTATATCCACAGCCTTCCTAAGTTGATACAAGCATCTGAATCTCTGGCTTCCACATCTCTTGAAAAGGATTTAAATCCCAGGTGATTGTGGTAGCAATTAGGTCCCTGAATTATAAGTCCCTCTAAGAATTAAAAAATATTCTTAATTTGGGGACGTGCACTTAAAAATCTCATTTCCATGCAAAGTTTTAAAACTGCACTCTGAAATACCATGCTTTCTTTCCCTTTGATGCAGTAATTTAGTAAAAAGAAACAGAAACGTGTTGAATTAATGTGCTGAATTAATAAGGTGGGCAGATAAAAAATAAATAAGCATAGGATTGGGATTAAAGTGGAACACTAAAAGTTAATTTCTTTATCAGCAACATTTTGTTGTATTTTTACTTTCAGTTTCAGATTCATCTGGCTGAAAAACTGAACATTTTGGATTCCTTCTATAAGTGAATAGACAACTGCTGAGCTCTTGAGGAGCTATGCTTTCTGGAAGGGTGTAAGTGTGGTAGACCAGCTGCCAGAAAGCAGTCTCAACGAAGGTGAGTTGGCAAAATTTTGAGAACTTAATCAAAAGTGACTTATCTCCATGAAAATCCCTTAATTTGATGAATAAGCAAAGTCCAGTGAACCCCAGTGACCAGTCACTTGCTTTGTCAACAGCACTTTCCATGTACAAGTAATTCCGTGGCGAGTAGTTGTTGAGAGCACAACATAAAAGAGAAATCATGTATTTGCCAGGTATGTGAGAAAGCATGTTGTTCTGCTGCATGTGGGATACAGAAACAGAAATTCTCTCAACCTCGTGGCCAGAACCAGGATCTAACCACAGCTTTCACAACCAGGACCACACACTTTCATTGCTTGGTGTGAATGTGTCAAGAAAAAAATGAATGTTAAGTCTCTCAGACAGCCAGTACATCTGGCTTTTATCCTTCTCACTGCCTCACTCAGGAAGGAATATGGTTATTTTTAAATCTAAGGTCCATGTGTGGAGCCAAATAAACATAATTCTCCATCTGGTTCAAAGACGATAGGAAAAGATTTTAAATGCTCTAAATTGTATAGGTTTATTTATCGTCTGCTAAATCCTCTCCCCAAAAGAATCAAAGGCCTCATTTGCTCTTCAAGCACTCATTACAGCTTCGATCACCCTATCAAAGCCTCAAAAAAACCCCACCCCAAAAACATGTGATTTCATGTACCAGAATACAAATAGTAAATTACAAATATTCTTCATGACCAGCTCATGAACACTTTATGATAGCTAATATATTAATTAATTGGGACTTTTCAAGCAGGTGAAACATTCAAACAGTTGAATAGAATTCCCATCATGATGGTGTAGCTAAATTATGGCCAGGAAGGGGGGACAAAAACTCCCCAAAACTGATGTTGATTTGTTGTCCAGCTCTTCCTGTGACCATAGTTTCTTTTGTTTTTGATCTCTTCTACTCAAATATTTTGGGAGTGTTTTTTTTTTTTTTTAAAGTACGGTTACTATTGAAAATAATCTCTTAAATAGCATTTGGGAAAATATATGTGATTTTGGTGGCCACTGTGGAACCTCAATTACCAGGACTTTTGGAAGGTGTTAGCAATCAAGTCATTCATAACCCCTGGTCCTACAGCTTCTACAGACACTACTTCTCCCTGAATCGACTGTGCATGACTGATTTACAGCTAATTACAGGTTGTGTGGTTCACTTGGATATATGTTGATATACTTTTGCCAGTCTATTTAGTGAATGACACTGAACAAGAAAATGGCGTATATAGTCTTCTTGTTTAAACAGGTAAAAGAGTTTCCTTTTTTATGAGTATTTTGTACATTTGCAAAATAAGGCTTGGTCTGTACTTTGAATGACTGAAACATCTCAAGTTTGCCTGATCGGTTTAAATATGTACGCTTTAGAGGATATTAGTATTTAAATATAGAAAGCTGTAGTGGTTCAGTTGGTCCTTCTTATTTCTTGACCATTTTGGTTATTGTTCTGTTTTTCATCTAGTCTCAAGAATGTTATTAACTTTAGCAGGTATCATAGAGAGACCTTGTAGTATATTAAGTAAAAATCTTCTTTAAACATCATTTTAGCGAAGTAAACCAAGACAATTATGTTCAAATTATTTAAATGGTTGTAACATTTAATATGTTTTACAATTCTTTCTGGATCTGCCGAAATGGGATTTTCAAATAAAAACCAGATGAAAACAAAATGCAATATAAGAATTGAAAGCTCATGGCAAAAACAAGAGTCCAAAGCTCAGAGCTGTATTTTTACCTTTTCTTGTAGGGAAAGTATGTTTCTAATAACTTTGCCACTGTTTGAGAACTCCAAATCAGAGATGATTTCCTTCTTTTTTTTCTTTTTTTTTTTCCTGTGAAACTGTAAACAGAGTCAGAGACATGTAAATGTTTTATCCGCTGTTAATCTGAGATGGTATCTGTGGCAGTTTGCCTGTTCAATGGTATACAGATTTACAGTATATATTGTAAATCCCATTAACTTGTCATTAAATAATTAGCTACATCTGCATCAGACATATCTGACGCTGGTTATCAAAATTTATTCCTTCTATTCAGCCTTTCCAAAATATTTCTATTCCCCTCTTCACTTTCTGCTCCTCATTGACTTATCGATCATGTCTTTGTTAGATTACTCTTTTCATGTAAATCAGAAGACTAGGACTTTTATTTTCATGCTGCATATTATTCTTCTGGTTTTCATCAGTGGTTCAAGTCATTTAAGTGAAAACAGGTGAGACCTTTCTGGGAAAGGGGAGAAAAAACAGTAAGGCTTTGTGATTGCAGGCAAACACCTAAGGAATTTTTTTTTTCTTTGTTTGAATATGCTGTTCATTTTTGAGATCCTAACGATCAGATCCTCAGCCCAAGTTAAACCCCTTTCTGCTGCTCTATTTGTGCACAGGGTACATGAAGCCAAGCTGAAGGAGCAAGTGGAGGTTTTTTTTGTTCTCAAACAAATCCCCTTCCCATCTGGTGTTAATCCAGAACTCCCACCCTCCATCATGAAAGGAGGTTGTAACGAGGTGTGTGTTGGTCTCTTCTCCCAAGTAACTTGCGATAGGACGAGAGGAAATGGCCTCAAGTTGTGCCAAGGGAGGTTTAGACTGGACATTAGGAGACATTTCTTTACTGAAAGAGTGGTCAGGCCTTGGAACAGGCTGCCCAGGGAAGTGGTGGAGTCACCATACCTGGAAGTATTTAAAAGACAGGTAGATGAGGCCCTTAGGGACATGGTGTAGTGGGTATGGTGGTGTTGGGTTGACAGTTGGACTCAATGATCTTAGAGGTCTTTTCCAAGCTGAATGATTCTATGATTCTATGATCATACTGTGGGACAGTTTTGGACCCAGGCCCGGATGAACGAACACTTTTTTGTCCCCTTGCCTACTGTCCCCCCCTTACTCCCTCCCCTGTTGTGAGTACAAACCCTGCAGTATTGTGCCCTGGACTCTCAAAGCTTGGTAATGGAAGGGAAATCCATGTCATACTGAGAACAAGCTGTTTTGTCCGTGCGCAGGTTTCTCATGTAAAATCATACATGAGATTTCTTCACACAAATAGTTATGATCACTTACCATGTTCTCACACTGTCACAAGAGAAGGGCTTTCACAGAGAACAACTAGGTGAGCACCAAAAATAAATTAAAAAAAACCCCAAACCAGCAATGTGCAAAAGGATGAGCTCCTTGGGTTGCTTCTGAGCCTGTGAATGCTGCATGGCAAGCCCACAAGGGGTTCATACACAGAAGTTTTTGGAGATTGTTGGGCCTGATTTTAAGTGGGAAATAAGATAGATGTATGGAGACTGTAGTCTCCATAGATGAGGCACCTGCTTTTAACCAGTACATTAAAAAGCTTTGTAAAAGTCCTGATATAGTCTAAGTGAAAGAGGTTACTTTTTGAAAGAATAATAATTTAGTATTATCAAACCCTGTTAATCCCATGGGTAGCTGAAAGCTCTCATAGCAAGGAAACCCCAAACTCTAGCTGAGAGATTACTGGATTCTTCTCCAGATTCCTGGCAGGAAAGAAAGAAATATTTCTATGGCAAGTCGATTTTTCAGTGAAAATCTGCTTGATGCTGCACAGAGATTTGGAATGTGAAAGTGTTGGGGAGAGAGGTTAGTTATCAGAATCTGCATGAAATGCTCAGAAAGATGTAATGCAATTCATCACGTGGGTCGCTTTGATATGTATATAGTCTTTATTTATACATGAGCATCTACCATACCAGATCTTTTCCAAAGCTCTGTACTCTGTTGAGGATACAGATTTTACACAGATACTTCTCATGTTCATTGCCCTCTTACAGAGCACAAACACCTTGCTCTTTTAAATGTACATCTCTCTTTTACAACTGGAGTCAGACTGCAGTCTAAGTGCCTGGGCTATGTCAAATGAAAAGCTATATTCTGTAAATGAATTAGTAGCACTTTCTCCTACTGCCTTCCTCAAACACTTACTGTTGTATGGTCAGTGGTAATCCGTAAAACATCTTCACTCTTTCCCTGCTTGTAGAGCACTTTTTAGTGCAACAAAAAAGAATATTTATAACAATATTTTCCTGTTACTGCTAAGGGGTGGAATCCCAGCCCTAAGTCACTGGCAAGGTTCCCATTTGCTTTATGATAGGTCCAGATTTAACTGGGCTGCAAAGAGGGCTGCAAGCCGGGAGACTTTGAAAGTAACGTCTGAGCCTCATTCCTCTGCTGTCTGGGCAGGCTTTTCCACGCAGCAGCCTACACAATGATGAAGAGAGTCGTTGTCAAGCCAGCTGGCTCTGCCTGCAAGCCCGCTTGTGCTGCTAAGGGAAAGCTTGTCTCTGTGTCTCAAAGGGATACCAGTCTTTTCACTTTTAAACAGTTTTTTTCTTCATGGATTTAAGTGTGTTTACATTTCCTTGTCCAACTGCCGATTCTGTATTCTCACTGGTTTTCTCATCTCTGGCTTGTAGATGCTGTTCATATTTATAGCTTGTGGACAACAACATCATCAAGCCTCATACTCCGACATTCCTTGGCAGAGCTTTCCTGACAGGTGACTTTTCCATTAGGGGATCTTCTCCCTTTTAGCTCCTCTTCTAAACTCTCCACACAGTCTGTCTGGATGCTTGAGAGCATGCTTCAGACAGGCTCCGACAAAATCTCTGGATTTGTGCTCACTTCTTCTCAGTGAGATATTCGTAAACATAATAATGTTTTCTAATGTAAACTCACAGTAAAGTTCACACATTTCTTTATTGAGATTGAAGGGAAGTGTTAAGTGAAATTTAATGTGAATGTATGTGTGAGAGATTAGAGAGGAACTAAATTGTTCTGTGAAATTGTGCTTTTATATTACAGGGAGACTCAAAAATTGGATTCTCTTCAGTTCCAAAATTAGCATTTGGTTTCTTCTAAAAAAAGGCCAACATGTGGCAAAATGAAAGATTTGGAATTCTGGTACCTGCCTGAATTTGAGACTGATTTGAAAGTCTTTTTGATATTTTTACTGCCTCAGACCATAAGGTTTTGGAGTCTATTTTACCTAGCCAAATGCACTGTTGAAATCAGTTTTGTCTTAGGATAAGGAACTAATCCTCAGATAGACAGCCTCACAAAACACAATGTTCTAAAGGTTTTTACTATTCCACAGAAATAAACTGAGCTGTAAACAGAGTTCTTATGCCACTTGGGTACAAAACTGAATTTTTTTGTTCATTTTCTTCTTGGAGGAAGACCAGAAAACTTCTCTAGAGCAATGGTTAGGGCACTCAGCTGGGGTGAAACAAATAATTTCTTTTCCCATGGTTTAGGTATCTAGTTCTTATGTTTAGTGTCCATATTCTAATCCCTGGGATAGGTGCTACTCAGATGCCGGTTCAAGGGTAAGAAGTGATTGTCTTTCTACTTACCATCTGAAATTGTTTTCTAGACCAATGTTTTTCTGAAGCTGATAGATTTGAGAAGAGGTGAGAATGAATCTTCGATGCATCACCACTTTCTGAGAGATAAAAAAAAAAGTGTTTTGTTGCAAATTTCCTGACTACACAACCCTCTAAAAATCAATAGTAATTATAAAATACTGAAAGAATGTGGTGCTCATGGAATAAATTGTAAGATAGACAAAAAGGGTGGAATATAGGATGAGAACAACTGCATGTTCACTCTATGATCTTATACGAAAACAATTCAGTTTCATTAATCTTTCTCAGAATGAATATGTCTGTTCCATAGTAATTTATGAACACAATACATAAGCCAGTTATTGAGATATTTGTCATATGAATATATTGGTTAAATTTAATACGGGGTAAGCAGAATGTGAAGACAAGCCATTACTTTGCAAATGCTTTTGGACTGAAAGGAGATGATGGCTGAGTTATTACCATGAAGGCTTTGCTGCTTGCCTTCAGCCACCTAAAAATCTTCGTTCCCCATTCAGAATCAAGCAGCAGGGAACCAGCAGAGCTAAAGAGCTATAGCACTCACAAAAGAGGATACTTCACAGGTATCTAATCAGATGGATAAAGACAGTTTTTGTGATATCAGAAACTGCCAGACTTGCCTGCTCTATGTCTAAGGGATGGTAGATTATAGCTATTACAGATGTGTCGAATACTTGTGCTTTTAAACAAAATTAACTAAATCCTGTGTTCTTTCATTTAAAGTGAAACTATTTTGTTTTAGGAAAGTTGTCTTGGCAATTAATTCACCTCTGGTCACAGACACCTTGAGGGAAGAACTGCCAAATAAAATTGCTTTTGCTGGTAAGCAATAATGATATACAGAGTACTGGGCCAAGAGCGTATACTAAAGTGGGAAAAACATGTCATTTTTCCCCAGGACAGGTTAAAACATTTTTGGATAAGGACCAGAGGAAGGAGAATGATACAATTATCATTGCAATCCTGAAAGAAGTGTTACCTCATATTTAGAAAAAAAGTACTGCCAGACAGAACAATTTAAATTAAATAACCCCTGGTCCGCTGAAAATCTGAAGCAAACCTCAATTGAAGTGTCAAAATACCCCAGATATCCTGTTTTCAGAATCTCTAGTCTAATCAGCTAGGAGTAGGGAAAAAGATTAATGATTTTTTCCAATCCAGCTCTGTAGAGTCAAAAAGCTTCATTTGCCTCCTTATTCTTAATCAAACGGAAGCCGTATTACAACCATTGAAAAGCTTGTTCAAACAGCTGAAACCATTTTAGGCTTCTTCTACTTGTTAATTCAAGTGAAACATGCTGTGTGTCCTACTTAGGAACAGAAAATTGCACCTTAGCACTCCTCATAGCTACTGCTAATTGTCTCAGCGTTGTTATCTGTTATATACTGCTTTAGGTAAATTTTTCTACTTATACTGTACTGCTGCTTCATAAAGAGCACAGCTATTATTTTCCAAATCACTATCTGGATTCTGCTTCTAATTCATCCAACTGAAGTCACAATTTAGTTATACTTACACTTGAAGTGGAATATGACATGGCAGACTAAAGTCCCACATCTAAACATTATTTATTTTTAGTAAACCGCTACTCCAGCTCATAAGCTAATTGTTACTGTAATGATGGGAGTACTGCAGGAATTCTCTGCCAAAGTTCATTTAATTTGCATTTTAATATACTAAATCTTCTTTCCATTAATAGTGCTGATACAGAAGTTTGACAGACAAAATAAAAATGTGGGCGTGTTTGTGGATACACTCTGAAATCCACTGTGGCATATAAAAGCAAATGAGAATCCTCTCTTTGGCACCATTATCCAAATGCCTTTCCACTTCTTTTCTGTCTGAGGTGAAGGCTGTGCAGATGGTTTGGCATAATTCACTCAACAAAATGATTCAGAGGCAGGAAGATAAAGCCCATGTTGCTTGAAACTTCATCCCTTTCTTTTTGCAGTGTGCTGCAGGAATTTACTACCTGGAATACTTTATTTCTTAGAATTTTAACAACTTAGTCTAATAATATGCTGTATTTTTCCAGCAAGCATATAGCTTTGCTTCTTCAAAAGGCCTCTCAGAGAACACTCTGTAACACAGTTATCGCATCTGCATTTTGAAAGAAGGAGCTGCAATACAGGGCTTAAAATGTCATTGACAGCATCACATTTGTAAACTTTTGTGCGTGCCAGCTTTGTATCAAAGACATCTAATGAAAGCACAAATGAAAGAAAGAGTTACCAGGAGAAGGCAATATCTACCTGCATTAGGAGATGTGTTTGAATCCTTTGTGAGAGATATAATTTCTAAAGAACCATAACTGGAGACAAAAATCAATTTGTCACAAAGTCTCTTTATTCAGTCTTTAAGTGCTACCCTTTTATCTGTCTTGACAGAATTTACCCAGCTGTTTTCTTGTGTATCTTAGATAAAATGACCGTATTTTCAAACTGCAGCCAAACAGAACAATTTTCTGATGGCATTTTTATAGGGTTACAAAAAAGCCTCACAAAATGTATGATGGTGTGCTTTTAAAGTTTACCTCAACCTCCGTGTTACCAGCTTATGATTCAACAGTATCTCTCATAGGAACTGAAGAACTGAGCAGTAGGGGATTTTTTTTCAGGAACTTGGGATTTCGAATAGGATTCTCATATTTTACAGAAAGCTTTGAGCTCCACCCTGAGCAAAAGAGCAACTTTCATAATAAGTCTCTTTTCTTACCAGGCAGGGTTCTGCAACATTTACTGCTTTGAAGTGTCTTACTCTGCAAGTAGTGCCGTTAAACACAATGAGAGAGACAATCTGAACCTTGAAAAGAGAAAGGAAAACTTATTGTAGTTTTTAGGAAACGAAGCTGAGAGTTCAGACAAACAAAATAGCTGGTTTAGAATCTGCCATCCATCCTATATGTAATGTATTATTCAGCTCAGCATGTACAATTTTGTTTAGATTGTACATTTTCTCTAGCTATTTTTTTATATTTCCTTACTTCACCACAGTATCTGTCTGCCTGAGGATGTTTAGTATTTCTATTGCTTATAAGGTGTTGTTTTAAACCCAGCTTAGAGATGGAGAACTGAGGCACAGAGAAAGTGTCATCACCTAGGAGAACTATAACTAGTACAGTCATGGGCTCTAAGTAATCTTGCCTAACATAAGGTAGGTTGATTTTATTTTTTTTTCCTTACATGGGTATCCATTGACATTTGAGATGACCTTGGGTATTCCGCTTAACCTCCATTTGCCACCTCAAAGGGATGTACCTCTCCCATAGGTCCTGTAACTGCCTGTCCAGAAACCCCAAGAATATGTCATAGATACTTCAGGCGATCTCAAGCGGCACTGGACACCAAGCTGACACAACTGAATCAAGCCCTAGGTGTCTAACTCTAATCGTGATATCAAAGCTCTCATGATCAATCAATACCTAATCTGTAGCACCTGTGGCATTTAGGGTTGCAATTCACCTTCCCAGATGTGCAAGTCCACAAATCTACTGTAGGATGAGGTAAATGACAGTGTGAACCCTATTGAAATCACTGACTTGGTCTTCACTGACTAAAATGGAAGCTTGGGCCACGATGGAGACACAGATAAGATGAATGCTGACTTGAAGTCCCTGACTTCTGATCTTTGTCTGTTGGCTGATTTGCACTTAGTCATTTATTTCCTTTATTGTTTTCAGTACTCTTCATAAAAAATATATAGTCTGCTGAAATCAGTGGAATTTGGTGTTTTTTCCTTTGGTATTTTTAACTCAAAAGCTCTTGGTTTACTCAACTCCTTTTCAATGAGACAAAAAGACCAAGCCTGACCATTCACAGATAATCTGTGATTATCAGTGAATCGAGTGTTGGATGTGATGATTAATGAAGGCAAGCTACCCCTCCATTATCTCAGAGAAGAGTCTTTTTTTGGTTTATGTTATCACTGATACATGTGTGGCCATGTTTTAGTCAAGAGAGAGTATGAACCCATAGGTAGCTGCATTCTCACCTCTCTCAGCCAAACTGAGAAAGGGAAAAATGATTCTAAATCAGTATTATGGAGTTGGAGCTATAAGGAGAAAAACTGAGAAATAAAAAGGTGCTTAAAAGGGTACATGTGTCTATAGTGAGTGATCAAGGAAAAACAGTAGATGCTTCTGTTAGTCAGAAAGGGAATGGGGAGCCTGAAGGGCCAAGTCACTAAGCCATGCAAGACACATCTCCTTTTTGTTCCCAAAATCTCTTACCTGACTTTTGCGAGCTTCCCCAAATGACCCCCGATCCAATCAGCATCAGTACTCAATGATTCGAAGTTCCTCAAAACTGTGCTATTTATTTCAGCTGAATGTTTGTGCCAGTATCTTCATACATATGACCATGCAAATCCTTCATGTTGTTCTTGTGAAAAATTGCCTCATAAATAGTCCTGGTAAGAGAAGCAGCAGACATCTTAAGTGAAACTTATCATGACAAGTATGCAAATAATGTAATCAGGCTCAGCCAATATAATATCAGATTACAAACTTGATCCAGCATCTTTGCTGTCACGTGTGATTCAATGCTTCTGGACTTTGTCAGCAAAAAATAAATCACAGGTCTGAAAAACTTGATGTTATTTCTCAAACAATGGCAAAGATATATGCACAAAAGTCGCTTCAGATCTGATTTATTAAGGTCTCTTTTTGTTTCCAGAGGATGACGGGAACACATGCATTTTTATTCTTTTCCTCCAAAATGCTCATTTATGGAAGAACATGTTTCAGCCCCTAAATGATTTTCTATGCTTGCCAGTTTTAGATTGCAGCACCAGTTACATTAATGATTTCTGAGGTGATGCTGATGCCTCTGAGGCTGCCTGGCAGAATTGCTAGCATAAAACTAATGAGTATCCCAGCATGACCCTGCACTGTTAAGAGATGAAGGGGAGGGGGGAAATAAATTAGAGACCTGGGTCTGTGGAAAAAATATCTGTAAAGGCACTTAATGGAGTCTAGAATAGAAAATTAATCACCCATAATGATTAGGGTTTGTGAGAATATTTGATTTAATTCCATTTATAAATATTTCCCATCCAATGATAAATGAACTCTGAGATAGCTCGTAAGCAAAATCTGAATCTGATATAAGCTTTAGAAGTGCACAGAGTAGAGAGGTATTAGACCACAGCAGCTTTTATCTGCTGTTTTCATTCTACATCTAACAGGCTTCACATAATCTTTGGGTACAAAATGATGTGGCAACACTGTTATGTGACTGTTGGAACATACATAACCTGAAAGTGCTTGATATAATCAAAGTGAAAAATGGTAAATTAAACAGCATTAGTCTGAAGCAGCCTATTATTAAACTATTAGGAAGCTAAAGCCATTACAGTTTATTGTTTATAATTCCCCAGCCTCTAAAGTCTTATTTAGCATTTCACATTTTCCAGGTCAGTAATATGTTGATTTTTTCTTCTTAATACAGTCATTAACCCCTAGCTCTTCTTGTGAAGAGAATTTGCCATATTTTAAAGCTATGACAAAGTTTGTCTTAAAAGTAACTATCAAGCAAACAAAAAGGAGGCATTAAAGCTCTAGTCTGCTTTGGCTTTTGAGTGCACAGGTTAATGAGAAATCATTTTTATAATTTGTGTCACAAATTTCTGAAATTCAGTGTAGTATGTTATGCAGCCAGTGAAACTGCATGGTCATACTCATTCTTTCTGGCATTAAAGTCTGTGCATGTGTGAAATGGTTTTAGAAGAAAGATGATAGCATTGTTCCTAATATGGAAATAAATTCATAATAATACAAATAGCATAAATTCAGATCTCCTGGGTAGTACTTCCAAGTTTGACACCACTCTCTGAGATCAGCAGCTACTGATCTTGTGTAATTTTCCTTCAGAGCTGCACGTTCATATTAAATGAAGTAGAGATTGCACAGTATTTTATGCCTGTTTTGAGGGCTGCAAAAGGAAAAAAAGAGAAAATGACAAAATGTGTGGTAAAGTGATATATTATAAAAATATAGATTAGATATTAATCAAACCTATTTTTTAAAAATCAGCAGCTTAAATCTTACACAATACTGGAGACTTAGTCATAATAGCACTGAGCAAATGAGGAACTCAAAACATAGAAATAATATGTGAGTTTCATTTCCCTGGGTGTGGGGGGCAGCGGAAAGTAAATTATATTATTTTAAAATTATAGTGAAAACAGAGAAAAAAGAACCCCAACATTTTCTATGAAAGAATATTGTGAAAATTATAAGGGTTTTTTTGATTTTGACTTTTAAAATTTATCTTATTTCTTGCACTTTCATAGTTTTCTTCTAAAAAAAAAAAACTGGGATATATCCCTTCCTTTCAATTTGACAATAAAGTTAATTCCAATAAAAATGGTTGCATCAAAAGTTCTGCAATTTCACAAATATTAGAAGTTACGCAGTGGAAATAGCCTGAGAAATTTTAAAAATCTATCCCTCATTTAATCAGATAGTGATTTGGTTTACCTATTCAGATATTTGATATTAAAATTATATTTTCACCATGTTAAAATAATTATGAAGGTAAGAATACTTTTAAAAAATGTATGGGGTTTTTTTTGGTAGCATTCTTTTTCAATTAAAAGTAAAATGCTCTCCTGTTAATATTCACTCTTCTGGCTTTTGGGAATCCTGCATTTGGCATGAGAAAAAATTACCTAAAGACTGACATCTTTTAAGGTGAATCTGTATTGAACATTTTAAGAAATGTATATTTTTCATTCCATTATTCCTTTCTAGTGTGCATATCAGTGCTTCTTTATTCAAGCACTTAAGTAGAGGTAAATGTAAGCTCATGTGATAGCTTGCTTTTGTGAAAGATAACCACAATGGATTCATATCTGGGTAGCACTTCATGAGTCAGCAGAGCCTACCAAAAATAATGTGGAAGAGGGTAGATGTTTAAATGACACAGGGGCAAGGTAAGCAGTAAGAAAGTGAATGGTTCTCAGTGGAATGGGGATGTGAATAAGTAGAAAATTTGAAGGTGCTCGGGTGAAATTTGGAGACAGTTAAAAAATAAGATCCAGATTCACAGCTTGTAGGTTTTATCTTTGACTTCAGTGCATGCAAGATTTTGAAAGACTATTTAATAATCTAAGATGTCTGGAAGAGAAGACTTTTGTAGAAGGCACAGGGAAAGTTAATTCTGGATCAAAAGAAATAAAGGAAGAATCACTAGATCTAAATTTATCTTACTTATGTTTAGCTATATAGAAGTTCAACATCTGGTACCGAGTAGTTTGTCATTTGGATTTCAACATAATCAATAGAGGTAACAGATAGCTCATTCTAAATATCTGTATGTGTGAAAGAATGCTCTCTGAAAGTGCCTTTTAGAAGTTCTCCATAGACAAAATTTCGATGACTTGCTAATGATACAAAACTGGGAGGAGTGACTGAAAAAACAGTGTGTTGTGCTAACATTCAGAGAGACTTCAACGAGCTGGAGAAATGAGCTGATGAAGCTCAGCAAAGGGAAATGCCAAGTCCTACACCTGCGGAGGAGCAAACCCATGCACCAGTACATGCTGGGGGCTGAACGGCTGGAAAACAGCTTGGCAGAAAAGGACTTGGGGGTCCTGGTGGACACCAAGTTGAAAATGAGGCAGCATTAGGAGGAGTGTTTCTAAAAGTGAAAGTCTTAAAAATTTTGTCAATTTTATCTCCAGTACCAAAAGTTCCTGTTATTATATTAAGTCCCCCTGTTTCCATCAGCTACTGAAGAATTAGTTACAAATACACATACATTTAGATATGTGATGATTTACTTGTGATTTTTCACACTCTGCCAACTGATAACTTTACCTTGCGGTCCTTATCCAGTCCTGTCACAGTTGAATGCAGCCATCTATAAAATTATGTGGAGGAAATAGAGTCTTAGCAGAATAAAGGAAGAGAGCTCAAAGATAGTCCCCCCTAAAAAGCAATTGGAAAAGTAAAGCTGGTAATGCTCTGAGGGAATAAAGGGAGCTTACCTTGAATTTTAGTTTCTTCAACTTTTCCTTATTTAATGATAAATCACTGTTTATGCTTTGGGTTGACAGCTTAGTGACAGTGTGTCAGATATGGCAAACACGTAAAAAGTTTTGTGCAATAGAAAAACTTTTCTGTCTTCAAGTAACAGGTTCCTTGAAAATACAATCCTGACAGGTATGCATGTAAGAAATCCTGTACAATACATATAGTATTTTTTAATATCCCTTATATGAAAGTTCTATTAAAGAAACCCAGTAAGATTCTATATGCATTTTTTAACATCATGTAGACCAGAAGCTTAAACTTTTTTTTTTTGAGCCATATTGTTAAATTCAAATAGCAGGGATAGGATTTTTCATCGATTGTCAAAAGGTGCTTACAAAATCCTCCAGAAAATAATCAAAATAATAGAACTGCACTATGAGAAGTCACTTTGCAGTATCTAACCCTAGTTTATTGTTTCTCAATTTTATTTATTTGTTTATTAAGAATCACTAGGATTAATATATTTTTCTTTAAAAAAATAAAGTAAAAACTTATACATGTATACTACAATATAGAACCATTGCTGAGTTAGAAAGCATCATTGACATAAATAACACTTGAGAGCATTGGTGAGGTTAGATATTAAATAACGTCAAGAATCAAGAATCTGTGCCAGACAAGTTGTGTTAAAATTATTAACAAATATAACAAAAGAATTCCTGAGAACATTTTAAACTGTATAAGTAATTCTGAAGCAATAGATGTATATCAGGTTTTATGTGGTGAATTAGTTACATACACTAAATCAACGTATTTATCTTAGGATGTTACGGTTCCGTGTCATCTTCATCTCTCCTCAGTGGTGAGTCTGTGAAATATCAGTGGTCCTTACAGAGGTTTACTGTATCTAGACATCTCAGATGCAGTGCTCAAAGATCACTTCAGAAAAGAATTTAATTACATAATCTTAATGGTTTATGTTATTAAATGTTATTTGTTTCAGGAGACTGTTCTGGTTTATTTAATGCACCCACAAAAAAATGCTCTGGCTGCTTTATGTGTGTATATATATATGTATATACACTCAGGAGACAACATTTCTGCTGTTCCATGATCACAGTTTGAGCTGTTGGTGTATTTCCACCTGTATGTAAGTAATGACACTGAATATAGTAGAAGAATACCCACAGGAGCAAAAATTTGCAGAATCTCACTCTAATAAAGAGATATAGTTTTTGATCTCCAGCCTAATTAGGCCAAAATAATTCTGTAGTAGGAATGAAGTCCCAGTCTAGCAAAGAATGTAAATACATCAATAGTTTTAACCATATGGAAATCTCATCAGTTTCCATAAGAATATATATACACTTTAAATTTCTTCTTTCACTTGCACCCTTTCTAGACTACAGTTTATTCAAGTGCAAGACTTGTTATCCTTAATTAAAGATAAATTCATATGCTCTGATTAACAGCTACTTTGACATCTGTACATCTAAAGTAAGCTTAGATCTATGTTGGCATGGAAACATTCTCATGGGAAATACTGGTTCCACCCTACTCCAACTGAGTCGTTTCCTAATTCCCTGGTCGTTCCACTAAGCCATTGGGAACGCCCCAGTAAAAGTCGTATCTTCAAAGGTTGGCATCAGCTTGTGAGAAAAAAACCCTTTGAACTTTTGTTTAATAAAGAAAGGGGAATGCAAAACTAAGACGAGAGGAAATGGCCTCAAGTTGCGCCAAGGGAGGTTTAGACTGGACATTAGGAGAAATTTCTTTACTGAAAGAGTGGTCAGGCCTCGGAACAGGCTGCCCAGGGAAGTGGTGGAGTCTCCATCCCTGGAAGTATTTAAAAGACGTGTAGATGAGGCGCTTGGGGACATGGTTTAGTGGGCATGGTGGTGTTGGGTTGACAGTTGGACTCGATGATCTTAGAGGTCTTTTCCAACCTTAATGATTCTATGATTCTATGATTTAGAACATTTGTAAAGCTACTGAAAAAGATACACTACTATAAAACTGAGACTTTATGATAGCTGGATATTACACGGAGTGGACCTGGGAGAAAATGCATTACTAGTAAAGGCAGAATTGGATGGTAATGAAGTTTGAGCTGGGCCATGTTTTTCTTTTAATTAACAGAGAGTGCAATGGAGTCATTCTAAACTAAATTTATGCAAGGATATTTATTCAGTTCATTTAAAATGTTTCCTAGCAAGGAGGTGGGCATAGGAATTCCTCTATATTCATAGTGCCTTGCAGGCTTCCCAGAAAGACTGCTGGTATCTTTGAATTCACCCTATAGTTTGCGAGCCACTAAATTATTTTCATAGCTATTACGTTGCTGTTACATATGGTGATGGGTTACCTATAAAATGAGATTTTGGAATTCAGATCTGAATTATACAGTGATTTAAATTTCTCAAACACTCCCTTTTCACATACACTGTTAATCTGAATTCTCTGAGAATTAAGTAAATCCTGTGGTTGCAAACAGCAATAACTGTGTGATAACTGAATGGTGGGAGATTAGAGAGGGCATCGCAGAGGACATGGTGGATGCTGCAAAATATGTTATACAATAGGTTTCTCTCAATGCAAGAATCAGCAAAATGTAATTCAGTTGAAAGCTTACAACAAGAATAAACACACAACTGATTGCATAGATGAACAGTGAAATTTACTTTTGAAATATAATGAAGTCAAGAAGTCACTAAAACTTGAAAAAATAGAACACATTTAAATGACATATAATATCCTGCACTTCATAGGCTAAAAAATAAAGCTGCAAATTCTTCTTTAACTGTCAGGAAAAGATTCCTTAGGAATCCTCTAAAGCATCTTTACTCAGCTGCGGTCAGAAAATACGAGAGTAAATGGACCGTGTTGCCTATTCTAAGTGCTTCAGTGAAATTACAGTTTGTTATTTGGGATTTCTGGTTTTGGAAATTAGCTAGCACAGCATACTTCTTCTGCAGTTTTCTTCTCTTTCAACACTTCATGTAAAAAGGCCGTCAACTATGCTTACTAAACTTAAAATAATGACAGTCACCTTACATTAGATGTTACAGAAAACAGTATAATAAAAAAAAAGTATTTGGAAACAATGTCCCATCTCAGACAATTTCAGTACATTTTGCTTAAACAGCAATCCGATATGCACACAGGTAACTTTTCTGACCTCAGTGTAATATGTTTCCAGACTAGTACCTTTCAGCAAACAACAGACACAGCCATGCATCAACACTTGAGCTTCAGTTTAAAGCCTGCTAGAAAAGCTGGAAATACACCTAACTCACACCATAAGGATTCAGATCAGCCCCCACATCTCAATTTCCTCCTAATCAAAGTGAAGAAAATTTTTTCTCATTAATTCTGCAATATGTCTGAAAATACCTACTAGTAAGAAATAGTCTTATGCATTCACTAAACCAAAGTGTTAACAGCTTTAGACCTTAATTAGAAAGACAGTATGTGTTTTTAAAAAAAGCCTGGTTTAATTAGATAGGTCATGAGTATTCAGATTGATTAGTGTATTCTTCCACAGTCCTTGTCTGGGTTGGGTCAGAGTTTTGTGCTGTGGATACAAATTAATGGTTCATAAAGCTATAGGAGACTAAGAAATTAGTTGCTGGATCACCAGCTCAGCTACCTGCCCTGAAAAATCGCTGATTACCTACACTACCTGGTCTCCTTTGTGTTATCAGGGCCCAAGACAGAATTTGCCCTTAGAATTTCTTTAAGGTAGAAAGGAATTGTTCACAGAAGAGTCCCTGAGCTATGCTCAGCTGTGAACAAACAGGAGTGGGGAAAGGCTCATCCTTAGAATTATGTATTGCTCCTCTTATATTTCAACCTGTAATGGCTGACTTCTGATTTATCTGTACAGAATAGCTGGTGTTTTAGCGCATGCACCTAGAAATGCCTAGATGCATTCTGTCTGATCTCATAGTTATAAGCAAATCTATAGAGAAACATAGCATGGATAAAAGAATTTCTCTTTCCAAAAACAATTGCAAAACTTCCAGTGACTTTCAGACTCATGATTTCATTCATGATGGTCAGTTCATGCAAACATGTGTGGACACATATTAATGTGCACACACAAAACTCTATATTTTTCATCTTGACTAACTCTTATCATGTACTTTCCTGTACGTTATGTTAAGGGTTGAGGAAAGAAGGGGAGACAAGGGTGAGTCTCACGCAAGCGATGGCTGCTGCCCGTAAGAACTCTCTATAACACTGTTGGGGTTTGCAGGTGTAAGGCCATGAAAGCAACAATATGAGAAAAACAACTTGAGAACAGAAAAGAAAAATTACAGCCACAGAGCCTCTGGGAAAACACTGCCTCAGTGGCCTAAGTGAAAGAGTTACAGTGCTGTAAACAGCAAGTCCTTAGCTGTGGCACTGAGGCACCTAGGGCACCATGAAACAACTTCCATATATAAAATAACAAGTGCTTTTCTCCACTGTTATTGGAACTTCACAGCAATCACCTTATCAGGGATAGTAAGGAACTAGAATTGTTCAAACTTATTGGCTCCATTTCAGACAAACCTCCCAGACACCAGAGATGTACAGAAGGTCTGTAACTTTTCCACTCACACCAAAATACTTATGGAACATCAACAAATGGCCCATGAGCCGACAAAGAACATGTGTTTCTCTCTACTGAGGGAGCTTGTTTTCTCAGTGAAATCCCAGATAATCAATTCTTGTGTGTCCCAGAGGAGAGAAAAGCTCTTATTGCTAGAATCACAACAAATTAACCAGGGAGCAAATGTGTACTATATTGTGAAGGAATGTCCTTGCGCTCACTGACCAGCACTGGAACACAAAGAACAGTGGGTGTGACTTAGTGATGTCAAATAGGAGATACTACATCTGCCTAAAAGGTATTCTTGAGAAGAGTCTCATTTTACTTATGCTCTGTGCAAGACTTCAAGATTCACTTACATTGCCAAGAACAGCACCTTCTAAGTCCTAGTACACTGAGCCTAGTCAACACTGTCTGAAGCTAGGCAGTTCCCTGACTGCCTTCCAACCCATTTGAGCATCATGAGAAGGAACTCAGATGTGATGATCCATCATAGATCAGTGTTATGTCTTCTTTCTTCTCCCCCGTACACCCATTCTTTCCCATGCAGACATATCTTCATGTGTGTACCCTGCAGGGGTGTTGCACTGCAAGACAACCACTTAGCTTAGGCATTGCTGAAAACATAAAGAAGGAGGAATATTTTTCCCTAGCCTACTTTATATGAAATAAGCAACTGAAATGAAGACCATCATAACTTCAGGGTTATTTCCATGTTTAAATGTCGAAGAATCAAATATGCAAAGAATAGCCTGACAAGCATATTTGGTGGAAACTTTTTTGTATGAATTACTGTTCCATCTGTAGAGTGAGGTAGCCATTAAGCACATGTGTGCTTTTCAATGGTTAGAATACAGCTCTAGGCTTGAAACTGAAGTTCTGTGCATAAAGAAAGAGACAATGGCCTATACTATCTCAGAATCTGGACAGTACAACCCATGAAGAATTCTGATTTATCCTCATGTCCACTGTCCTTGACTTCTCTAACTCCTTGTCCAAAACCAATGTGTCAATGCCTTGCCACTTATCTATTCTTCCCTCTTTGGAGTAGATGCCAGCTGTGAAGATATATTTTTTTTCCCAAGAAATTATGATTTTTTTTTTCTGATACAATATGAAAGATGAGCTTGTGTAGAAACTCATTTCCATGTATATGCAACACATAAACTTTTGTTTTATCATAAAGAACTTAATTCTGCATACTGGAAATGCCTTTTAGAGCTTAGATTAGTACGGAAAGCAATCTTTCTCTGTTCGCAGCATAGAAATAATGAACATTTTTTTCTATAGTCCTTGGGATTGTCCAATACGTACTCTGTTCCATTTCATTCTTTGTTTTTGATCAAGGGTATATATAATTTTATATCTGCATGTTATATATCATGGTGATATCAACAGGACCACTGGAGACGGAGTGGGCTTGGATTCAAACCATTTGCCTGTCTCAGAAGCTAGTCATTTTCAGCATTTAGTGCTTTCCAAGATAGTAGAGTTTTACATTGTAAAAGTGTTATTTTTTTCTGATGGTGGTAAATTACTAGAAATTCTTACACTTTTTTTCTGAAATTACTTTCACATTGGTATTTTTTTAGAGGATAAAGTACATGCATGTGTGCCTATTTAATAGGTCTTGGCATGACTGTATGTGAGTTTGTATATGACACACTGATATGTACACATGACATCTCATGTGCAAGTACTCTGAGGATTTCAAATGCAGTTTTCATTACAATGAAAGCATTCTTGTCAAAGGCTATTATGGCTTAAATCTCCCTGTTTCTCTATGAAAAATATTGTTTTATTTGTATATATACACAAACTCATAAAGGCCCAGATTCATCCCATCAAGTTTTATTTATTCAAGTTGGGAGATCAGTAACCTGGGATCCCTCTGTTCTTAGGCAGAGCTTGTTCCCATGTTCTTAAAAAGGTTACTGTTTCTATAGAATTTATCGTTCATATATACAATTTGATGAAATTTTCATTTGTGTGACTCAACATTGTGATAACAAGTAGAACTAAAAGTCAGGTAAGCTGGTGCACAGAAGGCTAAAGAGACCACCTCTGGCCCCCATAAAACCAAAGTTTACGTAACCTCCTGCAATCAGTGATCTGACATGGGTCCTGAAATGTCTTGTCCTGTGCTTTAATAACTAGCAGAGGCAAACAGTCAGACTCCTTTTTCAGGGGGCAACATTTGTAACACATATGCGACCCAATGTGACAGGGACACAACAGAAACATAGTACTACTAAGACTGACTCAGGTAGTCTGTGAACAATTTATCTGAAATTGATTGTCACGAAAGTCTGTACTCTCATTCATCATCTACTCATCAGGGGCTAGCATGGGAGTCTCATGAAAGAAATAATCAACAAGGATTATTAAAGGATGCAATTCTCTTTCTCATTTCAGGCTTTGGTACAGTAAGAGTTGCTTAGGGTAGAAGATATGTTTTGAGAGATCACATGTGTCTTAAACTACTTTTCCAAGTGGCCAGATCGAAAGATGTCTTGAGATGTTATTTCTGGATTTTTTTTTTTAAAGGGATTGTCTTCACCCCTAAGTTGAAATCAAACTTCTAACTAGAAAGTGTATAAAGAATATCAAATAATAACCCCTTTTACTGTTGCTGAAGTGAAATACATATATATTTTATAAATAATGGGAGAACAGAAAGTGTCACATGAAGATATTTGTCACTAAGTATCTCTGATTATTACTGGGTTTTTCAGGTCAGTTTTCAGTTCAATTTGAGGTATCCTTTATGTCTAGAATTTACAGGGGATAGAGAATATGATTGTCTCATAAGAGACAATATGTAATATGGGAAAAATCTTTAATACTGGAGATACTACTGTCATATTAAGCACTTCCTTAATAATCTTTCCACCCTGGTTTTCTTTCTCTGCCCCAGAACCCCCCCAAAAGCAAATAAATTTAAGAATACCTTTTTTCCTTGACAGACTCTAAAAACCAAAGCAAAGGAAAACAAACAGAAAGGTCCTTTTTCATATGTTAAGCATGAAAAAACAGAGAAATACTAGAAGATATGTACATTCATGCTTGCTTTCACAGAAAGAGAAGATTCCCTCATGAATTGCTTTCCTGTTGGAGGACTCCGTTACCCTTACAGTCTGACAACTAATGTCACTGTGCACCAAGTTAATCTATCTTTATATAATGCCAAACAATCAGCAATAAGAAAAAAATATCATGTAGCAAATGGCAAAACAACAAATCAGACAGCTACTGATGATTAATTTTTCCCTCGAGTTTCCCAAAGGTGGTCTGTGAGAAGAAAAAAAACTTAATAAATGAGTAAATAAAAATCAATAAATTTAATTATTTCTTGTATTGGTTTGTGAAGTGCACTATATTTTTCACTACTTAATTCTCATTGATCTGTTAGGGAATAGGGAAAGGGAAAGAAGTAATCAACCAAGATGATTCCAGGCACAGTTCCTTTTCTTTTCTCAATCTGGCATTGCAGCTTTTGTCCATCAAAGGATCAGTCTTAGGAATTATGCATTAGCAATCTGGTCTTGCAAATCTTAACATAACTATTATAGAAGAGAGTATTTTGTGCTCAAACAGGGTTTGTTGTCTTTTGAAGCATGCCTGGGGTCATTAGCAGCCTGTGGAATTAAGCTCATAGATCACATCTAAAACCTTGATGTTATTCTCAGAGAAATTGCTTTCTGAATGTTATTTGGAACAAACTTCAACTTCTAATTGTCTAGGAGGAGCTCTCAATCCAAGTATCGATTCATTCAGATGTCCCAGATGATGAATATGCTAATGAAGAACAAATAGGGAAAGACTCTTGAAGTGAACATAACTTGTCTTTACACAGATTTCATATCATCACCATAAGCCTGTGCAGGGGTAGAATAATGCTGATATTCAAAATTAGCTTGTCTGTTTACTACAAACTTTTTGCATCTCTTTTACTACTCTTTTAGCACTTCTTGGACTCTTTGCATGAAGCGACTTGCCTTGCACCTGAATTTACCCAGAACAGTTTATAATTTAGTAGTCAGTGGCATCCTTCGAGAGGAGGAAGGTACAAATTTGTATTGCTACAGAGAGGTGGGAATTAAACTTTTCTTTAAATTTCTGGGCAAGTGTTCCACCACTATTGCTGCCTGGGAATGGTGACCTACTGCATGTTTTGGGGTGCCTGACCTGTTAGCATGTGTTCAGTACACTTAATGGGGGACAAGGATCCTAATTCCTCATAAGAATTAGATATCTGTGTTCTGACTCTATTGAATGTAATGCTAAACCAACTCTGCTGATGACTGTTTGGGTGAGTTATGCTGTGAGGAAAGGTGCACTGTCAGTCTGATATGACCAAAGATGGCAGATCAAGATAAACTGTTACAAGTCCCTCTATCACAAAACAAAATTAATGCCTGAATTCACAACATTTTGGTGGAGTTTGTCATGCAATATGACTAAACCACTAGGAACTGGACTGCCTAGACACTCAGAAAATATCACTAGGGAACCAAAGTAGGTTTCTAAACAAATGCTGAATTATTACCAAATTGATGTAATGAATCAACTTAGCACCTATCTCAGGTCGAAGCCCTTTTGGAGACCTAAGCCTACTTGCCACTTTGCAGGTTTTCCCTAAGACAAGAAATTTAGTTTAGTAAGTTAAGGAAAATTGAGTACTCAGCATGAGTTCTCCTTCAAATAGCTGCAGATACATAGTTTACGTAGAGCTAGTCATTTAAAATCTCTCCTGTGAACTCATGTTACATAAATAAGAGGTCTTATCAGTTTTCAACTAAAATCACTGAAATGAGGGGGCTGTACATGAAATATGCTTAGAAACTGCAGAAATCAAGAATCGAAAAAGAACATTAAGTCCTGGAGGGAGAAGTGCTAACAGGAAACTTTGGAGGAAAGCTGAGGATCAATGTGTAGCCTTATTTTTGTGATCCACTGAAGTCCAAGAAGGAAAACAGTATGCAGTAACAGTGAAATCTTCACCTTAATTTAAAGTCTCACAACAGTGTGCCAAAACAGTGTGTTTGATCTTGATAACAGGAATCAAAAGATTCTTGAAATATAAGAGGTAGTTATGTCTTGAACCCATCAAATTAACTATAATAGAGATTAGCTTAAATGAGTAAGCTCATTTCACTCACCATTGTTCAGAAAAAAATCTGAACAATTCTACTGTATTCCTTCATTTTTAGTCAAAAATGGAATTGAGACTATTACCAAATACTTTACTAAGTAAATAGCATAAATTGATGAGGAGCTCAAATACTGTTAAAAAAACAAGGGGGATATGTAACAGTAATTGAGTTGAGTTTGTAAATTTAGCAAACTATTTCAAGTCTTATCAAGTAATCAGGTCTACTTAATTAATTCCATAAATTCCTGTCACAAAATGGCATTTTATCCCAAACAATCTTGTTGGTACAAAGTAAAATTTACTAATAGTACTAAAATGATGAACGTTTTGAACACTGATCATTGTTTAACACTGAACTGCTTTCTATAATGATTATAATTTAACAAGAGTCACGAAATCTTGTTAAAGGTCTCAGTGGTCTGCAAAGGCAGAAGACTTAGAAGGTCACTGGAAACACGTTAATTATACATGGTCCTCTTCATTCCAGTTAGACTTGAAGATAATAGCTTCAGTAACTAAATAGAGCCTCAGGATCATATTGAGTTTAATATCAAAACCTCATTGCTTTAAAAGCCCTGTTCTAAATTTAACTTTCATACTAATCAAACAATACACCTTGATGCAACTTTTCAGCTTTTTCTTTTGAATTATATTCAATAATCGTCATATAATTAAATTCTTCTACAATTTTTTTTCCCAGTTTCTACCAGAAATGCAAAACCAATAATTAAAAATCTTTGTACTTTTGTACGATGGAGGTTTTAAAAATTCACAGAATCACAGACTGGATGAGATTGGAAGGGACCTCTGGAGGTCATCTTTTCTAACCCCCCTGCTCAAGGTGGGCACCTAGAACAGGCTGCCCAGGAGCACGTCCCGATGGCTTTTGAATATCTCCAAGGAGGAAGACATAACGACCTCTCTGGGAAACCTGTTCCAGTGTTTGACTACCCTCACAGTAAAAAAGTGTTTCCTGATGTTCAGAGGGAACCTCCTGTGTTTCAGTTTGTGCCCTGTCACTGGGCACCACTGAAAAGAGCCTGGATCCCTCTGCTTTGTACTCTCCCTTCAGGCATTGGTATACATTGATGAGATCCCCCTGAGTCTTCTCTTCTCCAGGGAGAAGTCTCAGCTCTCTCAGCCTTTCCTCATATGCTCCAGGTCCTTAAAAATCTTCACGGCCCTTCGCTGGACCCTCTCCAATATGTCCATGTCTCTCCTGTACTGGGGAGCCTGAAACTGGACCTAGTACTTCCACTGTGGCCTCACCAGTGCTGAGTAGGGGAAAGGATGACCTCCCTCAGCCTGCTGGCAACACTCCTCCTAATGCAGCTCAGGATACGTTTAGTCTTCCCTGGCACAGGGGCACATTGCCGACTCATTTTCAACTTGGTGTCCACCAGGACCCTCAGGTCCTTTTCTGTCAAGCTGCTTTCCAGCCAGTCAGCACGTAAGTTGACAGACAACTGTTTACAACTTCTATGTTATCTTTGAGCATCTGCCTAAAACCTTCTTAAAAAATCATTACACATAAAAATATGAAGCTATTAATAAAACTATTTTGATATGGTGTCCAAGTTGAATACACAATGAAATTGTGCTCATTTGACCATTAGAAAGAATGTTATAAAGCAGAGATAAAATCTGAAAATAAGTTTGCAGGAAGTGGTATCTCTGCTGCTGCATTTCATGAGATTTTTCTTTCAGGCTATGTGTGTGAGAAAAGCTTTAAACTATTATTGTGTTTACCTTTTCAACTTCAAACTTTCTAATTTGACTTGATGTTATTCTTTTACCCTTTACATTATAGTAGTGACATTCTTTTGGTTTCAGTAGTGACTTTCTGATAATTTAGCAATTCCTTTTAATGAATTATGAAATAAATTGACCTGGAAGCAAACAACTCTCTAATCTATTATTCTACTTCTTAACAATTTCCAGTCACTTTAGTGGCATCTTTCTGCCTGAATCTAAGCAATGTTTTCCCCTTCTTACTTCTTTTTACTGAGTGTGCAGAATTATTGTCACTATCTGCCTCTCTCAAATTATTGTTTCAGCTGAGTTGTGTTTGAATAAGTAAAAGATTTCCCATTTAGAATATTTTTTACAAATATTGCTCTTTGTACAGAGAAAAGAAAACAAATCAAGATAAATTCTCTTGATCATGAACAAATTTACCAATTAGTGCTCAGCAAAAGTCTTTTTCTCCTCCTAACTCCTTTTTGTGTAGACAAGCCTGAGCTACTCAGGACTAGAAATAGGGATCAAAAAGGATGACAGAACTGGAGAACAACTGAAATTAAAAAAAAAAGGATGTACAAACAAAATCAGATATTCCAATATTTCATTGAATATTTTAGTTTTCATCACTAACCAGGAATGTGGGAATATAAAATCATCTGGGGGGAAATACCAAGTGAAAGAGCAATGTTGCCAAATCTGTTATTTCTTTCTTTCCTTAAATCTCTTTGGATAATAAAAAGGTCTTTTTTAATGTCACTGATGAAATTATGTGTCCGCAATATAAACACTGCAGTCTTTTATTCTCCTCCTTTTAATATACATATCGTTGCTTGTGATATCAGGTAACAAAATTGTTGTAAGAGCTAAAACCTGTTGGCCATGCCTGTGTTAAGCTTTTGTTTTTAAAGGGACTTTTGCAGTAGCATTTTGATGTCAAAGACAATTGAATTGATACAGATCACGTAGCACAACAGGATTGTTCTATTCCCATATTAAACTTTGGGACAATGTGAAACCATTGCTACCTAATGGTTGATGCTTTGAATGAAGATGTCTGAAATTGAGTGTAATGTTTGGCAGTGACTTGTTTGGAAACCACAGGCCCCATAGCCTGGTTTATCCACCTGTCAAAAAGTTATTATTATTTACTTCCTCAAAGGCTCAGTAAGGCTTAATGAATACATATAACAAGCTTTAGGAGCTCCAGGTGAACACCCCTGTACAGAAGAGTAAAGTGTTACTGTGAGGCAGGCTTTGGGAAATGCAAGAAGGCCCTGTGCCAGAGCAGGGCAGTTACACTGGGAACGGCCAAACCAGACCAGAAGCCAAAGTCAACTGTCACCAGAATTTTTATGCCTGGACTTCACTGTCAGATACCCAATTGCCTAGCTTTACTGGGATTACAGCTTTCTACCTTTCTCTCCCCAGCCTCACATATCCTCTGTCTTTCAGGTGTCTGCCCCACCCTGAATGCCAACTGATGGGAGCTCATGACGTTCTCCCTCTGGTTAAAACCATTATGGTAGTGTGTTAGGGAGAAAATATTCTCCCATGGAAAGTTTTCATCTGTTTCCCGTAAGAGAATTTCAATACTATTTTGTCTAAATCCTGTTGTTCCCAGATCATGCTTTTCCTATCGCCGTTGTGCACAGCTCCTCCTCTCATTGTATGGAATAAAGCTTATTTGCCCAAGACCTATTGCAGATCCTGCCCTTTACAGGAAATTTAAGCTTGTGCTGCATTTGCAATAAAAAGAGCTGTGTAGAAGAAGAAAGTGTCATCTTTGAAGAAGGATGAGATATTTCTGCAGTCAGTGAGGGACATTAGAGGATTTCTGCATAGGGATCTTGACATAAATTTCCTCTTTACTTCCAGACACTACCACCCAAAAAGATGCTAATTTCCAGTGAGTTAGCATTTCATTCTTGTGCAGTTGTTTAATGTTGCTTTCCTTTGACAAATGGTACCTTTTCAACTAAATAAAACAAGTTAAAAATTAACTGTATGAGAAACTGGTTAGCTAATATCCATGTGAAAGCTTCAAACTTGTGTGTAGAAATAAAGCTAAAGTAATGGAAACCAACTCAAGCAAGTTAAGTAAGTAAAGCTGGAATTCACAGCTGGAGTTGTTTTGAAGATGCTTGTGTATCATTACAGGTATGCTATATGTTTATAAGTGTTTTTATTCAAATTACTTCTGCTCTGGTATTCATTTGCCCTGAGAGATGGATTTCTGAGATAACAAAGGTCAAATTCTGCCTTCAGATAGCACGTTCAGTTCCTGCTTGTTTAATGAGAGCTGAACTTTCAGAGCAGTGTTGCTTCCCAAGTATTGCCAATGTGGCTGAAGTCTTGAAGTAATGGAGTCTCAGGGGAGGCTTGGTTCTTCTGAAAATTTCACATAAACTTTAGCTGGGGTGATTCAGATAAGCTAAAATCAATCCTGGCACAAATATCCAAGTTCATTGTAATCTTTTTGGTTATCTGTTTTGAACAATAGGCCATAAGGATATAGTCAATATTGTTATACTGTGTGACTATATTGAATTCTTTTAACACAAGCAAGGGCTCAGCCCTTAAACTAGAAATAAATTCATTATAGGATGGACTATAAACAAAATGATGATAAGATGTTATATTTTTCACCATAACACCCCTCTTTTTTTGAACTGATGAACTTAGGAGTGAAACTGTCTCTGGCAGGACAGGAATAATTATATTTGGGTGGGGGAAAATACCATTACGATATTTGAGAAACTCTTGTGTTTACCATGGATAGCAGTGTTCAAAGTGTAGTTTGATAGACATGTCACACTGCTGGATTTGCTCCTGTATAAACTCGATGACTGGAAGAAACCTTTGAATGTGAAGTTAGCAAACGCTCCGTAGGAGTATACTAAAGTCTTAAGAAGTTATTCTCTGCAGAGCCACCCTCACCAAGCGCTCTCCAGCCCTGCACAGCTCCTGTGTGACAACCTGCCAGCAGGACTTTTTATTCTTCATCCCCAGGCTGTGAGCATGAAGCTTGAGTCTCCTTCACTGCCTGGTTCTGCCAGAATTGCAAGGGGGCAAGAAGAGATTGTTTCTTCTACATGCTGAGTAACCCTACTGCTGGCAACAGATGCCTATGGAGGAAACTGCCTTTTGGCATGAAGAGATAGGAACATGAGGAAGAGGAGGATAAGGATGTGTTGAGATAGACAGAACTAGTCTTGGGCGTTGTGATTGGCATGTTGGGAAGCAATGGATATCTAGCAAAGGCTGCAGGGGCAAGGAGGAGAAAGGTGAAAAACTCTAGAACAAAAAGGACCCCCTTTGTCTTCTCAGAAACAGTTGTGAAACACATAGATGTCATCAAATTGTCATGGCTATAGTCATGAAAGGAACAGAAGTGGCACAGATCTTTCCTGTTTGTGTGATCATGAGACAAACATTCCTTGGAGGGTAGTGGGGGTGAAAGAAATTAATCACAAAGTAATAGACTGACTGCCTTGCCACAACTGTGAGCATGAGTGGTCTAGGAAATATTAATCAAAAGTTTCATAATGTGTCAGCATTTGTGTTAATCTAAAACAGATTCTTCAAATGTAGATTTTTATATTTGAGGGCAGCCTTACATAGAGAATGGCATTTCACTTGCAAAAAAAAAAAAAAAGACCTTTAATAGCGGGCACCCCAAATCAGCAATTGAATAAGTCTTTACAGGAGAGGGAGCTACCATCCAGCTTGTCCCCATCATCTGTCTCACCAGTCACTACAGCCATGCCAAACCTTTTCACGTCTGGATTCAGAACCAAATTGGTAGATGGCATTGAAAAAATATTTAATAGTCTTAGAGTTGTTTTACTGTAGGCCTTGCTATGATTTCAGGAGATTTTCTTTATTAATTTCCTAGGTTAATGCATTCTCCTGATGACAGATTGTGTTTATAACATTGATAGAGCCATTTTTTTTCCTTCTTTTATTTTTTTTTTCCCCAGGGAAACCATTTCCCTAAGCCATTTGTAATTACAAAAGAAAATGCATGCCAAAGGCTGACAATTTCACCATGAAGAGCAGCTGCTTTAAGTCCCCTCGCATTCCTCATTAAATGATGCTTCAAAAGCATTTCTCTAATCTTTAAAGGCTCTTTTCAAATCAAAACACCAATTTTTGGGCATTTGAAACTGTGCAGATCTTCATTTCTATTCAAGAGGAAGATCTTCTGCCACATTGTTCACTAGTTCATCTTCATGATTCATCCACCATGATTTTACTGACTTCAATGATGTGAACATGGAAACAGTTTCCCATCTGGAAAAGTGTTTGAGGAGCTTATACATTTGCTCAAATAAGGACAAAATCTTTTTAATCCCCAAACTGCTCTTGAAATGTTGAATAAAGGAAAAAAAAAAAAGAGGGGGGGGAGTAGACATTGTTTGGGTCAATCGAAATATGTTGTGTCAGTCTTTTTGAATAATTTTGTTTTCATTTGATCTTTCAGTTTCTTTCTTGTATAATTGGTAAGCTACAACTTGTAACAACTAGAAACAGGATATAGAATTTTATATTGAACCTGAAACTTGGATATTTTTAGCAATTTCAAGCCTCCAATCAGCTGTAGCTTGTAACAATAAAATAGGAATGTAGCTTTTTAAAAGGTTACAGCATTGCAAATTTAACCTCAACTTCAAACCCACCTCCACTAAAAAAGGGATTATCTATGGATTGTAAAGTTCAAACATATTCCTCCCTCACTTTTGTGCATGATAGTTTTTCTTGGTCTGACTAAAGCAATGTAGATAAAGGCAGAATTGAGTTAGAATTTAATGAGCTTTTAAAGTAATGATACAAGAAGATAATAATTGATCTTGATTTATCACAATTCCACTGGGAAACAAAAATTAAAAACAATTTGTATTTTATGGTTTTTTTTTCCTTTAGGTTCGCTATTAGCTCCTGACTACTCATAGGAATACTGCTTCACCTCAATATGTGTCCTGTGTTCATTTACAGCAAGGGTGAGAAAGGTTGCCAAACAAATTCCTGGAAGAAGAAGGCAGGATAGCCACAAACCATTAAAATAAAAAGAGAAATAAAAGAATAAGAAGACATGGTACCCGACAAACACTTATGAATCCCCTGATCACCAACAATACTTTGTATTTCTTTTAGGTTTGATGGCTTGTCATTCTGAAAGCATTTTAATCTTCAAACTTCCTATTCCATTCTCCCCAAGGAAGGAGAAGTACGGTACCAACCAAATGCTTCATCACTTCACTTCCTGAAAAGCAGTCAGGCATTTAAGCCATTTTTGCTCACATAAAATGTGGCCGTATTACTTTCACCAGGTATCAATGAGTACCTAAATATTAACAATTAGTTAATTCAAGTCACCTCTCCCTTCTACATGTATAGATGACATGGCATTCATAGAGGATTGTAAAAGCAGCAAGACAGCAGAAGCCTGAAAGCTAGTAAGCAGCCCTTCTGGAGAACTTTGTAAGTTCAGCCGAACGTTCTTAAAGGCTGAATTAAAAAATTATATTAGTAAGGGGAGATAGGGTCATTTGTCCAAAAATGCATGCCCCTTTTGCTTTCCCTTGACATTTATAACATACAAAGTAACTGAAACCACAGTTGGGGCAGTTAAGGTAGCTCTGTGAATAGCAGTAATTCAACAGGTGGTAACAAGACTAATTTGGAAAGGAACAGAACTGACCTCTTCATTTTTTTAAACTCAGGTTTTTATTTTATTGTTTTTGAGAAAGCTTCAAAGAGAATGTAAAAAAGCCCCTATGACACTTTGAGAAATATAAAATTAATTCTCTTATCACCCAGATGCAGCCTTGATACCAAAGTAATGAATGCATTAGAAATATCCAGAGATTAGATTTTCTTTGTGTTTCTAATCAGAGACACTTAGTTTAGGTAGCTTAGATCCACGGTTTTGGATTTGTAAAAAACAAACAGCTTATGGTTTCAGAAAGACCTTATGTAAACAAAACTCAAATAACGTTTCCTTTTGGCTCGGAAATGAAAGAGGACCCAATCTGGAACATTAGATCTCTCAGCAAGCACAAGTGGCCCATTTTAAATCATTTTACTGCGCATGCAGCTGCACTTAGGTGCATGCAGCACTTTTCCAGATGTAACAGAAGTATATCACCAGAAAGTAGGAATACAGATTTGCTCGCAGGATTTCAGTTCTGTAAGCATAAAGGCATAACAGGTGTTCATGACAAATTATTTAACACCAAAAAATCTAGTATTATTTTGGAAAGTTAAATCTGTCATTTTGAGTCTGAACCATAGTCTTTGTTTATTTGACATCTTTATAGCACAAATCACTCTGAGTGCCTCTTAATAAATACAGTGTCAGCAGCAAGTCATAAGGAATGTATCATTACCACCACTTTACAGATTTGAAGATCAAGCACAAAGAAGTCAAGAGAGCTTCTCTTGCACCACAAGGACTAAAAACATTATAACCAGTTGAAAGACTGCTCAAAAGATTGTACTATCTGCCTGCTTTGCTGTAAACCTAGACTCCAAGCATCACTGTAAATCTACATCCATGAAGCACTTAATTCACGGTTTAGCACTGCTTATGCTACCAGTACAGACTGGTACTAGCTAATTTAATAGTTGGAAGTAATGGCCTTACCAATAATTTTAAACAGTTTTTTTTTTGTTGAATTTTGGTTGGGATTTTTTTTGGTCACTGCCATTAAATTACTAGCAACATCTTTTTCTCCTGTTCTGCTTTTTCTCTTTTTCAGGCCCACTTTCCTTTCTGTTATTATCTATATCTATAGGTGATTTTTTTTTTTCCTCCTGCCCTTGCCTTTTCCCAGAGAAGAACGATGTTCATTGCTGATACAAAAAATCTATGTATGGACACATAATTATCTGGTTTTGACTTTTATGTTTCTGGATGTTGGGGATCCAATTGTTCTGTATCAAGATATATGTCCTAAATGAATTGAACATAAAATGAACAATAGTCTGCACTTCCTCCCGGTTTTAATATTTCTACTTACATGGTTCATTTGCAGCTGCAGTTGTAAGCTTTTGCTATAATGTAATTTTGACATTACAATTATTTCTTCACAAATCAATATTGCTGCCATGATAAATAACAAAATTACATCAACAAGGTAAGAAAAGTCCAGGGCATTTCCTCTGGTTACAGGCCACTTGCAAGTATATCCTTCTCTCTATGTTTGCCTTGACAAATGTCACCTGAGTGATAGAACAGGTGAATTTCAATGAGATTTAGATCTAGAAGTGTGTGGGAGGGGAGAATATTACCAAATGTTTTACAACAACATATGTTAGTGACTAATGGTGTTACTCAAAGTCATAATGAAAGAAATTGATATCGCGAGTGCAGTTTGTCTAGCATCTCTCAATGCTACAAGAACTGGATATGTATCAAGTTTATGGTATTGTGTAAATCTTTATTAAACACTATAAAAGGTTTACACTTTTGTAACAATATGCAAATAGACCGTGTAATTTGCTTACAGCCCTATCAAAATAAAATCCCCATAGGGTATCTAGGCGGCAGTAAACTAAATTCTTTCAGGAGTTTGCTGCTGACCTTTTTATAACTGCTAGGCTTCCAGATACTGCAGGGAATACCAAACTTGCTGCAGTAGCTTCTCTACAGCAGCAGATAATGACAGATGATGTTTTGGAGGACTGTGTATTTTTTTATAGTATGTGTTAGTTTGTGATGGACATATTGTCCGCATGGACATGCTTTTTCTTAACTGGCAAGTGGGATAGGAGTCGTTCTGAAAAAGCATCAGGAACTGAGGGGTGAAGGTCCAGATTGCTGTCCAAAGGCTCCTGCTATAGTGCTTGCGTGACGTAGGTTCAGTTGAAGCTGAGTTTCATAGATACTTCCCTATTTGTTAGGTGAATCAACTCATGGAAATAACGCTTTGTCCTCACTGACCACAGGGCAGGTAAACACCTACTCTTGGAGATATGCTACAGGGTATTTGTCTTCCTCCTTCTGACAGAGAACTGAAAACCAAACACAAGCTGCACTCAAGAAAAGCTAAGGCCTTTCATATCAGAAAAAGAAGGAATGTGTTCTAGGAAACAAATAGAATCATGACAGCTTCAGAAAGAGCATGATAATTATCTGCACTGTTTTTGTATTTTATCCAATGATTGTTAATAATTTTTACCCCCAGGGAAGCATCCTAACCCAAAGGACACAGACATTACTGCTTCCTCTGCCTATATTTTAGACTGGTTTAGTTTAATGTTTGCACTGTATTTAAGGGATGTTATTAAGAAGACAGACTGCAGATACCTCTGCTCAACCCTGCTGGTTGTAGAGAAGTCAAGTACAAAGTGAGATGAGTGCCTGGATGTGAATTTAAAATAGGGATGTCTTGAATCCTGAGAGAGAGTTAATCCAAGTCACTCATTTCTGAACTGAGCACTGTTTTCTCTAGACAAGTTGCTCTGAAATAGAAAGGCAGGATAGTGTTTTGTGTTGTGAGTCTTGTGAAGAGAGTGACACCTTTGAGAACGTGTGAGTCAGATGCCTAAACCCAAAAGAGTAATGGGATTTAAAACAGTTTCCTGATGTCAACCTCACTTTCCCTTGGTCTAGGTAGTATCTTTGGCAGCACTGCATTTTTTTATTTCTTCCTAGGGCACCTCAGAAGTACCTGTGTTTCGCTTGTGTTACTACCATTATGTTTCTAATCCATTTCTAGTCAAGAATGACTTAACAGAACCAAATCTTCACTGAAATATTCAGAAGTGTGATGAAGTAAAGCTGGCCAATAGTACCCATATCAGGTTTGCCCCAGTCGTTACTCCAGGATGATTATTCTATCCCTCCTCCTGCTAAACACCTAAATAAATGTGCAATACTATTGGCCTAATGCTTCAAGTCAAATACATGTTTAAGTGCCCTGCTGGATTGGTTCCAGAGTCAGTAAATTGAGATTTCAAGATAGAAGTGCTACAGAAGTGCAAAGGATTATAACTACTGTTATTGAACAAGTACATTCTGTTCCATCTATTAATGTATTTATGTTTATAACTTCTAATGTGGTTTCCCTTGCTTATCTTAACTGCTTAATAGAAATGTTTGCTAGAGTAAGGGGACAGCAGACTGAAAATCACGGTTTTAAATATTAACTAAAATTCATGCAGTTTGAAGCCACACATTTGAAGAATATCTAATTATAACAAAGCAATTTGTTGATTGGTAAATTTGCTTTCTCCTCTCAATATGCCCAGGAACTATTATACCTTTTTTATTTACAATCCATTGATAATACATTGTTCATGCATCAGCATTTATTTTACTACTGCGGATAGTACACTCTTTTTCCTTAGCTGCACACAACTCCATTTTGCATTTCAGGTTCTATGTCTTAATTTTAAGTCGTTCATGGCCTTTTTTACTATTATATGTGAGTCGATGTTTGTGAGTGCGTGTGCATACATACAACATGAAGAATTTTTTCAGTTCTTCTATTTTTTCCATTAGGTTTAGAAAATACCTTTTGGTCTCTGTGTAATACAGACATTTTCTTTTCTTTATATGCAGTTGAAGCAGACTTGTAAGCAACTCTGGAACAAAGATTTACTATGGAATAATAATGGTAATAATATTTTACATTTAGATAAGACTCGTCAAAGTGGTTCACAAGCTACCTACATGTAAGAGTAGTGACAAATTGCAGCTCCTTCTGAGTTGAGTGTGCTCAAACATGATGGCTGGCAAACAGCAGAGACCAGTGTTACAAATGCTACATATTTAAATAGCTTTTTTTTTTTTTTAAATTCCTTCTACTGTATAGATTCTGGGTGTTGTTTTTTCTTTTCAGTAAAATTGAAACAAATTCACAAAAGGAGCCTGAGTAACACTTTTCTTTCTTCTTCTACCTTTAAAAACCTTCTAATTCTTCTTCCGATTGCAGTGATTTGAAATCTAAAGGTCTTCCCATTGAAATATTCTTTTCCTGTAAAAAGATTTACATACTAAAATAAGATTAATACATAATGAGAAAGTAAAAGTCATAGAGAAGTGCAGATTCTGTTATAATGTGGAGAATTTGGGGAGAAGGGCTAGCAGTCTGGGGGCACTGGAATTTTACTTACATTTTATTCCCAAACTTAGTCCATATGTTTCTGGTTGTCCCCTTTTATATTTGTTATTGGAGATCATCCTTCAGGAATACTTTCTATGATAGCATTATAATGATTTTGAATGTATGGTATGAAACTTCTTTTATGGTTGAGTCATGAGTTTGTAGGTTTTCATTTTCCTGAAAAGTTTTCCATTTCCTTTTGAGTGAGTTGCTTTGATCAATAAAACAAACAACAGAAGATCTGACTCTGGAAATGAGTTCAGACTGAGATTTGAGGTAACACCTAACAGATCCAATAAAATCCTGAGCTGATTTGAGTGTGTCTGGATTAATTTGAGAGATCTGCTAACTAGGCTAAGACCACATGGATTAGATAATTTGAAGAATACATATTTATTTCTTTCAAATGGGATGGGTAAGGGGAGAAAACATCATATATGAACAATGGGGTTTGATGAAGGTGCCCACTCCCAATGCCAATGAGCATCTTTCCTTCCAGAACATTCAGCTCACTCTTTAAACTAAGAAAGTGCTAAGATCAACTGGGATGTAGGTACAATAAAGGAATTAGTCGTATTTAAAGGGATGTAGGTGAAATCTAAGTTCTAATTAAATATTCCTCACTTAACTTCAGCCTTAACCTAGCAGCTGCTAACTTCCACAAGTATATTGGGATTCATCTTACTAAATGTAGGCATTTTTGTCTTTTACTTTTCTAGTCTTGCTTTACAGTCAGTTGAAATAAACAGATACTTTTAGGTCACATTTGTCCCAATGTAAGCCTAGTGTTTAAAATAGATCAGATGAATCACACTCCAGAGAGGTCCATTTCTCTTCATTGATTATAAAAGGAGCCTAAATGTCTAATGTTAAGGGAAATGGAGTCTATCCCTCAGGTCCTTGCAGAAAAGGGTGGTGCCATGCAGGCACCACTCAGCAAGCTCTGGGCTAGCTGCTTTGTCTACCAGGGCAATTTCTAACAGTTCTGGAAACCACATAATCATGTTGATGTAATCTCCTGACTACACTCTTTTACTTGCTGATATTCCCAAGTTTGGAGTGAAATGTTTGGCATTGGCTTGGTCCCTGCCTGGAACTACAGTGCTGTTGTAGAAATAACCTCTAGTCTAAAGGTTCTCCAGATGTTGGAAGCTATGCTGCCATTAATGCTGGACTTTTTTAGGCTTCTGGTTTGCAGGTTCAAATCTAGACCTCTGATGTAGGCTTTCAGGGTTCTTTCATAGGGACGCTTGGGCACCAAAGCTATTTCCATGTCAAATAAGCTACCAGGGCGTCAGAAGTCACCTGTATACCAAACTCAGAGCAGAGAGACATAGTGAATTTGTGGGGTAGATGACATAAAGGATCTCCAAAGGAACTGCTGGGCACAAATGCCTTTCAGGACTCTGGGCAGAGGACATGCCCGGAAAGCATTGCAGAATAAGCACAGCAGCCCAGCTACCTCAGGACAGCAATTACATCAACACGGATGATGCTTAACGAACTGTAGGGTTAGAATGAAAGAAGTGCAAAGAGAAAAGGTGAGGGAAAAGAAAACTGGATCTATTACACACAGAGGCATGCCAAATTCCCTTTTCCACATGCTAACACGCTGCTGGCTGTGAAATATGCTTTCAGAATTCATCACAGTCCAGCACACACAAACATGTCCTGCATCTCATGTGGTGCTCCTGCATCTGTGCCTGGAATTAATCAAATATCTCTGAGTTATGGAACCAAATTCCTGACAAGCAAAGATATCTAGAGGCTGCATCCCAGCTGTTATTTACCTCAACTCTTGATGAGTCTCTTCAGAACCAAGAAGGACGTTACCCTGTTTTAGAAGTGATGAAAATTCATAAAAGAGAAGTGTTTCAGATAAAAAGATTAGAATTCTACAAGTCCAAGTCAGTGTTTTCCTCCTGATGGACCTGTGGTGAGGGGCTGATTCTTCAAGCACAGTAAGTCATCCACCTTCGCAGTCATGTTTGTGGAAGAAATGAAGTCTGAATTGGATTTTCCATTCTTTGAGATGCCTTTTATTTTCTTCTCTAAGTTGAGTAATGAAATTCAGACTGTGGCAGTCTGCTATCAGAACCTACATCACAAGGAAAATTCATACTAGTGCAAAAAGACAGAACAATATCTATTGTTAAATAAGTTGCTTTTGGAGCCTTCTTCAGAGATATTAGTAAAAGGTTCAAGGTCATAAGCTTTAGAAATTACCTTGCACTGATTTTTCTTCTCGGCACAAAACTTCAACAGAATGGTTACTCTATTTGCTGGGGTTTTCTTTTTCCTGAAGGAAAATATTTTCACCCTAATTTTTCAGACTGTTTATTCAAAGAATAATGCAAAATATATTTCCATATTAAACATGATAGTCTAGTAGTGGTGCATACCTGAGTAATATAGAAAGATTTAGGTTTGCTTACCCAAAGTTTAGATGGTAACTAAGCAACATGCATTAACATGTAACATGACATTAACAACATGTCTGACTTGGAAAAAAAAGAAAAAAATATTGGTAAGACATATCAGGATAAATCAGAAAAACATTGCACTGCAAACAAGAATACTTTGGCTGACCAAGTAACTGAGGAGGTACAGAGTAAGATAAAATACAGACTCTAGAAAGTTAATAGATATATTCATATATAAGGAAATATGGTTAGATTCATTTCCTCTGGAAATCCAGGTAATATATAACCATCATTCTTTAATATTTGTAAAATAACAACAGACAAAGCCACAGTAACTGCTGCAAAATCTTTTTTTTTTTTTTTTTTCAGGTTTGGGTTTTACAAGTTAAAGTTTGCCTGTTTTTGCCAAATAGATTAGGTGACCTAATAAAATCTATGACTTCTCCTTTCAAATCTTGCCAGTTTTGATACAAATCATTATGAGATGGAGCAGCCACTCTTTCTTTTTTGAGTACAAATGGTTAATGCTGCATTTGGTTCTCCTTTAAATTTTTCTGATTTTATTTTATAATCATTGGTTCTTGTTATTTCTTTGCTATCTTGCTGAAGGTACATTTTCACTGTCATGAAGTTCTGTCTCATAATTATTTTGGAGAATTTACACACATTTAACCTTTATGCTTTCAGTCCACAGAATAATTTTGTGACTCCTGTGCTTGTCTTCCATTATTGAATATTTGGTAAAAAACACTGACAGCAAAACTTTTTCAAAGATTTTAGCCATGATTAATTCACTACCTCCTTGCTTTTCTCTATGAGAATTTCAGAAGCTTTTTGGCCATAACACCATTTCACTTGGTTTTCCAATACTGCCCGCATAGCCTTTTAGCATCAGGGCTTTTCAAACCACCTTTACGTATCAGTAGAGAAGGTGGCAGTGGCATGAATCCCTTCTTAGAGGTGCATAGCTATGCCATTCCAATAATCCCAGGCTGCTCAGTGATACGTCTCTCTGGTCTAAGCCTGTGTCTCATTGTTATTTACCATACTTCTCATCTGTCACCTACTAATTTTTTTTTTTTCAGCAGCAATTTCCTATTTATTTCTGGATCCTGGAGAAAAAAAAAAATGAATAGTGTCAGATGGAATACCATCTTCTCTGAAATCATTCTCATTCAGTGATGAGTCCTCATTGACAGCTACTTTTGGAGATCCATCACTTTTTATTCCATTTAGCATGTGCTTTATTTTGGTACAGTATAAAGGTTTAGTATAAAGATTTTTAAAAATTTGAATGTCAGATGGTTTAAGTCAAAAGTCTTACAAAATTCTAAACATATTCAGTCTGCAATAATATCTTTATCAGCTAAACATGTAATCCCATAAAAGAATTACATCAGGTTGTCTGACAAGGTTTATTTTCCATAAAACCATATTGACTGGCATTAATTATATCCCTATCCTCTCATTCTTTATTAACTGGTTACTGTATTACCTCTTTTATTATTTTGTCCAGATGGATGTTAGACTAACCAGCCTGTAAATACCCTGGTTATCCTGCCTGCCCTTTCTGTATTCTGGCACATCCATAGCATTGTTCTATTGTTCTGGAATATTCCAAATATTTGAAGAATATTAAAAATTAACATTACTGGAAAATTTTTTTAAGCTGGGTCTGATGTTTATGTTTAGCAGCTGTTAAAACCTCTTCAGTTTCTAGTAGGCTGGAATATACTTCATCATCCTCTTAGGGGAAAATACAGCATCCTATTTTTTTTTCCATGCAGTGCAGACATATTTATCAAACACATCTGCCAGCTCTGCATCAATTTTTAACAATTTTACTATTTCCAATTAGTACACCTACAACAATGTAGGATTGTTTTTTCATTCTGCTTTAAAAAACAACATTTCTTTGTGGTTAATAATCAGCAACATCTTTAGTGTTTTGGGTTTTTTTAATCAGCTTTCTGCACTTCATAACTTTTAATGTATTTTGTCTCCTATTTTTCACTGTCCTCCTTGTTATACATTACATTTTTAATTTCTTATGAATGCTTTCATAGCATCATTGAATCAAGTTTAGTTTTTAACTAAAGTTTTTTTTTTTAAATTTTGTTCTTCAACAGATCTCATTAGCCGTGGACAAAGCACAGAGCCACAGAAAAGTGCTTGACTTTTGGATGCCTTCTAGTGTGGCTGGAATTAGGTGGAATGATGTTATTTTGTCATCTGCAAGTTTCATAGTCAAGGTATGGACCGCCAGCTCAGAAGTCTCTTGACCTTTAATATAGGCATGCTGTAAATGTACAAGAGACTGTCCCTTTTTGTCATTGTGCTTCTGTGTTCCTGTAATCAGTGTGGCTCCACAGAGACTGCTGCTTGTGAAGTATCATTTAGCAAATGGCAGAGTGCAGGACGAAGAGGTGTCAAGACTTACGCTGTGGAAAACATGATCTCACTCAAATTTTTTAACCCATCAGTTAATTATATGAGTTGTTTTTTTCAGTCTTGGCTGATCATGTCATAACCTTTCTTATTTAAGATACAATGTGCAAAACCAATAAAAAATCCATCTGCCTGGCAGAATACTGTGAGGATTTAATTCAAACTTGGTTTTGTAATATATCTTTCCCTGTGATCTGGAATCTGAGAATCTTTGATACTCCAAACGCTTATGATTAAATCATTACTCTACTGAAGCCTTTTTTTTTTTTTTTTAAATCAGTCATTATGTTTGAATGGCTGTAGAATCATTACCAAAGATCCAAACTTTCAATAGAGTATGTGTGTGTATTATGGCCGGGAATCTGGGAAAACTGGTACTGAATTGATCTTCCTTATCTGCATTGAACAGTTCAAATTCTGAAAACCCTGGGGTAATTTCAAGAAAGAGTTAAAGTCAATTTCAAATAAACACCAGCTGGATCCTCCAATTAAACTGGAAAATTAAATTGCAGTTTTACAGTGAAACAACTGTAAAAAAGAAAAACTACAGGCCTTTAAAAGCCCCCCAGAAACTGCATCCCAGATCAGTTCACACTGAAACATTTTTTTTCCTTACCTGAAATCTCTGATTCCATTCCATTTGAAAAGAAGACATGCTCCAATTTAAACCTTCTTATTTATTTATTTATTTATTTATTTGTGGTTTTTAATATTGGGAAGGCTATAAATTGCTTCTGAACTATGACATTTTCAATTTTTTACTCCTGGTGCAGAACATCAATGAGAATGTCTCATGCTCTGAAATATTCATCTGAAATATCTGACCTGTACAGTTCAGCTGCACTCTACTGGATCTTTCTGGCCTTTCCTGGACAAAATCTATACTTGTATGTCACAAGGTAATATATTTTCTATAGTAGTTTAGGAACTCATCGAACACAACAAAAAAATCTTTTAGATCTAAAATTCTCATTGGTTATAATTCCAATAATTCCCATTAACAGAGCAACTTTCATCCAGATAGATTCCAAAGCACTTTGCAAATTGTGTCTAACAGGAACACTCAGCCACTAGTGAGTGGAATCGTTCAGCTCTTCCTAACCATTTAAACTACACAGCGAATTACAGTGGTGGAAAATAATTCATCAGACTGAAAATGGTTTGTGAAAATAGTGTTTAACTAAACAAGGAGGAGTTTGGTTCAAACAACACCACTTGTACACTGGCACCTTACCAAACGTTCTGTAGAAATTTCAAATGCCCAAGAAGTCACCTAGGATAAAAATGTGTCCTGTCAGACTGGATTTCTCCCACCATAAATGTGGACTTTCCCCTAACAATTTCCATCAGCTCTCAAGAATGAACCTGACCTTCTTTAAAGATTTATCATTCATGGTCTAAACAGGTGTAATTTTTTTTGTCTCATGAGATTTGACAAGGGTATGTGCCCAAAAAGTGCAGGAAAGCATATTTTGACAAGAGTATATAGTCTTTTTATAGGTTGCATGTGTTCCTACTGGTGTCATGTACCAAGGGATAGTCACAAATGCTTATTTTTATCCAGGACAAGTCCTGTAGGCTCCTGCAGAAGGTAGATTCTGGTCACTTAGATTAAATTTCTGTTATGAAACATCCAGTAGGGAACCAGTCCCCGATATGGTCTCAGAAATGTGTGCCACAATAATGGCTAATATATAGAAGCAAATGCATTCATGATTAGTAAATTAATACTGAAAATGCTAACTGCAAAACATAATATATTTTTTCTGTTCAGTGCTAGATCAATAACAGCTGCTAGTAATTGTATTAATTTCTTTCATTAGAGGGAGGTTTTATTCAATGTATATTATCAAACAGAAAGCATCACTAGTCTTAGAAAAGTGAGAAATGAGGATATATGAAATTACTGCTGCACAGTTACAGAAAGTATTAAACATGAAGGAAGGTTAGTAAAGTCTTTTCATGGAAAATTTACTCTTGCCAACTTGATGAAGTTATCTCAAAACCAACAAAATTCAGGCTTTCTCAAGTTTGGGAAAGCTAAGATTGAATGACAGTGAGGAAAAATAAAATAAAAGCAATTTTTAAAAGAAGTCAATCTGAAACAGGAGACCAGTTATAGAACAATGTTCATGAACAGCAGGGAAATAATTGCTCAAGGTCTATAAAGCAACTCCCTTCCCTAACTGGAGGCTGTATAGCTGTCAGTGCTAACTGAAATTTCTTTAGTGGATGGGCACCTGCAGCTTGTTTCTACTTTGGATACGGCAAATCTTACCAAGATTTAGTACCCGCAGCTGTGAGCTTTAACGATGGTTTCATGAGAGACATCTCTTGGGAATGGAGACTGAAAGGACTTTAATCTCCTAGTACTGTTTCTTCCAAAACAGCATTTAAGCACCATGGAAAAGTATAATGTTTGTGTTTTCAGTTCTATCAGTAAAAGAAGACTTGGTCTTTACAACAAATATTCTTGCATTTGTCACACCTCTAAATTTGTTAAACATGGGAGGACAGCCTCTCTGTTTCTCATGAACATCAGTACAGAACATCATCTGTTCATTCATCATGAACAGAGACATGCATGTGTGCACACCAAGAAAGACTAGTGGGAGGTATGAACATAGACAAAGGGGACAGCAGAAATCAGCTTTTATGAAAGGGATGATGGTACAGACCATTTTGCACTGGAAACACTCTATGGGTCAGATTAAGAAGTCCTGAAACAGGGAGGGTTATAGTATTGATTTGGAAGGAATGTCTGGTTAATTTTTCACAAGGCGTAGATTCCTCAAAAATCAATAACTTTCTGCTGTATCTTTATTCCTCTGAATAAACTGTGTCTGTCTAAGAAACTTGATTCCTAAGCACAATTAGATTCATAAAACATTCACAGACATACACAGCACAAAAGAAACACGAGCGTTCCCAAACAGCAGCGAGCATTTAACTCCAAGGTAGGATAAAGTGAATTATTCTTCCTTGATATAGTGTTGTCCTTGCACAGATGTGATTTCTTTTTTTCTTTAGTGCTATAATTTCCTTATTTTTGTTGACAATACACAGACACCTACTCAGAAATTCTTTTCAAAATTTCCCTTTGTCCCATGAATATTACATTTACCATATCACATTTTACATTTTTAAAGCATATGAAAGAAAGACGACTACTCTTACAAATGATACAAGCAACGATGCACATGGCACTCCTGCTACAGTGGGCTGGCAAATGCTCTTTGAAGGAGAGATAACACAGCCTGAAGGACAACAAAAGGAAGAAATTGCGAGAGATCAATGTAAAATCAGGGAATTTTACCTAGAGGAGATTGGAGCAAGCTTCACCTTGAATAACACTCCGTGAAACCTGGCTATGCTATGTTAGCTGCTAAGTTAATCTTTCTGCCTCTGATTTATCTAGCTCCATTGATTACAGAGCCCATGGGGAAATAAAGCTCTTGAGATAAGCACTTGAATTTGCATGTCTGAAACTAAATCATGTAAATACCTTTCCTTTTTTTTTTGGAAAAATATTGGCTATGACTACACGCCCATATTACACAACTCCTGATCTCAGTTACAGTTTTCCAAGTGTATTAAATTTGCATTTGCATCATACTGTGCTAAGCTGGCCTCTAAGCAGATTTTATGTTGTGCCAGGGGGACATAAAAAGTAATCAAGACATATCCTTAGCAGGAGCCTCTTCAGCTCATATGAAAGCCCATAGCCAAGAGTTGCACCCTGAGTAGGAGCCTTCCCTAATCACATGAAAGTCAGTCAAGCAGTAGTCGCTGCCATTCCTCTTCTTAAAGGCAGTCAATTAAATGACTTGTGAACAGCACTCCCCTCTCCTCCTTAATCTGCCTGCCCCTTCCACCTCGGAGTCAGTCTATTAAAAGCAATAAGTGAAAATGCTGGCAGACAGGACAATTTCACACCAACTGAACCCATTTTCTGCAACAATTTTGACGTCTTCCCCCACCAAATTTGTATTTTAAATGTTTTGCAGATATTCGTACATATTTAGTTCCTTTTGTTTTAAAAAGACTATCTAGCAGGTCTGTAACCAATTTGCTGTGGCAATAGGGAGGGAAGGAGAAATAGTTAATTAGCACTAGAATAACACCCGCTCCTCCAGACACTGAAAAATGAAGCACAGGACTGGGATGCAAACCTACGGCAGTGGATGTCACCTTGAGTACTGTTACTTAATCGTCATGTCTGCACAGTCACAAACACATCCTTACCTGTAGATGCAAGGCATGTTAAAACATACTTTGAAGCTTGAGAGTGGATTCAACAGTCCATGTAACTACAGCAAGCTTGGAGAATGCCAAACCAATTGTAAACTAGAGAAGGTATTTTTTTCCTACAGAATCAAAGATGGAGAGGGTATAAAAACCTGGATACATCAACAAATGTTCTTATTCTAAAATTATTTCTGATGAAACATTGCAGCAGTGAAGACAGGTAACCTCAGCAGCAGAGATGACTGTGGTCACAGAAATTTCCCTTGTTTTAGGTAACTGGCCACACTCTTGGTCAGAATGTACAAAAAAAAAAATCTCTAAATCCTAAATAGTTCTATTTTCTCTCATTAATTCAGTGTAGTTCCATCTGAAGTTTGTTTTTTTTTTTTTTCTGCAGAAAACTTATAGCAACATGAAGGACAAAAAGAAAAAAAACCCATTAATTTCACTTTCACTTTTTTTTTTCCTTCTGGATTCTGATCTTTCAAATTTTACTTCACAAATTTTAATGTCCTTTAAAAAAATTCTCTGTGGATTTGGAACTGAAAATACAACCCTAATGCTTATGACCTTCAATACTCATCCTGCTTAGATGTTATCTCAAGGACAAACTCTAATAGGTTAGGACCAGGAGTGCACATAAGCACTGAAGTATGTCTGTATCTGACTGGAGTACATCTGTAACTAAGTAACTTCTGTAAGACAGCAAAGGTTGCTTGAAATCTTACAACAATAGATTTCCTTATAAGCTATATGTAATCGCCTAAACCTGATCTCACTCAAGTTACATTGGGAAACAGCCTTTCTCACAGTTAGGTGGCACAGTGTTCCAGCTCGAATCCATGCACAGGCCAGTAAACAACTTTACATCCTACTGCCATCATTAGAGAAAAGCCCTCCCACAGATGAGCCATTCTGATAAATTTTTATTTCAGTAAGGTATTGCACTGATTGTGGGAAAAAACCCTTTGCATTCTTACTTCTTAATGGGGAATGATGGAAATAACTTGATATTCAAAGGTACCAAACTCCCTGTGGAATAACATGAGGTCCTAGTTATCTAATTAATCCCCGATAAAAGATCTCTGACCTTCATAGACCTGCACTAAGGATGAGTTTGGCCTTAGGACTAAAATTGCCACAAGTCTTTAGGTTTCAAGATGGAATGAAGCCACGGCCAGTCAAAACCCACAGTTTCCCTTGGTTTAACATCAAGTTCATAAGCTTCCTGGGGTTTTCATGAGAGCACATACATCAACCTGGGATTAGCAAAAAGAGCATCCACATTTTTGCTGTTCTATACCTTCTGTTGCCTTTTATGCTTAGAGCAAAATTCATGTTACCCTAAGATTACATTATGAACACTTTGCAGCAATCTACTGAGAATAACCAGATTATATATATTAAAGATCATACTATGGTATTTTTATTACTGTATATATTTTTTCTATAGTTTTTCCAAGCACCATTTGAAATCTCTTATTGTATGAAAGATAGTGGCTTTGAATTTCAAATAAGAGAGGAAAATGCATTTTCGAACTCTAATTTGTTCATAACCATTGTCATTGAACAAAGACAAAGCTAGTTTTTAAACCATGTTCTATAATAACAATAGGAATAAGAATAACATATGCTGAATGCATAAGCAAAATGCCAACGACTGGAAGATTAAGGCTTTCTCTTAAATTCATGCAAAACATTTCACAGCTGGTATTTCAGCAGAAGCATGCTCAGTGCGAAACCTCATTGCCAAGGAAAATGTCTCATTTTAACAGCTTTTTCTCTGTATGGGGTGTTTGTTTCAGAGTACAGAAGGGAGAATATTTTGTGGAGAATATTTTGGTTTTAAGAGTATAAAAAAGAAACTGATTCCTTTAACTTACTCAATTCATTTTTTTTTCCCTCAAATAAATTTTCTTTTCTAAAAGGAAGACCACATTGTGTGTAGAAGTCAAAGGACATGGAAAAGATCAACTTTTGTTATTGAGGGCCAAATTCATCAAATATCAGCACATGCAGGACTTGGAAATCAATAGTTCTCCCTTCTTCCTGTTCCATCCTTCCTCCTATCTCTTCCCCTGATCCTCTCCATTACAAATCCACTACATTGCTGTTGCTCTTGTCTTATATCCTGTTTGCCTACCAAAAGCAAACAAGATTCATTCTTTGAGTCTTTACCAAGTTGAAACTAGTGATGCTTCAGAGCGGTGGGTGAGGTGGGATAATCTTCCTCCCAAATGAATCTTTAGCCAATGCTCCAGCTTAGTGGTTGTGGTAACAAGAACCTCAGCTTTCAGAGCACCAACTGCTGGCCTTATGGAGGCCAGTGTTAGAGCTTGATTACTTTCTATAGGGTCAGTATTTCACCCTGAGTTTATGGCCAAATAGTAAAAATACCAAAACTCTTTCAAGACTTCTGAAGCTTTTTGGTAGAAAAAACAAACTAGTGTTTTTCTGTGGAATCCATTGTATAGGATATTTTATTCTTTGCAAAAAATGTGAAAAATTAAGGCTTCTACAAGTATTTGCAGGCTGTTTTTACATATTTAAGAGTTTTCTGCAAGCTAACTGGCACAGAAACTCCAGATGGAACATAACAGTAGTGGGAACTTGCTACAGCTCTCCCTGTTTCCTTTTGTGCTTCACCAAGAATAATTTTCTAGCTGATGGGAGGCATAGCGCTGGACTTGGGAGAGGGACATTCAGTGCTTCATTGCCACAGTTTTGACCATCAGAGCTTTTCTGGAGCACCCAAGAAATTCTTTAGGCATGGAACGGCCCGGAAAAGATAGTGAGGAGCTGACACACCACAGGCAATATTACGAGGTTGCTCTTGTTGCCAGCATCAGGATTTAACTTTTTTTATTACTTCTAGCTGCATGCAATGTCAGAGAGTCTCTTGGGTTACACAGTACCAGTAAGGGTACACAGTACAGTCTGAGGGACTAACTTGTAGGCAGCTGCTTTAAAAAATTCAGCCTCCAGGAATTGCTGTAGTTACATTCATAAATGGATCAACTCTATCATTTAGAAGATCCCAGATGCAGTGAGAGTTAAAGTAATTGTAAAGGACAGCTACATGAATGAATATCTGAAGAGCAATAGAAACAGCCCATGGGAGTGAAAGAGATGGTACAAGAAGATTAAACTTGAACTAAATGCCAAAACAGAACAAAGGAGAAATATGCTCCAAAACCACTTTGTGATGTATAAAACACTGATCAAGAATACACCCCTAAAAATGGTTTGGATTATTACTTGTGATAAATCAAGCTGGTCCTCATGTTTATGAGCCTCAGCTTTGTACAGCTTCCACAACAAATACTGAATAAACTCTACAACTCTATTAGTTTACTATTATTATTGCAATATTTCTAAAATGTAACTTATTCTCATTTTTATTACACTTCTAGATCAGGATAAGTGAAAAGTGCAGTCTTTTTAAGATTTGTAGCACTCAGCCTTGTAGGAGATAAGCTACCATAGGCTCCTGATCTTCAGATATATATTAATTTATTATAGTTAATAACTATACCGATGAAAATGGTGTTCATGATGCTAAGGTCTGAATATTAGCACTACTGTGCAGATAGAGGTCATTCAGAGTTCTCAATAGCCCCTTTCAGTGCACCTTAATCCATACTTAATCCCCTGGCTATTACAAGTTTACAGTCTTCACACTTTGCTCTGCCAACATACATCAATCCTGGTCTGTGAAGTGTCCTCTGTTATTCCTATTCCACACCTTTCTTTAGGAGAAAAATGGATGTCGTTCTTCATGGTATAGTGAAATCTGTAAAGTTGATAAACTGCACCCAGGGGATCAGATTGAAGCCATTAAAATTATTTTCACTGTGGGTCCTAATGCAGAATTGGAGCACTAATCTCCAGAGATAAAGGGTACATAGCTGATTTACCACTTTAGCCCGCACTTTTAGCTTTGATTTTTTTATTTGTTTGCTCTGCAACTTTCATCTATTTCCTAGACCCTTGAGCATTCAGAAAGTCTTGACAACATAACTGCATTCAAACGTACTGTGTCTGGCTGATAGCTCCAAAGTGTTCAGAACATACCTTCATTACCCAGACTGGAATTAATTGACTCTTTGTAGCACAGATTATATTGATATGAAATAGGCTATTATACAGTAGGAATATAGCATTTAAAAAGCTTGTGGAATGGACACAATGCTTACTAGCTTCATATTGATTTCTCCAAGCAGGAATAATGATCAAAAACTAATTTCAAGCTGAGTTAAGTTTTGCTAAGATTGAATAAAGCTTTCTATTAGTTCAGTAACTACACACCAAAGAGTGAGATAGCATTCAAAGAATGGCACCTTGTTTGGAGTGATTTCCAGATCACTGAGATTCTCTGAAAAACAGCTAGTAAGGTTTACCAATATGCATTCAAGAAAACCTCAAAGCTTCGTGTACCACCTTAAAATGATTCCTTTGCTACTTAAAGCTGGGAACTTTGATTTTCATTACTTCTTGTTAGTAGAATAGGTGGAAGAATATAGATATTATGTACTTCTTTTTGCATGTCTGTATTCTTTCTTCTGTGTAATATTTTAAATATTTGGAATATCTAAATTAGAGAGGCAATTAAAAGAGAAAAAGTTTCATTTTTTTTGTTTTCTTAGGGTCGAAGCCTGGCAATGAATTCAATGACTTCACTATATCCTTAAGGGATACTGAGTGTGAAGAGCAAACACCTCTAGAGACAGGTTTTGAAACATTGCATAAATCATGGTCTCCCGAAACAGTACACGTAAACTGTTTTGATGGTTCACTGAAAAATGTTTCAGTGGCCATTTGGTATAAGAAATGTTATTTTCCTCCTTTTCTATTTCTCTTGGATGGAACATGTAAGGACTGGGAAATTGATTAGTGATTTGGGAGAACTTGCAAGAAGAAAACAAAAAGGAGAAAAAGGTACAGCAAAGGAACTACAGTTTCTCTCAGTCACCGCAAGAGCCATGCTATGATCCTCTGACATTTTTCCATCAAATATTTCCAGATATCTGCAACAGCATGGTCTCATTGTTAAGAAATATCAGTATATAAAGTATAGCATGTGGTTATGGGCATAAAACCCTGTAATGGCTAGACAGAGTTGATCTTGGTACAGAAATGTTCAGGGTAAAATCTGCAATTATGTGATTGTAATTGTATCACAAAAGTTGTATTGTATGTAAGATCTCTCCTCAATATATTTATCCTTTGGACCAAATTCACTTGTTCTGCTGAGGTATAGGTAACATTCCCAGAGTTTTGATTCTTACTGTAAACAAGGCTACTGCTAGTCAAAACATGCCAATCTTTCATCAATAGCATTTAATTACTTTCACAAAGTAACAAACCACAACTCTCTTCCAGACTTCAGATAAATTAAAGAAGTAAAGTTACATCTACAGAAAGATAAGTAAATTATAGGGATTAATGTGAAAATGCTTATGTTCTTAACTATAGATCTGTTGGAGATGTTCCTAATATATCCAAATTTCTTTAAGTACTAAAGATATGTTTCTGTAAATGTTACTGTTTATGTGTATTATTGACTGAAGCCATCTAGTTTACTTAACTGCAAAAAAGTTAAAGGACTCAAGGAGGAGTAAGGCAAGCTTCTTTATATTGCCTGTCAGACAGCTCACTCTTCATTAGGAACAGAAGATGTATCTTTAGCTAGAAAATGGCCTTTTTTTCATGGAAACTTAATGAATGAAAGCTGACCAAGAGAAATAATGAGTCTTGAAAAATAAAAATAAAAAATAAAAATAAAAATAAAAACAACCAACCAACCAAAAAAAAACCCCAAACCCTAGGAAACAGAAAATAAGAGTCTATAAAATCCTTAATGAAATGAGAGGAAAGGTATTGGGCAAGTTAACTATGAAATTGTTATCACAGCTTTCTGTGCTATTTCAAGTCTACTTTCTGTATAACCACTGCTATTCAGCTGACGAATGGGAAAATTGAAAACAAGCCAGAAGGGACCACTGCAGAATCTGATCTGGTTGCCTCTGCACTCAGTATGCAATTTTACAGTGATATTCCTTGACACAGAGTCTTCTGTACTGTTTACTGAACTGAGCGGAAAGTAGGGTAACTCTGAGCACCTGGAAATTTTAGGAGGGACTGAAATTAATAAATTTAGGATAGTAATTAGAAGTTGTTTTTAGTCACAAAAGAAATAAAGGTCTGAACCATCTCCCAATAGGAATGAATAGTTGAGAACAAACCCTTCTCCCAAGCCATCTGTAGGCAGTGTAATGTAACATTATGAATTACATGTATAAGGCACTATGAAATAATTGCCTGCTTTTATGTGAATTGGATTCACTGACCTTGGAGGTTCTTACTAGTCTTATATTCCGTGTCTGTCTTTTTGATCACAACAGTGGGAAGGATGCTCATGCCCTCGGCCCTTGTCCTGCGAGACTGAAACTCAATTTATCTTCATTACACAATCACCTAACCCTATCACTTGATTTTTTTTTCACTTCTCTGTGGACTGATTTTTCATGTGTTCATCTCTTTTTTTAAAAAAATTTTGTTCTTTAGCAAAGGTTTTCTTATCAATTCCATGTTTTTCACACAAGGTTTTCACATTTTTCAACCCAAAGCAGAATATAAATTTAATAATATTTGAGTCAAGATTCTAAACTCACATAAACCAAGTAGATTCAAAATCAGACATATCAAACATATAATCCTTATTTTAACACAAGGTATTATGATATCAGGTGGACACTTAGCAAATCTAGAAACTTTATTGTACAGCTATGTGCACTTTAACCAAGTCTGAAACACACAACTAATACAATATGATGGAAGGGTTTCGCATAGTAACTTTGCTATGTCATGTTGGTAGCACAATAGCAGCTAAGTAAATATGGATGCTTAATGGAGTATGCTGCTAGAGCATTGTATATCAAATTAATGGCCCTATTTATAACTTGCATTAAATTTTCCATCGTCTTGTTTTAAGACCGGAGGCTATTTTTTTTAAGTTGATATGGAATGTTCCTTTTTTTCACCTTCCTCTCTCAGTCTTGAGATTAAGCACCACATTTTGAGCTGGCATAAATTGTTATCACCCTTCTGAAGGCAATGAAGCAATTCCAATTTACACTAACTGAAGATCTGTCCAAACAAAATGAAGAACCTAATCCCTAAAGGGAAGTAGGTACATAGCTTCTCTGACTCCAGTGACAGCTGGGAGTGTGAGAACATTTTGGGATTTAGGCAGAGGTGTCTTATTTGTACATCTAATCCCTATAATTAGTGGTGAAATCTTATTTCCATATCTTAGGGAAAGCTATCCTTGCAGGATCATACCCAAGTTGCCAGGCTGTAAAAGACAGGATGCTAACAATTCTAAATCAGTAATTTTCTTATATTGACAGTAAAAAGAAAAAAAAAACAGTCCTGAGTTTTAAACTCAGGAAAAGTGTCTGTTCATGTACAGTATTCATATTCTGTAGGAACATAAATAGCCATGCCTAGCAGCAGTACAATTTAATAATTCATTATATCATACTATTACAGTACTATTTTCTCCCATCTGCAAAGGTCAAGGTATCAGCACTGGAAATACTGTGTGATATAAATGATCAAGAATATTTCATAAGTAATAAAAAAACACACAAGGAAAACAGTTCTACACACTTACTTGACTTCATATAGTTTCTCTCTTCACATAACAAATTTACTGAATAATCAAAATGGGTTTATAGGCCCTTAATGATGGCATGAAATCCCAGGGTCATTTATCCAAAATAAAACAATGTGACCTTTACATAAACTTGAAGTCCTGACAATCACAATGACTGCAGATCAGCTTACGGCATCACTGTACCATAGTAGCAGATGCTTGCAATTGTACTTGTTCCACCACCTCTCTAATGATGTGCAATTGTCTTGAGGGAGAAGCAAAAAGCTATCTTAATTTAAGGATCGAAAAAGTGTTTGTTTGAACAAATTAAGAAAAGATAGACAAAGCAGGCAGTATGAGATCTCTAAATAAGGCAAACCTCTAGGGATGAATTAGTTTGACTATATCTTTCATTAAGCTTGCAAAAAAATAACTGCCAAAAGTACATAATAATATGAATTAGTGTTTCTGTTCATGTTTCGTTTGTTTCATCTCAATCAATATTAACTTAATATTAAGTCAACATAAATCTAGCTGCTATTCTCAAATGTGTTTCATAGCCACTTCCCTGCAATGAAGGATGCTTTCATTTTATGCTTCACATAGCACAAAAGGATGCATTTGCATCATACCTTCCTCATTTCACCTCATCTCCCAACATTGTTATCATTTTGATGACTTTTTATCCTGTTTCCAGTGATACATAGCCCATAATTGTGCTCACGGACCAGAGGCAAGGGAAGATACATCAAGTTAACACCAATTTTGTTACTGATTTTTGAAAGGAAAAGAATGGAGGGGAAAAGTAAAAAAGAAAATCTCCTTTAAATAATTCCATTAGCATTTTTTAAATTTAAGACTATAGAAAGGTGGTTTCATCAAAAAACCATTTGCTGCATGGTGTAGCAAAATATCTCTTTATAGAGTTACATTCTGATATAATTTAAATGCGGTGCTTTTAGATTTGTATTTCTTTTTTCCCCCTTGCTGGTAACTCTCCTCCAATAGTCTCTGTTATCATATTAGGGCTGATTGAGAACCAGATTAATAACTCTATGTATCCTCTTATTTTGATTTCTTATCAAGCTGTAACCCAACGTTCATTAGTGTCAATGTGATTTTTTTAAAAAAAAAGATATTATTATTCTGAAAATCTTAGAACCACAGCAGAGACAAAGTCAACTAACATAACAGAACTTCGAAAACAGGCAATCTATTTTTCCAAGCCTCCCAAATCCAATAACCCTCTCTACTTCTTGTTCACTGTACAGCATAATCCTGCAAGGCAGCAGATGCCCTAAATTCCACACAGCAGCATTTCACCTAAGTGGGTCTCTGAGGACTGGAAATTCCACGTGAAGCTTCCCTGTACTCAGAAATATTTCCTCCTGCAATTTCTTGGTGGGAATTTGCTGGCAACTTTTTCAGACTACCAAAAATCAAACCAACATTTGAGAAAGAACAGGTGTTGATAAAGTTTTTAAATCCAAAAACCGTTGACAAACTTTGACAATCTTTCTGACCTTGTTCTCCAAATACGGAATGGCCTTCTACCAAATGGTCCACATAACTCCTTCCCATCCCTTACTCCTATAAATATATATATTTAAAGTGTGCACACACACGCGCGCTTGTGCACACACACGCGCGCACACTCACAAACACACAAACACTCAAATCTATAATGTTTCAATTAACTTTCTCCAAGTCTCTTTTATATTTTGTGTTCTGATATTTACTTAAGATAGAAAAAGCTATGAAACAGAAGTCTAGCTAGTCTCTTCCAGGCACTGAATTACCATCAGGAATTGTAGACCACCACATGAAAGCTGTAAGGCTCCCTAAGTGCATCTCCTCTATCTCATCTCCACCTCTTCACAATGACTGAATCACTCCCTCAAATACTCTTTTATACTCAGTATCTTTAATACACGAGAGCAACAAAATAGAATAATGTGCCTCAGAAATAATGTTGCTAATGGTATAGCTTTCTGAAACAGCAAAGACACTGGCTCAAATTGCCACAGTTATCTTAGGAAGTAGACTGCACTGCCTGCTGCAGAGAAAGGCAAAAACTCTCTAATGTCAATGCCAGTCTAACCAGGGAGAGGGAAAAGGATAAAACAGGATGTTTTCCTGACTATGAATCTGGAAATGGATCTAACTCTGACATAATATTGGTTTAATGAAAGTGGGTTTAACCATAATATAATTCTAACATAGTGAGCAAAGCACAGCAATCAGTCCAGCTGAGATTTCTCAGTACTAGTAGGTACACAGAAATATCTTACCTATGGACAGACTGGGATTCTTGAAACACCTACAGTTTTCATGACTCGGGGAAAATATTTCTTGCCCTTCTTCAGCTCATTCACAAAAAACAGCTTTCTTCAAGAATAAGGAGTCATCAAGGACATCAGTTCCTTCTTTCAGTGGCAAAACAGACTCCTTCTTCCAGTAACACATAATTCACTGCACTGATAAAGCCAATCCATTTGATCTTATACCTGTGCCAGGCTTGGACAGATCATTTATAAAGCAAGCCTATGGTTGTAAAAAAGGACATTGCATTCTCATTTGTCTTTAAACTGTTTGAACATTTGAGTGTTTTACTGAGTTCATCAATAGTACAGCATTTCCACACAATGTGCATTACGTGCATTAAGGTACCAACCCAGTACAATGCATAAATATGACTTTGACTTTGAACACGTGAGTTGACTCTTTGAAGACATGTTCAGCAGAACTGGTCAGAGGATAAGATTTTTCCTGAAGTTTACACCTCTAATTTCCATTGAACTACCTGAGACAGCTGAGAAGGTCCCACGGTTGCACGGAATGCTGTTGTTCTTGAGGAGTATTTTAGCTTTCTTCAAATTTAAAGGCAACAAATCACTCAAAGTCCATATTCTCATCAGCCTGATTTAATCTCAGCACTTTAGACTTGTGGATGCTGATATGTTAAAAAAATTTTTCCTCTTTTGGCTCAAGGTGCTCATCAGCCATCTGGAACTGCTTCCCTAGTCTCATCCATTATGTAAATGAGATGTGGTATTCGTTATGTTTCATCTACTGATACTAATACATTAATGTGGATGTTACAGCTTGAGCCCCTGAGAAGGAATTGGCTTCACATCACTCTCTGGTTTGAGATTACATCCCATTACTTTTAATGGCCCTGTGGCATTTAAGGTCACTTGGTTCTTAATACAGCAGATTTCTGTGATGTCAGTAAAATGGTAGCTACCCCTCCTCATTTCCTTATCTTTCTTTTTCTCCAAGAAATTATAGTATTTCAGACCATTGCATATCTCATTTACTCTATGAGATTCTATCTAATTTCTTCATTTACCTTCATGCCTTTTTACTGTTTGAGAATAAAATAGATGAAAAGTTCTTTCTTTATCCTAAAATAAAGCAGGGGGAAAGCAAAATTTAAAATATCAGGGAATTTATTAACAGAATTAGTAAAGAGATTCACACAGGAGCTGAAAAACAGTTCTGTTCAATATTTCCTTTATCTTTGATTTTTGATACGTTAAAGGAGACAAATTCAGGCTGGTAATATCATTCCTGTGTAAACAGTTCTTAGTCACTCAAGCGAGTAAGTTGAAATCAACGTGTAAATAAGCATTATGGCTCTGCCCTTGAAAAGCATAGTTTGAAAGTGCTACAAACTCAGTCAGTCACATTTATAACTATGAAGTACCACGCAGGATTGAGCCCTGTCAGAATAGGACAGCAAACTTTGATGGAAACAGTAGGCATATTCCAATCCAGTACCATTTAACTTTTAAATGAAGACTCGCTACATGTCAGGGATTTAACATGCTTGTTCAATATTCCAAATCACCTATAGTGTAAAAGAGGAAAGAAAAGTATAAAGTGCAATTAAAATCTGTCATTTAGCATGGATAATTTAAATATGATTTTCCTGTATTAAAAAACTGCTTGCCAAATTCAGAGTGGAAATGCAATATAAGCTTTCAGTGAGCTTTATGCACAGAACTATCTGACTAGAAAATATGACCACATTGTTTTTTTCAGTTATGGAAATGCATTGTAATCAGTCAAGAAAAGTAAAACATGCATCTGTATTGAATGAGGTAAACATTCATGTTATTAATAAATAATCTCAAAACTCTGCATTTTTTTCTTATTCAAGTAACCTTTGGCTACTTGAGCAACCCCAGGGTCTTGAGCAATTAGAGGGGATAACAGGATGGAATTCCAGCAATTAGTCCTTTGAAGATGATAGGCTTGGTAGAACATCTCAGTTCATAATTTTTAGCATTATATGAGGCTACAGCATAAGACATTTAATAAACGTACACATGATAATTTTCAAAATGAAGGAACTAGCTGGATCTAAATTTGTCCATGCTGAGGTTGGTTCATCAGGTCATAAATGATCAGATGTAATAATGTGCAGTTTGGGATTAGGACAGGAATAAACATATTATTTTTCTCTTTTGGGCTACTCGTCTATTTTCTTGTTATATATCTGTATTTATTGTCTTGAAACAAACCATAATGTTTTTCCTCAAAGTAAAATGGAGACAAAAATGTATTTTTGCATTCTCTGTTTTATCATGAACACTATTAATAGATATTCATTTGCATTTTCAATTTAAACGCAAAATGAGAATGATAGATGGAAAAAGTTTCTGCAAGAAATGATCTCCTTTCACATCCTGGAAGAACAAATTCTCTTCACTGATATCAGCAACTGTAAACAAACAACACAATGAGATTATTCTGTAGGACTAGCTCTCATATGCCTTATAGTTGATTCAAGGATGGATTAGATGCCGGCATTTTTTGCATATTCAGCACACCCATATTTTTTTACACCAATCTTCAGTTTAGCAGGGAGACAGAGATGTTAGCAAACAGTATTTATTCTTGTTTGGTAGAGACATGTTCTTGAATTTTAGCTCTGCCACTCTTTATCTGCTTTTTCAAATTATTGCTGCACATTGTTATTTTCATGCTTTTTGAATACAGTCGCAGGGGTGGCATTTAACTTCATGGCTAAACTATCAAATTCAGCATTGTTCTTTACTCAGCATATCCTATTTAAAGTTTGTTTGTGTGGCAGTATATGATATGCACTTTCTACCTGCAGCAATATCTAATTACGAACACAGTTCTCCTCCCACAGAGTGCTGGACAATTGAACAAATTATGCTTTAACACTGACATCAAATGAGCTTGCAAAATTTAAAGCAGAATTGGTTTCAGAGGTTTGCAAGGGAAAAATAATGCCATTTTTATTGCTGCTGTTTGCTATGTTGTTATTCACTGATGTTAAATGTCAGGTATGAAAAGTCACTGGTACCAATTAACAGTTTAACTAGAATTGCAAAGATATGTTGTAATTGTGTTCTTATTGCAGTCAGCTGCAAAAGTCTGCTACAGATACAAATGAAATAAGAAATAAAGTAAAAGCAGACTATTTTAAATACATTCTTCAAAGCTGTCATACTGAAGTTAAAATATACTGATTAATTCTTGACTGGAACATTTTATAGAACAACACATGCATAGAAACAGATTACCAAATACCATGGCACAGCTGGAAAGAAACAGGCTAGTAACACACTGGTTTCAAAACAGATTAATTTGATCAGAACTAAACTAATAGCTTTGAAATTCTGCAGCAAGTGCAGTTTGCGAAGTCAGATTAATCTCACTGAATTCAAGCTTGTATTGTACTTGTTCACAAACAGAAACATTCATTAATTCAGATTCAGCTTGTAAGTTACATATAAAATCCAAATATTTGAGAGCTGGGACATTATTTCCATTTTGCAAAAGGAATTAGCTTTCCATTCTGCAATATACTGTGAAATAGATTGCACCTGTGCCAATAACTATAGTGAATAAAAGCATCATTTTTATATCTCAGTTGTATACCCCCAGTTTTTCATCTGCTCACAGTGCAGGATGGGCTGTTTTGGTCTGTGTTAGAAGTAGAGGATCAAGTATCAGCATCCTCTGAATCTCAAGTGTTCCCCATGCCAAAATGTGGGTTTGCCTCCAAGCAGTGGATACTTAATAAGTCTAGACTTGAGAACAGGCTGAGAGTTATGCTTGAAAGCCGTGTAGACATGGCTTCAGAAGCAGGCTGCTTTGGTTCCTCAGGTAAGTCAATTAATAATATATATTTTTTATTTGTTCAGTTGTGTTACAAACAATATCCTGTAATGGGACATAATGGGAGACATTACACTATCTTTACTTCTGACATCATGGTATGATTTTAATTATCTGTGTTAGATTTGAGTGAGAATGGACTGATGTGAAAATTCAGCAGTTTTTCAACTTCAGTTACAGATAAGAGTTTTTTGTCTATTTAGGAAGGAGTAATGAAAGATAATTTTATAGCAGGAAAATTAAAAAACTTGGCAATTTTAAAACAGGCTTAAAATTTTATAAAAATCCAGCTTTTGTTTCGATATGCACAATGGTGGTATGACTGCTCAATTTAAAAACAAACAAGAAAGAAAGGGTGCAAGCCTGGGTGTGAAGATCTCTGAAGAATTGTTCTGAATTGCTGATTCTGTCTAAAGACAGAGGAGACAATAAGGAAAATAGTTTGTGAAAGAAGCAAATCCTGAAGCAGGTCCTAACCTCTGCTTGCAAGCTGAGAAGATCAGTTTTCAAAGAAACAAGGCTGCCTGTCTACAGAGCAATTTAGGAGCAGATTTTGAAAAACTGCCAGACAATATGCACTGGGCTGAAGAAATCTCCCTGAAATCATACTGAAGTCTTTCTGGAAGGATGGGACAAGGCAGTTCTGCATTTTCACACCTGTCAGTCTGCTCAGAAGTGTGCTATGCCCAAACTGTGGTAAACACATTGCTATTATGTGAAAAATGGTCTCTACTCTCTGAGAAAATGAAAAACTTGTGTTTGGCCCTCATCTTGCTTTTCTAACTTAAGTACTGATTCCTAATGAGGTCGACATATGTTGTAATTGGTACACTTGCTACCAATAACACTCCCTAAATCTATCTGGTCTTCTTCCAACAACCAAATCTTAAAGAAACTACTGGTGAAACAACTCATGGCTTGTGGAGCAGAACTTCTTGGAGGGAAGGACAGGGCTGGCTTCTCTTTCCAGTGAAAACAGCCTTTCAAAGTTATTTGTCCAAGAATCATCTGGGAGTTGTAAGTCTCTTATTCAAAAATACAGATATTGGGACTGGAAATTAATTTTGTGGCTTTGTTTGTCACCTTCTGGAATGGAATTAAACCCGTGCTCTGAAGACTGCTGTCTGTAAAGACTAGTCTGCTTTCTTGTTTGCTGGTTTGTTCTTCCCTCATCAACATCCATGCAGTGTGAAAAAGAAACATATCCTTCCTGCTTCAGTAACGCTGAAACCCACTGGTGTTCCTGCTTTTACGGAGTGGGAGGAGGCGAAGATCTGGGTGTGTCGAAATCTCTGGCAGGCATACCAGTTCCTCTTTACTTGTTGCTACCTTTTATTCAAACAAAGCCATGTATACAACACAAAGGCAATTTAAAATGTCTGCATTCTGTTAGTCAACATCAGTACACATCACAGCAGCTTAAGCAAATTGTTTTTTCGGTACATGGCTCATTGCTGCAGGTGAGCAGCGCGTGAGAATACACTGTCAGAGCTGCACCTAGACAGAAAGCTGTAGAGAATGCTCTTACTTTGAAAACACCTCATTCTCATTCTCTTTCTTCCCAAACAGTACTAAATTGAAGATTATTAACTGCATAAAATCCAGACAGGGAATTTCAAGCTGCTGACATTGTGGCATTGAATATACAGAGCTCAGCAGCAAGACGCCAGCAGCAATCTGAAACAACCTTCACTAGACCCCCCATCTAATAACGACGGATTCAGAGCATCATTGGATGTGCAACCTCCCAAGGTTATTGAATAACAATCCTATTTCTGCTAATAGTAGATGCTCCTAGTTCTCTTATAATTAGTCACCATGGAGTTTTTATGAAGGTTATTGGGTTGAAAGTTATTGCTGTGATTTGTTTTAAGGAGGACTGAAAACACGCGCGCACACACACACACACACACAGAGCAGAGGAAATTGTCCTTCTACCATTCATTAGCAATAGTCACAGTTACCTCTGGCATTCTGTGTGTATGTTGAGGGCCTTTTATGCTCTGCATCCTCTGAGTGATTATTGTGCTGGGAGAGGCTGGGACCTGAACATCTGCAGCTCCCTAAAGCCAGTTAAGTCAGTTCACTCTGCATGATCTGCAATGACTACCTAACTTACACACAACAGATATTCCTAGGTCTAGCAGGGAGAACATTAAATCTTTCCTCCAGCAGACAACGGTGATGGCATTTCCCGCTGTGGGTGAGCGAGGCTGTTCTCTCTACACTGAAACTGCAAATGGCTGGAAAAAGCAGAGATCCTCCTTAATCAATGGTGGTCTTTCTCATTTATTTAGTTTTAAATGAGTTTCACAACTTTGCCTGGTTGTGGTCAGCAAGCTGGCATGACATCAGATTGATGCTATCTGTTTTAGACTTCCCCCTAAAGGTCATAGGAATGAGGCATGTATAGATAAACATGCTCATCAATAATAATATCTTTTATTTTCCAGACTGATGAGCCGTTAAGTCAGATTGTTAGCACACTGTGATGTGTGGAGGCAGGCAGGTTTTAATACCCATAAAGACAGCTGTATCTGCAACATGGGAAGCTTAAATTTCAGTTTAAATATTTTGAGGAAGAATACTGAAATGACAGATTCCATAGTGCTTCTACCATAATAAGCACTGAAAGCCATAACCAAAAAAGCACAGACTGGGTTTGGGTCCCAACTGGTCTATTCTTTCACTGCTGAAGAAAAGTAGAGCTCAGTTCTGGCGTTCTGTAGAAATCTGACAAAAAAGTGTTGGCTGGGCGCACACGTGCAGTGCTGCAATAATAAGAGTGCCCTGCACAGTTTCGGGGACGTGTGCTTGCTTTGAATGCTCAGATCCATGCAAACACATCGGCATCCGTCTGCCACTGCCCTTGCCTTCACCAGTGACTGCATCGCTTGCATTTTAATGCAGAGCTCCTCTGCAGAGTTTCCCTAAATAGCACACAGAGTTTGTGAAAATGAGTTCAATTACTCTCTCTTCTGGTCCTTCCAAAGTCTCAGAGAGAACCACAAAGTGGAATTTCTGGCTGAACATCAGGAAAAACACAAGCTCTTTTTTTCCAGTCAGGTAAGGCTCAGTGTTTTCAACGTTTTCTGTTTGCAAAGGTTTGTGTCATGTGAATACCCATGAAGTTATCCAAACACAGAAGATGCATAGCTCTGCAATAATGTCATTCATTTTCTAAAAAAAACAGAAAGCACCACACATTTTCCGAGAACTCAATCTTCTTTTCCTATAGTATTCCATTATTAACAAGAAGATTTCTTCCCTAAACCACAAAAATTAAACTTAGTAAATACAGCAAAATTCTCAGCCCTTTGCTAAACTAAACAAATATAAGTTTCAAACGGAAAGCCTCTTAAACCCACTTCTAGAAAAATATTTCTGTCATTTGAGACACAAATTTCTTTTCTCATTGCCTAAATCTACATTTTCACTTCAATGGCTGCTGTTTTGCATTCAGTTCCAGTATGCTCAGCTATTGTTTCCCCCTATCGTATTGTTATCAGATTGTGTTCTGCTGGTTGACAGTTATTACTGTGTGCCAAGAGAAAATGAAGTCAGCACAGTTACATGTGCTTTTTCCGTAGTCGGTATATGTGATATCATCCTAATCAGTGTATCATTCAATAGTCTTCTCACCTCATTTCCAGGCTTGATTTAAGATACATTTTGAAAACACAAAATCAGTGTGTGTGACATTCTGTTCTTTATCTACTCTAGTTCAGAAAAAATTTTAAAAGTTACATATTGCTGAGGCTACTTGTGATTCATTAAACTAATATTCTGCTCTGGTAAATGACTTGTGTCCTGTGAAAGGATATCAAAAGTAGAAAGAAGCTAGACTTGCTTATTTCTTTTTTTTAAAGTGACACCAGAAAGACAAAATTTGTGTATGAAATGGGAGGAAAATTTATTGCTAGTAGCAATACTGCTTTAGTATTCAGAAACATTTTTGCTTTGTATTTCATCATCTTAGACAATGTCTGTAGATTTTCTCATCTTTCTTTAATTCCTTTTTTTTTCCTGATTAGGTGATTTTTTTTTTCTCTGACATGACATTGCGGTGTAGTGATATGCCAATATATGTCTGCAGTCCCTCTGCAGGAAGGATTAACAAGTTTGTGCATCTTTACATATGCACAATTATTTTATTAATTTTTAAATATATATTTTATGTTAGAAATGTTACATCATCATTTTAACTTTATATGACATTGCATTTTTTGTATTTATATTTTAATTTCATATATATATATATACACATATTGTGATTTTGGAACAAGACTATTTTTAGGTTCTCAGCTTTTCTTTCTCTATGTGTGATTAGAAACTACACATGATTTTTTTTTTTTTTAATTAAATTATATGTTATATACTGTCTGGAAACTAAGAGGCATTATGAAAACAGCAAATAATTTGAAACCCAAAATATAACTATTTATTGTCAGTAATGAATGTTGGATGATTTTTCAACAAAGACTAAGTTTTCTCAAACCAAAAAACAAACATAAGAGGAAAAAAAATTCATATGCTTTCACTAAAATAAGACTTTTTTTGGAATCATAAAATTATTGGTATTGAGAAATTATAAGAATACATATCAGCTCACTGAAGTTCTGATATATCTTCTGCGCAGATGAATACAAAGTTGAACTATCCGGGGATATTATTTCTACTCATTCTTCTCCTACAGAGAAAAAGGCTGGCTTGTTTCATTCAAAAGACTACTTAGATTTTGAAAAATCTTTGAATGAAGATGGTAAAAGAAGCAAGTGGAGTAGAGAAATTAGAAATTGTAATCTTCAATTCAAAGCAACTCCACTTTGAAATTCTTAATGTGTTGATGGTAATTTTAAAATAAACTCTAAATATTAAACAAACATTTCAGAACTATCAGGTTATTTCAATTTATTGACCAAGTAATTTGATAACTTAATTTTTCTTTAATATTTTTATTTATATCTTTGATGATTTCACTGTGTAATTCAATATGAAAAGGCACAGATAGAAATAAAAAATGTGAAATATACTTCCCAATCATCTCTAATATAAAATTTCACTTTTGTGTGAGTAACCTGAGCGAAACCTATCTCTGCAAAATTTCTTTCCTACAATAGTGCAAGTATTAGTCTGTCAAAAGTAATAACTAATTAGGCATACATCTAGAATTCAATTTAAGAAATATGCAGAAACATAAATGTCCTTTTCTATTAGGAATCATATCCCACATTTAATATAATTAGAGCAACAATATAAGTTACCGGGTCATTACATGTTGTTGTTACCATTACACTAGGTTATAAATAAACCTACATCTTAGTGGAATGGTAGAAGCTGCACTTATTGAACTTAAAGTTATCACTGTTTACAACTTTCACAACGGACTACATTAATCAAATTTAGTTTTAATACGTGAATTCTGCTATTGTCATTCAGGTCAGAAAAAACTAATTTCCTAGCCATATACTTATGGCTACTTATCAAAGAAAACTATTATTCTGAAAACACAAAATTTTCGTTTTTTTTTCAAAAACTATTTATTAAAGCCTTTTAACAAAGAAAACTCTAGGTTTTTTAGCTAAAAATACTGTTGTTAATACACAGTTTTTTCAGAATACTGTTTAAATTCAAATATAGTTTTAAATTAAAAAGAAAATTTAAAATCCGTTTTAAATCAGTAAATATTTCTGTTTCTGGAGAATGGAGCATTTAGAATTTTAAATGTCGATACAGAAACTTCAGATATTGGACATTTTTCCCCATTTCTTTGACTAAATAGTTAATAATTTTTTCTCCAGGATCACTTTCTGTTTAAAAGGCTCTGGAGTGAGTGCACTGGAATTGATTTTTTTATAAGTTTTTAAATAACAAAATATTGGCTTCAACTTACGCAAGTAAAGAAATGAAAAAGTCTTCTATAGCAAAAAAAGGATTATTAAACAACACTGTACTATCAGTTTTCATTCTGATGTCCCTTGATAATGAAACATGTTAATTGGAAGTTTACACTACAGTTGTAAACCTATAGCAATCCATGTGGTATGACAGTGTTTGTTTGCCTATATCTTTAGAGAGGTTTGGCCACTTGTTCCAAGATATGACTGCTATATTTGAGGGAAAGAGGAGATGAAGGAGAATGTCTGTGTGATAGATTTTTTTATTAGTTCAACACTTCAGCCATATAAATAAGAGATAGGAATTGGTATAAATTACATTTTCATATACAATTCACATTTACTTACCATAAAATCAGTGCCTGCTCTCCCTTTTCCTCTTTCCTCCTCAATACAAATCAAACCTTTACAAAATTCTGACCCTATTTTGTATTGTTCATCTGGCAGATGGTAGTTATAAACAGTGAAAGATAAAGAACGTGAAGTAAAAATTAGGGGTGTACTCCAACACAGTGCAATATATTCCAGGAATAAATAAAACTTGTAATTCCAATATTGGGATGAGAAGTTGAATTTTTAAGACTTCTCACCAATTTTTTTTTTTTTTTAAATAGTAGAAGTTTTGCTTTGAGAGAACGGTTTCATGGCCCCAAGTCCCAGAAGAATCCTGACAAATATTCAGTGTTTAACTATACTGTTTAACTTAAGAGTCAAATGATTAGATTCCTACAAGCGGTCAGAAAAACAGGCATCTCTAGAATTTTAAACAACCTTTGGAATCACTTTGCATAAGACAGTGTGAATCCGTGGTACCTTCACTGCTGGGTGCTGAAGATGTGTTAAATGCTTAAATATAAATGAGGTACATTGTATCCTCAGCTCTTACTCAGAGTCTTTCCTGGTAGACTAGTAGGGTACTTTGCTTAGCCTCCCAGGCTCGCTGCATTAACGTCGGCCTAAAAACTCCTTTTAAGCACTCATTTTCATATTACTTTTCTTAATTTCTTTGTTCAATAAACAATTCAAAACTAAGAGTTACTGCATCGTGATCTATGCTTCACGTCAAATAATTTAAGACTACCCTCATTTGCTTTCTTGACTTCAAGTAAGAAGTAAAGAATACTTCACCCACACACATTGTCTTTCACACTAGGTTCATAAAACACTTTGCAAATGCCATTCTGTTGACTTATGTAGTTATTTAGCTATTGGTCCTGTCTTACCCTTATTAAGGTAAGAATTGAGCATGATAAGCTGAGGACTTTCACAATGCCTGTTGTTCTCATTTAGGTCTAGTTTAACTTTTTTATGACCTTTAACAGAACCAACTACTTTTGATTCTTTAAATCTCTGAACTGTTGATTAACTACTCTTTCTTTCCTAGGAAAGTGAAAAACATCTGAGACTTACACTGTTCAACACCTTCCTAGAAGTATCAGATGTTAACTGGTCAAACCATTGTCACGAGGGAGCCACGTAAATGATATTTTAGGAAGATTGTTCATCTTTCAAAGATTAGAATTAGATAATACTTTAGTGAAATCTACAGTTGAAGGCAGTCAAAAACAGATTAAAAATGCAGCTAAGTATGTATGACTGAACTACATTCTCTGTTTTTGTCTTAAAGCAAATGCAGAAATAAAGGTAAATACGGTAATAATAGGTTATGCAGGTGAGTTGATTAAAATGAGTATCTTCTCCTTCAGTCTCACAACATGGTCATTGGTACCATGAAGAAAATTAAGGAGTGCCAACCCTTACTGTCTTTGTGTAAATCACTTTGAGGGAACTAATTTCCTTGAACTTCAGACAAGCTGCCTAACTCTTAAAAGGTTAAAGTAGTCATTCAAGCACCTTTGATAGGGGATAAAAATGAGCATGTTCAAAGGCAATTAACCACGTTCAAAGCTAGGTATGCTATGCTGTAGTTTCATGATCAGTTTATACCAGATTAAGCTGGCAGAGCTGCAGAAAGAAGTAGCCCCATCATTCTCCTGCAGCTCTATTTCTCCCTTGTGTCAGCACAAGCGTTTACCTTCCAGCTAAAACTAAACAGTTGGGTTTTTGCCATGTTAGTTTTAAGCAAGATCAGTTCTCTGACCTGGTTCACTGTGCAGCTGTACAAACTTTCCCCAGGAGGGGGAAGATGGCAGGGAGGTGAAAGGGGAGTGATAGAAACACTTCTCTTGGCATCAGTGCCAGATGCTGCTGCTGTGAATTGATTGTGAAATTACAGCATAACATGCAATAGGTTGCCTGCCTCTATTGATTACAGAGGGGACCTCACTGACTGGTCTGGGCTATAGGGGAGTAGAAACCACCCTAAAGATGCCTGACTAGAGTAGTGAAAAGACTTGCTCTAAAACATTACATTTTTCGTATAAAAATATATTTCCTTATGAAAAGCAGAGGATTTTCTTTTTTTCTTCCAGACATGCTGTATACACAAACCTAAACAGGGTAGTTTTTTAATAGACATCAACAGAACAAAAATAATTCATTTTCAGGATACTAAATGGATACATATTGTGCTTATATTTTAATTTTAATTATGCACAAGGGAACTAAATACACAGTTTAAGTCATATAGAAATATGGAAGAACTAGACCCATGATATATCTTGTCTACAGTTTCTAACAAAGGCTTGAGTCCTTTGAGATTCATGTGGATTGATAAAAAAAATTAAAAAGGAAAGAAGTAATAAACTGTAATGGAAACTATGTTTCTGTTCTGTTGCCAGAAGGAATTATAATATTCTGAGTACTATATACCTCTCAGAATGAAAAGCGGGCACCAAAAAGGGGGAAGGGAAGAAAACAAACTTCCATTTGTTTTTATATCTTATAATATTAATGAGTCAAAGGTGCTCATTTGATATGACAAATAGATCTTCCATCTTTTAGCCCACCGAACAGTGAAAAATCTCAGACAACTGACACAGTATTTTTAGAAGAGGAAGAGGGAGAGTGGAATCTCATGATGGATTGAAAGCGTCCACTTAGTTTGGAAACAGAACATTTAGATGCATTTTCCGAGACAGAGGATGGTGTTTGGGAGACTGATTTGCTTCTCTGCCCTCTAAAGACTTTGCAGTAAATTTCCTCTCCCCGTGACAAATGTTCCTAAGTACAGCAGAGCTGATCCAGTTCCAGGGACAGAATTCCTCCACCATTTAAGGGACTGATGATCAAGTTATGCAGGAGTCTCTGGCTTCAGCAGTCTTTTGTGATGATGCATTTTATTATTATTTGTAGTGGGTGATTTAGCTGCAATTTAAGGGCTGCATCTGCTATGAGAAAGACTAGTCCCATAGATGGAATTATGGTTGCCATGGAAATTTGCCTTCAACATGCCAGAACAATAGTGAACTTCAAATTCTGCCACACATTATGTAAAACTCAAAACTTTCTGAGGTTGACCTTCCCTCATATCTTAAATAAAATTTGTCTGGAAGTGATTGATAAAGCCAGGCAATGAGTTTGGCTAGCAGAAAGGTACTGAAAGATATAACAATACAGATAACATTGTTCTGTCTTAGATTAAAACTTGATTCTTAGATTATACTAAATCATGAGCTTCAGGCAGTAGTCAGATATGAGGTTGGTTGAACTAGCTTGCATAAGGTCTGAATTAACTTGCCTTTTTAGTCCCTTTGCTCTCTGTGATAACAGGTCCTTTCCTGGTTGTAGGTATGAACACCATTTATGGCCTCTGAAAAATATCACTGCCAACCAATATTACCAGGTAAATGTGGTCAAGTATTCAAGAATTTTTTCAGATAAATATTTTATTCAAAACATGTTTGTTGTTCAAACAAGTTGTGACTCTCAGAGAATAACGGCCTTGGTTCAACTTTTGCTTTTGTACTTATGACTGGGGGAAGCCAAAATCCCAAATTTGAAGCAGACTCTTCACCTCTCAATGGAGAAAAAAATCCCTGTGTATCTAAAATTTGGTAATTTCAATTATTATAATCTGCTTGATTTCAACTGTTTTTAATTCTGACTTGGTTTACAATTTCGGTTTTCATCTTGCAATAGAAACAACCACTGTCTGCTTTTATGAGATTTCTGATCGTATTTAAGCAAACACTTCTCCAATTAACTGTAATAGGAAAATAGCTATTGTCTGAATAAGAAAATGATTCTTCTACACTTCTACATCAGATTGTCTCATATCTTTCTTAATATTAAGGTTCATTTGTTTTTGTCTCAAATATAAGCGCTTGTAAGTACACAACTCAGAAGTAGTCACTCTACTTAGAGTTGTCTTCTTATAATCTACTTTGTCTACTTATATAGACTACAGTCTATATGTGTATTCCATTCTCTTTTACCTAAATAAATTTTTTTTCCTCTAAGCCTTGATGCCCTCATTTTAAAATCAACAGAAATATTTGGGAATTTATCCCAATTAAAAACTGAATATGTGTCTCATGATTATCTCTAAAAATTGTTCTTCATTAGTTTCATAAACTTTATAACTTTGGGAATCTCAGCTTTTGCCTGTAAATTTTTAATTGTTATATGACATTCCTCATCTTCTAATAATATGTCTGAAAAGATCACTTCTGCTACTTTCCACATCCCTCCCCACCTGCCCCTGGACAATTTTCATTAAACAGGATAGATGCTAGTACTGTTTTCAATTGCAATTTGACATGATTCTCTCTACATTGTTACCAGAACATAAAAGATATCAAATAGCAGTGAGAAGTCATATTTGGTGAGCTGTGATTTTTGTGATTATACAAATGAGAAATGGTGGCGAAATGCTGAGATACACCCTGTCTAAAAAGTAGCTGGAACAAAGACTAGGAAAAGGGACAGTGTGCACATAACCTCTGAAGTGTGATACTTTGGTTAAGGATCTTACCCACAAGAGGAAGAAAACAACTATTATCATGGTAAGATAAGTTATTATTCAGTGGGAAATGATACTAATTGTAAGGAATTTTTTAAATCTAAAATTTACTGAGCAACAGAAGCTTCAGGAAAAAAGAAAACTCAGAAAGCTTTTGTGTCATCTTTGGCATAAAACCGAAACAAAATCTGGAGCAAATTATGGCTGATTGTTATAAACAGTAGAATCTGAAATCATTTATGGAATTTTAATTAATACAGAGACTGGTGAAGTTGTTAGACTACAGAGACTGAAGCAGAAAATTAGGAGTTCGGAAATATGTTGTGTACAACTCCATTTTATGTAATCTATTTGAATACTACCTCTTTCCTTTATATGTTGAAATAAAACTATAAAATTAAGGTTTGGTTGCCTCTATTGATAGTTCTCCTTCTCACGGAGATGCTTTGGTTTCCTGAACATTTATTTAGAGTGTAATGTGTTTAACACACCAAAAAAAATGAATGATGATATTTTTAAAATGTTGAATTATCTAATCTTTATAGATGAATTTTTATTATTATTATTCTAAACTGATATTATGCCATTTGTTTTACCCTACAGAAACCTTTAAAAGTATAGGGATTTTCATTGTTTGAAAGACATTAAAATAGCCTTTGCAACTTTGAAAAGGAGCTGGAAAATAATTCAAAAAGCCAGATCCTACTCTCATTTACCTTAATGTGAATTGAGCTTACAATGAAACTATTGGGAAGGGAAAAAAAACAAGCAAGGAATAAAATCAAATACCAGCATAAGATCATGTAACTAATGAGATTAAATACTGAAATTTTTTCTTATTTTCTTTCTAAACTGTGGATGTTCAGTTTGTGTAATATCTGAGCACCTCAAATAGAAACAGAGCCTGCCATTAAAATGTATTTGTCCTGAAGAGCAATGCTACGTCCTTTTGAAAGGCAGGAAACTACATGTTATTGTGTCTTCTCAAGTTTAAACATAAATTTGAGGTTGAGGCTGAGCTTGGATACAAACTGAGGTCTTCTGAGCTCATCCTTAGTGAGGTGTCAGCTTGACAGAAAAGATGGTCTGTTCCTCCATCAGTCAAGCTAGGTTGATTTCTGGCAACAGGGAATCTATCCTTACTTACATATCTTCGGGAAATGCACACACTTACTCTTGAGAAGACAGTAAATTACACCAGTCCAACAGGGAGTACGCCAGCAATATAGTTTATTTCTTGTCTTTTCATTACCGTTAATCTGCTGCTACTTATGTTATAAAAACCTCATGTACCTTATTTGCTCTTTAGATAACTCTCCAATGCTAAATTAATAGCGGTTGGTAATGATAGACAAATTCACTTTCTTTTCTGTCTTGTAAATCTATGAACCCGAGGGCAAAGAATTCAAGATCTATAATGGCGTATGCAGTCTCTAAAGCAAAAGAAGATGGGGATGATAGCTTGATGAAGTTAACTAGCCTAAATGTTGGCTGGTGCAAGAAAATTAAGGACAAAATTAAGTGACAAAAGCTGAAAAACAAAGTAGAAAATAATTCAGTACCCAGATCACAGGAACTGAGATGGGGAAGAAGGTCATGTCAGACCTTTAAGATGAATAAATAAAGAAGAAAAAATTATAAATAAAAAGGGTGTGGGAATTTCCTAGATGAAAATTCAAAGGCAGAAACATAAAACATACAATGAATGGATACAATCAGGGAAAATAAACAAAAGGTTTGAGTCAAGTGGAAATAGGGCCCTGAAGTTAGAGCCATGTGTGACAAAAGAATAGAATACATGTAAGTTAAAGAAACACTTTGTTTTGTAAGATATTGGATATATGTGAAAGTGAGTCTTATCGCTAAGAAAAAAAAAAGGCAGAGAAAAGTGAAACAGAAGGACAAGAAAGGGTGAATATAGAAATTAAAAGGCAAAACTACTGATTTCAGTCAGTTAGTGTCAACACATGATGTTAAATTGCAATGGAATAGAACAGCACACTTGTCACTATCATATGCAACCAATTTAAGAGTATAAAAGAGTAAAATATTCAAAGGCACACAGCCTCAATATAGACATAGACGAAGCCAAAAGACAGCAACAATAGAATTATGGACAGGAAAAAACACATTTAGGTCTTTTCAGTATCCATTCCACTTCTTCTTAGTGCCAATTACAGGGATAATATGTGGAGAAGAGGGTCTTTTTCTTGAACTTAGGTGGCGTGTGGCTTTTTGCAAATAGCATGTTTTCATCTATTCCTACCCAGTAAGCAGGACAGCTAAAGCATCATTTGAAATACATAAATGACCAAAAGATGGGTGAATGTGACATTCAGTGAAAGGGAACTAAAATAGACAAATTTAATAATTACAAATAAGCATATAAAAAAGAACCTGGAGCAAATAAACCAAAACCTGCAACTACAAATAACAAAAACCATGGAACTCGTCAGAGTTTTCCCACTGATTCCAGATGTCATCAGTATTTAGCTCAGAAAGGTCCCCTTTCGCATAAGAGACAAAGTTAAAGGGGAAAAGATTTCTAGACAGCTGAGCTAGATAAAAGTAATGGAAACTGCCATGGCAAAATAGGAATGGTCAAGTACAAGATTAAATGGCTTGATTAAACACAAATATGATAACTCAAATACAGAACTAATAACTACAAGGAGTACTTCTAAGGTACAGACGGTTACAAAATATGAAAGACTGCTATATTATGCACGTAAATGGCATTCACAATCCACAGAACAGAGAGCAGAAGGAGATGCTAAAACAGGCAAAGGAGCATACTGTGAATTCAGATAGACATCTTGAAATTAACTACGTCAGAAACAATCAAAATATGTCAGGTCTGGTTTGTTTTCCTTCTCCAACATGATGGCAAAATGAAAAGTTTACATTTTCAGTGAGTGGAGAGAGAAATAAGGATTGTTAAGATTATAATGTCTCTTAAAAAAATCTTTACTGCAACTTCCACTTCTAAGTATGCTCTGCTTCTGTTTTACAGGTAGTGCATATATTGTGTAAATAAATGCTTGAAACTGGATGTTCAGTGGACACGAGAGGCTCAGAAGACAAGACGCCATTCACATTTGTATAATTGCTTTGTCTCTGCCACAGATACTTAGCATCTGTTTTTGGTAACACATGTGAAGTTATCTGGCATCTTTGATTCAGCTCATTAGCAGGCTTACTGCAGCCAAGAAGTCAATGGACCACAGAGCAAACTATCTTTTCCAGAGGCAGAAGGGAAAAAGGCATGTGAAAATGGACTAATGCACACACTGCCAGAAAAGTTCACAGTGTTCCCACTCTATGATCGTACCTGCCCTGCGTATCAATGTAATAATGATGTATCGGTGTGGTAATGAGAACAAAATGTAGGAAATTGGGACTTCTGTGCCTTGTCAGATTCCCTATATGAACTCAGCCTTTGGGCTGAACTAGGGCAACCGCAATGCCAATACAAGTTTTAACCTATCTCTGCATTTGAGCCCAGCGCATATTTATTGTGTCTGTTCTATGCAGTAGGAAGTTGGTACATACATACAGGCTTACATGCAATAGGTATTTTCCAGTTCACAGGTGGAAAAACAAGGCTTGATCTTAAAACTAGTTTAATGCACAAATTTTTACTTCATGCAGAAACAACTTGTAGCACTACAACTAAGCTGTTTCTGGGCCTTATTTCAAGCCATAGCTGAAGGCACATTTGCAGACAATACCATGTGAATGGCATTACAAGCTTCCAGACGGAAAAGAGATAGTAGGGGAAAATCACAGAATTACTTCTTGTCAACGTTGGCTGGAGACCTACCTCACATTAAGTATCCTAATCAGGCTGAAGCAAATTTCAACGCAATATGCTCCATGTATTCTTGTCCTTTTATAATAACAGGCAAAGTAGACAATTGTTGCAATACTATTAGGACTATATATATTTCTTGCTCAATTTGTCATGACCTGTTGCAAATCCTCTCTTTTGCATCTTGAAACGCATTTTTGGTCATGTAATTTTTGTAAATTAACATCACGGGACAGTTATTTTCATACTTGAAATGAACTCTTTAATATATTTGTAATTCTTAACATTAATGCCATGGGAAAAAAGATATTGAAGTCCAATTTTCAATACTTATCTATTTGTTTTTACAGTATCAAGCAAAAAGTATCATGTGATATATCATACCCCCTTTTTCTTTTAGGCAAACTTTAAAGTTTACCTTGACTTTTTAGAATACAACTTAGTGATTACCACCCATGCCACATTCAACCAACGTGAAAAAGCATTCTATAGGTTTTATTAATCCAGAACTATAAGGAGTACAGAGTGAATAATAACATTTTCCTGGCAAAGCTGCCAGTGATGCACAGGGTAGAACTGAATCCAGCTTGCTTTTGAGCAGATGATGTGCACGTCTTCATGCTGGCAGCAGAAAACCTTTCAAGTTGGAGGTGAACTAAGGAGCTCAAAAATTGATGCAGTAGATATGAAATAAGAAGAAACTGCTCTGGAATACTTTTATGACCATAAATATTTTTCATCATTATGTAAAGCTGAATTCTCCCACCTCAGTATTATACATTTAGAGCTCATAATTCCACAAAGAATGACATGAACCTGAGGTGCTTAATTTAGGTGCTTAACTATTTTGTGCCAAAAGCTTCCAAGATTAACTTCCATACAGTACAGTTCACACACCTGTTTTTTAACATTAACTGGCAAAAAGAGAGCACAGACATGAATATAGAAGCAAAAATAAGAGTGCTCCTAGCTCTAACAGAAACAGCATGGGCTATATAGAGGGCAAACACATGGCCTCTGTTGAGAAACAGGCAGAGTTGCTGAACACTTTCATCCTAGGTAGTTGTTTCTGTTTTTTTTCCTGACACATAGTTCTCCAATTAGTGCATCACCTCACAAAGTGTACAATTCTTCTACGTAACCTTTCAGAACATTGCTATTTGGGGTATTTACTGAAAGCCATGTTTCATCACCTTTCTTCTACAAAACCCCACCAGGCCTTTAAAATCCATGACCTAACATATGACTAGAATACATGGTGCACATTTTGATAGCTATTTTAAAATTTATCAAAAATTGTGGGATCTAATTAGTTGTAGAAAATGTGCATGTTTGACAAGTGCACAGAAACCAAACAACAACAAACTCTTAAAACAAGTTTTATTTTACTTTATCTAGAGAGACCTTCCATCATTTTATATAATTTCTCTATTCAAAGATACTGGTATTTTAACACATTATTCAATCCCACTTGGAGATTTTGAGCATATATAATAATATTTTGTGAATGTTTTTAATCTCAATATAGTTTGTAGTGGAATTTTGATAACTGGAAAATTCTGTATTAGTATTTTATGAGGTCTGAAGATTTTTCATAGATATTTGTAGCTATTTGCAGTTCCAATGATTTAAAGCCACATAAGACATTGCATTAAACATCTAAGACCAATCGTTTCAACTGTTGAACCTCAATGACATTTCAAATCAGCAATTTTATATGCCTAAATGAAAACTTTTTTCCCTGAACTTTCTTCTTGACAATCGATATATTTATCCTTGCAGTTTCCTCTGAGTCTGGCAAATGCTACACTTTCCCATTTTACAGATGAAGAAATGCAGTGTAAAGATCAAATGTCTTGTCCAAGATAAGACAGACAGTCTATGGCAAAACTATGAACTCTAAATCCCAGGATATCACTGTAGTCATTGGAACACTCTTCAATTTTTACAGAACTACCCTCTCTGTCAAATATCAGCTTTAAACTTGTTGACTTTTGAAATTACTTGTCGCTTGAAAATGACAAAGATGTGTGAAATGCTTTACAATATTGGGAAAATTGGATGCTATTCAATTTTCATCAAAGTGAAATGAAAGCCCTGAAATATGAAAATGACAGCATTTCCCTCTAGTGGCTTTCCCAATATTTCATAGTGTCAGTAAGACAAAATATTCTCCTTTAGGTTTTCTTTTTTGGCCTATTCTTTCCATACAGATTTTTTTCCTCTCATTGAGTAACTCATTTTTTAAATTTCTTCCAAATAAATCTTACTTCTTGCACTCTTAATTTACACCAAAAAAAATGAAGAGAAAGAAGGAAGAAAAATTTTATCAATTCTTTTTTAACTCAAACACATTTGAGTAGATTCATTCCCATCCCCCACACAGCTATTAAAAAAACCAACCAACCAAACACACTGAGGAGTAGAGCTCTAGCAACAGTTCTTTCCATTCTTCTTCTGGTTTCCTCCTTCCTTAGTTCATTGATAATCACTATACAAACGCATTTGAGCATCCTTAAAACATCCTAACTTTCAGGAAAAAAAACATTGTAAGTAATTAACAGGATCAACCTTCTTCAGGTACCTAAAGTTGTAAAAACAAACAAAAAGAAATGAAGAATGTAAATCCATATGTGTTGGTAATTTAGGTCTTCATCTTCTTCTTTATGAAATAAGAAATATAGCAGTAAAAATTTAAGGATTTTTTTTTTTTCTAAAACACGTGTAGGATAAAATAGAGGGTTTTTTTTAAATTTCAGGATGCTGGTAGTTCAAAAGGCAAAAAAGGTTTTACAAATAGATGATAGTGAAAGCTTGGTTGTTAGTTGTTGCTGGGTTTTCGGTTGGGTGGGTTTTTTTTGCATGTGTGTGTGTTTTGTTGGGTTTTTTTTGTAGCGTTATTTAAAATTTCCAAAAGGATTCAAAATGGATTGCTTCTCTAACAATATGAAATTGATAAGTATCAACAGATAAAGATGATAACAACCAATTCTTCCCAGGAACTTCCTGCACCTTGGTTACTGTTAAATCAACAGATTTCTAATTCTTTAGATTCCATCACTCTGAATCATAACACTGTTTTCTGATGCAGATCAACCACCTATCATTGCTTTTCCCCTCTTATTTTTCCATACAGAGAGGAGAGCTGGACTGACTTAACAATAACTTGATGCCTCAGCGGAGTCTGCATACCAGTCTATTGTAATTTAAGTATTTCTTCTTCATGCTATTTGTTCTATACAGAGTGTGCTGTTAGAGATAAAGAGCTTTATTATGGCACTGAGCTTGGTTAGATTTAGGGATCAGTCTGGATAGGGTTGACAGGAATATCAGCAGCTTCAGAAGCATAAGATAAACAGTCAAACATTTTTCTAGAAAGCGTCTAAGCAATTATGGATACTGTGTATAACCTTTATTAATACCTTTTCTACAGAGACCACACATTGATTTGGCACACTGCAGAGTATGTGGGGGTAAGGGAGTTCAGCATATTTAGAATATATGTAGCTTTCTACTTTGATTTTTTAAACTTCTAAAGTGGAGGAAGAAAGAAATCAATGACAAAAACAAAGGTAGGAAATGATTCCACAGGAATCACCCACTGGAATCAACTGATAATGGCCATCCATATTCAAATTTAGCTGTCCGGTGGGCTGAGAATCTGATGGTATTTTAATGTTACTTCTTAACAAACAGTAGTATTCTCAGGAATATTAAAGCATCTGCCACCAATTTCATGTAACGCTCAAGGTGACTCTGGGAAAAGTCAGATACAAGGATCAAGTGAATAATTGTTATTGGTGTAGCACAGAGAAAAATACCAACAGTCAACTGTTCAACAAGTACAAGTAATTAATCTGTAGGTCCCTGTACATTGCAAGACAAACTGGTATCCAAAGTTTGTTCAAATCAGACCTCATTGAAAAAGGCACCTGACAAATGATTGAAATGAGCCATACTCGTTATGAATCAAAGTAACATAGACTGTTTATAGAGAGCATTGTTTTAAAGATAAGAAGGTAGCTTTCTGTGTTTTATCATCCAGATAAAACACCTTCCAAGATGTTATGGATAGCGGCAACTACATTATTTTAATGAGCTACTCCCTAAAGTTACTAGAACATTCATTTCCAAAACCAGCTCTTTTGATTAAGACAAAGCTATTATCCTAGATGGCCCAAAATATTTAAGGTTATATAAGAGAAAAAACTTGGAACCATCATGAATTCTGACATCTGATTGCATTCCAATTTATTTCTTACTTTCTAGCCTTAAATGATTTGTAATTTTGGTCTACTGTCTAAAGGGAGAATATATAATTCTTTTTGACTGTTCTTTCAATTAACCTTTGGTGATAGTTTCAAATTTAAAAGGTGTTTGTTCATTTTCAGAGAATTTGCTCCTGCTGCCTAAAGAAAAATGGAGAAAGACAGGATGAGATGAGGGTGCCTGCAGCTATTGCAGCTTCCTGTTGGCTTGTTTGACAAGATCTTGCCGGTGCAGATGGGAAATAGTTTATTGCAGAGATGGATATCAGTACAAGAACCAGAAAAGAAATACATCTCATACTGAGCCTGATCAAAGATCAAGAATATCGGTATGAAATAAGAACAGCCTTTAAAAAAAAAATCATGCCAGTCTGGTTCTTATGAAACATACAGAAAAAAAGACAGACATCTCACACTGGGCCTGATCTAAGACAAAGGATGTAAATATGAAGTAAGAATTGCCTTTAAAAAGTTATGTGTACCAAGACAATCTGGTTCTTATAAAACCAAAAAAACCTACAGAAATTGATTTTTTTTTTTTTTTTTTTAAATCAAAATGAGAGCAAAACTTCAAGATGTTCATGAAATAAGTCTGGAGAATCTTCAAGCTGCTGAAGGAACTGGCAAATTAAATGACAAGTAGAATAAGGTTTCATGGTTCTTGCCACATGTTGTTGAGAGGCTGGTGGTGCAATGTATACTCAAGTAACACCAAGAAGCTATACAAGATGAAAATCACTGCCTGCATATCAATAGCATACTCCTGCTAAAACTCCTTGGGGGCAATGGACAATTACCTAAATAAAAAAGTTAAAAGAATTTGTAATAAATGAAGTCATGCTGTCAATAGTTAAAAAAGTGAAAAGTATTTTGAAGATTCCTAGGGGTAGGATGACACCAACCTTTGGCTGTCATTTCTACTAAACCCTATTAGAGAACATGGGTAATGCTAAGCATCTAAGTTTCTAATCAGAAGAGCTATCTTTTTTAATGACTCAATCTCTTAGCAATTAAAATATATTTTCTGATATTTATTCTATTTTCTGGGTAGCGTGGTTGAAATTTGTGGGTAATTTTAGACAAACTTCTGATAGACTAATACTATTGTTTCCATAGCCAACAGTTATATATATTGGATCCTTTTAGTGATCCTCAGCACAGGTACCAGCATCTGTATATATATGAAGAATGAATTCCTTCTTACACCTAGCTTTCTGGAGAGAGCTGTATCTACTGAAGTCTTCTCAATGGCCTATATTTTATGCTGGTATAACTTAGAAACATTTAGTTAATATCAGTTGAACCTACCTTTTTTTATTCTCAGAGCTAAAGGACCAATTTCTAAAAGAGATGCAAATAATCACAAATCTTTGTAAGACATAGGATTAAATATGTGCTTCCAGTTCCTTTTGGGAGGGCTATCTTCATGGCATGAAATATACTCCTTTCTTCTATCTCATTTTATCAAGTTCTTTTGGGTCAAGTCTTGTACTGCATCAGAAAACAGCATGATGGAGAAGGGGGAGAAAAACAGAGATGAAACAAAGTTTTCATAAGGAGTCTCCCTGATGCATTTATGCAAGTGAATAAATGAAATATTTACAAACTGGTGACTCATGAGGATTTTTGGAAGTGAGAAAACTCTTTATAAAAGTAATTTGTTGCACTGTACTTTCTGATTCCAGAAAGTCAACTTTCTTAAGATCTGTATCTCGGTCTTCATTTTTGTCTCTAGCGGGGTGGTAAAAATAATTTTTTTTTTTTGTGAGCTCTTAGAGAGAAAGAAAAAAGAAGATCTTAAAATTTTCAGTAGGTTCACAGAGGAAAAGAGAACCTGAAGGTCTTTTAACACTAATGAAACTCATGGAGTTCAGGTCTGTACAGAAAGCAGTTTGGAATAGAAATTGAAATAGTTTTGAAAAAAGTCTTATTCCGCTTTCTTTTAAAGGTGTTATTGTTACTGTATTTGTCTGAAATATATTTATCACATGCTCGTTAGTCTGTCAGTTGTTTGGTGAGAGACAGCAAGTTCTTTTCAAAGTGCATGGTCCATAGATTAAATTATTTTTTTAACCTGTCTTTTTCCTATTTTCCTGTCATTTGCTTAGTAAATGTTGAAACAGTCCTTATGATCTGTAGTCTGTACTACTAACTTCTTCACTAAAAGTGAACAGACTTTTCTTTTACTGAATTATTTTAGAATGGAGCAGTTTAGGCCTTTGTGAGAACTTCCAAAGGAGATGGGCAGGAAAGGAAATTCTTCAGGAATTTCCTAAATTCTTTTCAACCAGCTGCTTTCTCTCTGCATGAGACAAGCTGGGTTTTGACAAGAATGTCAGGTATTTTCTATAACTGATATGAAGACCCTTTCTCTAGTAAATTTGTGAGATGTGTAAATCTGAAATTATTAAGCAATCTTTTATTTTGTTCTACAGTCTTTCCATTTTTTTTCATTCTTTCCATTTCTTTTAATTAAAAATAATGTTATTTTTAGAATTTCCCATGGACAATGCAAAGTAGCAAAGCATTGAATATCCTTAGGAAACAGTACAAAAGGAAAGAGTTTCCAAGATCTACTTCTGTCTTTTAATAGCAGTGGTGAGAAATGATCTGTTTTTCTTTCTGGACACAGCACAGAAAGATACAGGGTTAGCTAAGCAATGCTGAGGGCTATGCTAACTTGAATTGCCTTGCTTTTATCAATGGATGAAAGTGTACATCAAAATGATAATTTAAAATCAGAGAAATCTGCATTTGTATTTCCTAGTGTTGATATTTTATTCTAGTTTTAATATTTATCAATATAATGAAGAATAGTCACAGTTCAAGGACCCTCTAATGTCCATAATTTATTTCATTTCAATGATTACTTCTCTAGTGGTCTTCAGAATTTGAAAATCACAACAATTACCGTATTAACAATTAAGAACTAACACCCTAACATTTAAAGTTTTCAAATTTAGATAGAGCTGTATTAGATAAGTAATTGAAACTTGTTGCTTAATGGGAATGGATTCAGAGTTAATATTAGATTAAGTAAGCATAGTGAACATTTTTCCGTCTGGTAAAGCAACAAAATGTGTTGGTATTTTTTCAATAACAGGGAAAACATTTTCTGTAGCTATATCTATATGTATCAGAGTTCAGGGAAGTATGAATCTCTGTACTCATTGTACATGCAGTTCAGGGCAACTGAATATGGAAAAATGCATTAAATTCTGGGAGGTTTTTTTGCCAGAAATGTTGAATATTAATTAAGGTTCTAGAAAAATACAGTCCTACAGGCAATGAAAGGATAGCTATCTAATCTTGCCATTAGTTCTTGTCTTTCTGTAAGTGAGGTCTGAAGATTTACTATCTGGCAGGAGAACTGTGACTGTTGAGAAGCCATGCTCTGGAAGCTTACAGAAAGAGATGGAAACTCCTGCACTTTGCCTGCAATCAGAGAGCCTAGATTAAAGACCTTGAGAGAACAAAACAAGAATCAGTTCTGCACTGTCAATAATGTGGGCCAGACAGGAATGACAGTAGGCAACTGCCTGTGCCTGTCTGAAATGAAGTGATAGGTTTATAAGGACCTTAGAAAAAAATCTAAACAGAAACAAAGAAATGTAAATGTTCCCAGAAGAGGAGGAAAGTTACATTTTCCCTTATTGTTTGTTTACAAATAACCCTGACTCATGCTTCATCTGCTCTTTTTCTGTCTTAATTTCAACACTGAATATTACATTTGTTGGGTCTCCCATCCATAAATTTTTATCATTTTGAAATATTTTCATTCACTATTTTTGTTTGTGTTAGAATTTGGTTAGATCCACTGATGGAACTCATCCAACTTTTGCTTTTTAAAGAAGTGACACAGTTCTAAACCGCTCCCAGAATCTGCAAATATAGACTTGCCCTTGATTATCCTAGTATCTAAGAAACAAACATTCAGGGCAAACAAAAGCACTTGAAAGGACCTAAACAATTCATCAATTCCTTCGTAATTCCAAAGCAGCATAGGAGAGAAACAATAAAAAGGGAATAAAAATGCAACATCTAAGTGGTGAGGGGGGTAAGGGAGTAGGAAGAAATGGGGAAAACTGATTAAGACAAAAGCTAGTAATTTTCTATTTAAGAATAAATTTGTCCTTGCCCAAACACACACACACACAAACACAAAAGATTTGACGAAAAGAGAACAAAAGTAATTTTTGAATTTTGGCTAATTCCAATGGAGAAGGGAAAGAAATGGCAGGAATGAAACAAAAACTCAATTTGCCCCCAAATGAAGGAAAAAAAAAAACCCAAAACAAAGAAATAAAATCTTGTGCAACCTTTTGCTTTGGCCAGATGAAATATATTTAGCTGCTCCAGCAGAAAGTTTCATTTTTTCTTTCTCCTGGATAGAAGCAAATGTCAGAGTGGTGTGTGTTGGTTCAGCACAAGGCAGCTGAGGAGGGGTTAAGGGGTTTTATTGTCCCATAATCAGTCAAAAAAAAAAAAAAAAAAAGACGGCGTGCTCACTTTTTGTTAGGATTTCCAACTGTTCAGCAGTCAAAAAAAAAGAGCTCGGTACTTGTTCTTCATACCTGTATTGCTGGGAGCTTCTGGTTCAGCATTCTTAGTGTAATGCCAGTGGCTGAAGAGCCACATAAGCACAGCTGCGGGTGCAGCAAGCAGACCATAGACTCTGCACAAATATGAGAGCCAAGTTGATTCCACTATTAGCTCATTGACTTTAAATCATTTTAGAGGCCACTACATTTTGAAATTATTCATTTAAATTGTAATAGATTACATCAGTTATACCCAGGGACGCGATAAAGAGGAAGCCTACATTCACCTTTCAATAATGCAGCCTCTCACAATATTGTGCCTCAATGATAATAGCAATACTATCCCTTATGGCTTTTTTGATACTTAAAGACCATTAGAGCTCGACAGCATGCTATGCACTGGTAAACATTATTGTTTGACGGATGAGTCCACTTTTTTGAGAGAGTGACTGTAGTACTTCGAAATCAGGTAATAGAGAGTTCAGGCACTACAGGTCTGCACTTAAGTGTAGTTTATTATATTCTAGAAGTGATTCAATAGGGTTGAAAAGATGCAATATAATTCAAGTACTTTCCATTCAGCACACAGTCACTGCTACAAACAGCTGCTGTTTGCAGAGATAAAAAGATAAAAGTTTGGAATAGGCCTTTAGAGGTCAGACCTCTGGCTCAAAGCAGTGTTAACTTCAAATTTAGACCAGCTTCCTCAGGTTTTTCTCCAGCCAAATGTTGACGATCTTCAAGGAGGAAGATTTCATAATTTATCTGGACTACCATTTCCGGTGCTTAGCCACCCTCATTGTGAAGAATCATATTCTTACATTCAACAGGAGATTATCTGACTAAAGGCTAATCGAATTAAATAGAAATACTCAGTGAGGATCAGAGGAACAATGACAGGGTGGGGACAATCCCCGGGTCTTACAACCCACCAAAGCTGGCTTTAGCTGACTGGGAAGGAAAAATCTTCTGCCTCCAGACGTCCACCAGATTCAGCTACATGTAAGTTTCCATTATTGTAACTGGTGACAGTTTCCTCTTGTCCTTTCACTGTATACCTCTTGTCCTGTCACTTCCCAGGAAAAGGTTTCCTCCTTCCTTTCCTTCTTCTCTACAACTTTTTAGCATTGTCTTCTTCCCCTGCTTAAACAAACCCAGTACCCTTAGCTCAACATTTTAATGATCCTTCATTTAATTGTCTCTAGTTTGACAATATCTTTGTTGTACTTAGGGAAGACCCTTTTGCATGCTGAATAGCAGGGAATAGGTACTTCCCTCAACTTACTAAAATACTGTAAACACAGGTCTGTGTGTGGTTAGCAAGAGTGCACTGCTGGCTTTTGCTCAGCTTGCTGTTCACCAAGACTCCTTGGTCCTTTTCTGCACAGCAGTTCCCTGTTCAGACATTCTCCAACCTGTACTGAAGCAGGTGTAGGGCTTTGCATTTATCTTTGCTGAACTTCATGCTCAACAGAAGACTAAGCAGAAATACCAGTATGGAAGGCAAGCTGCAAGCCTCTTAGGACAGCAGCTCTCACTGGCAGATGACTGTCCATAGATCCCATAACAGAAGAGTGTCCTTGATGCTATTACTTGTGGCTTACTTGTGGCACTGGAACTGATTCATCAGACAGATGTAGCCCTCCCAGGTGCCTGCCCTGCCAGAACTTGCTCTTTCACTCCTGTTGCCAGAGCTCTATAGTTTTTCCACACCTGCAGGTGGAGAAGGAGTCTTCTGGTGGCCAGAACTTACCATCTTTCAGCTCCCACCATTGAGGAAATCCACCTCTTGGTGGGTATCTTGACTGTAGCTTCCGGCAGTCCCTATTCTTGTGGGAGTTCAAGCTTAGATTCCTCCTCTCCCTCCCCCGTCTCGAGTCTTTGGGAAAAAACTTTTGATCTCCCATTCATTCCCCTTGTGTTATGCAGTGTGTTCACCGCATCCCTCACCTGGCAACTCAGTGATTCAACCAGAGCACACACCTACCACTGATGAGGCTGTGATTGCCACCACCTACAGCCTCAGGGAAGAGCTATGAAACCAAATTGCTGCTGAATAGTCAAATAGTCACTGCTTGATTAGGCTTCCCTGCCACTGATATAACCTTCCAACCCTTAAGTAGTTTTTGGGGTTTTTTTCCCCAATATATTAAGATGCACCACAGGTAGGACACCATAGTAGTATAAATGCACCATTAAACTAGGAGTAAAGAGATATTCCTGGCTCTGTCTCTTCATTTCCAAACACATACACAGGGAGTGAATATTTCCTTCCACACATGCAGGCTTCTGGGGATTGTGTTTTAGTGTGTCCCTGTACAGTGGCTAGCCCACTGGCACTTGTATCTTAGAAGAGAACTTCAAGGTGTAAATCCTTTAAGTAACCAAATTATTGCATGTGTTTCTGAATGCAGCTAATTGCCACCTCTTTAACACTGATGCATGACATCATCATAATTTAAAAATACACTGGAGAATAAGTAACAGAATCTGTGTATGATCACCAGCCAGCTTACTTTAACATTTAGCTGATGAGTCTTTGAGTATGTTTCCCATCAGGATAAGGCTCTAAACAAAGAACTGCACAATGTCATTATTGGTGAAGGAAAAGTCAGCAGCTGCATTTAATTAAAAATTTGCAATAGCTTTGATTGTAAACATTCTCTATTTTACTTGGTCATATCTTTTGCCCCCAGGGCTCTTGACCAAATCTGAATTTATTTGGGAAGACTGAATGCAAATGGTCCAGCTATTTTTGCACATGATGAGGATTAAAAGTATATCATTTTTTGTTGTAAAAATATTATTCTATTACAAAAATATTTTCTTGAACAGCTATATAGCTGGAAAGGCTGTTAATAGAAAGTTGAGATTTCACTTGGCATCCGAACAGTCTATGTTGAGCAGACATGGCTGTCTTATGTTCCAGTATTCAGTTGCTGAATTAGGACTGAAAAATTGAGGTGTGCATGTAAACACCCACTCCTAACAAATAATTTCTTTTACATTTATAAAGTTTTACATAAAGAGTGGGTGTGTTTTATATCCAGGTATAAATTAGCTTGAAAAATGGAAGTTATACAGAGAGTAGGCTGGGCTGAATAAATGCTAGTTGTTTGGGATATGGAGACTCTGAGAAACACAAAAGTTTGGTGGATATAAACTACATGATAGTCCATCCTTATGGTTCCAAAAGCTAGAAAAATTTTGGAGAATAAGATGCTGTTGCTAATTTAGTTCTGTAAACAGATTGTAAAACTCAATATGCAGTTCAATTAAGTACTGAACAGTCAGAAATTGTCCTTGTTAACAACATACATCTGATCTGTAAAGAAGTCTTCTATGCTCATCTTCCCTCCAAAGAGAGGACCCAGCTCAAGGTCCTTCCATCTTTTTTTTATGGCTTATTCTATAACTAGGTGAAATATCGTTATCTTTGGAAACACCCACCCTCCCCAAGAAAATGAAGATGCTTCTCCAGAAACAAGGCTACTTGATATTCAGCATGATCTTTAATGTTCTTCTATGTAATATTTACTTAATTCACCATAAAAAAGCAGAAAGAAAGAAAAGAGGAAAAAAAAGAATTTTGTGCCTCATGTTATCAGTTTATATATTTCATCCAGTGTATATCTTTGCTTCACCATCTTCTAAGTCCCTCCTTCTTGCTCTTTGCTCAATAACATTCAGCCTGTAAGATGTCTCTCTTGAACAAAACATGCAATAAAGATGTTTCATTAAAAAAACCCAGTAAATCTGAGGAGACAAGTCAAGGTCCAGCATGTGGAGATGAGTGTTTACACACCCTTGCACAGTGCGGCTGTAACACTCAGCGACACTTAAAAGAAATCATTTCTCATTCAAAATTCATTATATTGTAACTACAGATTTAGTAACACACTGGCAGTTTTTATTGATTAACCAGGGATATTGTGGAAATCTGAAACATACTAAAAGTGCCTTTAAAAGAAGATACTGATTTTATTTGGGAAAAGTGGTACACAATCCTGCTAAAAAGAGGTGAGCAGTATAATTCTTTTAGAGTAGTAAGAGCTGATGAACCGTAAGTTATTGTATTGTATATGCTCTTCTATGAAAATCGTTTATATTTCAAAACCAATATTTAACTCCCTTATAGCAGGTTAGGATGATAAAGATTGTCATTTGCATTGATTGAGGTGAAAAAGAGAAAGAAGAGAGATACATGCTTTTGACTGAACAACTAGAACTTGAGGAGAACCCCATAAATTCAGGAGAAAGACAACTGGTGATTATAGCACATTGTCAAGTGTATACTACTTATGACTCGTCTTGAACTTGCCTGATACTTACTACTTGCTAAGTCTTTAAAATATATGGATTTAAGCAAATACATGGTGACTTACTGCACATCCAGCTACCTGAATGTTGTTGAGCATTACTGCATTTGATATTTTGTAAAATAAACTGATATTTGGAGACAAATTCTATTATCATTCCACCATAGAAATTCTCTAAAGAAATTTTTTATGATATGAGGGTGGTAACACACTGGAACAGGTTGTCCAGAGAAGCTGTGGATACCCCATCATTGGCAGTGTTCAATGCCAGGTTGGATGGGGATTTAAGCAACTTGATCTAGTGAAAGATATCCCTGCTCATGGCAGGGGGGTTGGCCTAGATGATCTTTGAAGGGCCCTTCCAACTCAACCATTATATGATTTTCTGATTCTTTTCTGCAACTTGCTTTTTAAATTATTTTTTCTATCTCATTATCTGGTTTGACACAGTAATAGATTTTTCTTGAAATTGCTTAAAAACAAGACACTTGAGAGTCATTTCACAGAATAAGGACTTGAGCCATCATGACTTGATGATTTATCTTCATGTAATTTATTGCAATAACCATCTCTGCTATTGTTATGCAGCTGAAGTTTCCATAAATTATCAGAAATACTCTCATTTCAGTTATTGAGAATATGCTCATGAAATTCAGAGGACAAAGATTTATACCGATGTTGAGCATATTTGAATGAACCACTGTCTTTAACAATGGTGTCACTGGTAAAATCACTGTATGAGTAAAGTCTTTCCTATATATTTTTCATATATGCATATGTATATATTTTTATGTATGCGTGTATATATACACACAAAGAAGCAAACAAAAACTTCAAATCAAGGTCAACCTTGAAAGAAAAATAACCTTATATCATAGAGGAATCTGTAGTTATTTGCATTTACAGTGTTTAAAAGATTTAACAGGAATTTTCTTTTTTAAAGAAGCATGTCCTTGAACGTTAAAGACAAGGACTCAAATTTTTGGCCTGTCTGGTGTTATTTAACTAGTTTCCTCCCTCCACCTACCATCTTCTTAATGTAATTTGGTAATTTCATGCTTCTGGAAGGTCAGCAAAAGTAATAAAATAGCAATTTAAAAACATGTTAAAAGCCGATCTAAATGACACCGTTCTTCTGAAACTATTAAAAACAGAACTCACAGCAAGTCCTCATATTGTTAGACAGCTCGGAACCTTCCATGCTTAAAAACAATTGTTGTTTTGGTTCAGGGGATTTTTTATAATCTGAGGGGCCAATTCAGAGCTCACAGACTAATATCTTCTCATAACAGATTACACAGTTTATCTTTTTACATCCTTCTAAAGAATGCTCTCACCTTTACTACTCTTCTTCTCCACCCTGTTTTTTTTATAGCACAGATGTTGACATATTTTATGATTAAAAAGTAAATATTATTACTGAAGCAGAAGAAATCTTACATGGTTCAGAGTCCTGGCATAACATCCAAAGGTACATGTGCTGATTTCAGTTTTTTGGATCTGCCTAACTGGTTTCCCAATCCTGGAAGACTGATATACTTTCTTTTTTTTTTAGTATCTGGAAGGGGCAGTGAAATGATGAAGAGAAAAAAGTGGGAGAAGAAAGGCTATAATTAGGAACTTTCATTACTAGAATCAGAAGAGGCAAAAAATTAAGCAAGAAATTAAGCTTGTTAATGTGTCTCGCTCCTCCCTCTTCTTTGGAGCCTTCAGCTGACAACACTGCAGGTGCATCTACATTAGCATTATAGTTCTGATCAGGGAATGCATTTCTGAAATGAATCTCCTGATTGACCAAATATATAATAGTTTAGTTTGCACTGGGGATTGTCTCAGAAAGCATGGCTGGATGCCTTTCAGAAGAGAATAAAGAGGAAGACACGATCCAGGTGCATCCCTACTGAACTTCACCATAAATAAGCAGTCAGTCCATAGTAACAGTCTAGAAATAGGTCAAAGCACAGTACCCATTAATATTACGCTCTCAACATCAACTGCTTTGCTGTATAGATGAATTCCTATTAGTCTGCATTATATATGTTGCCAGTCTACAAGAACCTTGTTCACCCCAAGGTTCCCTACAAGAGTAAGGGAACTGGCTCTCCCATCCTTTCCCCACTGCTGCTATCTGCCCCTCTTTTCCCCCAAAAGAAGGAAATTGAAACAGAGGGTTGGTCTCCTTAATGACTGAAAACAAATGGCATAGAAAAGGCTTAACAATACTTTTGAACTTCAGACATAAGAAAGGAAGTTGCATAGGGAAAAGTGGTTTAGGCAAAGGCATTACTACATGTTTTGTGTCACTGTATAAAGCACTACTGTTGATGATTAGGTGATTCTGTAATCCGCCATGGATATTTGTCTCAAGTCTCTTTCTGGGAGGTCTTCATCTGACCAGCAATTAAAAGTGCCATTAAAACTTGAAAATACATGGTGGAGAGGCTACACCTTTGTATTGGTATCTGAAAGAAAATAGGTAATACCAATCCCCAAGACATGTATCACGACATCATTGGAAGAAATGTTAGAAAAACTTGCTTCCTAAGCAAAATTATCATGTGATTTATTCAGAGAGAGTTTTAATATCCAGGACAGATTTGGTAATACTTCACCTCCTACAAGGAGAAGCGATTGCAATATACACATGGAGAGACCACAATGATGGACTTCCTCATTCTGATTTAGAAGGGATAAAGAAGTACTTCTATGTTTTGGAGAGCTTTCCAGTCTCTGTAACTGGATATGGCTAATTCCTGGCAATTTTGCCACCTTACTGATAAAATTACTAAGAAATCTTTCTCTTCTGAACAATTTGGTGAAATATTATTTCTCTGAATAAAGGAAAAGGCAGCCCTGAAAACAAATACCCTATCATAACTTTATTGTGATTAATTTTTTTGTAGTTACGTCTGTAAAATCATTGACATTTACACTAGAGCGTGCTGAAAGAAACTAGCTCCTGAGAAAGGGTTGTCGCTTTAACTCAGGAAGCCTTTTGCATCACAGCCATATTGCACTATAGGAGAAGAACATAACACTTTTTATCTTATCATCGTCAGGTCATCAACCATGCATGGCACCTGTCTTGTACATGCAGCATAGCCTTTGTAGCGTTGTTTGTCCAGAGCTCAGTGTCTTTATCCTTGTTTCATAAACACATGGCTCTGAATTAGGGCCTGGATCAATGGGGTAGAAGCCAAGGCATGGACATGACATTAATGCAGCTGTAGTGTGGGTCAAGTGGGGATTGATAGAGGATGGCATTCTCCTAGAGAAACTGGCGGCTCATGACTTAGACAGGTGCACTCTTTGCTGGGTAAAAAACTGGCTGGACGGCCGAACCCAGAGAGTTGTGGTCAATGGAGTTAAATCCAGTTGGTGGCCGGTCACGAGCGGTGTTCCCCAGGGCTCAGTACTGGGGCTGGTCCTGTTCAATATCTTTATCAATGATCTGGATGAGGGGATCGAGTGCTCCCTCAGTAAGTTTGCAGATGACACCAAGTTGAGTGGGAGTGTTGATCTGCTCGAGGGTAGGAAGGCTCTGCAGAGGGACCTGGACAGGCTGGATCGATGGGCCGAGACCAACTGTATGAGGTTCAACAAGGCCAAGTGCCGGGTCCTGCACTTGGGTCACAACAACCCCATGCAACGCTACAGGCTTGGGGCAGAGTGGCTGGAAAGCTGCCTGGAGGAAAAGGACCTGGGGGTGCTGGTTGACAGCCGGCTGAACATGAGCCGGCAGTGTGCTCAGGTGGCCAAGAAGGCCAATGGCATCCTGGCCTGTATCAGAAATAATGTGGCCAGCAGGAGTAGGGAGGTGATTGTCCCTCTGTACTCGGGACTGGTGAGGCTGCACCTCGAATACTGTGTTCACTTTTGGGCCCCTCACTACAAGAAGGACATGGAGGTGCTGGAGCGTGTCCAGAGGAGGGCAACAAAGCTGGGGAAGGGCCTGGAGCACAAGTCGTATGAGGAGCAGCTGAGGGAACTGGGACTGTTTAGTCTGGAGAAGAGGAGGCTGAGGGGAGACCTCATCACGCTCTACAACTACCTGAAAGGAGGTTGTAGCGAAGTGGGTGTTGGTCTCTTCTCCCAAGTAACTAGCAATAGGATGAGACGAAATGGCCTCAAGATGCGCCAAGGGAGGTTTAGATTGGACATTAGGAGAAATTTCTTTACTGAAAGAGTGGTCAGGCCTTGGAAGAGGCTGCCCAGGGAAGTGGTGGAGTCCCCATCCCTGGAAGTATTTAAAAGACGTGTAGATGAGGCGCTTAGGGACATGGTTTAGTGGGTATGGTGGTGTTGGGTTGATGGTTGGACTCGATGATCTTAGAGGTCTTTTCCAACCTTAATGATTCTATGATTCTATGATTCTATAAAGAAAGCTCCCAAGCAAAGGAGAAGGGAGCCCCATCTTCCAGCTCTTTCCTGACAATGGTTCTTCCCACCAGCTGTTCTTGTGCAGCCAGCTATACTCCTAAAGGAGGGGGAAAGTGTGCTTCATGCCCTGACAATGGTTACTCCAGCTGTATTGAGCTAGATAGGCATTACATCCTCTTCTGGTCCTCTTTCCAGCATGCCGGCAACTGTCAGCAGAAAGGAGAATATATACTTCCTCATCCTTTGACTATCACTAGCTATCTAAGTCCCACATCTGTCCTCTTCAAATCCGTAGCTAGCTCAACTCCCTCTTCTCACAAGAGTGATATTTTGTTCCTTCTCACAAGGAACAGGATATCACTAGTAAAACGATACCTGTCAGCATTATGTCACCAAATGCCCCAGAACCATCCCCAGAAGTGAAAAAATAGGGATTTTCATGACACCTTTGCATGATCCATTGCTTCTCTCCCCTGACACTTGCCTATGTTCCCCAACTGTCTCCCTTTCAGAGATGATCCTGTGATGCAATCTACACTGCCTTTCCACTACAAATTGTGGTCTCAAGTGCCATCTCTCTATCAGAAGCTAAGAGTATGTTGGCAAAATCTATAGAAAATGCCATGGACTAGTACAGATACTATAATCAGAGTGACTATCAACACTGACTTCTCTTATCTGGAACTGAATGAGATTGTCCATCTCTGTGGTGTATGATTGCACAGACCCTCATGTATAGATGCACAGAATCCTTTATTTTTACAATACTGGAGCCTTTATCATAACAGGGCAGTCCCACTGTCTCTCTCTCCACTGCCACTCTCATCACCCGATTCGTTTCCCTTATATACCAAGAAAAACAGTCTCTCTTCCTTCCAGCAATGATCACATGTCTGCTCACAATTCCCTTCACTTGTTTCAGCTCTTGAATCAGCTGGTGCTCATTAGGCCATCTCTTCTGCTTTATCCAATTCTTCTTTGGCTTCCACATCTGCCACCTCAGGGTGACTGCAAGCAGCATTACTAGCTGAGAGCTTTTTCATTTTGATATTTACAGTTTCCTTACAGAGGAGACAACTAAGCCAGGTGTTCAGGTCTTATCTCAGGCATATGTACGCGTCTGCTAGTTCTCAGCGCACAAGCAGAAGTCCTATCTTATCTTGGCCGAAACTCCCGATTCCACAATTCTTCTCCACGCATCTCCTGTCCTTAGCAGATTTAACACTACCTATCTTGGCAGACAGGGAAGTTGTGAAAGGTGTTGGTGTAATGTTGTCCCACAGGGAAGCATCCAGCAGTCATGTCCTGTTTCATCTTGTTTCCTTCCTTTCTCTTCCTTCCCTGGAAGTTCAACTACTGAATAATACTATTTTGCTCTGTGCTAAATCTTTTCTAAAGAAAGTATTATATCAAACAAGGAAACTTCCTAGAATGCAATTGAAATTTTGAATAGATTTTCAAGTGTTTGAAAAGAAGGAGCAATGCAGAAGAAAAAGGGGAGACACCAGCACCGGTAAAGCCATTTTGTGCATTGTCTTGCTTATGTGTTCTAAACAAGTCTTCCAATGGAAAGGATATCATTAAACTCCAAGGTCATACTGGGAAACTGAACAGCAGAGTAATTCCAACAGAGTAATTGTTTCCAAAAAGATCCATTGTGTTGCATTCACAGTATGTGTGACACCTCTGAAACATCTGTTGCAACAGTTGGTCTAATTAAGCAGCAGCTATGTTCATCATTGGGTATGGATGCCTGGAAAGGCCTTTGCTCCTGGAGTACAAATACTAAGACTGTTTTTTCTGTGTTTGATGGTCATACAGAGTCTACAGGTCTATATTAAGCACAGCTGCAAGCCAGCTCGTGTTGCTGGCCATTGCTGCTTCCCAACAGTACGGGATCTTTCCCGTGTGCAACTCTTAATTCAGATGACAGGCTGTGCCGCTTTGAAATTTGTTCCTTGTCCCAAAGTCTACATCTGATGTCATCTACAGCCAAAGATGTCTCCTGGATCCCTGTACCACCTCACAGTATTAGACAGCATACATTGCACAACCATGCATAAAACACTTGGAACTCGGCTTTTTGCAATCCCTTGAATTCTGATCTGGTCCAATTTTTCTTTTCCTGTCTTAGTGGCCGAGATATTGAAATTTGGCTCTGACAGATAAATCTGGAATATTGGCACTGACCGTAAAAGCTAGTAAAACACCAAAGCTGGGTGATTGCTTTCACTCTATATATTTTTTATATGATAATTGTGATATGTATAACAAGCAACCCTTGAAGCCTGGTTTTACTCGATGGCACAGACATAGGCAGCTTTTAATCTAAGTTTAAATTGGCACTGACTGCTGCTATAACCTTTTGGAAACCTATGAGCCCAGAAATGTTCAACAGTACCTTATTAATCCCCCCTGAGTTCCTGCCAGAGTGGCACAGCAAAGTGCTGAAAATGTTTGGTATTTTCTCATATTTTCTCATATGTTTTATTTACAGAGAAGAAGAGAGGTGAAATGTGTATGTGTTGATTTGTGGCTGACAGAAAATTCTGAAGGAAAGATACTGGAAAAGCCAGTGAGAGTCGACCTGGGAGAGTTGTATCCGTATCGCATGGAAGAGAATGATCCAAGCATGCAGTGGATTCCTGTTATGGTGCAAGATGGCAAAATCAGGCTGGGCTCAGAGCACAGACCAGTATGTAGACACTGTGGTAAGCGGTGCAATAGGATTCCAGGGCACCAGTGTAATAGTATTTATGTCTTCAGAAAGGTCATGAAATAAGAGAATGTCTAATGACTTTTTGAAGTATGCTATTTCTGGAAAGCATTTCCAAAGTGGATTCCAATTAATAATCCAGATTTCTGAAGAGAGAAATCTCCAGACCTTCAATTTGATAAAGACATGTAACTGAGAAGTCAGCAGGTTTCTCTTTGCAGGTACTTTCTACAATGTCTTGAATGAGTTGCAACATTATGTGTATAAAAATGCTTCAGCTTTCAATGGTAGGAGAAAATTTAGTTGACTTAATTCCTTTTTTTCTAAGGAAATTTAATTTGTTTCTTAAATTTCACTTAAAAAAATAAAATGTGAATACTTATTATACTTCTACACTGCTTTCCGTTTATTGACTCATTTCATCCAGCAGTTTCAATGCATTTTACATATTCAAAGCTTTGGACATGCACATGCAGGAGACAACCAACTAGACTGATTGAGAGGAGTGTTAAAATAGACAATAGACATGTTTGTAAGAATGTTTTATTAAATAGATTCCCATTAATAGAGGTACTTGTTACTTGGTTAAATTAATTGTTCTTGTGAAGCTTTGAAATGTATGAGTTTAAATAAATCTTACTCTTTGCAAGTTAGGTAATTTTAATGAAGCTAAATATAAAAGAAGTTATATGAAACAATAAATATATATTCTTTTAAGACAACTACGAAAGGAAGGTCTTATTTGAAACAAAAGTCTTAATTTGAGTTCAATTTGCAATTATGTTTCCTTTTCCTTTTCCGTTTCTTTACTTTTTCACTGTCCTTGTCCATAAATGGATTTGCATAAGACTTTCAACTGACTGCCAAAGTCAATAACCACTCTTTGTTTCAACTACAATTCTCCATTCTCCAGTCCAGGGGGTTAGAAATAAGTAACAATGTACATTTTGAACTGTAACTCATAATTTTCTATAAATGTTGGTTGACATTAATAGACTCTTTACATTTCTCCTAAAACCTGTCTTATTTTCTTGAGTAGATCAATAGCCAAACCTACATATCTGTAGCAACATGAGTTTTGTCCTGTTCTAAAAATATGACCTGCTTTAGTGTCATGTCTTGTGAAATGCATGCAGTGGTAATGCCTATGGAGGGTGGAAAGGAAGCAGAAAAGGAAGATGTGAACAAGTCTGCTTTAGAGCTTAGTACCTTGTACATTTGGCCAAGTTATCTTATAGCAAAGAAAGGGTTAATCAATTGATTACAAATATCCCCCACCCAATAGTTTCCTCCTTCTTGCATCAGTTTCTCATCTCTCTCATTTTAGTGAGGACAGCAGGAGAACTATATTTAGCATTGCATTTAACTTCTTCTTCAGGATAGTTTGCCATACACAACTTCGATAAAACATTACCTTCCTCCATGCTAGAATTTTAAGTTCTTCTGTAGTTTATTTATTCAGCAGAAATACAGTTTCTGGATTTTTGCCATACATGGATGTGGTGATTTTCCATTGATTCTCTCCTGCGTGCAATTCTATTCTTTGCAAGTTTTCTCACAGGGAACATGCAAATGCCACAAATTTAATTTCAGAGAGTACAATACTAATTGTATTGTTCAGCTGGTACATTCTTTTTAGCTTGAATCTCTTTCCTGCAAGACAACCCTTTAAAGACTCTTGCATTAACTTTAGTTAGGTACACCAGGTTTTCACTCTACGTATAACTCATCAACCCTCTAATTTGCAGCATACATTCACCTATCTATGGGATAGTCAGTCACCTACCCGTGACTGACTTGATGACTCTTAGCATCGGTAGCTATGAAGTGAAAGCTGTGTACCAATTTCCCTTTAAAACGGAAAAAATAAGTGTGGAAGAAGATATGTTTCTAAAGTAATTGTTAGCAAATATTACATTTTTCCACAATCACTTCTTTATGCAAAAGAATATCAATATATTTTAGTAGACAAGGATAACTCCTTTAAACCTCTGTGTATCTTACAAATCCAAGAGTTAAAAAGTCTGAGGCAAGTCCAAGTTCACTGAAAGGTTTCAACAAGTAAAGATTGCTGGATACGCAAGACTGTAATCACCCCTTACATCCCACAACTATGACCTCAAAAGAAAGCCTTGTCAAAAACCAGTCATAGTAACTGCCTATGTGAATATTTTCACTGCTTAAAATCTGCCACTTATTCATTTGTACTGCACTGGTTGCATGCCTGAGATCACATTAAACTCAGCTAAACATAACATGCAAAGGAAAAGTGACCCTGAAAGGTCCCTTTCAAGCACCCCTTCCTTCCCTGCTTTATTTTAATGTAGCTGCCATATGGCTCAGGGACCATTATAAGGTCATGTGTTTGTCTACTCCTGCTGTAAATGTTTCATTTCTCCCAGGAAGATAAAAGAACTGTCCCCTTATATTAACTGTAAAATTACCTTTTTTGTCCATAAATGTGAAGGGGGGATGGCAGTATGGAGACAGCACTTTGACAGACTGCTGAACACCAGTCTGCACTACAAGCATGTAGCGTTGGGCACACTCAACGAAAACACTACTATAGAAGAAGAAAGAGTAGCAGCATAGCTGAAAATGGGATAGTTGCAAAAACTGGCAGTAAAATGGCTAAACTGTGAAAAAACAGCAGACCTAAGAAACTTTTAGATTTCAGGAAGGTATAAGAGATACATCAGATGACTAAAAGCAATGGTAATACTCATCTTGGAGAATGAAGACAGTAGCAATCCAAATGAGACAGAACTGTTCTTTTGTGGCAGTACAGGGCAAAAACACAATGAAAAGTATTGTTAAATGAGTAACATTACTGTTTCATATCCGTCTGAAGTGGCATTGATCAAATACTCAGCTTCCAAAGTCAGTGGGGAAAAAGAAAATGAGTTTCTAAAAATATTTCTTTTTTCCATTGAGCTTGGATACATTTGGAGGGGAGTTTTACAGGAAGTAATAAAAGCATACAAGTCACTCAGAAGATAGCTGCAGAAATGTTATGCTGTATTGTAAGAATATGTGGAAAACAAAATATTATCTCAAACAAAATATAAGAAAAAGGATTAAGGAATTGCCATCTTTTAATTATTTGCTTAAATTTGAATGCTCATTAATTATGTAATAAGATGGAAGAGTTTAATTACCTCTTTTATAAAAACAACATCACTGACATTTTAATTGCAATGACAGTTCTAGAAAATTTTTGGTTAACTTGCACTGACAAATACATGATAAAATGAAGTTGCTATACTGGCAAAAGGGACAACATAAAATGTTGAAATGTAGCAGTAGTGAAGTAATCAGATTATTACATATCTAGGAAATAGAATCAGTGCTAACAGCACTGTCAAGAAGGGAGTTAAAAGGTATGTCTTCACCACAAACACAGATATTGTTAAAATTATGCATTTTTTATGGATCACAAACCTTACACTTTGCTGCTAAGTGAAAATTCATGAAACTAACATTACTGTTGTGGATTAGAAACAGTTGTATTGAAGGAAACAGGTACCATAAGTATGGAGGCAATAGAAACAACCGCTTGAAACATGTCAAGTATAAAGTCAGATGATTATAAGGCAAATTAAAAGTTAGAATGAGAGTTAGATATGAAATTACAGTACAGCATGGCCTACAACATAAAGTATTACAGTAGTGGGACAGTTGAAGACAGGAATAAGAACATACGAAAGTCAAAGAGCAAGTTCAGTCAATCTCTTTCTGAACATAGGTATATCCTGAAAGACACTGGAGAAACAATTGCTATAAGTTAAATATGTATGGCATGGAAAAAATGTTACTTTTTGCTGATATGTCCTGTGCGATAATTTGAAGGTTTTGTTTAATGGAAAAAGTGAATAAATGTTCTCTTTTCAGACAATTCATGATTTTAAGGCTTTGCTATATTCCTTTCAACCATCTCTTTGAGACTGAAAAGTCCTACCTGTTTTGTTTATTCTTCAATCATCCCATTGCTCTTTTTTGCACTTCTTCCAGTTCTGTTTTTCTAAAATGTTTTCAATACAACTGCACACATTATTCAGTATAAATGCTATGGATTCACACAATAATAATCCATAGTTTGCTTTCATTTCAGTTCTAATGAATCTCAACTTTTTATTTACCTTTCTGTTTCGCCTTATACAAAAAACTGCCTACAATAATTTTAAGATTTTTTCTGAATAACTAATTTAGATTTCTGTAAAAATATATTTTATTCCTTGTGAATTATTTTGTGCTTATCAGCATTGAGTGTGTTAAGTTATAAGATGAGTTCCACTTAATTAAAATTGAGAGACCATTCTGGAACTGGTCAGTCAACTACAGTTTTAGCTATCCTGAATAATTTTTAATTTTTAATCAGTAGCAAACCTTGTCATTTCACTATTTATCCCTTGTTTCAGATGGTTTAAAAGTTGAATAACACAGATTGTTACAGCCTGTGTTGATTTCCTTCCCATGTTAAAACCAAGCATTTGCATCTACTATTTGTTTGTATCTTTTAGGTAGGAAAGAAGAGACATATTTTATTTCATGGCATCTCCATTTCTTGAACAGCCTTTTAACACAACCCTTTGCAATGGATTTGAAGGACATATTCAGAAGATAATATAAAAAAAAACCCAATTATGTCTACACTTTATATCTCCTAATATGTCATCTGGAGTACTATGTCCAGTTTGGGATACCATGGTTGAAGACTAAATAAATAAAACCACAAAAGAATTGTCAAAAAAACTTGAATTGTTCTTGCTAAATTAAAGAAGAAGGATTGAGAAGGGAATGATAGCAGTCTTCAGCAGCTTGAGAAGGCCGTTGGAAAGTGAAAGAAAGGATCTGTTATCCAAGCCCTGTCACACAGGATAAGCAATAGAAGATTTAAAACTGAAAGGAGGAAGAAGTAGGTTCATGTATGGGATGTAGGTGTCAAGGTATTGGCAGCGGTGCTGCTACAGGCCTCCATGAGAAGAGTCCTGCTCTTCCTCTTTCCTCCCCATCCTGCGGGGGCATGGGGAAGGATGGAACGAACAGCAGTGTGGGAGCTTGGCTGCCAGCCGGGACAACCCACGGCAGTTAGCTTTTCTAATGATAGGGGTACTAAAACATGAGAAGAATGTGAAATCTATCAGGAATGCCACCATTTTCCATTTGGGTAGGTAAATATTATTTCTCACGTACTGACCAAATTGTGTCAGTCATCTTAAACAGAGTATTTTAGAGGAGATATTTTGTGTCTTTTTCTTAGAAAGTCCTATGATTTTTATTACTTGGGTTTCTTTAGCATTATTTGCCTTTGAAGCTCTCTGCTATCTCAGTTTACCATCAATAAAGGGATTCAGGAATTTATAATTTTCCCTGTAAGTGACCACTTGGTTTTCAACAGAAAATCTGTTAATGGAAGGTTTAGTAAAAAGGATGTTAGATATATTAGAAGTGGTAGCCCTCTGAGCCAATACAAATCAGGCACTGCCAGGAAGGAAGGATGAATTCAGATAAGGAGAGTAGATCTTAAAAAAGAGGTGATCAACATTGAATTGATCATCACTGTTACTCAAAGGCCATTTCCCCATTCTTTCTCTTACCATTCAAGCATACCTTCCCTCTCTTGGGTTCAGTTCAACATCTTTTTCCTTAGATAATTTTTCTTCCATTCTTTCCTGAAACAAACCTCCTTTTAGTGATGCAGAGTGCCAAACTCAAATGGATTAGCTCCAGTTTATATAGACTCAGGTCCTTCCATCCCCTGCAGCCTTTAGGAAGATTAATTGGAGTGATCTGAATTCTCCATGTCCCAGTCAATTATCTAAACATGGAACTACCTGAACATGGAAAAGTTTCTCCAGGGATGCCTGAACAAGAGAAATACACCGACACAAATCATAAATTTATTGAGAAAAGGTTCACTTCTGTACTTCAGAATAAACAAACTTTTAGGTTCAGATTGTGTATCCTTCAGTTGCAGGAGAGCATTCATATACGAAACAAGTGAGATACTGGTGTAAATAAGGTTGCTCTTACATTTTAAGGTACACATTTTAAAAACAAGCAGAGCTGACTAAAGGTTTTTTCAAAGAGGAGACAAAACTGAATTTTGAAATTTGAGGAAAATGTAAGTTTTACTCACAATATTTTTTGGAAATTTTTGCATCCATGGATGTAGGTGGAGGGAAAAGAAGGTGACCTCTGAATGAGGGAGAAGAATTAAGGGGAGCATGTTGCTGGGGAGTCTTTTTCTCTTTTTCCATCTCACCGTGACTTACACTCCTGCCCTTACACTCAAACCATCCTGTCTGCACTGTGTAGAATGGAAGGGAGGAGGTGCAGAAACCCAGCATTTTCAGAAGGGACACTCTCACCAGCAGTCTGGAAGATACCTCTTCCCCACAAGCGAGTTACAAGGAAAAAGATATGAGGAAGGATATTGCCTCCAGCTTCTGAAGTTATAAGTTTTAATGATGAGAGTACTCCTTAATGAAGTCAATGACCACTTGAAAGATAAACATATGTTTGAGCATCTTGCTACATTAGGGCTGAAGTGGGAACACATGTCTGTGTGAAGGACCTCCAATTACAAGAGAAAAAAAAGTACAAATTGGAATTACAGGTAGCCTTAATGACTTCTGTCTCAGTCAAAGGATTTAGCCAGCCAAGGCAGAAGTTTAGGTATCTAAATCATAAAATTTAATCTAGAAATACACATCCACCTTCTGCTCAACCCTCAAAGCTCCTAAACTCCCTAGGAAACACCTTGCCTGACTGCTTCTGCACATGCTTAGCCTTTGGCACAGCTCACTCTGTACTTTTGCATATCACTAGCTTTAGCAGCTTGGGATGCCTAAATCTAAACTGTATTTGGAAATTCCTTTTCTTCATCTGTCTGCAGATGTCTTCATCCGTTTGCACCTTCCTTTTCTTCATCTATCTGGTGCACATGCCTATGCTTCATTGACAGATGATGATCCTCACAAAATACTGTTGCAGCCATAGTCTATGTGTTTCTGTATGTGGGGGAGGCAAGGAGGAAGGGGAGAGCCTTCTCTTCCCCTACCTAAACTGTTCAGAAAGATAAACACAATTAACAAAACCCAAAAGGGGAAAAAAGAGAATGTCATTGTAATCTTCTACCTTGGGAGAAAGTGAGCTTGGGTTGTGTAGTGGGAGCACCAAGGCCTTGCCTTGATTGAGAGCTGAATAACTGCCCACAACGAGCCGTAGCTGACAGATAGAATGGTGCAAACAACGGGTTTGATTGGCAGCCTGTGAAGAAAACTGGCTATAAACCATCCAATAATAGCAACTGGGAGGAACACCATTAGGCAGGTATCTGCCATGGTGCAGAAACAGAGGGCGGGTGCATGCCAAGCTACTGCACAGACCTGGTCTGACTGTCGCATGGCTCCCAGGCTAGGCTGTGCCAATGCACTGGAGCAGTAACTCTGTGTGTGTGTGTGTGAGAGAGAGTGACACCCCTTGCTTGATCCACTTCATGGTGGATAAATGGTGGTGAGCAGTGCTGTGCTATTTGGCGTTACTTCCCCTCGATGACAGGCTTCAGTCCCTGTTCTTGGCACTTGTCTTTACAGCTGATCTTAGCCCCTGCTGAATATAGGCACACATTTCCCTCCATGTGACCTTGCTGATTGCCAGCTGCTGCATTATCAGATGCTATTTAAAAAAAAAATTAAAAAATAAAAAGTTGGGAGCGAGAGCTTTTTGTTTCCCACCTGAGACCATTGTCTTTGAAGCTGATGATCTATTTTCTTAGCCATTGGCTCTAATTGCATGCTGTCTGACATATCATCTGTTTTGCAATACTACGTATTCTAGATTGAAAACAAATCATCCTGTGTATTTTAATACATTGGCTTACATCTATATTGTTGATCACTGTCCAGAAATGTGTCCTTCTTCTATCTTATTTTTGCTTTCTTCAAAGTAACTTCAATTTTGGCTGAATTCTTCAGAGACATTTTGAGGGCAATATTTCTTAAATCTGTTTTGAGGTCATTATGCTTCAGCACTTTTCTATTTAGCAACATCTCATTTTATTACTTGAACCAGACAAGTTATTTTTCTTTAATCTTTACTGAGCTGCATTTGGCATCTATTACCATGGGTACTTCGACAAAACAAGGGCTGTAGTTCTGTGACTGTGGTCCAGCACAGGCCCTCATGGCAAACTGCTGTAGACCAATACAGACCATTTAAAGACTCCTGCTCTTAGATAATGATAATAGGTACATGTCAGCTCTTCAGCAGTCCTTTAGTTTTTAACACTGTATGCACATGCTTCATCTGTGCAAGTCTCCAGCCTTTATCTGAATGCAGAGCCAGGAGGATCCCATTCTCCTGGATCTACACACTATACAAAAATATGACCTAACTTGGATAAAAAAACCTTCTTTCATGTTTCATGTTGTCTGTTTCTGAATCTAATTTTTATTTTCTTCCAAATATTTAAAAATCCTCTTAATGACCATCTGTGACCTGCTTATGTTCCTATTTATTGGTTTTATGGTTTATTACTGTAAAAGTACATTTACATTTCTCTTAGTAGCAATTGTTAGTCTGGAAAAAAAACCCAAACTTTAATTATTTCCTTAAGTAGATATAACTCACTTACTACTTATAGTGTTTCTAAGTGCACATAGTTTAAGGTACTTTAAATTATTAAGTCGCTGCTCTTTCACAGGAATATTTCCTTTTCCTGCTTATTACATGGTACCACTAACTGCCTACAGGAAATACTGTAAATCTATAAGAGTAGAAAGGAATACAGATATGCATAATATTTAAGGAATAAACAAAGTCTTTGCCCAGAAGAAATTATAGCCTAAATTATATCAAACAACAGATATGCAATACAGAATATTCATCTTTATGCATAGTTCTTAGCTCCTTTATTCCCTAGTTATTATAAAAATATCTGATTCAAATCCTTATGCTTTTTATTGTGCTGATTTTACTACCGTAGTTGAAATACTTCTCCTCTGTACTGACATATGTGGAAACATGATCAGTCATAAGAACATTAATAGTTGAATTTTGGTCATTAAGAGGCAGGAGAGAAAATAAGCAGAAGACGATCTATAAACAAAGAATGTAAGTAAGCAAAAAAATTCAAAGATATCATTTGAAAATTGAAAAATGTAAGCAGGATGCCTATGTAACTAGTAATTAAATGTTACTTGATCAACTCAAAAATAAACTAATAATATATTATTTTATCCTGGATCTTATTATTAATAAAAATCAGTCAGTGTGGGGCTAGAAACAGGAATCAATGATAACTAAGAACCAATTATATTAAAAGAAAAAAACAGAGAGCTCCACAAATGTTTTAATACTTTTATACTGTTATTAAAAATTTATTACTTCAGGGTGCAAAATTTCAGATCTAGATGGGATTATGAACAAAACTCATAATGTAGGAAAAATAAATAAAAATGAGAGAATTACTTATTAGATGACTAAAGCCATGATTTCTTCATCAGGAAAAAGAACCATTTTTGGTTTAAAACCGAGCCAGATTCAGTGATAAAAGATCACTGAACAATTAGAACCAGAAAACAATTCAAAAGAAATGTTAAACATAAAATATGGAGGTTATACATATATGTATATACACACGTATACATATACATATACATATATATATATATATATATAAAAAATAAATAAGAGAAGGAAACAGTATCCAATGTGAAAAAAATCTGTGCGTCCCCTTTCAGAGGACTGCAAAGAAGAAAAAAACAAGAGGAAACTCAGCATTGGAGCAGACCTTTACTACAGACAGAAGCGAAAATGTTAACATTGTTAAGTATTAATATTTCAGGACAGAAAGACATATTCAACAGATAATTTTTCTTGCATTTTTAGTCATGTGAAGATTAAGAAATGTTTCCCTTACTTGTAATGAAATGTTGCAAAGGGATTGAGACATTAGTTGATCAGACAGTAAATGTTATAATACATTATAATACATTACCAAATGCAACTGAATCTTTCTTCTTGTGTCCTCTAAACACAATATGCTTTTTAATAAAATGAATTGTGTTTTAAACAAAGGCAATTTCTTTCTCAATTCTTGTTTTATATACTATGAATCTTTGCTAAGTTTCACTTAAGTTTTCACACTAGCGCCAATACCTGGTACTAGTCCTCTTCTCAGGAGTAAAATTTCTATAGAAAAGATGATATACAACATGGGCCAGGACCTTCTGCAAGCTCATATCTGTCCCCAGCAAGCTCATATCTGTTCCCAGTTTCAGTCTAGTGGAGCTGGAGTGCTCAGGACTGGAAAGAAACAAGCCTGTGGAGATCAGACAGTAGTTTCATTAAGCGTAAGGAGTTAGAGAGCACTTTTAAAGAATAAACAACACTATAGACCTATATAACCAGGAACGTGGGCAAATGAAAAAAATTCTAAGAAGTCAGGACTAAATTTGAAAGACTGAAGTAAGAGATGTAGTGAAAAATTATTAAACCTGCACTGATTAGCCATAAAATTAAAAAAAAAAAAAAAAAATTGCACCAATTGACTTTCATGTGGCAGTCTTAAAACTAAAAAAACATGAATTCAGAAATAATGCCATATCATCCTTGGTTGTTTCAAAAGGAAAATCCAAAATAATGAAAAGGTCAGATACAGATTACATTATATTAGTAAAGTCTCATCCAATTCCTAATATCAGTAGTTTTTCATTTTAATTAGTTTTTTTTTTTTTTTTTAAGGAAATCATTTGACATTCACAATCTGATTGAGATGAAAGGGTTACACTAGCTTTACCTTGTTTGGCTGACAGAGCTAAAGAGAAATAGGTAAAATAGGATGCAGGAAATGTCCTTTCCAACTTATACCTAATATAGATATTAAGAGAGGCCTGTAGATGAAACAAGTTCTGATATATAGTGGAGGGGAGACTTTGAGCAGTATATTGTTAAGTAACAACAAACGCTGTTAGATTATGAGGATCATGGCTTTCCTGTCCTTCCCATATCACTCCACTGCCTACTCCAGTAAAAAGGCAGGAAGAAAAGTACTTCTCTGCAGATAAGAGTTCCAGTGACAAGTTTGACAAACTGGTTATTTTTTATGGACTGTCATGAATAAGTTGGATTCAGTAATGGATTATTAAAGTCTTAAAAATAACATCAAAATAGAATAAAAATTAAAGATGAAACAGGTATAAAATCCTTCTTTTGGCATTTCCATCTCATTGCTTAACCTGTCAGAGAAGGTAGACAGCAGCTTCAGCAGGTTTCATGACAGATCTCAAAAATTCATTATTTTTAACATCAAAAAGGCATGGGACAAACCTGAAAAAAATTATATAACAAAAGGCAGATGTATTTCAGAGAAACAAATTTAGTCAAATCTTGGACAGACTTTCTGGATTTCCTTGATTTGGAATAAAACCCTAAGAATTTATGAGAATTAAGTTTAGCAAAATAGATTCCTGATACTATTTGCATTTTATTAGTATAAAAATAATCACAATGACTTACTTACAGAATAACTTACTGTTATTCTGTATCAAAAGTTCTACTTTTTGTCACAGTAAGACAAGAGAGTATCTAGTAATGAGGAACAAAGTTAAGTGAGAGTCTGTTTGAGGTCAAGTAATGGACAAAGAACTAGACCAACTCTAATACCTATTTTTCACCTAAACAAAAAAAAAATTGTACTAAAAATGAGAGAAATACTTTTTGTTACTCTTTTGAATAGTTGACATGTCTAATTTGTTTTAGATGTAAATGCAAAAACATCTAAATGTTTTGGTATGATGATATCAAATTACGGTGTTAAGCCAAAAATTGTTGAAAAACAAAGCATTTTAAAAATAATATTGAAACATTACAATTTACAATAAAATAATATATTTATGTATATTGTATGAAAATCATATGCACATGCTAGTAAATATTATAAGACAGAAGAATAATTTTACTTTTTTTTTCTCTGAAAATGTCATTGGTACTGATAATATTACCAAAATATAGAAGTCTCTATCTTCAACTTTTTATTTTGAGTACATCTATTTTCATATTCATATTCTTACTTATTTTAATTGCAAACATCCAATCAAAATCCCTCCTACAAAATTTTGATAAAATAGCTCCTTACCATCCTTGAAAGAAATTGAACAAGTAGAATAAAATTATAGCAAAAATCTACACAATGTGCTTTTGTACCTTCTTAAATGTGACAATGAATTAGTTAGTTAGTTAGTTAAGCTCGTTAGTCAGCTAGTTGGCAGAATCTAAGAGAACTTTATTTTTTTGGAATAACTCTATGATGTGTTAAATTAACTTGAAAAGAGGGCAAGCAACAGGTCAAATCAAGCAAAGACAAACAATCTCTTGGAGCTTTGATAAAGCAATAAATTCTATGAAAAAGAAGAAAATAACATTCTTCACTTCATTAGATAGCCACACAAGAGGGTCAGTCACTGACAGATAATACAGAGAAAGAATAATCAGAGGAGGATTTATTTCAATGAAGATATTTTTCCAGGTTAAAGAAGTTAATATAAGATACAAAGCTGGACAATTCTTTTCTTTTTCTTGAAATAAAGTGCGTTAAAATCAAAGTTCAAGACCTAAAAGCAAATTAGCTTTAATTTTATCAAATAACAGAGACCTCTGAATATTTTGTCTAAGGAAGGAACATGAGATTTAAAAAATAGAGCATTTGGAAACCAACGAGCTCCTGTGTGCACTTACACACTACATTAATGACTGGGAAATTTTCCCTAGGCTCAGAGACTATTAAAACATGATTACCTCCATTATAAATTTGTCAGAAGCTCTTTACACTATTTCTCAATTTCTATGAAGTCCATCCACCCAAGGCAGATAACTGATTTTTCCCCTTCCAAGAGCAAGGGTGTGGGGGAGAGTGTAAAACATCCAGTCAATGCTTATTTGAACTGACAAAGAAAATCTTTAGTTAATTAGATGAACTGGGAAAGAGGATTGCATGTGTAATACTTGTCTGCAACCAAAAATGTTATTTCACAACAATCACATTTTCTGACTAGATGGTGCTGCCATGAAGCAACCCACTAGCAGTAGTGCCCTGCCTGGCTGCGGGGAGGTGGGATTCCAGTCCTTTTGCTAGCTGACTGAGGCTTCCCACATCTTGGGACCATGCTTTAACTACCAGCATACTGATTATTAGAAAATCTCTAATAATATCAGGAAAAAAATCCTTCCTACATCCAAGAACCTTGTATTTTACTTACTTGGTTAAAACTCATACCTTTCCACAGCAAAAGAAAAACCTGTGGCTTGGAATATTTTTTTACCATAGATGAATGAGTTGAGAGAACTCTTCCCCAAAAGCTCTGTCAGACATCCTGGTTAGTGAGACAGCTATGAGGAAATGACACTAGCTGCAGCCTGGACAGTTGGTGCTCTAGGATGCAAAAGACTGAGATGCTGAAGACTGATCTTTGATAGGCAGAAACAGTGGCTACCTCACACGTGGGAAATTGAAATCAGATGCCAGTGACACGCATAAAAGTCCAAACATTAACCCAGGTTTGCAGTTGGCATGCGTGTTTAAGAATATATATTCTATCTTTCACGGAGTATAACATTCTCCTTCAAACTGTTCAAAGACTGTTGAAGAAGGTCTTAAATAAAAGTCATCCAAAGGTAAGTTGCCCCTTTGAATGGAAGGATAAGGGACATTCCCATTCTGCGGCCTGTGGAGGTGTCTCATGGTAGGGGGAAGAGGTGCTTGCCGATTTACTGCCCCTCTGAGCCACAGCTACCAAGTGGGGTCAGGAGTGAAGCAGTCCAGCAACTTTGTGCTAGTTCTTCTGCACAGACACAGAGTGAAATGCGTCAGCCTTTGGGTCTGGCAACACATATTTTCCTTTGAAAGTGAGGTAAATCCATATGACCAACAAGGCCAGAAAGCAGCAGGAGCATTTCTGTTGCAGTGAACAGAATACTTTAACTTGATGCTGTTATCTACCAAAACCAGATGGACATGGAGGTACAGATAGACCTTGGTTTTCTCCCACAGCTCCTTTGCTGACTTAGACTAAAGCAATATCAGCGGAGCAGGGTTAGAAGTGGAGACGAATGAGGGGACCTCATTAGACGTAGGCTATATGGGTATCCTGCTTTTCCTTCCATGGTAGTGATCATAACTGCATTTTGCACTATGGCCTGCTTGTAAGAAAGACACAGTGAACTAAAGGGAATGTGTTGATGGCACAGATTTGTTCTATGGGCTGTCAGTTGAACCATTAATTTTGAGCTTCCTCCAAGAAAAACTTCAAAGGAACCTGAATATTTTACTTTAAAGAGGATGAAATTAAACTGAGTGAAATGATCACAGTGCTGCTGAGAATAAAAATGTCGAAATAGAAAACCTATAACCAGAATATTCTAATTTTCAGTTGGACTTGGAAGAGGGTGCTACAAAATAATTTCCTCATTACTAATCTTATTTTATTAGTTAGGTTTCTGTTAATCTTCAGATGGACTATCTGGCTGCAGGAGGTATTCCCCAGAACTGCATCTAATTGTGGTCTTGACTTAGCAGATACAAATTCATAAGTGCTCCACAGGAATTAAGAGCAGTTATTTAAGATTTACACAGTGAGTGATATGTGACTTACTGTGTCCCATTCATGTGTTTGTATGCATGAACACAAATACAACTGCAAAAGAGAAAAAAGGTGGACCTGGTGCAGCAGCAACATGACTTACTCAGAAGACTTACAGTTGCAGTCCTTAATTATTTTTATTTTTAAATATTTGATACTTTCATTGTAGGAATCGTGCAATGAGACAACTGAAGTAGTTTGAGAGAGCTGAAAGAAAATTATCTCACTTTTAAGCAGAAAAGCACAAAGTGGAATTTGACACTCTGCCTGGGAATGACTTTCACGGAACAAAAAGACTCCCTCACAAAAAACAACCTGCAACCCCCACCCCTGCAAAAAAAACCCACACAAAACCAAAAGAAGAAGCTTCACGACGTCTACAACAAATGTAGATATCTAAATGAAGCAACGGGTGTTGTAAGGAATAATGTTATTTATGTCAGAATAATTAATTCTGATGTCCAGTTCGTTACAGTTTCACAGAATGGGGATCAGTTTTGAAACACAGATAATATTTGTATTCTTCTGTTCTAAAAGCTGATTTATTTCATCCATTTACTTAATGGATGAAATATTAGACATGTTGTCTAAGGTGGAATGGACGCTGGAGATGATCTTCATATGAAGTTGGTCACCTAATTTCCTCAACCATGTTTTAAGCACATCCTTCCACTGAACTAGTTTGAACTGTCTCTGGGCTCTGTTCTTCCTTGATATCCCCTAAAAATTTGTCACATAAATCTTGTCTGGCTTGTCTGTTCAGGAGAAAGCAGAACAACCAGAGCAATCCACAAAATTATTTATTCTTCAATAATAATAAAATTCCAAAATATTTCCCAGCTATACATCCAAGCAAAGCACATTTTTCAAAGCAGTTCTTCAGGAACGTTGTTTCTCAGTGTGGGGTATTTTTAGTCGTGGAGGTAAAGAAGAGGAAGAAGAAGAAAAGAGGGAAAAAGAAGTAAGGCTTGTAAAAAATGAGACAACCCAGAATATTCACGTAGTTTATGTACTACTGGAGGATGAATTTGAGCCTTAAATCATTGCTTGTAAGAAAAGGCAATTACCATAGCTAGTGGATGGCATTTTTACCAAGGAGAGGTACAGGTGACTTTATAGATGTATTTACGCATGCGTGCGTGTACTTTGAAGAGGAGGGTGCAGAGGAACAAGCTGCATGGCTTCCTCTTTGACCAGAACTTCTATTCAACAGCCTTTTCCTGAGGAAAATATTGTGGAAATATTTATATTTGCATTAAAAGTCTGGAGGAACACTTCCAACAGAAAACTTTTCATAAAAGTACATCAACATATTATTTCACAGAAACACTTCAGTGTATTATGTACATAAAAGCTTTATACTATAGTGCAGTTGAGATGATCAGGTTTATATACTGGGACAAGAATCTCTGCAGGGGTGCTGAAGGAGCTGAATTTTAAATGTAAACTATTGTGTACATAAATACAAAATCTATTTGTTATTTCACAGATGGAATTAAGCTGTTAATGCTCATAATTTAGAAAAATACTATCAGAAATTAAACAGACTGTTTCCTTCCACATCAGGCAATCATTGAAAGCTTCACAGGAAAGCTTTTATTAGTATTCTATCTCAGGATGTGTATTACCCATGAATTAGGTTTTAACTTCACATCAGACAAATGCCTAAGCCAAACCATTTCATGGAAGGTGATATTCCAAGAAATGAAATTCCATGAAAAAATTTCACCAAGACCAAATTTCTCAAAAAGGAAATAACTTCACAGTCAAGGAACTTTTTCTAATAATGCTAATTTCACAATTAAAATCTAGCAACAGAACTGATGAAAACATAAAAAGAGATTGGTTTACACTGGAACTTTATTCAAAAAAGCTAAGCTTATTTTGTGTTATCTTGCTGTTCAGATAGACTCCTCTTCAGCATGGCCATCAGTTATCTTTCAATTACAGAGACCCTTTTTTAGGAGGAATATGGCGGCGGATTTCCTGTTTCTTAAGAATCTAATTCCCAGCACTATTGTTTCATCTGCCAACTGGGTTTTACATTACATAGTAACATAACACAGACTATCAAAGAAGTGTTTTCTCTAAAGCAAGATTTCCACCTACTAGAAGCTCTACAGTCTTGGAGAAAATTGATTGGACAACACTTACAGTATGAAGAGAAAGTAAATCACTTGCAACTTCATTCATCAAGGACAGAAAAAAGACAATTTAGTTGCAAAACCTCTATGTAGCCAGAGAAGACAAATCATTTGCACTCATGCCAGTCACAATTTCCTGTGAATTAAAAACAGTGAAAGAACTAACTACCTCAATTTAAAGCAGGAGAGGCCATGACTTTAGTCCTTTCATATGAAGAGGAACTGTGAGCTCTCTTCTACAGCAGTAGCTCTTCTAATTTCAAGGACTATACAATGTTTCTTCATCTGCAAAGTTATTTCTTTTTGAGGATGCCTTGGCTTTAATCTGTTCTCATGAGAAAACTCCCCACATGAATAGCATCCCTTGAATTTAATAATTTTCACTGCCCTTCCCTGAAGTGTTAATGTTGCTGATGTGTTCATTCATTGTTAGGTGATCGCATTTCTATTATGTGATGCATTCTGCAAGTCTGCAATATTAAAGTGGCTTTATTGCAGCCACAAATAGACACAGGAGCTCATTGATCATTTCTCTCAGTTCTTTCTAGTTCAAATTACACTACATAAAACTGAAATATGTTTATGAGCATTTCAGTAGAAGATGGTTAAATTTTGTGTTGTGAGTAAATTGTGGAAGACCCCTTAAAAGCCTGAAACAGATAAAATATACATTTTTGTAATCCCAAAGGAAGACATCATGATGTGATAACATAATACTTATACAACTTAAACACCTAAACTTTGAATCTAGGAGATTTTGTCATTGGATCACAGCTGGTTTTACATACCCTTCACAGGTTCAACATAGAATTTCAAACTATTTTATTAATTTCTTTTTAGCTGATAATACAAGCCTTCCGCTATACCCAGTAGAGAGTTCTTTTTTGTGCAAAGGGAATAATCATAAAGATATACAGTAAACAATAAGCCATGCAAACTGCATTTGCAAGAGTTCTTCCTTTATTGCTCCTGAGCTGATCATTTCAAAGAAGAACCGAGCAATTAAATTGTCCTCATCAGTTGACCTGGAATTATTCATGTACCATACTAGGAGAAGAGGCATCTCTGAAAAGTGGTGCATTACTTCTTATTTTCCATTTCACAATATTCCCATGTAAGATTTTAATGACTTTATCCAAAAAAGTGGAAGAACATATGCAAAATTGAAAAGCTCTTAAGCCTTCAGGGAAAGGTTTCTGTTTCCACATCTTACAGAACAATGCTTCTTGATTCAAAGATAGTTTACTTTAAGCCTTTCTCAAAATGTCTGGAAGTTTTAAATTTTGAAAGACAAATCTGTGATGACATCCAAGTGAAGCCATTACTGGCAGGTATAGGAGGTAAATCTTCCTCAAGACAGATGGTGACACACCAGGGCTTTCCTCTGTATCCTGACATTTCCACTATATTATCATTCCATAAGAATAAATAAATGGTTAACTTTTTCGCTGGTAAAATCTGATGCAGGACTAGAAATAGATTTTATAAAGACATGTCACCTTTATAATAGACTAAACAGAAAAGTGAGGTACAATATGAAAGTCTCTGATATTCTGTACTATACACATGGAGATAAAACAATCAGAATTTTCCTTCATCAGTTTTCTCCTGTAATTACTCCATCCCTCATTTCCTTCCCGCTAAAAATAAAATATAACTATTGCCCTCATATGAAGACAAATTCATTTGTGAACTGCTGTGACATTAGATTGACAAAGCCTAAGTGGGCTCAGTACAGTAACACTGTTAGGTGAAGAAAACTTTATTTCATGAATTATGTTACAATGAGTAAAAATCCTGCTTCTGAAACCCTGACCATATCTGGGATATCAACATTTGCTTCAGTCTGAGTAACCTACAGAAAACAGAATGAATCTGACTAACAGTTTAAGTTTAATGGTAGAGCTATTTGAGCTACATTTTGGCTGGGAGAGCTCTGCATCAATCATTATTCTCTTCACATCTGTTGCTGTTCTCAGCAGTGAGACCCAATGACCCAGCAGGCTGCCTCCTTCAGATGCCTGGAAAATTAGCCATTGCTTCAGAACTTGCCCTTTGAATTTACAGTGAGCAGACTTTATCCTACCACTAAGCCCACTGATTTAAAAAGAAGTTTTTATGGTACTGGAGAACACAAAAGTATCAAAACAATTCCGTAATATTTGAGATCTACCTCTCAGGTTAGTCAGGATGTGAGATACTTAGTAGGCAGCTCTAGTTTCTTACAGAAATTCCTGGGAGACCGGCTTAACTGCCAATGATTGGGAGTCTGTTTTCCCCTCTTTCTGGTATTGTGTTGGAATTTTGCCAGCAAAATGTATCCTCCGAGCCAGTTCATCCGCAGCAATTACTCAGCCAGGTTCACAGGGTGAGTAAGAGTCCCTCATAGCATCATTTGTCACCCTTTGAACTCCCTTTCTCCCTTTGACTCAACTGTCATTCCAAAATGGGCGACTACAACTTCCTGCTAGAAAACAGCTGTCTGAATTCTGAAAATTTCATATTGAATTTCTGTATGTCTGTTCCTACTACTTAATCCCAGCAATAACCATGGTGACCATTGCAGAATAATACCCACAGAGGTCAAATGCAATAAAGCCTGTGTGTCAGAAAACAATGAGTAATTTAACTCTTCTTAAGCTGCTTTTTGCAGTTTCCCATAAATAAAGAATCTATATATATAGGTATTTTTATAATGCAGTATATTATGTCTGCAGATAGTACAAAAATGAGTTTGAAGTAGTCTATGTAAACCAAGTATTGTGTTTTACGATACAATACATCTCAGTGTTAAATATCCAGCCTGCATTAATCCTGTATCATTATACAGCACATATTACCAGCTAAAGGGCTTTGGTACTCTTTAATCTCCAATAAAATTATTTACCACTGTCTTCTGTCCCATTAATCCAAGCAATTCATATTCATTTCAGATTTCTCTATACAAAGCAGCAGTGTCTGCCTGTCTAAAGGGTTTAAGCTTATATGCAATAAAATGATATTACATTTCACTCTGATTGAAAAGTTGTGCTATCTAGGGGATTATGGAAGTACTGCAAGTGGCACCAACCATCAAATAAACTTCAAGGGGGAAGAGGAGGATTTGTCCTTTTTTTTTTCCCCTGTATGAAATGCGAAATAAAAAAAGAATCCTTCAATTCCTTCCCTCCCCCAACTTTGTCTTTCACAAGCTCTAATCCTCTCTTGGGTTTTCTCCAAAGATTTTATGGGCTACTGTATGAAACATGCTGTCATACTGATCACTGAAAGATGACACTTTAAAAATATAAACCCAGAGAGAGCGTGATAACCTTCATTGTCAAATGGAAGGCAAAAAGGTAGCAAATGCACTCAAGTGATTTTTTTAAAGCTAAGTAAGAAGGTAACAGAAAGACTGAAGAGCTTGTCAGCCTGGGCTATGTCTGGTGGTTGGAAGAAATAAAAGTATAACATAATTCTTTTCAGAATTTAAAATATTGCAGGCGATGATGATATTGTGTCTAAAGGAAATCTTCAGTGAAGAACTTCCTTTGTTTAACAAGCAATAAACAAAGAAGAATGAATTAAACTGGTATAGGCTATTACTTGTCATCACCACCCTCAAACTGCAGTCTGGCTTAGAGCTGAAAACATCAGGCTCTTCAGAATTCCTTTTAATGCAGGAAGTAACACAAAACTATGTTAGCATTCTTGGATAACAGAGTGGGGGGAAAGCCCAGAGAGCAAATCAAACAAATGGATCATCTTCGCTGTTAGTGTGTATCGGCCTGAAGCAAAAATCACATTGCTGAAAGACAAAGAGAATCAGCCCATGACAACAGTGTTTATATAAACTGGAAAAATGAATGCTAAAATAAAAGTAATGAAAAATATACACCAGTCTTTATGAAACTAATCAATTTGCTTAATTTTCATTGAAGTTTCCTTTGTTTCCCTTCTTCTCTTTGCTGA